>NC_090020.1:55291634-55891634 GCF_036417845.1 Apteryx mantelli
TTAAAGATTTCCCTGTTTTTTGCATTTCTTCTTTTGAGAACACAGAGTAAGAGGTTTTTAAGAAGGCCTACCATGTCTTGGTAAGCCTACAAAGCTATTTCTAATGTTGACTGTCTGGAAACAGGAAGGTAAATGGAAACCTGTAGAGTTTGGGCAAATACTATGAGTTGGTTTTCCAGCTGAGTTTTCCAAATGATATATATATATATTTTTGTTTGTTTCAAATCCAGTATCTTTGGTCAACTGGTGACTATTAAAAAAAAAAAAACTAACACTGCTTTAGCTCTTGTAGAATGCATCCTCAGAGACTCTTGATATGTATATTTCAATCTCAAAGCATAATGTAATTAGGCATTAACGTTCAACTTATTCATCAATGACCTGGATGAAGGCACAGAGTGCACCCTCAGCAAGTTTGCTGACGATACAAAACTGGGAGGAGTGGCTGATACCACAGAGGGCTTGCTGCCATTCAGAGACCTGGACAGGCTGGAGAGGTGGGCGGAGAGGAACCTCATGAAGTTCAACAAAGGCAAGTGCAGAGTCCTGCCACCTGGGGAGGAATAACCCCATGCACCAGTACAGGTTGGGGACTGGCCGGCTGGAAAGCAGCTCTGCGGAGAAGGACCTGGGAAGTGCTGGTGAACACCAAGTTAAGCATGAGGCAGCAATGTGCCCTTGTGGCCAAGAAGGCCCAATGGTATCCTGGGGTGCATCAGGAAGAGTGTTGCCAGCAGGTCGAGGGAGGTGATTCTCCCCCTCTACTCAGCCCTGGTGAGGCCACATCTGGAGTACTGCATCCAGTTCTGGCTCCCCAGTACAAGAGGGATGTGGCACTACTGGAGCAAGTCCAGCGAAGGGCCACAAAGATGATTAGGGGACTGGAGCATCTCTCTTATGAGGAAAGACTGAGAGAGCTTGGCCTGTTTAGCCTAGAGAAGAGAAGGCTGAGAGGAGATCTTATCAATGTGTACAAGTATCTGAAGGGAGGGTGTCCGAGAGGATGGGACCAGACTCTTTTCAGTGTGCCGAGCGACAGGACGCGAGGCAACAGGCACAAACTGAAACACAGGCAGTTCCATCTGAACATGAGGAAAAACTTTTTCACTGTGAGGGTGAGACAGAGCACTGGAACAGGTTGCCCAGAGAGGTTGTGGAGTCTCCTTCTCTGGAGATATTCAAAACATGCCTGGACGCAATCCTGTGCAACATGCTCTAGGTGACCCTGCTTGAGCAGGGGTGTTGGACTAGATGATCTCCAGAGGTCCCTTCCAACCTCAGCCATTCTGTGATTCTGTGATTATAGTGTCTTTGGTATGATTGGAAAGAAAAAAGGGAAAGGACAAAGGGAAGATTAAATAAAAATGAAATTTTCTATAAAGTGTTGTGGGTAAATGTCTGTTTCCTCACCTCCAATAAATGAAGATAAGTTGCTGACTTAGTAGTTATGTTGGTATGAGTGTGTCTCATATTTTTACGCATCTGTAATAGAGGAAGAAACTTGCTTTTTGTTTCAGTGCTAGAAAACAGGTACTGAACATAGAGTAAATGAGACTTCAGAAAACAGAAAAAATCCGTAATACTGAATGATAGGTAGGCCAAAAAGAGCACCTAATTCTTCTTCCTTGCTAATATCAAAACCCTATATAGATTATTTCTGATAATCATCCTACACACACATGTGAATCCTTCAGGCTCCTAAATACTCTGAAAGTCTGGTTCTTAGCTAAAACCAAAAATGGGATTGTTAAAAAAGACCTGAATCTTGCAACTCTGTTTAGCAATGACAAAATGTTTACTGCTAGTTCACAAACAGTGAAAATTTTTAACAGCTGTTTGCCTTCTCATGGACAGAGACTTTTTGTCCGTAAAGATGGCGCTCTCTTCTATGCATTTAGTTTCAGTGAAAAAGAGGAAGCTGAAATACAGATAAGTTATTTTTTTGAAATTTAAACTAGATCAACTTTATTGATTGAGTTAAAACGTGATGATTCAGAACACAATTCACTTTAACCTCTTTCAAATTGTCAGTGAATGACTGGAAGCAGTTTTGACTTTATTGCTAGTTTCTAAAATGTTATTGTAGACAAAATAATGGTAAGAAATCTTCTCCCACAGAGGGGGTGTGTGGGGGTTTGTTTTTTTTTTTCCCCTCCCTTTATGAATGAGAGTTCTGAACCTTCAGACATCAGTACTGTTTCAAGGTTGTAAAGTTGCCTGATAAGTTTAGAACATATTTTTTTGCAAGTGTATTTAGCAAGTATTTTTATTGATGTGTAGAGTGTGATTGACCATCGAGACAAAAGGGGCAAAAATCTTATCATTTCCAAATTTTTTTGAACGTTAATTTTTTGCTTTTTACAAAGTTGTCTGGACAGGCTTTTGCATGATACAAACTTCACAACCTACAAGTACCCAAAACGAATGGAAAGCTTGGTTTGGGGTGTGGGGAGGTATGTGTATGGGAGTGCAAATGTAATGTAAATAATGTCATTTGTATGTGTTGTGCTCTCTGCAACTCTTTTCACTATTTAAAATGATAACTATAGCCACAGATCAGAAAATGTGTGGTTATTTTTTGAAGCTGTTACTTTCTTCTGCCACTGAAATTGTAAATGGGTATTCAGTTGGACTATTAAAGAATATGATTTTCTTTATTACCATCTTGAGTCAGAGCTATGTTGGCTCTGAAATTGTACCCTAATCGACCTTTCTCCTTGTCCTACCCTTCCTTTACATTTAAGAAAAAAAAGTGGGGGGAGAATGAGAAGGAATATATTTAGTGCATAGCTCAGAGCTGTGGAAGAAGTCGTTGGAAAGAAGTGGGGGCCGGGGGGAAGGCAGGTGAGTGAAGCAGAGAACAATGCCATTTTGTAATCTATTAAATGCAGACTTGGCTGTGATGAAACCAAATAAAAAAGTATTTCTTTCACATGGTGGTTATTTTAGCATTAATTAACTACTTGATTGTTGTCTAATATTCCTGACAGATGGACAAAATGTGCCTGTAGAGCATCTTAATGAAATAAAAGGAATCTGGCAAACAGAAGCCATTCTGAAAATGGAGTCAAGGTTCACAATCTACCTGTTCCCACTGTTGCACTGGACTCTAACTGAACTTTCTTTGTACCTGACTATAAGTGGAAAAGGTTGAGGAATGGTCACAGGTTCCCTTCACTGACATGGAGTAACAGAGGTCAGAAAAGTGGCATGCACAGTTGTGGGCATTCACATTTAAACCATCTCTGAGCTATACTATAGCTCTCCTGAATTCCCTAGATACTACAAATAATATGGCATCTGCAAGCCTGGAACCAAGAAATGCATCTCTGCATTGTTCTCTCTAAGATCTGAATGACTTTTTGGTTTGAGAGCCTGGTGCCACATGCATTCACCAAGTCAGTCAGCTTGGGTTTGAAAGTTGCTATGTTCATATGGTGTTGCACAACAACTAAAAGCCTTCCCAGAACGGGGGAGCTTGGCACAGCAGCACCTCAAGGGCTCCATGTAGGGACGGCTGTATCCTACAGGACTGGACTATGAGCTTGGGCTGCTGGACCTGAGCTGGCTCGTCTGAGCTTTCTTTGCACTGAGCTCCCCAGGTACCTGAGCTGGTAATTTGCTATTAGGAAACTAACTACATTTACTAAATTAACTAAATAACAAATATGGCTGTATTGCTTCTAGACCCAAGTCAACTTAAGATATATAGTTGCATTATGAAAAATCCGCCTTACTGCACAGCTTTAGTGTTCTTGGACCTTTGTCTGCAAACATGAGAAGTCATCCAAGGACAGTGAAAATCTAATTATATTTTCTGGTAAGAAAGTGCAAAAGCTGTATGAAGTTTGCTAGTGGAGGTGCTAACTTTCTGTACTGGGCCGTTATGAGCTAATGTGAAGCCTTTATTTTCCCACATGTGACTTTAAACACAAAAGGTTGATTTTTTATTGCACTTCCTGGTGCAGTAAATGTGCTACTCCTGTAATTCCTGCACCTCTGAAATAGGATCTGATATAGCCAGAGCCTATTGGCTTTTGTGCCAAGCAAGTTGATGTGTCTATCTGGATAGGCTGCTGCAGAAGCTGGTATTTGGGAATTAGATCTGCATGAGAAGGAGTGCTTGGGATTTTCTGTTCTGCTGGCTCTTGGAGATAAGCTGCTGTACAATTTTATTTTTGCTCCAATGATTTGTTTCAAGTTTGCTTAGAATCTTTGCTAGAAGTCCCTTTTTTGTATGACATACTTCCAGATAACTGAATTGTCTCCATTGGTAAAACTGGAGAGTTGAAAAATAAGCAATGAAATGGTGATAATTAATACAACTTATTTCCATTCTGAAGGGGGGGGGGGAGGAAGAAAAAGAAATTGAAGCTCAGAGAAGTGAAATGGATTTTGCTTTGCATGGGGAGAAGTGAAAACTTTTACCTAGTGTTTACTCTCATGCTGCCTTGCTATGTGAGATTAGATGCATCTAAAATCCTGACTCAGTTGACTATCAAATGATGCTATTAAGAAACAAGGACTGAATTAAGGGTCTTCTGACATTCAGACCTCTATTTGGACCATTTGGATTTTCATTGCTGCTTTCTGATCCTAACGTCTCTGGAAACTTGCAAATCTTAAGTGTGAGGTTTTTCTTGTGAAATGTATGTTTTCACCTTAAGAAACATTTTCCAATGCCAGTCATGCATCTCTGTGCACCAGTTAGGGAATATTCAATCTTTTTTTGAGGTGTGATTATTTCTAGTAGCCCTATAGGGTATGAAGAGAATGAAAACCATGTCTCACTCTTGCAGTGCATTTTCTTCTGTGATTCTTGTACAGTCTTTCCCCATAAAAGAAGTATATTTCTCAAGACTGTATATGAGTGACAGAAGTCTTAAGTGTGTAAAGAAATGTATGTTGTCTTTGTGCGGTCTGTGTGTATCTGTATATGTGTGTGTATATAAAAATATAAAATATATGTACCTGAACCTTATGCCAAATCAGTGAACAACATCACAGCAAATTATTTTTGGTTTTTGAATAAACCTTGCTATTATGAGAAAAAGGTTCATTACTATCAAAAGAAAGTGTGGCTTTTTTGGTCAATATTTTATTGGCAGATCATCAGGCTAAGTTCTCTAAACAGTGTGCAAAATCAATGCCTGTCTGACTGAAGAGGGCAGTGCTGCCTAATGTGACAGAATCCCCTCATTTTCAACGAAATACACTTTATTTCTCACTACATTTCCTTTGATGGATAACCTGAAAGTCTTCTATTACTATTTTAGAAATGCTTTATGCTATTGCACTTAGAAAATGGGGCTTCTATACATATAGCTTGTAGGAAATATCTGAGTTTCAACCACTGATGCATCAGTGTTCCTCAGATTGACTGCAAAGTCTGCCTTAGGTGAACAGAAATAACTCTTTGAAATCTCACTGGTTTCTTCCCCCCATTCTATATCAATTTTAGACTTATGCTTTTATTTCTTTTTAAATTCTCTCATCATTTCAAGCTGCTTGCTGTAGTTTTACAGTCATTTGGGAG
The DNA here is from genome assembly GCF_036417845.1 of Apteryx mantelli. Lineage (NCBI taxonomy): Eukaryota > Metazoa > Chordata > Aves > Apterygiformes > Apterygidae > Apteryx > Apteryx mantelli. The sequence goes on from NC_090020.1 coordinate 55,297,171, forward strand.
TTAGTCAAATTGATGTAAGTAATTTTAGGCATGCTATAGAAAAGCTGATGATTTTGTGCTTTTATGTTTTTAGGTACCCAAATATAAATGTCTTATGAAATCTGAAAATCGTGTTCCCTTAATATCTTTCAAACCAGACACTCAGAAAATACAGGCATCCCAAATTATGAGGCAATTCTGAAAGTCATAATCAAAAAGAATGAAATATGGAAGGAAAGCACTTTTTCCCCCAGAAGACTGCTTGAAGTGACCAGTTAGAAAAAATTGTTAGGAAAAAATGAATGAACTGATAGAAGCAAACAAAACAAAATTGCTCCTAGGATCTTTCTCTTGACAACATTTTGCTTTTTACCACCTTTGCATATCAGACAACTTGCTAGAACTCTAAAGAAATCCATTACACTAATTAAAATGTTTTTTATTTTTTGTGGAAGACTTTCAATACATTTTCCTCTTTTGACCCAAGTGATGCATTTTAACTGTAGTACTAATGATGCAGTGGCATAATATTCTAATTCAAATTGGAAAAGGTTTTTGTCATATAAGCCAAGTTGGCAACTTGCTTGAAGTTTCTATAATTAAAGCATATATCTTAGCTGAAATTCTGTTTAGCTGGTTGATTATATTTTCAAAGAGCTAGCCAAATTGGCAAAATAAACCTGAAGAGATCAGGCTAAAGCTATTGATGTTTCCATGAAACACTTCTAATTAGCTGACCTCAAAATGAACGGAGGTTAATACGTGCATGGATTTTGATTGAGTTATTGGGTTTTGACTTTTAATTTTCTTTTTTTCATTTTTTTTTTCTTATTGCAAGTGAAATAACCTGCTCCTAAGCAGAGAGAAGGAACTAATGCATTTCACTAGTATTACATGCTGTTCCTCTTGTAGGTTTGCCTGATGGTGGCAGGAGAGATCCAACTTAGATTGTTCTAATGGAAGGTAAGAACATAGATGTTTCCTGTAGCTGGCATATGGTAGGTTTGTGAAAGGTAATTCAGGCTTAGCCTGTTTACTTTGTTGTTGTTGTTGTTGTTTTGGTTTTTTTTTGGGGGGGGGGAGGGAGTTCCCAGCATTTTGTACAGCACAGATGACCGATAAAATACACATTTTTTTGGTTTTCTTGTATACAGAGTCTGAAACCTAAAATATCATTCCAAAGCCTTCAGGTCAAATTATCAAAGTACCACAAGGGTAATATTCATTATTTGTTTAGAATCACCAATTCAGATAACTAATGCTAAAACAGGTCATGATTTGAAAGTAGTACTTAATCTAGCAGGGATTAACATCTAGTTGTGTTCAGTTTACATGGTTGTGATAGACAGTACCTGTTTTTGGAGTACAATGTGCAAAGGAATAGTTATTAAGGAGTAGGATCAGCAAGAAAAATAAATATACATTAATCACAATCATTGCATTCAGGTCACCAGTGATGAATAGTACTTTGAACTGTGGGTGTTGTGTGCTGGTGGGTGTGTGGGTGTGGTGGGTTTTTTTTGTGTGTTGTATGTGGGTGCTTTTTTAAAACAGAAAAGGTGAAAGCAGTGAATGTCTCAAAAGATAATGCTCAGAGCAAAGAGTGCATAGCACATTAAGTCCCTCTTCTGATAAATATACTTCTGATTAAGCACTGAGGTTTTCAAGAAAGTCTGTGTTACTGAAATAGGATTTCACTTTGCTAGTAGAACATGTTTTCCATATTCAGTAAGGCAGACCACAGAAATGACAGCAGCTTCATCACAAGGATGGCAGCTAATACCTTGCAACCGAGAAAATGAAAATGTACAGTTCTTTATTCAAACTAAAAATCTTTTCTTGAGCAAGAGAACACAAAATTCTTGGGGGTGGGGGAAGAGGTAGGTTTTCTTAATCATCATCAGACAACCTTTTCCTTCAGATGTGTTCATGTGTTGCTTCCAACTCCCCCATGCTCTTGTTCATATATTCATTCCTGCAACAGAAAAATGTTAGTTACATTCTCCCAGGGTCCATACTATTCCACTATACCACCTTCTTATTGTAAGGCTCAAACTTTTTGCATAGATTTTTGGCAGCTTCTGCCATTACAGAAGTATCTGGGTGCTCAGGGCTTATCTTAATCCTTTTCCTTGCTAGAACTGCATGTTTGGTCTATTTAAACTGGCATAAGATGCTGAAGGCCAAATTTAACTTAAGCATATGGATAGGTACAAAAGCCCCTTAAAATACTTGGTGAGTGTTTTGCTAATATAGTTGATTCTGAGAAGGCCTGACCCAAATGGAGGGAAGGCATGCAAACCGTGCTTGCCCCTTGGTTCTGATCCACTTAGCTGCGCTTATGTGGGCGCTAATGAGGTTCAGATTTCTTCAGGTTTGGAACAGGATGAGATTATTTCTTCAACCTCTACAGAAATCATATTGGCAGCTCAAATGGTGATAGTGTTCCCCTTTGACCTGATAGAGACTGTACCACAGTCCTGAATGATGCTTCCATAGAAGCATGTAGCTCTAAGATTTGTATACTGGCCATACCCACGTCTGATCAACAAACAATCCTTACCCATAAAATTGTCTTTCCCACTTCCATCCTTTATGGTGCCTACACCCTATCTTTGAGCAAGAGTGGTGTTGACACTTACATAGGTATAACTTGCATGATTGCACATGTTACAATTCTGCCTTTGTACTAATACCCAGAAAACCTGATTATGACAGCCCTGAATGTATAGTAACGAATGTATCCTTGAATTCATATGTAATACCTCCAGTGTTTTGTTCTAGAGGATTTGGGTATATGAGCTGTCACGCTGTCATGCTATGAAGGTTCGATAGCAACGACTGAGACAGTAATATAATAATAATAAAAAAGATGTTTATTTCCTCACACAAGTTCTTGGATTAGTAACATCCATTAAAATAATGCGATTACTAATTTAGGAAGGATAACACAAAACCATCAGTTACTAATTTAGAAAGGATAACCTGAAACCGTCGATTACTGCGTTATTAATGGGAAGGACTGCTTATCCCTACTTGAAAGCTTTCTTGTTCACTCTCCTAGTGAGAGGGCTCTCAACCTCGAGGAGTTACCTTAACCCAGCGTCCCAGGAAAAGGGGAGGGGGGGATACTCACGGTCCAGCCGGAGAGGATGATCAGGTCACGTTCCCGTCCCTGCTCAAACTCTCCTAGCTCCCAAGTCTCTTTTTATACGGCTGGGGCTCTGGGCAAACACTGCTTTTGCTGACTTTTAGCAAGTTTCACAATCACAGGACTGTCTGTTTGTCTGCTTGGGAGGACCCTGCTAGCGAGGCAAGACCACAACACCTCCGTATTGCTTCTTCCCTCCCCAGGGGCCCGTGCAGATTCCAGGTGGCAGACCTCTTCAGTCTTGTTAATGCTGCCATTCCGCAGCCTTATACATATCAATCCTTGCGCATATCGGTTGGTAGACGACTTTAGTCCTGTTAACTCCTCTGTTCAGCAGCTTTGTGCACGTCAGCTCTTGTGCTATCAGTTCTTCTGCATATCAATTGACAAACTTCAGTCCTGTTAACTCTTCACTCGCCCGTCAGTCCACCCCGTGACCAGAGTCACAGCCGTACACCCCCCCCTTTTTTGCCCCTCAAGGACAATCATGGGTTTGATCTTGTTGTTGCAAAGGCAAGTAGCCTGTTTTTAAAGCATTTACCTTAGCAAAGATTGTGCGTAATATTAAAGCTTTCAAGCAGACAAAAGCAATACATATAATGATTATCATGAGTACAATTATTATGACAGTTTGTAAGCCCGACGCGAGCCAAGCTGATACAGACAGTCCGAAATTTTGGAACAATTTTTGCAGCCAATTAAACCCGTTATCATTATGCTGTTTAATGTCCAAAGCTAGGTGTTTAAGGTTTGTGATCTCCCCTTCAATCAGGGTCAAATGGTCACTCAGGTTGAAGCAGCACATGCCTTTGAATTCTTCGCATCCATGGTTGTGTCGTAAAAGAAGATAGTCAACTGCCGCTCTGTTTTCTAATACACCGGCACGCAAGGCTTGCACATCTCTAAACATTGCTGATAAGGCAGCAGAAGTGGTGTTGATAGTTTTAGCTAAAGAACATGCAATCTTTTTTATAGCTTGATAGTTCATAGCAACTCCCACCCCAGGTGTAAGGAATGCTGCAGCTGAGATTTGTGATGCTGAGAATAAGATTACTTCTGAATTACATTCAGGGTTGAGGGATGAGGCCTCCCTCCTCTTTCGTGTTTGATTCCCAGCTATTTCCTCAATCTCTTGTTTGCTTGGCATATAGATGCTCAAGCGACCTATGGTACAGGGGCCACCAGTAGCATTGGCTGGAATGTAGGAGTAAGCTTTTACCCCGCATAGCCAAAACATTCCTGTAGGGAGCACAATATGTGCATAGTTAAAGGTTACATTGGTTGTTTGATGACATTTAAGAGGAGGCCCATCTTCCGTAAAATTGTGGCACGGTCGGGTTTTGCTGGTACAATTTACCATCATAGCACACTCAACCGCAGGAAACATTCCTTTCACCTTAATTTCTATCATTGCTTTGTTATACTGTGTTGTGGCGGAACCCCATCGAGACATCTGATTAAACGTATTAGTTACTTTGAAATTTGCTAGTATTGCCTTGTTTTGCACTGTCTCTAGGGGTATAGGGAACCCAATATTGCATGTGGTGTAAATTTGGGCCGCCGAAGTTCCTCCTTCTAGACAAAAGTGAGTGGTATTTAGTATTTCTCTAGCTAACTTTTCCCAAATATTGACATTGCTGCCCCATGGGTTTGAGATCAATGTTGTCACCAGGGCCGTCTGGAGTAGGAACACAAGTCTCCACATGGTATCCTGTAAGAGAACACATTTAGGTTTTCCTCGAGGCAGGGTGCCTCGGAATAAGTGGTTAATAATCAGGAATTATCCACCGAGAACTGATTCGATGGTTTTTTTCTGTGGCATCAAGTGCTTCCCATGCAAGGGGTCCTCGGGGTTTAGACAATGTTAACGGGACTACTCCAATTTGTGGTAGTTTTACCATCACAGGCTGTCCTGGTTTACCACGTGCAGGATCAATGTCAGGATTATCCTTAACGATGCCCGTATCGATAGGGCAAAAGGCCTGGGTTCTGGGACTACCAAATGTTCCCCATCGATTATTAAGTAGATGCACAGCATGGTTAATGTGTAGGTCCCAACTCGCTTTTTCTACTTGAGCATATCTTTTAAGTAAGCCATTGGCCCTTTCCACCATCCCGTTTGCTTGGGGATAGTAGGGGGTGTGGAATGTCCAACTAATCCCTTCTTGTGTCGCCCAGTCCTGTACTACGCGGGCTGTAAAGTGAGTCCCATTATCACTTTGTATTTCCTTTGGTACCGGTAATACACTGAACCATTCTTGTAATACCTTAATGGTAGTTTCTCCATTTGCAGTTCTGACAGCTGTCGCTCGGAGGAGACGGGAGACCACCTCGACTCCCACTAATATATATTTTCTCCCACTTGATGGTTTAAGAGGCCCTATATAATCAATCTGCCAGGTTTGCCATAATTGTTTTTTATTACTGATATGTAGTGGAGCTTGCTGTTCTGGATGATCCCTTTTTAATCTTAGTTGGCACTGAGGACAGGCTGTTATGATTCGTCGTGCAGTTGTTATATCTATGGGCCATCCTCGAGCTATACTTTCTTTTACTAAATCCTTTTCCCCTGAATGTCCTCGCTGTATATGTAGCCATTCTCCTATTCTGTCCCACTCTACTTCGCTTACTGTTACTCCTCTTACCCTCGACAACTTGTCAACTATCCCGTTCCATTTAGCTGCCAGACTTCCGTCTGAGCTGTGGGCTTTCACCCACCCTATTGCAATAGACCGTTTCCTTCCTTCTTCCAACAACTCTTCCCAGTCTGCTTGCTGCCATACTGGGCACCTATTTATTTGCCATTTATTACATTCCCAGAATCCTATCCAGTCTGTGGCCCCCTTGAATACTGCATATGAATCGGTATACACTGTTGTTGCTCCATTTCTTATGGCAAGTCGGACAGCCTTGAGTTCTCCTACTTGGGCGCTGCCATCGCCTTCTTCTATTATCGTATGGCCTGTGCTTATTTCTAAGGCAACTGCTTTGTATTGCCACCCCGTGGCTATCCTATGTGAAGAGGCATCAGTGAACCATACCCCATTTAGGTCAGACTTTTCAGTGAGTGGTTCAGCTACTGCAATGGGAGATCTTGGGTAGTTTGGTACTGTTTCTGGTACAAGGCTAGTTAGGGGTAATTGGTATTTGGTTATCTTTACTGGTCCCTCCTCTATTTCCAGGCTATCTTGGATTCCTGATAGATATGCATACCATTTACGAACTGTTTGTCTCTGGGCTATACCTTCAGGGGGTGGTGTTCCTCGTTTCACAGCATCTAAAATGTGGAAGGGCCCTCTTAAGATTACTTTCTGTTGGGTCGCTATTTTTTCGGTGGCCTTCACAGCCCTTACCATGGCTAAGATTCCTTTTTCCCATTCACTATATCTTTGTTCTGCCTCCTTGAAAGCAGTGGATTCAAATAAAATTGGCCGTTTAGGTTCACTTGTTGGTGATTGGAAGATGGCACAATAAGTTGCATGTGTGCTAAACCCCCACTCTACATCAAGAGGGTTACTGGGATGCACGGGACCTAATCTTTGATACTGATTCATTGCTTGCATTATTTGCATTAATGCTTGTTCATGGGTGTTGTCCCATTCCCATTTGCTATTCTTTCGCATAAGGTTATAAAGAGGTCTGGCGATTATCGAGAATCCTGGGACATGCTTTCTCCAATATCCCAACGTACCCATAATTTGTTGCAACTCCTTTTTACAAGTTGGGTTTTTGGATTTTTCTAAAGTCTCGAGCACCCTTTCAGGGATTGCTTCTGCTCCTGCTATCCATTTGGCGCCTAGGAAGGTCACTGTTTGGGCAGGTCCTTGACATTTCTCTTGTGGTATCTTTAGCCCTATCTCAGTCAGTTTTTCCCAAATTAAGTGGGCTTCTTGTCGCACTGCCTCCTTTTCAGGTCCCCCTATTAGTATATCATCTATATATTGATAGACTTTTACTCCAGGGGTTGTACCAAGCGAATCTAAGACTTTTGCTAATGCGTTATGAGCGATGGTGGGGGAATGTTTGTATCCCTGGGGCAGCCGAGTGAAGGTATATTGAATGCCTTCCCAGGTGAAAGCAAATTTGTCTTTATCTTCTTTTATTAGCGGGACCATGAAGAACATATCTTTTACATCTAGTGTGGCCATCCAGGGGTGGGCTGCAGTCCTAAGCTGACTCACCAGTTCCGCTATATTGGGGACCGCAGCCGTGAGGGGAGCGGTATTAGCATTCAATCGGCGATAATCTACTGTTAATCGCCATTCTCCATTTGGTTTTTTGACAGGCCACACCGGAGAGTTATAGGGGGAGTGGGTGCGTTCTATAATCCCTTGCTCTTCTAGGTCTCTGATGACTTTGCTTATCCCGGATCGTGCAGCAGATGCTAAAGGGTATTGTTTAACATTAGTTATCTTACTAGGCGGCAGCGCGGGGGAGGTTTGCAAAAGCTTGATGTTAGCTGTTCCAAAGCTCCACCGGGTACCGTTTGGGAGTATCCAGTTTCTTCCTCGTAAAACATCAAACCCTAAAATGTTGTCATTTCCCTTTGGGTTTATTACTACCTCAAATTTGGTAAGACGTTTGTCTCCCGGGAGCCAGCCACAAAGTTTTGCCAAAGGACAAGATTCAGCAATTCCTGTAACTCCCTTTATAAAAATTGATCGTCTAGATGGTTTGATATTTAACCTATTGGCTGTCTGCTTGTCCAAAACACTTATCTGTGCACCAGTATCAATTAAAAAAGAAACTTTGTGTTTTCTAGGTCCTACCGGAATCACAATCCGGGGTTCTAAACTTTCAGGCCGCTGCGCTATTGATAGTACTCGGGTCGGTTGGCCTGATTTTCGACCAGCGCTACCTAGTTTTTTAGATCATGCAACTCTTCTCGTAACTCCAAGAAAGGGTTACTAGGCTTAGATTCTTGTTTACTATCTTGTGAGCCGGGTGGGGCGGATGGCAGAGTCACCCCTTTCGCTTGTTCCAGCTTGCTCACTATCTGTTCTATGTCCTCTGTTTTCTGATTATGTAGCATGGATCGTGGAACACCTAATGCCAGGGCATGTCGCCACAATCTATTTCGTTTCTCCCTGTCTTCTTGTTTAGTTCCCATTTCCTTGTTGTGCCGCCTGGGGGGGGAATGTCCTCTCCTCGGGGCATATGAGGCAGTAGCCTGTCTAATGCGCTTTTCCCGTGGTTTGGTATCCATCCCCATCTCTTGCGCAGTTCGATGCACTTCTAACAAGGTATCCGTCCATGTCGGTATTGGCATGGGGGGAGCATTGAGGTTATTATGATTGTGTGCCTCTGCAGCTACAGTGCGATCTCGTATTGCTTGTAGCTTCAGCTTTAACGCTGTAGGCAATCCCCGTATTAAAGGCGTTAGGCTGTTTGGGCTTACTGGGGCTTGCATGGGGACGTCATAGGCTCCCCTTTCATATATCTGCTGTACGCAAGCCGCCTTTTGTATGGCTTCTGTAAGCTCACTATGGGTATTTATACCTATTCTCAAAGGTTCTCCTCTGTTCCTCGGGTCTTGTCCCCCTGCCCAGTAGGCTACTCGGGAGGTGAGGGAGCGATTCCCAACTCTACCCGTCAGGAAAACTCCTGGTCCCCAATATCCTGATGCCTCCTCGTCACTTAGTATTATGCGATCACCTCCTGTTAAGGATACCTGCCACAAATACTCAGTTTCTGTAGATTGCCTGCAGTATTTTTCTTGCAGTTTTCCCATCTCGTCTCCTGAGTAAGGGGTAGTTCTAACTGTGGTTCTAGCGTTACCCCCATTGGGTCCTGTTGCAGTTTCGGTTTTTACAGCTGGCCGCACATCCAGAGGTGAGGGTTCTGGAGGGTACAAATCACCATCATCCTCTGAACTACTGCTGTTTTCCCATATATCTCCGTCCCATTCGTCCGGGTCCTCCACCAACATTTTTCTAATCTGAGCTGCTGTGGGGGGCTTCCTTGCTGTTGAAAGGACGAGTTCTAACTTGTTTTGTAATTTCTGATTTCGCTCTTTCTCTAATTTCAATTTTCTTTCAAGATCTACACACTCCTGCACCTTTTCTTGTAACTGTTCCTTAGTTTTTTGATGGGTCTGATTGGCTTGTTGGGCCGCCAGTAAACAGGCCCCTAAGATGGCACATATACCACCTTTTCCTTTCCCATCTCTTTGGTTACCTCTGACTTCCTCTAGCCTACACACGACAGAGGCTTCATTTTCCCAATTATCATTTGCCCAGTCAATCCCAGGGCTTGAGGGTCCGCTTCCGTGCCTTCTCAATAACTTGCGCAACGACATAGTTCAAAAATATTTCTATCCGGTTACCCCAGCTTATGTATCCACTAAGTCTGTGTCCTATCCTATCGTTATCCTATCCTGCCGACTACGCCAAAAACTGTCACGCTGTCATGCTATGAAGGTTCGATAGCAACGACTGAGACAGTAATATAATAATAATAAAAAAGATGTTTATTTCCTCACACAAGTTCTTGGATTAGTAACATCCATTAAAATAATGCGATTACTAATTTAGGAAGGATAACACAAAACCATCAGTTACTAATTTAGAAAGGATAACCTGAAACCGTCGATTACTGCGTTATTAATGGGAAGGACTGCTTATCCCTACTTGAAAGCTTTCTTGTTCACTCTCCTAGTGAGAGGGCTCTCAACCTCGAGGAGTTACCTTAACCCAGCGTCCCAGGAAAAGGGGAGGGGGGGATACTCACGGTCCAGCCGGAGAGGATGATCAGGTCACGTTCCCGTCCCTGCTCAAACTCTCCTAGCTCCCAAGTCTCTTTTTATACGGCTGGGGCTCTGGGCAAACACTGCTTTTGCTGACTTTTAGCAAGTTTCACAATCACAGGACTGTCTGTTTGTCTGCTTGGGAGGACCCTGCTAGCGAGGCAAGACCACAACACCTCCGTATTGCTTCTTCCCTCCCTGGGGGTCCGTGCAGATTCCAGGTGGCAGACCTCTTCAGTCTTGTTAATGCTGCCATTCCGCAGCCTTATACATATCAATCCTTGCGCATATCGGTTGGTAGACGACTTTAGTCCTGTTAACTCCTCTGTTCAGCAGCTTTGTGCACGTCAGCTCTTGTGCTATCAGTTCTTCTGCATATCAATTGACAAACTTCAGTCCTGTTAACTCTTCACTCGCCCGTCATGAGCTAAGATAAATCCATATGATAGTTGCAAAGAAAGAATCCTGAAAGTGTTTCTTTCTCTGTTAAGACTTTCCCAGCAACAGTGTTATTTTTGGTTAGACAGCTGCATCATAGGCTTTCAAGACTGCGCATAGTACCTCTTACTCGTACAATACTTTTCTTTATATTTTGTTCAGCCTCTTTCTGTCCCTTGTGAAACGCCTTTTAATAATCCATTGGCTGTATGAGGAAACAGTCACCAAAGGCACTGCCTCCAAAAAAGTTTCATCTTTGCAGGTGAATACTTTATTGATTTCTAGAAAAACAGTCTATCTATAAGGTAGATGGTCTCTTTTGAAATGTGGAACCTTCAAAAGGCACAAAACTTAGTAGAGAATTTTCAGGGGTAAATAGAACTTCCTCATGGAAGGCGCTGAGTGTCATTAATGCCCGTGGAAAGCAGTGGGAGATAAAGATTCTGTGTTTCTGAGAACATCCTAGTGTTTTGGAGGATTGAGCCTGCCCTCAAAATGTGCAAGCATCACTTTTCACTCCACAGAATTTCCATAACTCCGTAGTGTGCCTCTAATGAGAGGATTATATCAAATTGTTCATATGACAGATATGAAATATATGCTGCTAAACCCTTCCAGGGGCAAAACATTTGTCTACCCAGTATTTCTTAATCTCTGAAACTGAGCTAATATACTCAGTGACAGCCAGTAAATTAAAAATAGTGACAGAAGAAATGTGATCAAGATAAGTTAGTGAGAGGGCTTCTTCCATTTTTGACTGTCCAGGAAAATTTCTTTTTAAGACTTATTCTTATCTTGAATACCTAGCTGACTGATTTTTGCTTTCACAGAATCACAGAATCGCTGAGGTTGGAAGGGACCTCTGGAGATCATCTAGTCCAACCCCCCTGCTCAAGCAGGGTCACCTAGAGCACGTTGCACAGGATTGCGTCCAGGCGCGTTTTGAATATCTCCAGAGAAGGAGACTCCACAACCTCTCGGGGCAACCTGTTCCAGTGCTCTGTCACCCTCACAGTGAAGAAGTTTTTCCTCATGTTCAGATGGAAGTGTCTGTGTTTCAGTTTGTGCCCGTTGCCTCGCGTCCTGTCGCTGGGCACCACTGAAAAGAGTCTGGTCCCATCCACTCGACACCCTCCCTTCAGATACTTGTACACGTTGATAAGATCTCCTCTCAGCCTTCTCTTCTCTAGGCTAAACAGGCCAAGCTCTCTCAGTCTTTCCTCATAAGAGAGATGCTCCAGTCCCCTAATCATCTTTGTAGCCCTTTCGTCTAGTTCTCTGATGCATTTGAGAAGTGTAAAAGCAGATGATAGTTGAGTCTTTAAGTAGTAACCATTCATATCCTTTCTTTAACTCTGTTATATCTAAAGGTAGGCAGCAAATAATGGTCCATATCTTTATGGATTTCAGTGATTCCCATTCAGCAGCTTAGTTGTCTTCAGAAACCTCCCTGTGCCTCTGTAAGACTTGTCCTCAGAAAGTGGGACATCTCCTTGATGTCCAAGGAGAAAATACAGGAGTTAGGATGCATTTTCAGGAAAAGGGCCATGGTTATGCATTATATTTTATTACTAAACCACAGGAGGAGATGATTGGTTCTTCTACAGCTATTAGATACAACTGTTAAGATACCAAAGCTTTGTCAATAGATAATCTCTAAACTGGAGCCAATTTGTTTGCAGAATATCAATAAACTATGCATTATGATTTATTACTATTTTATAAATCAAAAGCTTGCTAGCTTTAGAGTGAAGATCATTTTTTCCACACTGTTACCTCTTTCAAGAGGTCTTCAGTAAGATTTAACGGAAGCCCAGGCCAATATAGTAGTAATATTTGACATCAAGTGAAAGATAAGAAGGAGAATGTGTGTGAGGGTGCCTTCCTGCCTGTATTCCTCGTATAAAATTTCTGAGCTACTCTACTAATTCTTGGATTTTTATTTAACACAATAAACACAAATATTGTCAGCAAATAGTCATGCTGTATCATGCAGTTTGAGTTTTACCATTCTGTTCGGGTAGCCTTGGTCTGTGGGTGAGAAAAAGATATGAGGTGAGATTTCCTAGAACTATTCCTATCTATGCCAGTTTTTCACATGGTGCGTGGATACATTGTAATTGGCAAATCTTAGTAGTTATGAAATCTGGCTCTTAATGAATGCCAAACTTTGCTATTGCATATGAAAATGCAAATTTCCTATAAGCTTAAATGCTCAGTAGTTAGTTCTGCAACTGTATTTTATATTCAAAATATAGAAGCAAGACTTAGTCATTTTTTCAGGCTTGAAAATAAAGGAACAACTTTGAATAGCTTTGAATTTCTCTTCTCTTGATATATGCACAAACAAGTAAATACACACTTGTGGAGGAATCATTGGAGGAATGGTTAAGCGAGAGAGGGCATGATCTGATTGGGATGAGCAATCCCGTCTTCAGGGTAGGGGAAGGAATGTAGGCCAAGGCAAGCGATCCTTGCAGCGGCCTTGAGCACTACAAAAGAAGGTATTCACAAAACTGGTAAACAAGTCTAGACGGAACTAGGTTCCATAAATGTCGACGGAGCGTGGACAGCAACCTAGCACCAATCATATATCCGCTTTATGCGCGTGGACAGAAACTGTAGCCAATCATGTAGCTATTGCTAGCGCATGCTTATTGCTTGTCTATATATACTTTGTGTAAGCTCGAATAAAGGGAGAACGATCATACTCATATTGAGACTCCATCGTTACTCTGGGCCCGCCTCCCACTCCGGCGTCCTCCGACACACACTTTAAAAACACGAGTCTATAATAATATGACTTCTGTTTTTCCACACAGTTGATCAGTTACTTTTTTCTCACTGCAGAACAGATGTATTATGTATGGTTTTATATATATATATGTGAGTGTGTGTGTGTATCTGTCTATAAATATCTATATATATATCCTTGTTAATATTTGAGCAAATCTAGCTTATTCTTCCTGGGGATGAGAAGAACAGGAGATGCAATAAATTTATTAATCTATTTTATTTACTTTTTTCCTGAGCGTCATCTTTCTCTGCATGTTTTCCCTACATGCCTTTCATTCAGAAACATATTTTTGTCAGTACTAGTGTCCCATAAGCAAAGTAGTATGAAATTTTGTTTATTATTACAATATCAGCATTTACAAAGAAGAGGTATCTGATTGGATGGGAATTCAAAAGTGCACAATTAACTTCATCCAACTCACCTGTCTAACACTTGCTGGTATTTAACATTCTCTTTCACTTAAACAGTCCCCCCGGCCCTGGATTTCGGAAGGGTATTGCTGAAATATCCTTACTGAATCCTGTTAGGACATTGTCTTTGGCTTAGACCAGTTTCTGCCTGCCATACCATAGTCAGAAAACCTAAAGGAGAGTGTGGCACACTTTTTGATGGTATCCAGCCTGCTAAGGAGCAAGGTCTTGGCACTACATAGCGCATTACAATAAGGTACCAAAGAGACTGGCCTTTAATTAGTTTTATAGTGAATGTTATACTCACTTTTTGCTACTAAGACTCTTTTATCCACAGCTCTTTAAATCATCATCTTGGTTAATACATATTATTTCTGCATTATGAATTCTTAGAGGATTCTCTGTGGAGCTTGGTAACATTCTGCCTAGTGCCTCCTATAATTTACAGGATTTATTAAATTATTCCCTAAGAAATGTTAAAGGTCTCTTGATTGCTGTAACATCCTTTCTGCTAGTTACCTGACATTGGTTTTGAGCTTTTATATTTGTCTTATATGCTCCAGTATTTAACTATTGAATCTCTAGCATTTATTTAAATATGCTTTTTTTTTCTGATTTTTTTTTTATTTTTTTATTTTACCAGGATCAGTCTAAACAGTGATACCAGTGTCTCATCAAAAGAGTCTTGGGTGCTGTCAAAAATGGCATAAATGCAGGCTTTTAAAAATAAGGGTAGAAACACTGCATATTTCACTGATGTTTAGCTTAACAGAACTTTATTTTGTAATCATAAATTCATCATCACTTCCATTTATTTTCGTAGGCAATCAGATGTTCATACCTCTTCTGAGAGGGTGCAGGAATAGTGTATAAATTTTCTGTTATTTTCTCTTTCAATTATAGTCTTCTTCAAGCAGGAAGTAAAAGGAGAATTTTGAAAGGAAGGTGGAAAAGGCAGATAAATGATGGAAGAGGAGAAATTCTGTGAATACATGAGAGGAGGAGATGGTTAGAGGGAAAACTAGGATAAAAATGACAAAGGAAGAAAATAGAAAGGGTAAACTCAAATGAAAGAATATCTGTACTACTGAAAGTGTTCACTCTGTGGCATAATATATGCACCCCCTGAGTATTTTTGAAAGATGGTGGTCCTTGCACAGTTTCAAAAACTTAGTTTTGAACTTGTGGCAGTGATGGCTAAATCCGCAAAAGCACACGGGGCTGATGTCATACAGCTGCTATGGCAGAATTCATGGCTTAGATTTAGCTGATGGAGCTATGAAGCATGTGGAAAAACCAGGTGCATAAGCACTAGGTTCTCAAAAGCTGAGGCTGTTTACACAGCTGCCAAAACCAGCCACTAGAGAAGTGCATCCTAAAGCTCACTGCTCTGGTGGAGCCCATCCTCTCAACCCTTTCCAGCCTCTCAGGGCTAGTGTGTCTTATGGCCTGATGGCTGGGAGCTCTACTAGGAGGTGGCAGATATGGATTTAAATTGCTTGAGGTAAAAGAGAATGTGCCTCTTCTGTAGCTAACCTAAGCACTATGCTATTGTTTAAAAAGGGGGAAAAAATCTACCTCCTTTCACTGTTTCATGCGTGCTTTAAGTGTTCTCCAATATTAGTTAACTGATTGGAGTCCTCAGATGGTATTTGTGGACAAGCTTGTGCACCCTGAGCAGCATAAATGAAAGACAGTTGGTGAGGTGCCTTCAGTTGTAGAGCTTCTGAACATGATCAGAAGCAGAACTTAAACTTACTTGGGTAATGTATATGCAATACTTCAGCACTTAGATACTTCAGATGCATCCAGAGTTAGGTGACTGATAAGCAAGTATTTTCAGGAGTGCAATATGAGACTCAAACACTCGATGCAGTAGTGGTGTTTGAGCCATAAGTCTATCACTGTTCCCGAATTTCTGTTCATTCTGGGCTTATCCAAAACTCAACAGAAAAATCTGAGTATCTTGGGGATATACAGCAAGAGGCATGATATCTGCACATATCAAAGCCTTTTCAAAATGCATGTTATCACTTCTAACACTTATAACATAAAAGTTCCATAAGCATCTAGTAAGACTTACTGTCGGAGGACGCCGGAGTGGGAGGCGGGCCCGGAGTAACGACGGAGTCTCAATATGAGTATGGTCGTTCTCCCTTTATTCGAGCTTACACAAAGTATATATAGACAAGCAATACGCATGCGCTAGCAATAGCTACATGATTGGTTACAGTTTCTGTCCACGCACATAAAGCGGATATATGATTGGTGCTAGGTTGCTGTCCACGCTCTGTCGACATTTATGGAACCTAGTTCCGTCTAGACTTGTTTACCAGTTTTGTGAATACCTTCTTTTGTAGTGCTCAAGGCCGCTGCAAGGATCGCTTGCCTTGGCCTACATTCCTTCCCCTACCCTGAAGACGGGATTGCTCATCCCAATCAGATCATGCCCTCTCTCGCTTAACCATTCCTCCAATGATTCCTCCACAACTTACCAGTGCTCTGTGCTGAATGGATATATAATAAAAAATGCCTTTATTCTTAAGAATATAATTTTTTAGATAAGTAAAAGGCTGAAAGTAGATAAAAGCTTATTCAAAGCACTTTTTATTTTTTTTTCAAATACAGTTGTTAATCTGAAGCTGCTGCCACTATTACATTAGTAACGATACTGAAGAAATACGCAGTTTGTCTTAATTCACTGAGGTTGTATGTTAGCAAATGGTGAGGCTAAATGGAAATAAAACCTTGACAGTATAGAAAGCTATCTTCTCTTTATATTTTTATTTAACTAGCAAGTTTTTCTCTTGCATCCATCAGCCCAAGTTCCTATTCATCTACATGCCCTTATTAACCACTGAGAAAAAAATCAATATATCATAGCAACATTTTACAGGTCAAGACTTCTTAAACCAAATAGCTATCAATTTCATAAATGTATTTTACTCAGCTTCTGCTGAATTGAAAAAATGGCATTTTTAGGTAATGCAAGTGCACTATTCCTAGCAGACATTTTTGAAGAGAGAAAAAGGATTCACATTTCTGAGACTGGATTTTTCAGAAAATCCTGAGCAATCACACTCACACAGCAGAGCTTTTAAAAAGCCTTATCTCACTGAGATGTCCAGACATTGAAGCATCTGGAATGAATTCTAATTTGTGAAACATTTCCCATAAATCCTACTGTTAAGAGGTTAAACTGTAAATTTAAATATATGCACTTACAAGAGGTAAGAACTCGCATGTTTATGTCAAAATTTTGGGTGTTTCAAAATTGTCTTCCCTTTTAGGGATAGTTCTTTATACAGAGTTCAGCAGTAAGGTGCACCCCCCCCCCCCCAGAGTTGGGAAGTGAATTTATGTGAATAGATTATAATCAACTTATGCAATGGTGATTATTGTGGTAAATGTGATACAGAACTCAAATTAGTGCATTAGTAGGTATTTATATCTAATGAGACTTTTAAGATCGAGTGTCTGAGACTTAAGAAACAAATTGTAACTATTTTCTTTGGAAGTCAGTTGGAATTTTTTAACTGATTTTAGTGAATGGCTGGATAAGGCACTTGGATATTTGCAAAATATCTAAGAACTCTCTCGTATGGAGTCAGACTTGTGCTCAGGTTGCCACAGCCTAACAAGCTGCAACAGAGCAAGTAGAAGTATGCCGCAGTACCTTTATCTGTGCCTGCTTTTAGCCCTCAGTGTAAAGAAAGGTCATGCAATTTCCCCTAACCTCCTTCCACTGGAAGTTAAGCTGAGTTATCTTCTGTTTTTTATGGGCTAAAACTGAACACGAGTAGTTATCAGCTTAGATGATAGACAATAACTTGTTAAACTCTTATACTTTATGTAAGGCTATGCCCCAAATGGAGAGATGCAGCTATATGTCACTTGCTGATTTTCATTGGAGCTGTGTGACTCAGTGCCATAAAATAGTTCCTCCCTCTCTGCTTCCAGTATAGGAATATGTAGAATTGTGTTTGAAAGTAATGGGGGAGAGGGCATTAAGAGTAGAGGACTAGCTATAAGTCTGCACTGTAACTTAAAGGAGAATCAATCAAGAGCCTTTACTGGGAATTTTGTACTTTGAATTATGAAGGAAGACCTTGTCATGAGAACATCAGTAGTTAGGTTTTTCTAGAACAGAGGTCCTATACACCACAAGCCAGAAAATACGGACCTACCCCAAGGTTTAACAAGAAGATTCTTATACAAGGACACAAGTATGTGTTTCATTATAGCAACTGCCAGGGCATTTACTAATGTATCATGCTTTGTGCATACATAAGAGATGCCTAAGCTTTAGTTGTATACTGGAGTGTACTTTTTTTTTTCTTTTTTTTTTTCTGAAATAGAACAGAGATTTCTTTTGTATTATGTTCCTTAACCAAGCAATATGTGAATTCTGTATTTGCTAGTGCATGATGAAGAGACTGAGAATACAAGATCTGGATAGAGACTATCACTTCCCTCAGTAGTTTCTCAGGTCTACTGAGAAACAATGAAGGGAAAAAACAGCACCTGAAGTTGGTCTGCTCTTTAGCCATCTTACACTCCTTTTAACTCCTCTGATGTGATGCACTGTAATACACTGTGATGCTATTCCCAAAATATTAGTAAAAATGCTCAGTACTACAATATCTAGTGTTTTGTAGTAATTGTCATGGAAATAAGGAAGGAAAGAAGAATAAACATAAATTGTCAGGAACAATGCCTTCCACATATTTATTTCTAGTTAAAACTGATGTACTAGAATTATGCATGGGTTACAAAAGCTAGACATTTGCAAGCTGTCTCTTCCCAAATTTGCTGACTTTTCAAACAGTTTTAGTTTAACCCATTAGTAAAATTATTGCAAAGGATGTCTGGATACATAAGGGATATATTCACTTTTTGCCCACCTGACACAAAGTGAGCAATATTCAACATTTATTTTAAACATAAGAAGGGGATGGGGAGTGGGTACGAAAGGATCTTTGCCTACAAAAGAACTGTAAATGAAGCATTTTGTGCAGTTGCACATAGATATACACAGAGTGACTTGTTTCTTCTGTTAACCCTTCTGTTACGCCATATCTATTTCCCTGACTTCATTGTCCGAATGCACCACAGCTAAAGCCCTTTTGGGCTCCTCTTTACCAAGTTCTGTTTTGAGGTTAGTTCTGGATCATCGAGAGAGTTGAGAATTGGAGAGTTATGACACAGGCTTTTTCTTTTGAAGTACTTCTGGACTGCAATCTTTTTTTATGTTGATGCAAAATTCAACTATTCTAATATTTTTATTTTGAAAGCTGTATTTTTTTTCTTTTGACCTCTTTCTTTGTAAAGAAGTCCTGATTTAGTTGTTTTCTTTTTTTTTACTGAAATGATAAATATAACATTAGGTTCATTAAAGAAGGTGGAAAAAAGGAAGTCTGAGTCACGTTCTATAGGCCAACGTGTCTCTCTAGAAAATAACAGCATGAATATATTAAGGCAAAATGTATATTTCTCTGGCCAAACAAGTGGCCTATGAAGGAAAGCTTAAGGCTTTTACTTAGGACAGCACAACCTGGTACCTGAACATTTCCTGTGTGCTTCTAATTTTTATAGCTAAGGAACTGTTGACTGTTAAATGCTCAGTAAATATCTACCTATTGAATATATTCTCACAGTTATAATCATCCTTTTAAATATATCCCCAGCCCTACATAAACAGCTTTTAAAATATCACAAAATACTCATCCAAATCAGAGCCATTTAAAAATACAGTTAAAAAACCCAAACAAACAAACTGTAGACTACCTCAAACCCTTTCAATAGACTGAAGCAGGTGTTTAATACTACGTATAAAGCTAGAGAATAGCCCATCTACAGAAATATGATTCAGTATAATTTTTAGCTGATTTACGGGCAGTAAATTTATTTTCCATGAAGTGAGAGGTATACTTCACAGGACTTTTGGAAATGTCTATAAGAGATTATGCTCTTTCAGAAAACTCTACTTTCATGTTGCAGAAAGATGTATTTAAACAGAATTACATAGGAATTGCCACACTGAGATGTGATTGTATGACACTGATAAGTTTGGGGGGGGGATTAGTGTGTGGAGAGAACCCTTAATGATGGGAGTGGTGGCACTGCGTTGTTAAGCGCCCTCTTGGCGAGCCTCATCTGAAACGTGCTTGAGTGGGAACGCAGGGGGACTGCTCCAGTAGTGTCTATTAACATTATGTCAGATTTTTTTGCTAATACGGTATTACTGGTTATTGGTGTAGTTGCTTAAGCTTATGAAAGTGGCAGGGATGTTTTGGCCATTGTAGGAAGGAGATAAAATATGTATTTTTTTATCAGGCTATATATAGGAGATATATATATATATATATATATCAGGATATTTGTCACTATGCTACATACTTTTTTTTTTTTTTTTTTTGAGTGTCACAGAAAATCAGGAAACCCAAAAGGGGATATAATAGCTTCTTTCTCTACAGGGAATATTTTATTAGGTAATAGTATGACATTACTGTAGCTTTAATTCCAGCCTGTAGTTATTCATTGCGTGGCTAATGTTACAGCCCATTAAGTTCCATGCCGATAGAACGTTAATACTTACATGTTACTGGTACCGGGAAATGCAAAGAAGGTAAAGTGCCACAAATGATGCCTCTCCCGCCCCCCTTCCCCCCCCCCTCCTTTTTTTTTAAAATCCAGTGTAAGGCAAGGCTTACAAAGCAGACTCTGTGGCTGATCATTGTTTCATCTGCCCAAGAATTACACCTTTTTTAATGCTTTTTCCACTAGCATACTTTATTTCCAGACAAAACCATCAACTGTAGCGGAGAAATGAGAAACTAATGTTAGTGTCCAGTTATTCCAAATAACACCCCCCCGCCCCGTAGTCTAGGGTTGGATAGACAGGTTTCTTGTGGTTTTGCTGAAGACTGCAGAGTACAATCTGATTTTCCAAAAGCAGCAGGACTTATAAAAATGAAGAATCAATGTTATTTAACCATTCGAAGCCTGATCTGGAAGGCTCATTTTCTTTGGAAGATTCTGACTACCAGAAACAAAAATATGAGCACGAAAATATTTTCCTCAATTCAGCATTCTAAAATTTAAAGCTTTGTGCTTTCTTTAGCCGCGAAATGGCCTATGACTATTGATTAGTTGAAAGATACAGTTCACTAAGGAAAATATTTTTGAAGAGATTTCTGTGAAAATTTACATTTGAGTGAAAATTATCTTTTAATTGGAGGAAAATAAGTTCTGATCAATTTTTTTTTCCAATGCTAAGTTGAAATTGGTAAATGTTATTTGGAAACTGGCAATAGATAGAAGAATATAGTAAGTTACTGTATAGTGCATTTACTTGACTTTTTAAAATGACATTGTACTAGTTTAAAAATAGAAAAAGGATAGAAACTATAAGTCTCAGTTGAGGAAATAAGTGTAAGAAAGGGTAGTTGGCTTTTAATCTTGTAGTAGGTGTTTTCCCCTAATTCAGACAAAATCTGTCTTAGAGTCATATCTAATACAATTTTAGTGTTACCAGAAGAAGATTATACTGAAGGGGCATAATAAAGTTTTAAGAGTGAGATGGCAAAAAAATACTTCAGATATAATACATAGTACACAAAGACCTGAGGGCTAGAAGTGGAATTTATTCATTCCCAGAGCACAGAAGGATGTACAGATAAGATTTGTGTGGTTTCTGAAGGAAGTTATTTAGTCCATGAATAAGCAGACCTTTCAGACTAGCCAAGTCCAGTGCAACTGCTAGAAAACGTGTGGTGTGCTGTGGGGGTGTGCTTGCTTGCTTGCTTCTCTTGGGGGTGGTGGTAAATGGGTAATCTCTATCTGGTTAATGTCTGTTATTTCCATATCCAAGTTTAGGATGGCTTCTTCCCTAACCCCACCCTGCCGACTTACGCATTCTGTACTCAAATAAGTGACATTCTCCATTATTCTTAGATATTCATTATCCATTGCTTAATTTACATGCATGTTGTTGCTTTTGGCTGTTACTTAATTACTCTGTATAATAAAGACTGTCTCTTTGGTGTAAACTGAAAGCTCTGATGGCAAAAATGTGAGGCTAATAAATTTGGTATTTGAGACCCTGCAAAATGCTTGTACGAGATTATACTGAATCCTCTCAAGATTTTTAAAAGAAATTAAGATGAGTTGCTTAACTGGGAGAATTTATTGTTCATATAGAGAACTTTTTTAAGATAGAGCATCTACTAATAGTTAAAGATGAAATATTTGTAGTCAGTTTGAGTTGAGGTTTAAGATGAGCAGAATTAAGCTTGGCCTACTTGTCAGGTAATCTATGCTGATGTGCCTGCTTCCGTTCTTACTGTGTATGGTGATGTCGTCATTGAGAAATCTCGTCTCAGAGGAGCGTGGAAATAGGGAAGAATGAAACTCAGAATATGCTCTAGTCAAACATTAGCATGTACTCTTCCTACAGCAGTTTAGTGAGGTCTTTGTCTGGATCTTTACTAAAGGAGAATCATTATAGTTATTCTTATGCATGCCTGCTGAGCACTGGAAAAAGTATTAGTGAACCATTGAACTACAGCAGAATATGCCAATAATAGGTGAATGTCACTAGTGTTAATGTTCTTCTGACATGTTCAGAGTTGAATGAAGGCAGACAGCAAAATAAGCTCTGCCTTGCAAAGTTTGTCCTGGATTATATAAACGGAAAGACGTAGAGGCTTCAGGAGCCAACCTTCCCCACCATCCCTAAAGGATTTGGGGAGAAGAATTCTGTTCAAAAGAAACATTTCTCCTCCCCACACATTTTCTTCTTTCCATTAAGTCTGAAATAAAATATTTAATTTCCATTTCACAAATCTTTAATGAAAGCAAAGCAGCTGAAATGAAGGATCAGACTGAGACTGAGTTTGCCAAATGAGAAGGTTATAGCATCAGCCAATGTTTTTTAATTCAGTATGGTAACGAGTGACACTCCTACAGGAAATGGGGAAGATCAGTTCTATTCTCTGCTCTGTTTGAGGTGACTTGAGTCCCCATGCACATTTTCCTGCAAAACTTCTAGGTTAAAAGACATTTTAAGTTATAATTGTCATTTAAATCCAGTTCACTCTGAATGAAGCATTTAGGATTTCCTGCAATAGGGCCTAGCTGTCTGCCTCTCAAGTGAGTGCTCTGATCCCCCACCTGTAGCACCATTCTCACACTTTTGTACACTTGATCTTTCTCATTGGCTGTTTAAGTATTTTATGCCATGTGGAATCACTCCAATAGGAGGGACAGAGAGACTCCAGCCTATAATTTGTTATAGCTCATTCATGTATGAATTTCTCTGGCAAGTATGTTGAAATCCCTGCTCCAAATCAGACAGAGCATGGATTTAAACTGATGTCCCCTCTGTCATGGGAGAGTGCCTTCCTCCACCGCTCCTTTAGCCAGCGGTAAGAGAGGATGCTGCCATTGCTGTTGCAATCTATGAGTTATGTCACTCCCCCTTTACTCCCCCTCCCAGCAAAATAACCTACATCTTCTTCTGAATTCTCAAGAAGTCTGGGCTCTTTAACCTGAAACTTTCACTGATCAAAAACAACAAAAACCTCTTGCAGCCCCAGGCTTTTGCAGGAACTTGATTGAAAAGGTGTGGAATGTCATGCTGAATGTAGTAGGAAATTATTATTTGCACAGGTGCTAACATTAAAAAATAAAAGGCATAAAGTGAAAAAAGCGCATGGGAAGCATTAGTTGGAATTGCAACTTAAGCCAACAAATGTTGAATGATTGGTAAGGAGATTTGAGTTACAGGCTGGGACTGAAGATGGGGCAAGTCTGACCTGGAATACAGTGAGCAAGTGAGTGGAATATGTAAAACTAGTTTAAAATATCAGATTTACTCCATGTGTATCTCATGCCATGGTGTATTTAAAAAACAAAACAATACAACCAAACAACGAGTATTCACAATTCTGGTGAGGGTTTATCCCACAAAGTATGGAATATTTTAATGAAATTAATCTCCAAATAATAAGTACCCCCTAGAAGGACAGGATAACTCTGTCTCCTTCTCCATATATCTCAATTTGGAGTGGAATCAACAGTAGTGGATCCTCTACTCCCAAAATTTGATAATATAACAAAATCCGTAGAAAACTGAACCTACAGAAATATCCTTAAATTAGACTTTCCAACTGCACCTTAAAAAGCAAGCAAGTCAAACAACCTCCTCTGTCTCATCTGGGTCCCCCTCTCCCCCTCCCCCCCCAAAAAAAAAGCAGAATAAAAGATATCTATGTCTTAAGGCAGAAAATACAGTGTATTTATCTTAATTTGCCATCAGCAACCAAATTTCAGTCTTTAAGACCAGCCAAAAGTATAAAGAGCTGCTGCAGTACCAGAAGAAACTGAAAAATGAGAAAATCAAGTATCTCTTTTTCAAAGGTTCCTTTTGTTACTTTTGTTTTTTTTTGACAGAAGACCTTAAAAAAAAAAAAGTGGAATTGAGAGTGGTTTAAAAAAAAAAATTACCTGTCAAGCATATACTTTGCTTTGCTTTACCCAGTGATTATGAAAATTTCTAGTCTGTCTGTGAATGAATCACTGCTTTCGGTGAGATTTCTTGACAGCTGAAGACTTGCCTGAATATTTTAGTCGTCAAAAGATGGAATCCATATTAAATTTGCTCCATATAGGCATACAGTGCTTTCTAATGTAAGGGAAATACTCAGTGGTATTTTTTCCTGCTTATCTCTGCTTTCATGAAAGTTAGAAACCTGTTAATATGTTGAGTGCCTAAATAAGCACCCTGTCTTAATGCATCTTTGTAATGGCTCAGTGGGTCTGTTCTCAGTTGTGCTTCCGCAGTGTTGGGCATAGTCAGATGCACCTTGGGTAGAGCTCAGGGAAGCAGTGCAATTGCAGCAGCGTGCGTCTGCTCAGAGGGCCTTGTCCATGTCCGTGGGGTTGCTTAGGTGATCAGTTCTGTTTGAACCTTTTGTCATACTAATACTGAAAAATGATTGCGATACCATAAACAATCATTAGCCCAACCTTGTGGACTAGTGCCCAGTACAGCTTCATGGCATAGGCAAACGACTGCCAAATTCCCACTCAGGAGGGAGAGTATGGAAGAAACTAGTGCTGTTCTAAAGAGAAGTTAAAATCAGAATTTCTACAGGCCACCTTTTACAAAACACTGATTTGTAATACGAAAGACATTTGATCATGATGGAGCTTCTTCAAGAAGTTTTTCTATCCAAATAATTTATGCTGTCCCCTTTTGGTTCTCGGATGGGTCACTGGCCACTTGTTTTTCAAGATGATGAAATATTTAGGTGCTTGCATGTGTATAGACATGCTAACCTTATTTAAGGATTAATTTCTGCAACATCAGAGATAATAGACCTTAGCTCTGATATAATCTTCATTGACAGAAAATTTAAACAGACCAAGAGCTATTTTCATTTTCATGGTATACAGGATAAATTACTACAGTCAGAATAACGAGAAACCAATTGTTATGTATTTGTATAAAAAGAGTTGAAAATATTCAAATAAGCGTTTAAGCTTTTTTTTTTTTCTCCCATTAAAGTTCTGATATTGGCAGAACACAATGTTTTTACTGTTCATTGTACAAGTAAATGCCTTTCCTTTAAGAGCTAGTAAATATCATTCTCTTTATGTGTAACTACTTAGAATATCCAGCAATTTTCTGTAGTCCCTACAGTAGAAAAATCTCTTAAATTTCTATGAGAGTCTGAAAGCACATACTTCCTAAAAGGCTGGTGTGAATGAGAAAGGAAAATTTGCAACTCAGTCTAATACATGAGCTTAAGCACCTGAAGTACTTAACCTGAAGTACTGTGAACTGGTGTGGTAGGTGTTTATTCCTTTCTACTAATTACGTGTAAGGGATAGCCATTCTAAGAGGAAAAAGGCAAACAGTTTTGGAACCAGAGTATTTTAAAATGATTTTTCAGTGTGTTTTTCCAGGCCCCAAACTTGTGGTTTTGCAGTCCCATTTATTTTTGTCTGTTTCCTGTATGCTTGTGTCACCCTGTTCTCTGTATACTTATATATGCATCACAGAAAAACATTACAAACTCTAAGGCTCTGTCTGAGGAGATCTTGTGATACCCTACTATTAAAGTGCATGAGGAAACTGGAACTGAATGTGGTCCTGGCTTTGCCTCCTATGATAAATTACAAGGTTCCCATCAAATTCAAAGAAATTAGAATTGCATCTCTTGAAACTGTGTATGATGAACTTCTTAAAGATAGTTTGAAGGGGTTTTCTGGAACGTGTAGTATTTATGAGTGAAAGAATCTATTTCTAGGAGTGATGGCTATTCAAGTCCAGTATTTTTATTGTGAAGTACTTCAAAGTTTGAGCAAGAGAATTTTTGGGGAAAAAATAAAAATCACAAATAACTTTTACACACACAAGACTTGTGCATAATTGTTGAAACAACTGAAAATTCTGGGCGTTCTCTATCTTATGCCAACAGGTTCCACATGATAATTTTGTGCTTTGTAAAGGAGAATAATATATTCTATTCATTTTTAAATTTGGAGTCTTTTAATTTCATCCCAAACCCTGTTCTGTTATTAGCATTTATTATTCTCAGTATATATTTGTTAAAGAACTGAGAAATAATGAAACTGAGCACTTCTGTAAGATTCTTTAAGAAACATTACAGTGTCATGGCAGAACTAATGTCTACTTTGATCATCTCAATTAAGGAGAGAAAAGAGCGGTGGAAGCAATTAA
The DNA here is from genome assembly GCF_036417845.1 of Apteryx mantelli. Classification (NCBI taxonomy): domain Eukaryota; kingdom Metazoa; phylum Chordata; class Aves; order Apterygiformes; family Apterygidae; genus Apteryx; species Apteryx mantelli. The sequence continues at coordinate 55,323,442 of NC_090020.1, forward strand.
ATCTGAGGAGATGAGGCTGCTCAACAGGTGTCAGTGTTCTTAGGCTTTTAACTTTCTTGTGTTCTCTTTTTCTTTTTGGTAGCTTTCAAGGAGTTTTAAAAGTAAGAACTTGGGTATTTGCCAAACACTTTTAAAAATATATATATTAAAGATCTGGCTCAGCAGGACTTAAGGCAGAGACGGGAATACCTAGATTCCCCAGGAAAGAGAAGTTTAAAACAAAATGTTGTCCTCACTGAAGTCTGTAGCAAAATTCTTTTACTCCCTTTTCTTTAGTTAAATCGGCAATCCTCCTTCTGCCTCTGGAGGGGGGAAAGGGGCGTTTTAGAGCATGGGAAGAGCACAACCACCTTACTTTCAGAGGCTTTTGTTGCTGACATAATTCTGTGTGAGAATGAACCAGCCTTGTGTGCTGGTCCTAGACCTCTTCTAGTTACAGTATTCAGATTCAGGATTCTGGAGTTGATTCCTCTGGCTACTACTGGTTTCCTTGGTGACCTTGTGTTACTGTGGAAAAGGGATGTTAATATTTTCATTCTCTTAGGAGCTGCCTGGTTTGCTGCCTAGCTTGTTACTGTCTTGCAAAATGGATTCCTAGTGTGGGCTAGCAGCTCTAATATAGCCTGTTCAGCTCTTTTTTCCCCCCATTTCTTAGTCTAAACTGTGCTAATATTGTAGCTCCAAACTGTAACTGATGGTTTCTGTACACATGGGCTAGAGAGTGCTTGGGGAGAATCAGGAATTTCTAATGGGAGGCGAAATAGTCAGTATGATGAATAACAAGCTACTTAGGGATCAATCCATTGTAAATGATGAAGTTAGTTTTGTGTTTTACCCCTCCCTAGAGCTTAATTGCTTTAATCAGAGCTGAAGGGAAATGTATAGCCCAGTAGTTTAGCCTGGAGGTAGGTGCCCATGCTTTCTGCCCCACATCTTTAAGACAAGAACACAATTCACACTTTTCATTGCAACTGTCAGAGGTCTTGGTGGTAGCACCGACTTTACTGGGGCAAGTAGTACGGTGTGTGTCAGTGGAAGGTCCAGACTGAAGTCCCTCCTCTGCTAAAAACATTTAAATCTACTTTTTTCTACCCTGGTGTGAAGGCTGTTAAGTGTTCCATTGAACAGAAATGAATTCAAGATTTATTAGTCCATAGAGAGAAAGCAAAAGCAATCACTATTCTTACTGACTGAGTGGGAGGTGGGTTTTGCACTGCAGATTAACTGAGATACGCACCTATTTTAATTCCCACAAAACAGAAACTCTTATGCTCTGTACTTCCCATAAATTAATTTTTTTCTTCATTAAAAACAACAGTCTTCTGGAACTAAAGACTTGACTGTGTCTCTGAGTCAAGTATAGATAGTGCTTACCTAAAGATATTGGCCACTGATATGGGTGCATACTTTCCCAGCTGTTCACATAGTAAATATCTTGCACTGTATAAATAATGCATGATACAGTATTGATTACAGAGTAATCAGTACAAAGCTGATTTTTTTTCCCAGTCATTACAAATCTATAAAGTATGTTGTAGCAATAAGCAAACTCCAGGTAAGAAGCACACAGCAGGTAGTGCTTGCTGTTAACCAGATACTAACACAGTTTTAGCTGTTGCTATCGCTAAAGTTAGTTGCAAAGCAGCCTTAAAAGTTCAGTGAACTTCGAGCTCACGCTCAAGGGGCATGCAGTGGAATTTGGATGCAGGAAGAAAACCTCAGACTGCTGAAACAGGGAACCTTTCATCCCATAAAACAGCAAGGTGAAACAGGAAGCCTGTCGCTGTCACAACTTTGGGATCTAATGCCTGGGTCCAGTGCAGTCGGAGAAAAGGGCTGTCACTTTAGGGGAAAGCATATGGAAATTAATGACTACACCTTGAGTTATAGTTAAGGTGATCCTCCAGATTCTTGACCACTGCGGCCAAGGGACTATGCAGAGGAAGAAATCTCTATACTTAGGGGTTTTGCTGGTAAAGGAATTTTCCATGGATACTGTGGAAATGGGCAGAAAAATGCAGAGGCAGATGATGACTGTATCAAAATAATCTTGCTAGAAGCATCTTCTGTCAGAGCAGCAGGTTTACCTTGTCCTCTCGTTTTGATGTTCCACTGCAATCACATTAACCTCATGCTTCACCATTCCTGATTGCTTTTAGCCTCTGGGAACATCAATTTGCCACAGAAGTCCTCAGCTGCAAATCCTTCCTGCATTACAGTAAAAACAGTTGCCTGTGGGAGTTAGGAGGTTCATCCCCTACCATTCTAATCCTGTTTCTTACACCCTATAGGGCTTTTGAACTGAAAGCCTACAAGCTTTAGAACTGAATACCTCCTGATTCTTTATCCAAACTCCAGTAGTCTCCATAGACTAATATATATGGAAAAAGGATTTTGTTGTTGTTGTTTAAATAGTGAATGTTTTTATTTTTGTCAAAAGTGTTCTCCTGCAGTGATATTCTTTCTTTCATTCTTTTTAAAATTTGGAGGTCTGGAAGCCATGTGTAACAAATCCTGCTGATAGACAAGGAGTGCCTTAGGCCAGTAAGATATGGCACTGAAATTGTCCATACAGCAAAAAATGCAAAGAGGTCTATGAAGGTAGACAAAACAAACCCTGCTTAACTAAAATATGCAGCATTTCCTGTGTTTCTCCACAGGGCAATGCGATGTGCTGCCATTTGCATTTCCCCAACTGAAACCATGTCAATGTAAAATTAATAAGAGTGTAGAGAGCGTGTTTAACAAACACTGACACATGCCCTGTAGTGACTTGGCATCCTACAATCTGCTTAGAATTGATAGAAGTGCACAGACCTTAGTAAATAATCACATATCATCTGTAAATAAATAAATGGTATCCCTACAGCCTTGTAGGCCTTGACAGGCCTTGGACAGTTCTGGGCCTGTCATACACTGCATGCCACTCAAAGTAGTAGGTAAAGCGTGTATCCAATTTGTGTTCCCTGTTGTAGAATCACAGGGCATCCCTGGTGAGTCCTGCTTGCTTGGCAATACCTTGAAGACTGTTCAAACCATACTGAAAGTCTCCAAACTCTCCTTTTCCAGTCTCTATAGATGTTCACTTTGCAGTTGTGGATTTAGCACAGAACACAGCATGCAGTTCTTGTTCAGATGTTTTAAGCTGTTTAGTTAATAATAATCTACTCTGTAGTATCCCAGAAGTATGCTCATCATCATCTTGAAATTTTAGATTCCCTACAAACCACATGTTTAATGAAATACTTAAACGAAGCATTTGGTTAGTGTGGAGCATTAGCACTTTAATGTTTATATTGTTACTTGTGCTAGTGTGCTGACTATATATATACACATATTTTAACAGTCGGATTCCTTCTTGCACAGATCTCCATTCTATAATATTCTTCTAGCTCTTAAAGTAGAGACGGGTTGTAAACTGGAAATTCATTACCTGTTGTGCTAGGTCTCATGCCGAAATATTGAGACTGTCAACTGTCCCAAGGCAACTGACAGGTTTATTTCTTGTAAAATATACAGTATTCTTCCAAGAAATGTCTATTAATTGCCCTAATCATAATAGTATCCGTAGCCAGTTTGTCAGCACTGAACAAGGTGATGACTTACTGTACGAACCAGGACTTGCAGATTTCCGATGGTAATGACCATGCACCCCTAAAGAGAGGGCAGCTTTCAGACGATCAGTGAAACACAGGATTTGGTTTGCACATCCTGAAGATTGCTGCATGGAGTAAACTTGCCCTATTAGAAATCCTTCCTAATGCAGCCTATCAATATTACCTACTGGCCTATTTGTACTCTCTGTCCTATTCTTGCTTTTGGTATATCTCAAAGAGGAGTCGTTGTTGTAGGTATAGCATTCTTGCTGGGGAAAAAGGCAGCTGAATTGCTCTGTAACATGGCAATTGATTTGTCCAGCTGCAGCTCTTCCAGGTGCACAATTTGCTGCTTCTGCCTATTAACATCTGCATGTGGAAAACTAATTTAGTCATTTTTGTCTGTTATGAGTTGTTGCCTAAAAAAAGTAAATTTTGGTGAGGGAGAAATCACTGGAATTTGTTCTTCCTCAGTTATTTATTATATCAGCTGAGAAGAGAAAAACCGTCCAGAACCTATCTCATAAAATTTAGGGTCATATAACAGCACAAACTGAGCTGTTACATTAAGAATGTGTTTCAGAGGAAATCTCCTCCTCCCCTCCAAAGCAGAAGAAATGACTTGTATTGAAGTAAAAGCTGATTGTTCATTGGGTTGTCACTGCTGCTTACTAACAAATCCACAAAGCAATTGCAAAAAGGCATCTTTCTCTGAAGTAAATCCCTCAGGTTAGGCAAGCTGTCGGTCACTATCTTACTTCAGTCATTAGTACTTCAAGAAAACATTCTAATAATTACAAATAAAGCTGAAAGACATTGCATAAAAGCATATGATGTCCTCTAGAAATACTGCTTTTAGGAGAGATTAAATGGACACCTGCATTTAGTACCTTGAAAACCACTGGGAATGCTACAATATAAAGAAATGATGTTTCTCCTTTGTTTTGATTTAGTGCTTGATTAGACTCTAAATTGTGAATATCTGATAACCCTATTCACTGATCAAATCAAAATCATTAACTATAGTCACAAAGTTTTAATGCAAAAGGTTCAAACTGAATTTTTGTTTACATTCAAGGATAATCTATGTCTGTTTTCCTATGTCTGTGGGATAGATAAGATCATCATAGTGTGTCAAGGTTTTTAAAGAGTTTTCTTGAAACATGTTCTGGAACTTTCGTGTAACTAGAATGAGAACTTTTCAGTTTATACTTCTATTCACTTCTAAAAGACCTAGTCACTAAAAATGTATAAAGGTCCTTGCCCAATAAAAATATTTTGGAAGAAAAAATGTCAGGAAAAGCGCATGTTACTATCTGCAGAATAAATTACTTAAAAATATGGCTATGGAATTTTAAAGAGACTGTTCTTTACAGGTACTTTAAGAATTCTTTGAGCACCCAAAGAATACACGGCTAGGAGTTCAAATATTAATTTTGAAAACTATTCATATAGGCTGGGCAAATCCTATTCCTTCCCCTCACAAGCACATATGATTCAGAGAGTTGAAGAATGAATGCAGTGCTACAGCAAATTAATATGTAGTAAATACATGGCTATATTTTGGCTATACTCTAAGTTGCCTAAACATGTTTGTGTGCTTGCTTAACTTTCATAAAGCAGAGGGGGAAAAAAAATTCTGGAAGGGAATTTTGGAAATCACTGCAAGAACCAAACATTTGGGGTGAAGAAGAATGGGCCCAAGCTCTCTGTTTCCTTTAATTATTACCTCTATGCACAAGAAATTTTACTGTCAGATGAACAAGTGAGCCTGTTGCAGTCTGAGCATATTGATGATGGGCTGAAGCCAGTGTCAAACTTCTGTAAGTTGTCTGTTATTTAGAAAACCTTTAGATTACTTGGTCTTTGAGGTGACTAAAATTGTGTCCACGTTTACATTACTAAGCATCAACTTTATATATATAAAATAAATAATTTTTTTTCCCTACCTTAAAATGGTAGTGCAATTGTGACTGATGGCTGGGTAGTCATGCTTCATCTACCTTTCAAAAAAGTTAGCTGAGACATTGCTACAAACATAGGTGTAGGATCAGAGCGCTCAGTGAGAGCTAGCTGATATGTATTAACTCGCTGGGTGCGTTTTGCAGTCCGTGATGAGTTCTCTGCTGTTTACAGAGATAACTGGTCTAAAGTTGGAGTGGATATGCCTATAACAGCTACAGTTGTAGGAGTGACTGCAACAAAAACATACTCTTAGTAACTGTAGCTGAGAGTACAAACCACTAGGGTATTCTAATATTCATATCTTCAGTTCCAAGTACTGCCTTAACAAGACAGCATTTCAGAGTTTTAACCTTGCCTGTCTCTACTGCTTTGAAAATGTAAGGGTAGAATGCTAACTAGTGGTAAACAATATGCAATGCTACCATGTCTGCCTTTATAGCCAGCACGTTTAGGAAATATGCCTCTTCTAGAATTTCTACTTGATACATTCCCCCCCCCCCCGCCCCGAAAATGCCCAGGTGGGTAGCTGTCACCCAGTTTTAGCAGAGCACTTCAACACAGAGCTGTTTAGAACATGCCATGAAGTACTGTTAGAGTTCAGAGGATCACTTCTTATATTCCCGTGTCAAAGTACAGTTTCTATCTGAACTTTACATCTATTTTATACTTTGGAGTTAGGAATTAGCATCCTACTGCATAAGTTCTGCTGTTTACACTTCGGCATAGTAATACATGTTTTTCTAGAGCTGTAAGGATACGAATCTCTCATCTGCTGTCTATTCTATGTAAGGGAAATATTTTACCATTCCTGCAACTTTTCCTGCTTTGCAGTGGTTAAGGGAATATTTACATTATCCCTTTATAACACTTCACACAATAGTTGAGGTTGGAAGGAACCTCTGGAGATCATCTAGCCCAACCCTCCTGCTCAAGCTAGGTCACCTAGAGCTGGTTGCTCAGGACTGTGTCCAGCTGGGCTTTGAATATCTCCAAAGACAGAGACTCCACAGCCCATCTGGGCAACCTGTTCCAGTGCTTGGCCACCCTCACAGTGAAGAAGTGTTTTCTTATGTTCAAGTGGGATTTCCTGTGTTCAGTTTGTGCCCGTTGCCTCTTGTCCTGTCACTGGGCACCACTGAGAAGAGTCTGGTCCAGTCTTTACTCCCCCATTAGATATTTATATGCACTCATAAAATTCCCCCCCCCCCCCCCCCCCAAATCTTCTCTTCTCCAGACTGAACAGGCCCAGGTCTCTCAGCCTCTGCTTGCATGAGAGATGCTCCTGTGCCTTAATCACCTTTGTGGCCCTTCACTGGACTTGCTCCAGTAGTGCCATGTCTCACTTGTACTGGGGAGCCCAGGACTGGACCCAGTGCTTCAGGTGTGGCCTCAGCAGTGCTGAGTAGAGGGGAAGGATCCCCTCCCTCGACCTGTGGCAACGTTCTGCCTAATGCAGCCAAGAATGCTGTTGGCTGCCTTTGCCTCTCTTCAGTCTGTGTTGCAGAAAGAGAGGTTCCAGTCTTCACATGGCTGTAAGTGAGAGAAAGTGTTCCCAAAACATCTCTACTCAGCCTAAGGCATGGAAAGCTTAGCTTATCCACTCAGTTGTTTATCTGCAGGTCTTATAGGGTGAGGATTGAGAAGAGGATGAGAAAAATTCTCTCTTTACTTTTATTCTCCTATGCAGAATGGGTGCACAGGGGAGAGTTTAAGGAGCAGGTAGAAGTCTGTGTACAGTTACAGAGCTATGATTTCATTGGGATCATGAAGCTTGAAAAGTTACTTTTCCTGTCTTTTGAAAGCTAGCCAAGAAGTTTGAGCAAGCGTATCTGACATAAACAGAAAATTTTTTCTAGGTTTGCACAGATGTTTATTCTGAGTGTGGGAAACAATGAACAGCAATGAACAGAAAAATGGAAGACAAAAATCCTTCTGTTCTGTGGGGTGGGAGGGGAAGGTGGAATTAGACAGTTTATTTACAGTCACAGGCAAAGTGACAGCATTTTTTAGATGAGGCCAACAGGGCATTCTGGACCTCCCAGACATACTTAATTTTCTGCAACAGAGACTAAGGAAGACAATGGACTGGAAGGGACAAAAGGAATAATGAATAAATTAGAAGAGACAGACTTGCGAAGCAACATTAGGAAATGGTCAAACAGATGTTTTGCATCTCTCTAAACTGTTGCAGAACTGTCCTGTCTTTATCCTATAGATGTCCTAAACATGTAAAAGTACAGAATCAGTTCTACTTTTCTAGACACAGTGTGTTTTATAAAGAAATAATATCCCAGAGTCCTTCACAGCCACAAATTGCAATACAGGGATCATTGGTAAGTGTAGTAAATTCAGATATGGCTTGAATTCTGGGAAAATATTAGCATGTTAACATAGAGAAGAGGGTTTTTTTTTTTTTTAGATATATTATCACAAAGTGAAAAAGATAGAATTCATTATGATTAAGGGGTCTAAGCGTAGTGAAGTATTTTTCCTGTTGAAAATGGTGATTTATCAAAACAGAAACCTCTCATGAGCAAGCACTTGCTTCAGTTAATTTCTCAACAAATGTTTTTGAAAACAGTTATTTTTATAATATCCCTCATTCACCTTTTCACAATAAGTTTTGATTGTGTTTTCCGAAACAATTTTAAGTGCATGATGTTTAGAAATTTAGAAATCCATCAAATTGAATGGAAGAATTATGAAGTCAGTTGAATTTGCTGATTAATTCTAACTGAAAATGCACTTATATTCTCAGGTCAGGAAATTTCATCTCAGCTGTTGGTCACGAGGGGAAAAAGCCACTTCCTGCTCAGTGCTAGCATAAAATCTATTTCAGAAAATGTGGCCCTAGCACAACTGTCTCTATGCATAGAACTGAGCATTTCAGAATTTCCACACAAGAGCCTAGTAAGACAATGGAATTGGGTAATGATTTCAAAAGGAGAAACTCTTTCACTTCTATTTTATGACATTAGAACAGATTTGGGAATCACTGAGATTCAAAAAGGTCACAGGACTTCCATCATACTTCACTTTGAAAGCTGCTTTTCCCTAGCTTTTCCGTGCCTACTTTCTGTTTTCTGTCTGGTGAAAATTTTTCAAGGAGCTCAAGGTTGCTCATTGAAACCTGGGCTCAGAGCAGCTTCCTAGGTAAAACTGACAACCTCATATATTTTACTGCCAAAAAAATCCAATGGTCTGCAATAATTTACAGCATTTTAAATTGGAATTACATATGAGATAATTGTGGAAAAGTGATTTAAGATCACTAAGCTTATCAAGTTTTAAACACTCTACAATTACCTATTTATTTGTTTTGTGTGACTCCATATAGGCATCAATCATGTTTGCATTTGTTTATGTGAATAAGCCATTAATATATGTATGATTTTCATATGTATACCATATTGTTTTTTATAAGATCGGACAGAAAATAATGCTTGTGGAAAAATGGATAGTGGCAAAGAATAAACAAAAAAAGTGAAAGAAATGTATAATTACAACTTCCATTTTGAGAAGAATGCATAATTAATTTAATAGTTGCACATCTGTAGATGTCTAAGAAGTGCAACTAAGTAATTAATCTTCACATAAAGAGAGTAGAAAACAGCAGGATAGCTGTAGTGAGCTAGTTGCTCCTTGTGTATTGTCCAGCTTTCATTCTTCCTTCATTAAACACCAGGTTTGTGCACGTTAGTTTTATTGACAAATTAAGGACCTTTCACTTGTGATTCCCAGTTTGCCTGGCTCAGGTTATAAGGGCTTAAAAGTTTCTTTCAGGTGGCAGTTTTGTAGGCTGTGTAAAACCAGTTTTATGGTCAGTTTCTAATTTTCTTTAGATGCATGTTCATCTGAGGGGGAAAAAAAATCAGAAATCTTTATCTCAGTTAGCACCTGCTTCCAGCAACTGAGCAGCCTAATTATTCCATCTATAAGATTTATCTTTCAGCTGACATGATAAGTCTGTTGTTTTAGTGCTGAAATAACTGCTTTTTTTCTCTAGTAGTGGTTTGTTCCTATATGTCTATATGCATGATTGTTATGCACTTCATTTTAGGTTCAATCAGATAAATATATATGCATTTATATTTTTAAATATTAGTATTTTAAAATATTTTTAAGTATTTTTAAGTATTCCTCTGTGGAGAAAATGTCTGAAGCTTTTCAGCTGGGGAAGAAAATAATTAGCCCATTATTTCACTGAAAATTAAGCAGATGCGCACATTGTAGACCCAGTACTGAAGAATGCCAACACTTCTCTGCAGTAAACTCTTCCAAGTCCCTGGGAAGTCGGTGACGGCTGAGGGCACTGAGCAACACCAGGACTGTGCCTTTTGTTTTCTAGGAAACAAACTTCATAGAGACACCATTTCATTTTCTTCCAAGCTGGCTGTTGAGCATTAGCCATATTATCTGCTGCAAAATAATTGGAAGTGTGAACTAAAATATCCCTATCAAGTCTTTTGTTTTCTATAGAACAAAATGTCCAGGAAAGCTAAAACCGCTTATATAAAGTACCACCTATAGCATAGTCCTACCTTTCTGAGGAGCCTGAGTAAATTAGTTACTTAAATACTGTTAAATGATTAAGCATTCTCTCTCGTTTCTGTTTTCCCCACCATGTATTTCTAAGTATGCTTTACAGAACACGCAGGTATCTTATGTGTGATTTGTTATTTCAGGAATAAATACAGATGAATGCAAAAACTAGGAAATTGGTTGGGTTGCAAATCAGTCCCTCACAAGTGCAGGCCGTGTGCAGTCCTCCTTTAACAGTCCGAACAAGGCTCAGAAGAAGACAGAGGCACAAGTGCTTTAGGAACACTAGGCATACTTGCTCTGAGCGCATTGAGCACCTGGTTGCCTAATGGCGTGCTTGTATTAAGAACCTCATATAATGGAGCGAAGGGTTAGAACTGCAGCCCGTTATCTACAAAGCTTCCAACCCAAATTGTTGTAGAGAGAAACGTAAGCATGACTTCAGGATGCTTTCTCTCTTGTGCCAACATGGTCGCTGCTACCAAGTATGAAAGAGCCTGAAGTGTTTTTAATATTCTTATTTTAACAACGCATCTGTAAGGAAGTGTAGTACTTTTGCACCTCAGAGAGGTTACATGACCTGTCCCTGAAAGTTACGTGTAATATCAGGAGACTGACCTTGGGTCTCTTATGTCCTTAGTGCTATATTCTTTCCTTCTAGAAACATTAAAATCAGATGGGGTGGGGGATGGGGGGTAAGCCTTGACACACGATTTTTCTGAAAAGTCTTTTGGCAGACTGAATCATGAACACCCACAGTCATGAACAGAGAGGAGCATCTGTGTGGATATCTTTGAATAATGCAGGTCATGACTGATCTGTTCATGAGCATCTTTCAAGGTTTATCCCGGGAAGGCCAAACTTTGCCTCCCCTGACTGAATTTTCTTTTGGGATAACCTCATCCAATTGTGTGATCTTTTCAGGTAAATGATTCTGCAAAAGGAAAATCTGTACCACTGGCTATAGGGGAAAATAATAGATACAAATGCATATTTTCCAGAATCGTTTGGGTATCTGTGTAGGAGAGTTTAGTAAACAGAGAGAAGAGCAAATGCCAAGCAGCTGGAATAACTGAAATTCATTTGACAATTCAGGACTTCTAACTTTCCAGACTGTAGATTGCTAACACTTGTGTGTGTTTGTCACATTTTATGATGATAAAGGTTAAAGAAAGTACATTGTACACAAAGGCTTTCATGTAGTGGTGGCATGCTTTATATATTTCTCTGTTTTTAAATAAGATTAGTTTACTGAAAGCTGTAGTCAGTATTTCTGCCTTCATTAAATAGTATCAATTATGTTTTAATAAGGAGGAAAACAGAAAATCTATACAAGTTCTTACACTACTGGCAATCATTTAATCTGAGAAATACTAAACAGGATCAGTTTTATTGCTTTTATAGAAATTAATTTAATGTTGATACTCTAGCACAGCTAGTTCCTAGATTTTTGTGTACAATTTTGATGTATTGCATGTAAAATTACATTTCTTCCTAACATAAAAAAATTTATAAACAAAAATACAATAATCTGTAATGGATATTTTTTGGTACATGAAGTTACAGATGTGAAAGTCTGTAAGTATCTGACAAGCATGTGTATCTGGGAAATGCGTTTTCATTAATCTTTTCTATCATGTATATCTTTGAAGACAAAATCCTAGTACCATTTCTAAAAGGACTAGGCATTTTATACAGATAGGAATGGGAACTTAAAAACTACAAAGCTTCCAAATGGCTCCAGTTCTTCCATAACATTGCTTAAGTACTCATGTTTCAAAGCCACTTGTGCTGGTGGGAATTAAGAATAGAATTTCTTAAAATCTATAGGCATAGAAAGTGCTCTGACTTTATATCAGACAATGGATCACTACTGGATACAGATAATTTATAGTTTTTATTATCTTTTTTTTCTGGTGAAAATTGTGTTCTATGAGAAACCTCAGGTTTCTGATTAGCACATCTTGTCTCATCTTTTATGATAGGGAAAAGGAACAGGTCAAACAGAAGAGGAAATAAAACTGCAGTGCCTTTTCTTAAGGCCCTTTGTCCAAGAAAGAGAATATAAAACCTGTTCGGTATGCGGGCTGTCTGTGCTCTTATAAAGAGTTCTTGCGTTTCTCAGAATGGGACGAAACAGCGGGTGTGCTTCATGAACATGTGATTAAAACAAAACTATTAATCCTGGCTAGTAAGAAGGGCTGAGTTCTCTTATGTGTTAAATCTATCCTCTTTCTTACACAAGGCTTCAGAAGGGTGCCTTTATCCGTCCAAGAGTCATGGCTACTGTCCTGAGAATAGACACATCTCATCATCATTTTGAAAACATTGAAGGCATATCTTAAAAACGATAGAATAATGTTACCTATTTTCTATACAGTCTCCCTTCTGGCAAAAGCATTCCTCTATTTCTTGCCAACTGAGAGGCACCTTAATGTTTTATGGTAAGGGAGAGAAAGGAAGGACTTAAATACTCATTTTGAGGTGTGGTTTACTCTGTCCTGTAGAAATTGTGCCTAGTATTCAGAAAACATTCACTGGACCAGGAAGATGAAGTACAAATGGGCCATAAAGTTTGTGAAAGGTAACTGTTTCAAGGATTACTTTTGTGTGATTGCTGTTGGGTGAGTACTCTGGGTTTCTGAACATCAAGATTGTCTTTGGCTATATTTTAAAGGAAAGAGGTGGCTGGTACTGTATTTTATGGGGCTCCCAGTTCTGGTGAGTGTTAGGTTTATTCTCAAAACAATTACTGGATTAAGCTCGTTGGGAGATTTATGCAGGAGATGATGTTGTCTAGTAAGAATCAGATATGAGCAAAGCTCAGTATTATCAAGAAAGAGGTACTAGGAAAAAGCACAACCACATCTGGGAATGTTTAGGTCAAAAGTTAAATTCTGTGCTTTTTCCAGTGTTAAACAGCAGCTAAGCATGGATTTTCAACGTTCCGGTTTAGGTGCCTCAAGCCTCTAAGTCCTGTATTATACCTGAGGTCCCTTTTTACGTTTGCTCTTTGTATATTTTCCATGGCTCTGAATGGACAGCTCAATGAAGCAATTTCCTTCATTTAACACTTTTCTTGAGGCCACTGTTGCTTTAGCAGCTGGCTTTAGGACTGCTTCTAGTGGGTACTGGATCTCTTGCTTTCCTGGTGAAACTTCAGTTTCTTTTTCTACTTTTGAAAACATCCACATGGAGGTGGATGGTAAATGGGCAATTCTGATGACAGGTTCTACTTAAAATTCTGTACAATAGGTGTTTGTATTTACAGTATAGTCAATTGTAGCAAGATTCTTGGTAGCAAGGAACAGAGATGTGCTAATGGAAAGAAAATAATTATTCTCTCTTCCTTTTGCCAAAAATCACGTTTCACCCTCCAAAGAGAATGCAGGGCAGGGCAGAGGAAGTCTGGTTCTGCAGTTTGTGTATTGTTCAGAGATAACTAGAGCTAAGCTACTGGTTGCTTCCAAGGTTCATCTTACTGGCAAAGTAATGGTTCTGTTAGTGGAAGTCAGAGCTTGACAACCAGTAAAACTATTCCCTTTGCCTGTGCCCATGTACCAAGAGTAGTAAGATATGTCCATAGAAATAATATTTTCTGCCAAAGCAAGACGGTGTTTCTAACTGGGGTGCCATGTTGCTTTCCTCATTTTTCTAAGTAAGCTTCTGTATAAAGGGGATAACTTAAAATTTAGTACAACATTAAGCATTTTTGTGGGGGAAGAGGAAGTTACAGTTAGTCAGTTGTGTTTTTGTATAATATGTTGAGAAACTGAGATGATAGAAGCTTATGCTAGCTATATATTAGTTTTTGCACTGTGTTGTTTTTTAGAAACAGATAGCACTGCCATTTATCTCATTAAAAAGTTTTAGGGTGTTCAATGCAATAATAAGTCGTCTGAGAATTGTTGTTGGGCTGGATGTCTTGAGTCTTATCTGAGGAGCTGAGCTAACTGTGCTGTACTGCTCTGTAAGACTGTTTATATTTAGAGAAGATGAAAATTGTCACTGGGAGCAAGTTGGATGACCACATCTTGGCCATCTCTAAGCTGTCCCAAATGGTCAATGACTTATGTTTGGTGCAACACTTCCTTGGACCTAGGGAGTTACAAGATATTGGGGCAGTCTGAAGGGATCTGTCCCCCTGTCCCCAGCTGTTTTATTTCATACTGGCCATGCCAGATCATTCCAGTAGCTGAAGCTGAAAAATTAAGGCATATCTTGACTATATCTCAGTATGCAAGGAAAATAAGAGCATAGAAGGCAGTAAGGGTTGCTGAAAAGCTTGAGGTGATTCCTTTTGATAGAAAAATTTCTCCCTTTGAGTTTTTAGCCACTGGAGAGTCACCTGGTGTCCACCACACAGCTGAGGTTGTGGCATGCCTTATATTACTTACATACCTCTTGTTCACAAAATATATGCATTTCTGGAATAAACTAATTAAATAGTCTGACATGAGCTGCAGTCTGATCTGCTGCTGAACAGTACAAAAATGTGTACAAAAGCAGTGGTGGGGGAGACTGAGGCACAGCGCTGCACACTTAGAGCTCTGAGAGGAGTCTGAAGAACTCTATTTGCACACCTCTGTTGAATGGAGCACTAACTGGACAGTAGTTTTAAAGGTTGAACCTGTCTGGCATTTTTTCAGAGTAGGTTTAAAAACATTACTGAAGGACTTGGACAGACTGTGGCTGACAAAGTAAGAACAAGGTAGTTTGAAGTTTAAATAGTAAAAAGCAGAGCTTTTTAGTACTTACAGTACTAAAAACACAAAGAACACCCAAAGTGTCTGACTTCGTCTTTTGAAGATTCTGAACTTCCAGGTCTAGTGCCACTGTAAAAACTCACTTCTGCAGTCATTTAAAGTAAAAGATTCCTGAATTATTTCTGAAACTTGACCTGTCTCCTACACCTTCTTGAAAAATGTATTTTCATCTGTCATGCTTTAAAATAGTATCTAATTTATCTAAAATGATAAAATGTTAAATTTTTAAATGATAAATATTTGGTCCAATGATAACACATGGCTAAAATGTTGCTGTTGCCTAATTATTTTTGTTCTTCAACAATAATGATAGCTTTTAAACTTTTGCACTCTTATTTGTAAGTTCTATTATATAGTATACACATGGTAGGTTAAAACTAGCTCCCAGTAGCAGTGAAACCATGGGCATGTGGACCTCAGTGGGAGGCTGAGCTTCTGAGTTAGCTCTCCAAGTTCTGGGTGCACTTGCGTATCTTATTATGATGTCTGTGGAGCTGGGGTTTCACTGTTCATCCTTCCTGTATTAGATAGGTTAAAGACATTCTGAACAGGTAAAGGGGTGCAGTAATCATATCTGATTAGTATAGACATTTCTTTCACTGTCTGTATTTTCAGAAAAGGCCTCTACTGTTTTCCATATCATATTTATGGTGCCACATATGCTTCTGCATCTTGTACTATGATTATCATTACAGTAAGGTCTTCTGAACTACCTCTGATCAAAAATCATATGGATCATAAGCAAAGAATGTTCATTACCAAGTAGGAGGAAATGGGATTTATATTTCTTTCTTTAGTGGTCTTGTTCATCATTTTCATTATTTCTGTTTCAGTTCCATTTGAAATAGTAAGCCAAATAGAATCTATTTTCCTTTTACTAATATGTAATATTAAAATTTTTGAAGCAATTGCAGCGTTTGGCCCTTTATCTGGTCAATATTTTCTTAAACTTTTCAAAGCAGTAAAAGCTTATTATACTGCTTTCCTTTCTTCCTTCTTTGGACTCTGGTTTCCTTAGTTTCTCACCCTGTCTTTAGTCTGCAACAGGCAGTTTAAATGTAGCTTTTAGTTTTCTAACCCTGTTGATACAGCATACTCTTTTCCTACTTGGAGTAGGAGAAGGAGTATTCCTACTTATATTCTGTATAGTTCTAAAACTTTTTTGTCTTGAAATTGCTTTGTGCATATAGTAATTTGCAGCTGATTACAAAGAGAGGCAATTTTTACTTGTAGGTTTAAAAAAAAAGGGGGGGGGCAAGAACACTGCAGTCACTTTGCTGGGTTTTTCGCAGGAATGCTCAGGAATCTTCCAAGGCAAACTGGAGAACTCGGGTTGATCCAAAGCTCAGCTAAAGTCAATGGAAAGATTTCTGTTGACTTTAAGGGGCTTTGGATCATGTCATATTTATTCAATAGAGATACAAGAAATGTGCTTGGAGAAGTCCAGGAATCCATAGATATGTATATTTATATTTTAAATTTATTCATTTAAGAAAAAGTTGTTTTGATGTTACCAAGAATGAAATATAGCTAATTAGAAAACTGAAAAATATTAAATTAATGTGGATCACTTTATAGTAGACAGAAGGGGATTACTGCATATCACCTCAACAGGACAGTTTTAAAAATAGTTAAATGCTAGGTTCCAAGGCAATTTCATCTTCTTATTGTAATGAACAAATTTAACACTTGGATATGTCCTAGAAATAGTCATCCCAAGGCAATTTTACATTCTTGTTGTTGTGAATATTTGATGCATGAATCTGTCCTAGAAATAGTGGTGTTTGGAACAGAACACACAGCATTTAAATTAAAAAAAAAGTACTTAATCCCATGCCAGCCACCAAGACTCTTGAAATGTAAATTGGAGTTTGGAGGAGGCAGAAATGGATAACTTAGGATGGAAGGAGTCAACTTGAATTGCTTATTTTTATGGATTCTCTTGGGTGCTGGAAGACAAAGTTTCAGAGGAGAAGGAAAGAGGAAGGAGAAGTAGGGAACATTAAGGAAAATGAATAATATATACTAGTCTTGATAACACTGAGAAGAGTTCAAATATTTAAAATGAAAGTGAATCAAATGTATTTGAAGAAAGTGGACTCTGGCTATATCTTGTTCTCTTTAAATACATGGAAGTATATTTGCATAGTAAATCTGCATCATGTTAGTGACCTGTGCTAGGTGATTTACGTAAGGAGAATATCTCTCTTACAGTATGCTTCCTTTTTGGCTGTCTAATGTTCTGTTTTACAATAGCGTTTTATCACATTGAAGGTGAATTAGCAGAGGAGAAGGAGGCAAAGGAAATAAATTGCTTCCCTTCCTCATACAGATGAAATGTGGAAGTGCACCTGTCCTGGTTCTGTTCCTCCCGAAACGCGAACTGGTTTTCAAGGCTTTGGAGTTGTGAGCTGTAACAGCACAACACTGAGACAGTTGCAGGATTTGCGGGAGACAAGGTCTAGTAACATATTTAACTGTTACATAACATTATTTAAAACATAGTGGGAATGTTTTAAATTCAGTTTTTGTTATTTTATTCTGTCCACCCACTATGTTTACCTTCTTTTCTGACCTATAGGTAGGTGCTGGAGAGGCACTATGCATTAGATACTACAATTTTAACTGGGAGCAATATTCCCTGAGAACAAGATGGCCTTCCTAGGAAGTTTAAAGAAGGCCACACACAAACCTCAGTTTCTCACTAGAGGTTTTTTCCATGAAAATATTTGCAGTGTGTGATACTTAGCAGATTTCTGTTTTTTTTTTCTTTTTTCTTTTGAGTAGTTACAGAATGTTCAGAAAAAGGACAAAAAAAGAGCCCCCCCCCAAAAAAAATCTGAACACTTTGCAGGGCATTCATCTCCTTTTGCATTAGAAGTACAGATGTCCATGTCATAAGTTAATCACCAAAAGCTCTCTGTAGTCATAGGAGAGAGAAGGGTACCTGACAATTTTAGATGTCTGCATAGGATGAAATGCAATGCATGCTAGAAATACCTTCCATTTTGAATTCCATTTTGAAGGGAGATGAGGAGGACTAGCTAGATGTATGTTTGACTAGATGATTCCTATCCTTTCCATCTTCCCTCAAGAGATTTGTGCAATGCTGACGTCTGCAGGTTCTGATCTGATCAAGGCCTTTAGGTATGAAATGATACATACTCCCTTATGTAAGGAGAAATGAATAACCTGAAGACCACAAAAGAATTAGTCTCCATTGTACTAGTAGGCATTATATAAAATAACAACAGAGTGCAGACAGTGCCCTGAAGGATTTGGTTTAAGTTTACAATTATCTTTGTTGTGCCCTTTAGGTGGCAAAGGAGAGACAGCAGATAATCTGTACATGTTTAGGCAAATTTCCCCCTCTTGGGATCTGTTTACAGGGTCTGCACTGAAAGAACGTGGGTGCATGAATGTGTTGCTTGAGTACGTGTCTGAAATCCCAAACACACATTAGTTGTTCATATGGCATTTCGGGTGTTATACAAGGAACTTGTACCACAGCATTTTAAAAATTGCTCTGAGTCATATCTAGAGCTGACTGAATTGCTCATTATGGATAATTTCTGCCTAGGATTTTGCTGTTTTCTTCTTACAAATAATTAGTGAATAATTACAGTATTTAACTAGCTTTGGAAAAAATCCAAAATATATAGTAAATATTTTATATAAATATATATATATTTTAGCATACCTGAAATTATTTTCAAGGAATCTTTTCCATTATTTGACTGGTTCAAATTAGGTTCCTTATGACTGGATTAATCGCAATTTGTTTTATGTCATTTTTAGAGCTAGTGTGTTTGGGAGGGGGGGTAGGCAAAAGGCATCATTTATACTTAAAAGGTTGGTTTGTTTGTTTTGCAAATGTCAACCAGTGTATTTTGCTGCATAGAGCGTACAGCGCCTATGATATCTTTTCCAGTTGCTTGGTAGAACAGCTCTTATTATGCCGTGATCTGCAGCGGTCACAGTTATCCTGATTACTCTTGAATTTTTGGTAGGTTTTGTTGAATCATCTATAATGTATCACAGCCCTTCTATTATGTCAGTGATACAACAACAAAGCAATATAATCACTTTGATATAATAAAAGGACTGTGACAGGGCCAAAATCCCTAAGTAGAGGTACTTTGCGAAATCCTGTTCATCATATCAATTGTATGACTGTGAAATTCACTGCAAAATGAGGCCCCAGGACAAATGAATGTGTGATCATGTGCATATTTGGAAACTGAGAGATATAGACAGCTCTCACTGCTGTGATACATGAATTGTTTCTCTTCAGACATATTTGCCTGACATGAGCTTTCTCTTTAAGGTCCATCCATCTCAAAAAGAAAAAAAAAAAGAAAAAAAAAGTCAAATTAGAAGAAAATGTTAAATCTTGGGTGTCTTTTGACTTCCTAATTTTTTATTGTGTTAGAGTCAATAGTGCCAGTGAGGTAGAAAACAGTTTTTCTATAGTATTTCTCTGAGAATTTTTTTATCAGATCAGTTAAAGATTATGCATATCATAAAAAGATATGCATGTTGCATGTCAGATTCCAACATGCAAATTACAAGGTAACTTAAATTATGCATTTAACCAGTTAATAAGCAGGCTACTTTTTCCATAAAAGGATGTTTTGGTTTGCTAGCCTTCTTTAAAGAAATGTTTAAACTAGAAAGAAATACTTCAAAAATTGAAAAGTCAAGTTTCAATGTACAGTTTTTGTATTAAGCCTCCCAGTAAAGCTTGAAATTTGTCTCCATGGGTGCATTTAATTCAGCTGAAGGAAAATTGTAGCATCTTAAATAGATGCAGTGCTTTAACAAAGATTATTTAAATGGATTAGCCATGAGACTGATAACAAATGATTAGTTAGCTTGATGCACAGCACAAAGAATTTCAGATTTCATCTGAGGCTCTCCTGAAGAGCTACCACTCTGCATGGGAAGAGAAAGGGTGCAGAGCTGTGCTTTGAGAAGCAACCACTGCAATGGCAAGGATCAGTTTGCAAGGCTGCCCTAAGGTCATACTTACATAAATCACGGGAGAGAGACAGTAATAGCTGTAGAAATCTATGGCTGTGGAGAAACTCTTCAGTTTGTTGGAGGATTCCCTTTTTCCAGCCTCTAGAGAAAAATGCTTTCACAGTCCCTGCTTGCGTTGCAAAGGGAAGGGAGACTCTGGCTCATATCTCAAATGTGTATCCAGAGGAGTGCCATAATAAATACCATAATCTCACCAGAAATACCTTGATTAAAATACCTTTGCACAGACCACTGTAGGAGCCAATGATACCTTGTAAAATGAATGGATATTTGTTTTTGGCTGTTTATTTGGGATATTTAAGGTTATCTTTTAGGACTATTTCATCCTACATGGATTCCCTCTTTGTGCTCATTCTCCTTTCTCCTAACTGACCAGACTGAAGCTCTTCTGGTAGCTGGATTGTGCAATTCTTGGTCCTCCTTGCTGAAGCCCTTTACATCAGCTGATTCTTTCCAGGAGCTCCAGTCTTTATCTCATTGCATCTGTAGCACATTGTGAACAATACATAGCTTACAGTAAGGATCTGCAAGAACTTTCATCTTGTTCAGTGCAAGACATATAGATGCAAGAGTTCTTCTACAAGAACTCTTCAAGCATGAGTGGAAGTTTCCTTGCTGCTTGAGTCTATGTAACTCTTAAGTCATACCTACAGTTAGACAGACCCGTTTCTGTTCGTAATCACAGGAGTAAATCCTGTTGTTTGTGTGCATCTTTTGAAGTGCTTTATTGAATAAGAAAAGTCTCCAGATGACCTTGTCTTGTGCAGTGTACATCAATTACAGTGCCACAAACACTTTTGCTAAACAGGGCAAAGTATCTGCACAGTCCTTCTAGTTAATAATGGTTATGCTTCTCTCCAAATCTATATATTTACTGTCTGCATATCTACATCTGAGCTAGTTGTCCAGAATTTCTTTATGGTCAGTGGAGAAAAATAGCACTCTTAAGGTGCAAGTCACCTCATTCTGAAGTTGGTCATATAATTAATTTTATGAATAACACTGAAAATTATATAGTCATTCCACTACTTATAGAGTAAGGCTAAATGACAGGGTTAGGTAAAGACTTATGTATTCTGGTTGCCTAAAGGAGGTAGATCCTACCTTTATTGTCTTTATTTTTCAGGCCAGATATTTCTTTCTTTTGTGCCTTGAACTTTGTCCAGTCTTGTAGGCTACATGGACCCCTCTTTTGTCTGTTCCACAGAGATACTTCCAAGCTGTTTTATCAGTTTTTGAACTCACACAATCACACTTTCTATCTAGATGCTTAATTTTAGGTGTCTGTATTCAAAAGTGATGGTTAAAATTCTTAGAGATTTTCAGCAACAGTCCTTAAGTAGATGTTTATATTTATACCTTTGAAATTTGCCTTCCTTTTCTCCCCCTTGCCCCTCCTTCCTTCCCCACTTTCTTCACCAGATTTTGTAGGGTCAGGCTTTGTAAAGTCAGGGAGATGTCACTTGTTTAAGGCTGAATTACTTTGCTGTCAGGAGAGGCTCTTGTTCCTTATCTTGAACAAAATAAAGGTAAAGAGGTATTTAATGGATAAGGCGTTTCCTGCTGATGAGGTATATATGAACAAGAGCAACCATACAGCAAACTATTTCTTTCACCATCACAAACTGCACTAACTGCATAATCTAAAAGCAGTACTCTGCTTTGACAGATAGGCTGTGGGAGTGGTGTCATATTAAGGTGATGTGATAAGAAGGTTAGAGCTGTTAGAAACAAATGATCTTTAAGGTCTTTGCCTGGTGCAGATCTTTTTTAACCTGCCACATTTTACAGTTTCTCATGCATTTGTTTGCTTTTTCTGTAACATAGTTTGCTTCATTTTTCAAAAAATCATCAAGAAACTGAAATATAAGAGGCTGAGTAACAACAACAAATAACAGAATCAATGTTACTGCTGATTTCCCTTGGCACAGTGAGCAAGCTGATAAGTAAAATCTGAAAGATGGCTGCAGGAGAAACCAAGTTAATAAGGTGATGTGATGTCGTCCAGTTCTGTTGTATTTCTGAGGAGCATGAGGTGTATGAACTCTTGCCACTCAACAAGAATTTCCCAGATTAGCTAAATCTAACTAAACTAGGTGCTGTAAACAACCATATTTGAAAGCTCCAGATGGACAATTAATAAAGAAAAATACTTCTTAATTGATTTTCTTTGAATTTTATACATGACTTTTTTTGTGCTCTCAATGTCAACATTAAGGTGGCATTAACTCTATCTTTTCTGCCCGTTTCTCTACATTTAAATTCAGTTATAGAACTGGCTAGGGATTTTTTTTCTTTGACTTCAGTATTTTCCACTGCTGTCTAATTAAAGGAATTTGGTTTAATATAAATTAGAGATGATATTTAAATATTTTCTTCTTGTCCTTCGTTAATACTGACTTTTCTGTAAAATCTAATGGAAGAACATTCATGTTTAAGCAGTAAACATTTAATTTCCTCAGAAAACTGTCTAGTCTCACTCCATTGCAATTGTTTGTATGAATTAGGGTCAATATGTATGAAAAGCTGGAGAAACTAGCAAGAGAAAGTTTGGGCAGTGGAGCATCTATCGGTAGGTGAGCATGAGAGATAATGTTACTATGCTATTTCTACTTCCAAGAGTGTTAGTTCTTTGCCTTTCTAGTTCTACGTTCATAACTATCTGTGTCTTCATTTACATTATAAAGAGGCCATTCTGGGATGAATCTGAAACCTATTCAGATAATACTGTTACTTCATTAGATTTTGGATCAGGCATAAACTACAACAAAACACAGTGGTAGGGAAATATGGTTACAGTCTGCATACTGTATGCATTTTTCAGATGCAACATTTACAGTCAAAGTTTTCTTTTTTTTTCTTTTTTTTTTTTTCCTTCAATGAAAGACTGAACTGGAAAAACAATGAGTATTTTGCTTGTGATTCACATTAACATCTCAATAGTGCCTAAAAATCAAGTATTTTTATTTGAGTATAATCATGATAGGCTGATTAGAACAAGGCACGTGCGCAGTATATTATGTATCATCTTTTTTTTGAATGAGATGCATTGAATTAAATGCCATATTTCATTGTTTCTTTTACACAACCATGAATCCAAGTTGCAAAGGGAAAAACATGTTATGATGATGTTAACAAATCACTTTAATAAATTCTTTTGACAAACAATTTTCTGGAAACACGTACCAAAAATAATTTTTTCATAGAAAGGATACAAGAGATATTTCATATTAACATATTCAATTTACTAAAATCTGTGTGTATCACTTGCTGAAAGCTTAGTACAGAAAGGAAAAGACTGTAATTTCACACACATTCAGTATAACACAACACAGCCAAAATATTGAAACTTTTTTTTTTCTTATTACAAAGCAATAGTTTCAGAGATGTTCACAGAAGCAGTGATGGCTTGACCTTGTAGATCATTATATCTTCTCTCTATCAATATTGAAGGTACTTAGCCCCTTATCAGGGCAGTTTCTGAATATCGTGCAGTCCCTAATATGTGCCTGCTAGTACTCCTCTAAGGTCTCTCTTCCTTTTGTGCACCTTCATCATTTACCTCCTGATGATAATCCCATAAGTAAGAAGTCACAAGATGTGAGAAAAAACAATCTGAGGGTCTCCTGGATTTTTTTTTTCCCTGAAAGTGAGAAATGTTTAAAAAAAATCAAAAGAAAGAGCTTTTGTATGGTAGTACATTCAGGTACAAGGGCAGCATGTATGGCATTGAAGCCATCCATCAGACTGCCGCAGATTTGAGAATCAGAATGATTTCCCCGTTGGCATATACCTCTGAACTGAGTCTACGTAAAAATTACAGTACAGCTATGTAAACCTTATCCCAAAGCCCAGCCCAGCCTCTGAGATAATTTGGCAAAAGTCACAGATGCACCTGGGTGCCTGCCTGATCAGTGATATCTACGTTTTTCAGTCAGCAAGAGAAAAGATTTTTGTCTGTGCTTACTGACCTCACTCAGAGAACTAGGGATTTTAGAGGAAGCTTGTGCAGCATACAGATAAGTTAAATATGGTGCATAAGTTTAAAAAAGTGAAAGGGCCCAGAGTTGGAAAGTTGCTAATCTTCGTGTGTAAGACTGAAGAGTTGACTCAGTCTGACCCTATGGCCCTGTCTATTAAGTACAGTCTCTTGATACAGTTCATTAACTAAATTTCTGGCTCAGGTTACAATTTGGATGGAGAATGCATTTTGGTTTCTTAAATTAGATCATGTTTTCTGCACTGCTTCCTTTGCTGCTGACTTTGCTTACTGTACTAAGATTTTGACTACAGTCTTTGTAGTATATTCTTGATTTAAACAGTTTGTGTTTAGCAGGATACCTGAGATAAAGTGTAATGCTCTAGCTTTAATTTTTCCTCATATGGAGAGAATATAGAACAACTACAGAATTCCCCCAAAGGCCAGTTGTCCCTTAATATTTACTTCAATTATTTATGATGATTGTGCCACTTGTATTTGGTTTTGTTTCCAAGATGTTAGATTTAATGCTTCGGAACTGTCAAATGGAAAAATCGGTTGACATCTGCTGTGGTAAGTTACAGAAAAATGAAATGTAACGTGAGAAGGAGCCCATACTGATACGTGAAAATGTTGCCTACTTCAGGGGGAAAAGTGTATAAATCTTCTATGTGCCAAACAGGCAGCAGAACTGTGAATGGTAAATGAGAATTAGAACTGATTTTCTACTAAACTGATCATGCAGGTTGGACCAAGGTTCTGCTATGTTATAACTTACATCGATACCTCTGAAAATAATAATCAATTTGTGGAGCATTTTGTTAATATCTTATTGCTATCCAAATAATCAAAAACATATTTCGTTATCTGGAGCTTGCAGATGTTTACTTTTCTTTCTTCATAGTAGATAAAATAATGAGACTACCAAAAGACTCCATTAAGTGCATATTTTTGTGTGTGTATATGTGCGAGTGTGTGTAAAATATGTGTGTGTATATATATACGCATATACATGAGAGTGTATATATGCATGTGTGCATAAATATAAATGTTTTCTTGTCTCCCTATCTGGAACATAAGCTACTCTATTTATTGTAGTTAGCCAGGGTAATTTCTCAGTAAAGCAATATTGGCATACCCAAAGACTAGTGATACCGATGAAAATATCTTCATTAGAGTTTAATTCAGATGCAGTAATATAGACTGTTCTTGCTGAGAAGACTTAAAGTCATCTTTCAGAATGAGAACAGTGAAATATACAATTTCCTTATGTGATGTGGTGAAAAATGTCATACTTCTCATGGCCATAATGTACCCCTTTGATTTACATTATGCAGATAGAGCAATCCAGTTGTTGCAGAAAAGGTAAAGAAAGGCTATAGGAAGGAGTAACTCAACACTCCAGTGGCAGCATTATGTTTAAAGCCATTACGTGGTGATTTCACTGGGCCCTAATCCGACTGACATAGCTCTAGTTTTGCCAGAGCTGGGAGGACTGAACTCAGAGGGAATACCGAAACACCATAGGTACCTGGGTGTAGACATGGAGCCCAAATGAATATGAAGAGGCTGGCAAGGGAGCATATAGAGAAATTGGACTGTGAACAGCAAAGTTTTTTCCTCACCCAGCCTGGCTGGGCAAAGGACAATTTGCAAAAATGGGTGGGTGAGAAATGAACGTAGATACATTATACCCATGTATCTTAGTATTTTATTATTTTTAGCCTTTTGTCTGTGTGCTTGTGGCTGCTGTAAGGCTGAATAATTTCTTCATTTAGAAAAGTGTTTTTAATCAGTTCACTGGCTGGAGTATCCTGGTGAAAAAGGGGCCATATTTTGACATATGTGCCTGGTAAACAGCAGACAGTTCAGAGAACCAGTTTTAGAGCTCCTGGATTGCAGAGTTAATCCTGGAAAAAGATGCAGAAAGAGAGGTGGAGCAATTAGAGCGTACCTTTAATATGGCATAAAGGAATCCTAAGTCCTTCTGATACCTGGAGGGTTTAGGTGGGGAAAAAACAGTGATCAATTTTAAGTGCTTATTTCTCCCACATTATGTTACTCCTAACTCTCTCTGATGTCAGTGAAATTAGAGAGGAGACTGTTCAGTATCTTACCAAATTAACATATCTGTTAAACTGTATGGATGCTTGATCATTTGGATCAGTTTTCCACAAGCAGCAAGTAAATTGTCAAGAAAGTAAAACATGCCCTGCCATTTATTTGACGGGAACTGAACAGAAATTTACAGGCAGCCCATGGTGAGGCATGCTTGACTTTTCATTTAATCAGCTCAGGCTAAAATCTGGAACACTTTTACTAGGAGGTGGAATAGAAGAGACAGAAAATTGCAAACCTATAAGAAATTAAAGAAAGGGGTTGCAGCTTCACCAAGGAATCCAGTTCTTTCTTGCTCTTCTCAAAGAGTGGTCTCACCCTGAGTAGATAGATAGTTATCACATTTCATTTACTTTGCACTACTTCTGACTCTCAAGAAAAGCATTGTATTTCTTTGTATGTACAGTACCGCTCTGTGTGAGCTAATCTGTTTGATGTCAGTGATTATCGGGGCCTCAAACTACACTGAAAAGGAAGCAGAATTGTTTTCCAAGGTCCTCTTCACTACCTATTACTTCTGATAAAAGGAAAGTGCCCATTCGGTCTTGTTTTAACAGTTTGTCCTCTCAAGCAAACTCAGACTCAGTAATCTCAAACTTCAAGGTTTTCTTGTTGCCTAAAGAACTTTTATTGGTACTTTATCTAAATAAGTTCAGATGAGTTATGAAGTTCCTGTGCTACTGGATATGTATATCAAATTACTAAGATAAGAATCTCTGTATTTAAGTAAAATTTTTAGTTCTGAGTGAGGTTGAAAGATGACAGCAGCAAAATTATTCACGAATATTAGCTAAATTGTATGTTATTAGTTCTTGAACATCCAAATATTTTATTTTCACTTTTTATAAATTTTTTTTGAGCAATGTTTATTTATTTACAAATAAAAGAACAGTGATTATCACTGCAACTACATATTTGAGTGAACAAGAGAAAGATGTGTGTAATCATTTAAAAAGCATCTGAGAAAATTTATTGACAAGTTTCTAACAGAAAAGAGCATCTTCCTGTTGATAAAGATCAGGTCCTCCAGCAGTGTGATAGAATCAGTAGAGTGTGACTAGTCACACAGTTTAGGTTTTTTGAATGACTTTTCTGAGTACAATCTATTTGCTAACATTTCTCATGCAACTTAAAAAAGAATGATAAAATGACACGATTGTTTTTCCCTTACAGTTAACAAGATTGTTCCTGTTTTGCTCCAGTAATAAAGTGATTGCTAGGTACTCTTCTAGCTCAAGGTGTGACAAAATGTAGAGAAAGAAAACTTCAAGATGACAGTTTAATTCTAAGTTTATGCCGACTTACTGTAGTACTCCGAGAATAAAGTTCATTTGAGGGGGAGACTGACAGTGTGATGGGTTTTAAAAAGCTGGTTGCCTGGCTGAAGGGAGTAGAAGAGGCCTGAATATAAACCATGATGTATATATTCATATATTTTCTACAGACTTGGATATAGATGCCTGATCTAGACTTGATACTATGTAAGGGTGAAAAGAATCCAGTGAAAGTGGTTGAGATCTTGACAGAGCATTAAGAATGTTGCTCTAGATAGATAGCATATATTCCCAATATTATCTTCATTTAAGGATTTGTGTCTGATTTTTATTCCTCTTTTTTAAATGACTTCATTTTCTCTACCTATGTCACTTGAGCTATGTGGTGGCAGTAGCACCTTGTGTCACTATAGAATGTTTTTGAGCAGCATATGCAGCATAACTGTGATGTGCACAGTTTTAAAAGAGCTTCTGGTGACCCTGCTATTTCTACTAATACACGACAATTCATGATTGTTCATTGAGGGAATCTATTACTGTGCATACTAATATAAATAATAACTAAACATAGAAATGAACTTTGTGCTGTGATCTGAGTGTGCAGTCACCAATGGGTAGCAGAGACAGACTCATATGCTGAAAGTCTATTTGCTGACCCCCAAAGTTTCATCCAAGAATGTTACTCACCTGTAGCTACATCCCAGAGAAGGGAGCCCACTGAAATGGGGCTGCAGTGTTGTCTTAGGAGTTTACCAGATGCAGAGAACGGGCAATATTTATTGTTACACCTTTAAGATTTTAGTGTGTTTTTTTTTTTTTAACACACTTTTTTTTTTTATGCATGCTTTGGCATATCTGTATACATACTTTTGATTGTGTTTTGTCTCCCACCTGAAAAGCCTTATCAGGCTTAAGCTGGCCAGGTGACTCCTTTTTGAGTTGGGGAACAGTCATTGGTCTCTATCCTTCTGCACTGAGGAGACTGAGTCTTGTGAGTAGGAGACTGCCATCCACAAGTGTGGATGTCTTTGTGCTGTCTTTGCTCTCATCTTAACTATCAGTGTCTTTCTTCTGAATAGGTACAGAATTTGACAGGGTCTTTCCTATTATTCTGTTTCTCTTTTTAGCTAAATAGGCTGAGTAAATGTTTCTTCTCTTGCTAAATAAGTTGCTGTCATAGGAAGTTACCAGAGCATTAGCTACGAACATTCACAAGGAACTAAGAAGTTCCTTCTCTACTTATTTCAGGTCTGTGAAATTCTCTTGGAGAAGAAAGTGGCTTCCATAGAGTCTTAGGGATGCAAGATCACTGATGAACACACACACTTGCCTGCGACGTAAGGTCACAGGTATGTATTCTTGTTTTCTGCTTGTTATCTGAATTACTATTATCTGTATGATAAGATTGCTGTCTTTCTCAGTCTCTCTCATAAGAGTGTTTTCAGGTTGCTTGGAATACTTCCATGGTCACTAGAGAAATGACTGGATGTAATATATCTGTTCCTGGGAAAACTGTATGTAGGAAGCTATTAGGTTTAAAAAAAAAAAAAAAAAAGTGGAGACTATATCAAATGGGACTGTGTGTAATCTGAGTGCCCCTAATGGATTGCTTATATAGATGCTGATAAATGAAGCAACGTCTAGACTGTAAATCCTAGCAGAAATTATGCATGAGTACAAAGCTCAGTCCTGTGTGAATAAATAGTCCTCCTCTACCCAGAAGCAGAAATAGAAGCACTTCCTGGAAGAACCTAGGAGCATTTAGCTGATTCCAGAACATTGGTGATACCTTTGTGGAGAATATGAGGCTTTAAATTTTGGAGTTGTGTGCATAATGTGGCAAAAAAAAAGCTAAAATCAGTCCTTTAATTTCTTATGTGCTTAGAATATTAAAAAAAAACAATAAATAAAATTGACTGAAACTATGATTAGAGGAAAAAATTGTAATGATGCTTTACTGGCTATTATGATTACATGTCCAATTAAAAGACTTAAATATGGCTTATGTAAATTGTGAGGCTTGAGAATGCTGGTTAACAATGTAACTGGCTGAAATAATGGGTGCAGCCAAACTGCGTGCTATGAAGAGAGATGGCGATGGAATTTAATATACCCTTTTAATACGTTAGAACTAGGGGAAAGGACAATTTTCCCAGGTAGTGTTTTTTTATTATTTTTTCTATTTTTTTAAATCTCTTCATGTCTTTAGTCACTATTATTACTTTATTGTTTGTCCGGTTCACTTTGCGGATATCTGAAATGATTCTCTGTTTCAGTTAGGAAGTACAAAGGGAGTCACCTAAAACTGAGAAACTCATGTTGATCTTCAAGGTTTAAAAGTTCAATATATTCTTTCCTCCTATTTTTGTATTTGTTTAACTTGGAGTGTAGTGGTCTGGCAACAGCTAGAAGCAGTGGTATTGATTAACTACAAAGGAGGCTATTTTGGTAATATTGCATCCTGTCTGGGAGCAGGAAGCTCTGAAAGCTCTTGAGGGAGTGTCAAGCATGGCTGTAGAGAATCAAGTAGTGCAGGAAAAGAGAAGAATTCTTTTATTGCTTTTCTCAGCTGAACTGAGGCTCTGTAACTTTTGAGGTTTATTCTTTCTCCAGTTCCTTTTGACATGTGGTTGTACCTGCAGACAAGAACTGTGCAAGCCTTTTTAGGGGACTTGAGGCTTAGTGCGGAGAATGCTCTTATTGTTAGGCAGAGTACCAAAGAAAGTTCTTGCTGTTGCTATTATGTTTTTTTCTCTAGGACTGTTCCTCATGCCCAGGTAGCCTTGATTCTGAAATACTGCTATTCTAAACACTTGGATCCAGCTGAGTATTTCAGCTAATGGAGTTACTTAACATTGTTTTCCTTTCTGAGGGCGCTTGCTGCTACATAGAGGAGCAATTACTCTTTGCTGAGAAGTGCTGCAGTAAGTTTCTGAGCATGAATACGAGGTTTGCGTTTTTCCCTGTGCTGCATCTGGATCATAATTGCCTATGTTCTGTTTTTGTGCAGGCTTTCCTCAGCTCAGAATATTTTGTTTACTTTGTTATGACCCTTGTAGGATCATTAATGCTGCTGGGCAGCATTTGCCAACACAATGAAAGTTGCTGACATTTTTAAGGAGGGTGTTCATGTGTATTTGTGTCACTGCTAGTTGTCTAGGACTGTTATCTGTTAATTCGGTAAAGGAGCAACATAAGAAGATATTAGATCATGCTAGGCATGGGTGTGTGGGATGAGTTCTGAGTTATTGACATGTCACCCTCACTTCACAGTTCTTCACAACCTCACAATCTTATTTTGCGTGAGGAAGAGTAGGAAACTTAAAGTACTCAGGGAGACTATTTAAAGTGATGACAGCTTTGTAACGGGAAGACATAAAGGAATCTAGTGGTGAGGAATTCAAGCCAAGCTGTTATTTATAATTTCTGTGGTCTCTTATTTGTTAAGGTTTTAAGGAAAGCCTTAACAATTCATCCAAATGGGGAAAAACAAGAAAGGGAAATATGCTACTGCCAGTAGCACATGAATCTTTCACAGTATTTGTGGTACACTTTTCAAGGAACTGTGATTGGTATAAATATTGTAAAACTAGTAAAGCTTTAGTAGAGAAGAATTCATGGGTTTTTAGAGGACTGTGAATAGGGCATGGAAATCTTTCCTTTGGATCTACCATTTTCTTGCAGATCTGTTCTTTATCCCGTAGTTGAGATCGAGCTGACACTGGTTTGCTTCACCTCAGAGTAGATGGAGGCTGCAAAACAAAGAGGTGCTAGTATTCTCTCTCCCCTCTTATCTGAGATACTGCTCCCTCTGACTCTTTCCCTCCCTACTCTTTCCTGGGACCTAATGAGGTCTTTTCAGCTCTCCCAGCACTGTCCTGGGAGAGTGTTTGTTCTTCCAATCTGATTTCATTTTGTCTTTAAAAAGAAAAAAAAATTACCTACATTCCTTGTCATTTTTGTAGTGTTAAAATAGTATTGCATGTAACCAAGAGCAGAACTTACGTGGAGACCCAAATAAATGTTTCCAGTTATTTCTCTCTGTCTCTCTTTGGGTATAAATACAGATCAAAACAGAATTTCCCAAGCACCTAGCTTTCTTCTCTGAGCTGGTCTGCTAGGTACCTACTAATATTATTGGTGACAATAACACTAACAGAAGGTCAAGAACTAAAAAAGGATGAAACTAGAGGCAAAACTCCTCCACTTCCTAACCTGAAAAATAAAACCTGTGTTAATGGCACACCAATTTCTTCTGCTGCCATTTCTTCCCTATTATCTGAACTACTCCTGTCAGGTCAGCTCTTTCCTCCTCCTTCCGCCCTATGCTACTTTCCTTCATTTTCCAACATTCTTTTCTTCGCTCTGTCCCCTGCAACTTGTGACTGAATATATAGACTGACATATTTGTTTCTGACTACCTGCTCTCACATTTCAGCAACACATGGGAGTAATGGAGGCTTTGTCTACTAGATTCATGTGTCATTCAAGGCTGCATTTTTCCATAGTTGTGCTACCTGTGCTTATAAACACCAAGCAGGAATGGGACGACTGAGTTGAAAGACATGGCTGTGGTAATTCTAGGGCTAGCTGGCCACCTCAAGTGAATCTTTTCAAATTTGTTGTTAATAATCAGGTCACTGTACTTGGAACAGACTAAATACAATCTGAACAATAAGCTGAAGATACTATCAGCTTTAGAAAGGCTATGAATGAAGGACAACTTTTCACTGTTAAACAGCTACAGGGGAATTATTTTCTCATCTTTCTTCTAATTTTCTTCCTATCTGCAGATTAAATGTCTGCCAACTGCTATTTAAATTCCATGGGTAATACCCTGATTCTCAAAATCAAAATTCCCACTTACTACCATGGGGCTAGAAAAGATTTAATTCTAAAAGCATATCCTTCTTTTCCTATGCAGTTCCCTTCCTACTCTAACATATTTTTCCCTCAAATAATACTTTCTTTCACTTATTTCATCTCCTCCCCCCTCACCACCATTGATTGATTTACCTCAATCAATGTGGATTTTATTTGGTTCACAAACTGAGCTTTGCCTCTTATGTATGTTTTTTCACTTTCTCAGTATTATAGCTGTTTTTCATATGAGAAAGAGAAAGATGGAGTAAAAGAAAGGCTGTAGAAAGGAGGAGAAAAGGAGACTGAAAATTGGTTCCTTTTACCTGCTATTTGAATCACTCTATCAGTTGGCTAGTAGGACTGTAATTGGTTTGGGAAATCAGGGAAACTTCCTAACCCTGGAGAAAGCAGTTCAGTGAAACAATGTATGTAGGATTGCAAATACACATGGGAAGAAGAACCTTCTTATCCAAATATTCATTTCAATGCTATTAAATCCAGCAAGAGATAAATTATTATAAATAATAAACTATTATAAATAATTCTTACCTGAAGGCTATATTTCAGTAGCTTACAATAGTAGAGGATGGATTCTCAGACTGAGAACCACAGTCCTGCTGAATCCTTTAACAAATGGGGAAATTGAATTTGGAAAGTGCATTTGAAAACATTCCAATCATTTAGCTCTAGAAAACCAGACCTGACACAGTCTAACTATTTGTAAAGAGCTACACAGATAGATGAATTAGGAACAGATGAGATCAGTCATTCCAAATGGATGTTCCAAACATGTGCATGATAGAATATCACAGTGATTAAAGTGTCCTGGGATATCATCACCTAACCAACTTTTAGGGATTTATCATAGACAGTTCAGTTAACATATTTACATTAGGTCCAAATAATGTCTCCTGAATGAAATATAATTCTCCTGTAAGTGGTTTAAAGTCAGTAGGGATTCCTGTCTTGTCTTTTTCTGCAGAATCAATGAATTTCTCATTCAGATTCTTCTTAGAAACATTAGGGTATTTTAGCAGCAAGCATTGTTGAATTCCACATTTAAAAAACAAACAGATCAGTCAGACTTACTTTTTAGTCACACAAAGTGGTCAATAGGCTTACAATCTGTTACCACATCAGAGGTAACATGAGAGGTAGCATGAGAGATGCTGCTTTACTTTTTTTAAACTCCTAATCTGTTCAGACTGGAAGCTGAATTTAGGTTACTGAATGTAAGTTTGCTTTCCAGCCGTAGCATTTATTAGCATTATTAATAGTCTATATGCTATGCAGTGTCAAATCAAAATGGCATATGGATCCATTAATGTGAAATATAATATGGAGGGCTATGTTAAAGTTTTTAGTGGAGAAAACAGAGCCTTCTTTGCATATACTAATTAAAGGTTTTATAAACATATGAAGCAGCCTGAATACATGCATTCAAGAGGACACAAAGGTGTGAAAAGAGTTAAGAAGTCTGGATACAGCAGGAAATGGGAACTAAGATATAAAAAGCATTTTATTTAAAAAGAGGAAATGGGGAAGATGATAAAATTCATCTGTCATCTCCTCTCCATCCCCTCACCTCTCCACACAACACAAAACAAAGTGGCTATTTTTCTAGTATAGTTTAGCATTTTAATTAGTCTAAAAATCAAACGCATGGGTTAACATTTGGCCACACCTTTGGAAGTATAAGGAGATGTAGACATCATCTCCTATACATGCTTGAAACAGTTGTATAAAAGGGGAAAAGAACTGCAGCTGGGACCCTAAGCTGCTTTGCAAAGGCTTGTGCAAAGACAGCTGAGTGAAGAGGTTCCAGATAGGGGGCAGAGCAAAGGCTCTGTGGAGAGGTGATCTTCTATTTGGAAAGGCCAGCATTGGTTTGATAAACCAGAGGGAACTGTTCAGTGCACACTGCTTCATCTGTGCGCCACTTGATGTGAGAACCACATGATGCCATGCCCCTTATTGAGAAAGTAATGTCTTTTTTTTTCTTTCTTTAATAGAATTTCTCTAGCTTTAGTTTTTGTTTTCTAACTAGCGGGAATGCAGGAATTCTCTTTTATGAACCTTATGACATGTTAAACTAAATTAAAAACTAAACTAAATTAAATGCCTGAGTGACAGGTACCAGACTGAGTTGGGGAAGGGACATGAGACGAGTGAAGCTGCACCGACACGAGATATTCTTAGAGCTTTTGCTCTGGTTGCTAAGGAAACTGTTCCTTTTTCTGTATGTTCAAAATGTCATTTCTAGCTAGACTGACATTTAGACATTTGCTGGCAAACACACCATCATTTTCAACTTATCTCCCTTTATATAACCCTCGTTTGCTTTCTTTGGAAGAAAAGATGGGAAAGAAAACCTAGGGCAAAAATTACTTGGTTTTCTTAGAAATGTACGTTTTTTGTTTTGGATGAGTTCTCATTGTAGAGGATCTTTGCTGCCACTTCAACATGAGCTGTCAGTAGTTGCCAGAACTACTTATTTGGCCTTGGTTTAAGCAGTCTTCCACAGTATCTTATCCTGCATCATTTTAACAGATATATTTTTGGTAACTTATTAGATGGATGGATGGTGACTGTGGACACTAGTTTAACGTCAATTGAATGTTAGGCCTGATCCTCTAATATACAAGTATGCAAGCTCTCTCTGAATGCAGTAGAACCATTCACCAACTTTAAATTGGTGGGCCCATGTTTTAAGTATGCGGGATCAGGTTGTCAAAAACAAGACTTTATGATGGAATTATCTAATACTGGA
This sequence comes from Apteryx mantelli, assembly GCF_036417845.1. NCBI lineage: Eukaryota > Metazoa > Chordata > Aves > Apterygiformes > Apterygidae > Apteryx > Apteryx mantelli. The sequence goes on from NC_090020.1 coordinate 55,358,358, forward strand.
TGTCTGTGGCTCAGTACCTCATGTGTCAGCCAAGAAGGCCACCATCACTATGGAACTGCAGAATGAGGGCTGTCATTGCAGTCCTTAAACTGATTTCCCTTTTATGATGCATTTATGCTCTTCAGATCAGCCCATATTTTTTATAGTAAGCTGTCTGAGTGAGATTTTTTTCCTTCTTGTCCATATTCTTAAGGTTTATTCATCTTGATATTTGACAGGGAGCTATTAGAATATCTAGGGGTTTCTGTTTTGCTCTCCATACTGAATGCAAACATTCTTAATGCAGTGATTGGCAGTGGTTAGTGGTTCTATGTGTTTTGGGCCTACTGCTGAACCCTCTGAGGTAAATGTCAAAAGCCCAGTGCAAAATATTTACCATTCAGCTGCAGTCAAATATTAGTATTTTTTGTCTGGGATTGCTTAACTCCCTTAGGCTTCTCTGAAAACCCCAGCCTTTATGAATATTATTGAATATCTCTTTCATTATTTGAAGCACTATATTTAAAGAAGATGGTGAGTTGTTAACAGAAATTTGAACCTTTTCCAAAGTCTCTAATCCTTGTTTTCACCTGAAATAACTGTCAGAGCTGGGTCTGTGGTTTTAAGAAACCCTGAACTAACTTTCTCTGAATACATTTGTCTGTATGCTCAGCCATGTCCTTATGAATGTGCACTTAGTGTTCTGAACACATCTACAAATGTGTTAGAAAAACATTTTTCTATATATAAACATACAGATGATATTGCTTATATAGAGAATTTAGACACAGTCAGGAATTTTTTGGATATGTGCTTTTGGCAAGAAACAGTGAGTTGTTAAGCCGAACATTTCCTGAAAATATAAATGTCTTCAATGATACTTGCTGGGAAGGCCTTTCAGGACTGGAATGACAGAAGATGGAGAGGCTCACTTCAGAAATGTGTACTGCAGAATAGCCCATGTGAGCTCTCTGCTGAGATGTAAGAAACTGTTATTCATAGCTGTGTTCTGTATGATTCTCAGCAAAAACTGCATAACAGTTTCCCCAAGCTTAGTGGCTTTATTGCCAAGCTGAAGACTCAGGCTTTCTCTCCCGATGGAGCTGTTCCACCATGAAACTTTCAGAACAGTCATTGATTCTACAATGGTAATTATTAATGACCTGAAATTAATACTAACATTATTAATTTTGGCCCAGATTTAATGTAAACTTAGCCCTGAACAACATCTGCCACACTGGTGTCAGTTTTCTGCTGCTTAGGACATATACTAATGTTCTGTGAAAGCCTCTGCTCTGCAGACTATTTTAACCCATTCTGAAAACAGGACAACTTCAAAAGAGCAGGTGGAGAGAATTTCTCCAGGACAGCTCAGCAGGAGACTTTCCAAGTCTAAGGGCATGTAATCTCTATTCTAATTTGGCCAAAGTGATAACTTGAAAACAGATCTTGCTGATTACTGTCATGGTATAGTCTGTTTAGTGTTAACTCATTTTCTTGTTTGGGATCTAAATACAGAAGAAAATGCCTAAATGGAAAGAGATAGGAAATATAGTACAGTATGGACTTTCATTTGCATTTCTAATTTGGCAGTTCAGATGGATCTCTGCATGGCTAATGTTTCTGAATAACTGGTTAAACTTAAGTAGTCAGATCTAGGAACATTTCTTGTCCCTCAAGTCCCTATGGACTCTCTCCATGTCCTGACTACAAGTTGCTTGGATATCCAGTGCTTGCCATTTCATTGAGCTGTAACACTTACAGTTTCATAAAGCTCAAAAAGTTTTAACTTTGCAAAAATGGAGCCTTCCACCGTTGTATATACATGCAGAGAGAAAGAGAGATTCTGTTTATGAAAACAAATATATTTTTGGCTGTATATTTTATAACTTTTCTTCAAATGTATCTTCCTAATACTTTGGCTTTGGGGAACTCTTTTTCCTTTACTTCTGTATTTACAAAATATTAGCTAAAATAACATTTTAAAAGTTTAGCTTGACAAACTGTCATACATGCTTGTGAATTGTACATAATATGGACAGCAAAAGACAAAATGTGAGGCTTAAAAAAAATCCCAAACAGCTATATTCAGAACTATGTGAGTTCATTTCTTAATGCAGCAGCTTTTGAGACTGTACAGATGTGTGCTTTGCTTGACTGTCAATGGTGTGAGAAAATTTAGTATTTAAAACATAGGGAAGAAGCCACATGAAAAAGTATAAAATTTGTGGTTTCCCTTCCAAGGAACCAGTATATTTGGATTCTGAACCAAAATTCTTAATTTCACCTGAATCAGGAATTCTGACAGTATTTTGTTTTAGAAAAGCTTCTTTGAAAGCAATCTGAAATTTCATTTTGGAAAATTTATTTTATATTTCATGATGCTTCGTTAGTAGTTCATATGCAACATTAAGTCACATATAATCAGGTTTTAGATATTGTGCTCACCACAATTGTCATAGGTTATGCATCCAAAGAATATTTTCTAATGAAATTCTTATGAACAAAACGTTCTGGCCAGCTCTATTTACTTCTTCTAGGAGTGGAGCCTAAATATGTTCTTTACCTTTGGCAGAGTTCCAGTTCTTCCTGGCAAGTCAGTCATGTGTACATTACATGGATGTTCTTGATCCACTGTTACCTTGTTGTTATGACTAAGAAAAAAACCCAGAAGGTATGGCTTATTAGTTACATCATAACAGTGTGTGAAAACAGTCAAGTTGTTTCTGAGACAGGAATTAGTATCTATGGGCATGAGGTGAAATTTTAGAAGGGAATTGTTTCTTTAGGGAAGTTGCTGCTGAGGAACAGATTAAGGAAATTTGGTTTGTCATGAGAACCTCTCTTCAGTCTTGACTATGATGTGACCAGTTATCAAACAATATACTTTTTTTCCCCCCCAGAACTTTTCACTCATCTTGTAGCTGATGCTGCTGAAAGAAAACTCAAAGCTTTCATTTTTCGACTGATGTACAAGATCACACTTGTTTTTATCAGTAGCTTAAGTGATAGTATGTCTTCACAATCAGTTGTGCCTACGATTTGAGACTTCTATGTTACATATGTTTCACAAGCTAGATGAATGCAACACAAATGCCCCACTGTAATCAGTTGGTGTAGTTTTCCCTTTTTTGGCAAAGCAGACTCACAGACCTCCATCATTCATTCAGGTATTAAAATTGTGTGTTTGTCAAGAGCACTAGTCAGAAGGGGACTTTGCTGAGTGCCAGTTACTTGTTTAAAATCACTGGGGATGTGAAAACCAGTCTCACCAGCTCATAGCAGTAGGATTGCTAATACCTGACACTCGTCACAATAAAAAATACAAAACTACCCTTCTTTGCTAGGTCTTATATAGTTTTAAAAAAATGTATTCTCTGAAAAGATAAACTCTAGTAATAAGATTTAATCTCAAGTACTGACAAGCAGCAGAGAAGACCATTAATAAGTTGGTGCTTCATAATGAAGTTATATTGTTGAAGCTACCAGCAGATACAGTATTTTGGTTTCAGTTAATCTCATCCTTACAACTCAGGAACCACCATGATAGTATTGGCATCCTGTATTTGAATGACTGTCTAATAATTCATGTCAGTGATCAGGTGAGGACACAGGATAAGGAAGAGATACAATTGTCTATAAAGCAATCTGTGAGGTAAAGTATGCAGTGAGATGTCTGTGTGACTGATTTACATTTACATTATTAAAAAGCTAATGCTATAACCATCTCCTTGTTTTTTTCAGTACGTCGGTATTCCATTGCTGTTAATAACACAAGAAGTAGGAAACTGTAAATATGTGGAAGTCTAGCATATGAACTTCATAGGGTTAATAAACTGCCAAGCCAAACAACAACTGCAGATTGATAGCACAGTATGCAAATAGTTCATGCATTGCTGGACCAAACCATCTAATAAGTAGAAGCTGATGTTTAAACCTTTACTTGCCTATTCACGTTGGTTAGTTAGGCATGTAAGTAAGTAATAGTTGCTATTAATTCAAACTTAGTGGATTCTCGTGTGCTTGCTCTCCCTATTCTGTGGTCTGTTTAGTCACTTGCCTCATTTTATTTAAAAAATAAATTTTTGAGCTCCTACAGGGAGAAGTTGTTGTTTGTAAGCGCATAATAAAAAGGGCCTTTTGGATCGTATGAGGTGCTTAGATGTTACTGCACTGTGCAATAATCATTGGGTAAATGAAGCAAAGAATTGGTTTTTAAAAACGGAAGTTGAAGGAGTGTACCTCACCTCAGTGGCATTTCTATTTGTTTGTAACACAGTGACCTTAAAACTGATTGATTTTGTAATGTCAGTGAAAGTTCAAGGAATTTGGTGAACACAACCTTACTGATTTTTCCCCACCCCTGCTGCAAACAGAATACTAGAAGAATGTGTTCTGGAGAAAAACCAAGAAGGAAACCTTCTGGAGTTTAGGCCAGAGAATCTCTGCTATCTTCTGCTGCTTCCACATCAGAGGTAGCATCTTTGCTTGTAGCTTGAACTCCAACCGGAATGAAGTGAGCTGTACGGGGAGGGCTGATAAAAAGACTGTGGAATGGAGAACAGAGAGAGAATTTAGTGTAAAGCAGAAAATAAGGAGCAATCTGGAGAAGATTATAGGGGGGAATAGTAGAAAACTTAGATGCACTGTCTGTGCATGAGCATTAAACCTAATGCATTCTTGATGGGTTAAACTTACTCCACTGCACATGTGCACGCTTTTTTGTCTGGAAAATCCTAAACAGAAATATGGTAGCCCTTGGATTAAAGAACAGTTGATGAGAGTGAGTGAGAGATCCAAAGGCAGAGAAGTGAGAGTGAGTGAGGAGTGAGTATTTCCAAGTTGATTTTTGACTATTAAAAATGCTTTGATCTTGAAAATTTTGGACATATTTCAAATAACTTGCTTAGAAATACTTCCTCTTTCTGGACTGTAAGAAACCAGTAACATGGAAATGCTGCCATGTCTTTTGGTCAGGCTGAGCCATGTGTCACTAAGAGAAGAACTGAAGAGCAGAACATCATAGCTCTGAGTTCTGTAACCATGTAGCCCTGTAATACAGTATTGCCATTGCTAGTAATAGGCCATAAGCTTTGTACTGAGCTTGCAAGGCCTCAGGACTGAGGCTGTCAGGCTTGCTCTGTTTAAAGTTTTCTTGACTTGCATGCAGCTGCTTTTACTTGACTTTGCTGACACAGCAATTTCTCTAACTGATCAGGTATGACTAATTTGTTTTACATTTCTGTGGTAGATTCATAGTTTTATAGACCAGTAGCAAGCAGTTATTCTTTGTAGAATGAACTATTTTCAACTCGAACACAAGGATGTAGTATAGAGGAATGCAGGCCTTGTATGACAGCAGAGGCCTTGAGAAGTGGAGACACAGGATGTGATATAGAGAAGCACAAGCATGGGGTGATAAGGAAGGGGTGCAGGCTGGCCGTGGAGACCCAATGGCTATGAACAACTCATCCATGGTCAGTTAAAGAAATGCAGACCTGGAGCTGTGAAGCTGGATAAAACTGGTTTTAGGGGTAATAAAGAGAAAAAAGAAATAGTATCTAACATACATAAAAGTCACCATATGTAGTAAATTGGGATGTAACATGGAGTTGCAGACTAATGAAGAAAGTGAAAGGTGTGAAAGCATGTTAGCAAATGTGTAAAAGACCCCAAGTGGATCCTGGAGTGAGGAAGAAGAAACCATCAACATGAACATTGTGTTCTTTCCGGCAAAGGACTCCAGATGCTGACAGCTCACTGTAACAGCCCCCCTACTAGAATGAAATTACCAACCTTAGGACCCCAAAGAACAGTGGAAAGGTGAGCGTAACACCAGGAAAACAGGAGAAATTAGAAAGTGTGTGTATAACAATTTTAACTGCATTATTATTCTTTCTTCTTGTATAACAGTTAGATTTGGACTAATAATAATTAGATTCTTAAGGGGTCAATTACAGTGACAATTCTTGGCTTTATACACACGCACACACACAGGTAAATATGTAGAGGATGTGCTTCCTCTCTACCCATAAGCAAGATCTTGAGTGTAACAGGTCCCCTGTCTCGAGACTAGATTTACAAGGAAAAGTCTGCATTTTGTAAGAGCTGTATATTTGATTGTGTGATGGGACATACAAACAAGTGCTCTCTGATAACATGACCTTGTGGTATACATGCTTGTCTCTACCATATGCTTTTCCATCACATCAGTAGGGATGGATACTGCCTTTCAGTCATTTTCCCATCAGTAGGAAGAGCCAATAGTGCTGCTTTTGAATTTTCCTCAAAGAGGCAGTGTGGCCTCCTCTAAACAAGTTTAAATTCACATGAGAAATGAAACTTCTTTCAAAAGAACTGATCTTTTAAGCAGTGTTTGGTCACATTTTCTTGTCTTTAACATTGCTTAAGGCTCTTTATGGCTTTATACTTACTCAGTGAGGTTCAAATTAAGCTTTGCTTTTTGCCTTTTTGAAACCAGTTCAGAAGGTAACTATTATAGTGTGGAAAGTTAAAACTGATGCAGGGAGCCACGTATACCTTCATACCCCTTCAATAAAAAAATAAATTCTGGACATCAGAATACTGCTGTGGCAGAATTAACATAGGGCATACCTGCTGGATCAGATGCAGACTGCTGCATGCTAGATTTACCATGATATGAACTGGCATGGTACAAGCCAGCACTTTCCAAAGGCACTTAGACATGTTACCATAAAACTAAATTGATCCTGCTGAGGAATGTATCAGGTGGCTTTTAGCAAGAAGGCTGGCTACTGCAGTGTTCTGTTTCAAAGGACTATAGGGCTTTTGTTTAGTTTTTCAGCAAGGTATTGTCATCTCCTCCTGAAACAAATCAATCCTATTTTTTTTTCCCCAGTTGTGTAGGGAGCTTGAATATAGCTGTTTTAACTATACAGCTGTTCTTTGAACATCTGAGGAGTGTGTTGCTCTCCCATTCCTGCCAAAGAAAATCCTCCCTGGCTGTCATTAAAATCAACCATGTTAAACACTCTCAGTTTAGGGAGCAAAACCTGAACTTTCTGACACAGGAAGGGAGTGTATCTCACTGATTAGGGTATGCCAGGATTAAGTCCTTTCTCTTTCTGGTTCATATCCTTTATTTATTTATTTATTTATTTACTCATTTTTTCTGGATTGTTCAGAACTTTGCAGATTAGTTACCTGAACCTGAATTTCCTATTAGTAAGATGCTGCTTTCCCTGCCACAGGCTCTAGAATGAGAGAAAGGATACGTAGCAGTGAAACTGTGTGGATTTTAACAGAGCAGCATATTTAAATCCGGGGTTTCGGGGGTGTTGACATGACTATTTTATCTAGCAGTAATTCATAGGGTTGGGAGGAACGTTGAGGAGATACAATCCAGCCCTCTGCTCCAATGCAAAACAGTCCTTACCAATGTTGTTTCTGACCTGTTCTTAGAGATCTCCAATGATGGAGATACTTTAGCCTCCACAGTTTATTCTAGTGCTTTTCTATTCTTACCATTCTTTCCACTATAATTCAGAAAATTATGTGCTAGAGCATAGGCCAGTGCCTTTTGGCCCACTTGCTACTGGCATGGAAAATGCACAGGTTTCTGTCTCTTTTTGTCACATTCTTAAATATTTGAAGATTTTTATCATAACTTTTTACTCTTTTCAGTCCTGGATCTTTTTCTGTTAGCTGAAATGCTTAAATTCTTGACAGCCTTTCTCTAAAACTGGTGTTTTGTATTAGTGCTTCATGCAGAAGAATTATTTTGCCTTTTGCCAAATTTGGGGTAATAGCCTCCTGATTTGCCATGGGTACTGATAACGGTGTTTCTGTGGTAGTATGATGTTTAACACAGCCTAGTTGCCATCATATTTATCTGGGATCCTAAGCAGGTCTTAGAAGTTCTGTACTTCTACAACTACAGTGTCAGAATCATGTTTAGAGATTTAAAAGTAGTTTGGATATAAGCAAGTTGTATATACAGCTTAGATATCATATTCTTTCCATTTAGAATATGTGAAGTTCTCCAGTTTATTCAGGTGGTCTCATCTGGTTAGTTGAAACAGATGGAGTAATAGGCAAATCTTTACAGAAGTCCCTTATCCTCAATTAAATAATAAATATTGTTATCAAAGGCTTTTAGCCTTAATGCCTTTGACATTCCCTATATTCATTTCAAAATCTTATTTAAAATGAGTTTATAGAAAAACATTCTTTCATGATCTTGAAAGAGATTATATTTTGATAACGATACAGATCTAGTAGGCCTGTAGAAAATAATCATTTTGAAATTGTTCAAGAGACATGGGACATTCCAAAGTGGGTATGAAGTTCTGAAAAATTAAAGATGAATCCTTAATGTTAGTCTGAAACTGGTTCTAATAATTTATTTTACTGAGTACTAAGGACTCTATGCTATAAAGTGTTTCTAAGAGCTATAAAGTATTAAATAATCAATAGAAGCACTTGGAATCAAATGATCTTGAAATTAAAACAGGGGAAGAGATTTCATTTATTTTTACGGGGAGACCTTCTATTGTCCTTTTTACCTATTGTGATTTAATTATATATTTCATTATTCTCCTGTATATATTTATTATTCTAGGCCTAGGAAACTGAGTAGTTGCATTTAACATTATGAAGAAATTAATATCAATAGGAAAGTAAAAATATGACTGTGATTTTTTTCTTTCTTTCATTTTCCACTTTGGTTTTTGTACTCTAGTTTCTTTGATTCTTCAGCATGCTATACCCCAAACCAAATGTTCACTGGAGGTGTAGTAGAAGAGATACAATATCTGAATCTGACCTTTTCAGGTCATCTTGTAGGCCTTTGCAGCTGTGATTACTCATTATGGCAAGCATTTTATGTGGGTGTTACTGGAATCTGTGATAGAACTTGAGCTTAACTCCAAAAGGAAGTCTTACTATTCATTTGATTAAGGCTCTAGTTTACTTTATAAACAATCTGACTGCAACTTCAATGAACTGTGGGGTGGCACAAAGCAAACCAATGTGCTTAATACAGTGACCTTACCATGTCTTCACGAAATGAGCTAGAATATCTGTTCCACTGAACGGTCAGGGTTCAAAAGCACAGGTACAATGAGTTTGGATATATAAAGAATCTGGATAAAGGTAATATATATACTGTTATAGAGCAGGATATTTTAAGTAGGATGTAGTTAACTCTTGCAGAGCTGGTATTTTCTGGGATACCAGCCGAATTCCAGATTTGCGCTTCACTTGAGCACAGTTCTATACAAACTTTCATTTGCTCCAACAGTAAAATTTCACTGTTCTGTCTTCAGGTTGAAATATTTGAACAAGTATATTTTGCAGTAACAACTACAAAAAAGGAAATCCAACCTAGTGTTGTGCCAAATAGAGCAGATTCTGGTACTGTATTCCAAAATGCCCACAATAAAAGTTTGCATCTGCATTCTGAGCCATGAGTCTGTGATCCCGGGTGGATACAGCTTAGCCAGGCTGTCCAATGAAAGCTTGGCCTCAAACTTGGAGATTTGCTTGCTATGCATTTTCAGGTGGTCATGTGTTTGTGTGGTTGTGTTTGGAAGAAGGAAAAAGTCGAGGAGGGTGGCACTAAGCTTAGGAATAGAATTAGCATGAAATCGAATGATATAATAAACAGAGTACAAGAGAGGAATGAAAACAGAGTAATATCAATATAAATAGATTTTATATTGATGCATGTTATTAAATGTAGTCTTTCAATTCTGTAGGACAGTCTCTCTCCAGTATATCTTGAGGAGAATCTGTCTAGGGGGCAATGCTGCATTCCCTACTGTAGTCTCAGGTCCACCATCAATGATTTAGAACTCTTTGGCTCCTTTTGGGATTTGCCCTAAATCTTAGGGCATCTTAGTTTAATTCAAACCTCTCGTCACTCTAGGGTATGGCAAAAATATCTTTCTCCCTGCCTTCCATCTATGCCCATTGCTGTCTCTGTGCTTCTGCCCACTTCTTAATGATGGTGACAGACAAACTGCCTTTATCTCCTACACCCTTGGCTATACAGACTTTTCAACCTATGTTGCTCACGTTTGTTATTTCCATCAGTTATTATGGGAGAGGAGGTAGACAGGGACCCTCAAAAGAAAACAGTCTTTTTTCTCTTTTTTAATGTATGTCTTCCCAGCAACAAGAGCATTTAGCAAGCAAGAGCTGACATTGTTCCCACTTCAGCTACTGCCATGTTCATGTGTAGAAGTCATTGATTATTATCCACCATTTCAGCAACTCCTCTACAATCTTATGAGTTTCTGGATAGAAGGCACACTTAAGATGACCATTTGCCATCATGCATATGAAGACATTGTTTGGAGTGATTTCTATGATGTTGACTGTAAGTGGACTACAAAATAAGCTAGGCAGACCTTCAGCAGACTTGCAAGGAGACCTTTTGTTATCAATCAGAATATAGAGATGACTCAACGACCCTTAAAAAAGGAAAACAACTTTTTCCATTTTTCTAGTATTCTGAAACCCTATATAAACTAAACTCCAGTGTCAAGATGGGAAGTTGAGGAAGCTATTTTTCATACCTAGCAGGATTGGATGTTAACTCCTCTTTTATGGTATTGGATTAAACCATAGTCACAGACTCATGATTACATTTTGATCTTTCTGAAAACAGGTGTGTTAAATAAAGCAGTCCCGGATGACCAGGGACAGTATCAATAACAGAACTGATGTAATTCTGCTTTATGTTTCTTTGGTCAGTCTTAAAAGCTAAAGTTCTCATTACTGCTTTTTTTCCTTAAGAAGTTTAAATGACCTTGTGTTTTGCAAGATTTTTTTGTTTCCCTGCTTTAGAGTATGCATAACAAAAACTGAAATGAATAGTTTCACTGAGATATGGTGAATAGGTTTACTGTAGTGTGTCTTAAACTGTAATTTCTAGAGAAGTTGGCACAAAAATAGTTGCTGAGTCACAGAGATGAAGTTGCTGTCCTGTCCATCAGCACTGAGAGAGGCCTGTGAGCTCCAGTGCCAATCCTCTTGAAGAATCTGTACGCAAATTGGATCTGAACTCAACAATGATTGAACTATTGATCTGTTCACTTTACATCCACCTTTTACAAGAAAAATAAAGAAAAATGCAGAAGCAATTAAGAAGCAATAAAAACCTTGTCAGCCGCCTTTTTGATAAAATGCAGGAAAAGGCAAATTGGGCATATTGTATGCTTCATATACAGATTGGATGCAGTCTCAGATACTTAAGGGAATTAACTAATAAACTTAGTGGAACAGTACAGCTTGCTGAACTGTTTCTGAGAACAATCACCTTGGAAAAAATAGAACTCTAGTTTGCAGTATTTTCTACTTTTTCACATTTTAACTAGTTGTGCAACCTCCAAATTCGAATGGCATTGCAAGGTTCAGTTATGAGGCAAAGATCGGTTGAACATAAAAAAAAAAAAAAGCTGCTAGTAACCCCCCCCCCCCCCGAAAACTCAAATTTTTGTCAGATACCTTTAAAAGGGTATTCTGCCTTCTGGTCAAGCAAAAGAATGACTTATTCAAAAGGCTGAAATGTTTTGAACAGAATCAGTGGTGCCAAGAATTCAGGCTGTCCAGAAACACCCAACTGTACAATTCATAGAGCTATATACCTTGGCAATGTGATAGGGTATTTAGGCACTGCATGGCATCATTGACTGAAACTGTAGACATGATTTCATCAAGTAAAAATGGATTTAGAATGGGGCAGAGGAAGCCAAAAAAAAGTGTTCAGTAATAATCTTCTATGCCTATATTTATGACACTGGCAATTTTTTTACCCTGTAAGTGATTTTTTGTGTTATTTATACTTTATATGATGTAATATATTCCATATTTGCACAAATAAAGGTCTGAATCTAAATAAACAGATGCATGTTTCCTTGGGCATGAGTATTGCAGTTAGTCTGCATGGGAGGTTTCCAGGATGTTTTTTCTTGAACTCATAGTTGTCATGATGATACTATAGGTCTAAATCTTGCTTCATGCAAAACTGTTTAAGCCATTTTGTTATATTAAAAAAGATGATGAAGATTCAGCTAAGAAACTGTTCTTTGTCCTTTTTTTTTTTTTCCCCTCCTCAAATGTGTATATTTATTTATCCCTGGAAAAAGGCCTTTTGTGGAATCTGTGTCTGCAACCTGAACTCTCCTGTTAGTCACTGTACAGTAAAGACTGCATAGGCATTCTGTAAAATGTTCTCTCTTAACTGGAAACATTTTTTACCTGGAGCAATTAAGGAAGCCATTTCAAAAAACACAGTAAAGCTGACTTTCTTATGCACATCTTCATTTAATTGAACAGAAAATTCAAGGGACTCCAGTCCTTATGAGTCAAGGTCCAAGGCCAGCTTTTGTTTATTTCTCGGTGCCTTTCTTAGTTATTTGTCATCTGGAAATCAATGAGAAAGAGCATGTCAAACGAAAAGACACATTTCATATTATGGCAAATCCAACTGACAAAGATCACAAAAGGCCATCTGCCATTTCAGCTCTCAGGAATGGGGTTTCTGTCAATCATGATGCAACAGGTGGGTGCTCTCCCATCTCTTAAAATATGAATTTGTATTTCTTAGAAAATGAAAAAGTGTATATATTGAGAATAGACAAGGTCGATTTCATCTTTAATAAAACTGTGAGAAACTGTCTGAAACGGAATATTTTCTATTATATTCTGCACTGCTGATATCAGAGAATCATACTGATATTCTTTTCTTAATCTGTTCAAAAGGGAGGGGAAACATTTCCTGAAGTATTGGTGCAGCTGTACTGCTATGTATCTTGTCAAACTTGGTGTTGTCTTGAAAGCAGCATCATGTACTGCCGTTCATTGGGTTCTTTTCTCTGAAACCACAGAGAATAATACATTGAATCTGGGCTAGATTCAAAAGTAATATTTTCTCTATTCAAATGCTGCAGAGATGTAAAAGCTTGTTTCCTCTGTTTATGCATCATATTTTCTTCCAGTGCCTAACATTGCATGAGTTTCCAAAAACAAAGTAGAAAAGTATATTTTCAAAAAATCAAACCTGAAAATGCTGCTTTCCTGGATTTTTTTTTTTTTTTTTTTTGGTCCTCATGAGAAAAGATGGCCCTGATATGTTTTATTTAACTGTGGAACATGCTGTTGCCAAAGTAATTAAATGCAGTATTTGTCATTCATTCCTACCACCTTGCATGATTGCAAAGTCAGAAACAAAATCTTGGCAAATAGTGCAGAAAGCAAAATTAACATCTGAAACAGACCACTTCTCAGTGTATATTCCTAAATATATGAAATATGATTAGATATAATCTTTTTTATCATTTCATAATGATCTTGTTTAGAGATAATCAAAATGGTTGATGTATGAATAGCTTAATGAAACATTCATTATCTGCTTTTTTAAAAAATTCTCATTAAAAAGAATAATGCATTATAAAGTAATCTAAAGCTATTTAGTTGTCTGATTCTTTTGTACGGCTTCAAGAAAAAGGGGGATTATCTTTCGGAGACTGATTTTTCAGGAAAGTGATGACAAAACCCTTTTCAAAATAAAACCATAGGCTAAGGTGAACTTCCAGTTTCAGAATTCAAGCTGGGTAACTGAAATAGCCCAAAGCGTAAGAAGACCTGATAGCCTTGCGTGATGAGCTGCCTGGCTTCGTCGATTCCCTGGGATTACTTGCTCCCTAGCATCCGAGATAGGATGCACCCTGTCACCAGCTTTCTGCCTGCCCGAGTGGAACACTAGGGTGGAGTGGAAGCAGAGTTTCCAAAGAAAAAAGTTAGAGTAGCCAGAGAAATACCTTTTGTGTGTGTACCTACACAAGAGAGAATTATGGAAGAGGTGCTTTGTGAAAAAACAGATAATAAGGCAAATATCAGTAGGAAGCTGAACACGGAGCATGAAAAATGCTGTGTCTATACAAGTAAATTTAATGGAAAATGGCAAGTGTCCTTGCTGTGAGGGCAAATGTCGTGGAATGGTTCACATCTTTGCTAGCGAACTATTTTAGTCTCTAAACCAGGATGGCCTCACGTGAACAGCCTCCTGGGCAGGTTGAGCTTTGTCCATGACAGTTCCTGAGGATTGTTTGGGAAGGTACCTCGCAAAGCTTGCTGTGTTTGGGCGCTCAGGAATGTACCAGCACTGTTTACTGTGTATCTAAACTGGAGGAAGGGAAGCACAGGTAGGCACCCTGTAAGTCTAGGGGGCTACCCTAGGAGATGTAGGAGACAGCAGGGAAGTGCAGAGGGTCACCAATGAGTAAAGGATTTTAAAGAGTGTGTTATCTGAGAGGAGGAGCAAGGGAGAGCAAGTATTTTTCTGGCTGGAAACCAGAAAAATATAAATTGCTGGAGTAGCAGCAGCACCTGTACTGCAGGAATCAAACTGAGAGAAGGACACACTCAGTGACTCCAGCCATGATGGAGAGTCCCATCCATGACTGCCTAAATGTACATGCAAGCCTAGATAATGACTTCATTCTTTAAACATAGGAGGACTTCCCCTTGCATAAGGCATACTTGTAAATCTAAATGGTCGAAAGTGTATCCGTGATATGTCTCCTGTATGTGTAACTGTGATTGTTAAGGACTGATGTAAATTGTCAGAAGTGTTCTTGCAAGTGTTTGCCCCTCAGTATATGACTCTCTTAGCTGCACAGTGCACCACTGTCTTTGCCTATTTGTTTAGTTTTCAGCACTAACCAGATCCTATTGTAATATTTAGCTGAGTTTCAGTTTCCTCTAGCTGTAGTGGAGGATGGAAGGAAAATGAATAAATCTACAAGCATGGCATATGTGGTGCTGTAATTACAAATGCTAGTAGGCTTTGTTGAAGTTGGACATTTTTACACCTATCTGACAGTATAATTAAGTACATGTCTTATTAAATTAATGACTTAAAAAAACAAATCAACAAACTGGTTTCATAATAATCTGGTGTCCCCTGAGCCTCACACTGATAATTATCACGCAATTCCTACAGCTTTGAGTTCAGTGAATGAAGTGTTTTGAATGATTTATTATTCTTAAACTGCTAAAAGATTTTAAAAAAAGGGTAAATAATGCAAATTATGATAGTTTTATGCTAATCAAATAAAAAAACCCTTAATTCCATTTTATAGACTGCATAGAGGTGGTAAAATATGGTCTCTCCAGCTCCTGGTCCACTGAAAACAGTAGAAACATTTCTTATTTCATTTAACGTTAGCTGAGGCATGTATGAAACAATAAAGGAGAGCTCCTCAGAAAAGGCACGTGCGTGTGACTTGTACCTGAAAATGTTACTTGAAAAAATAGTAAACTAAAGTTAATTTAGGAGAGACTAGTGTGTCTTTTCTTATGCTTATTTTGGCAAGCTGCAGATGAAAGTATGTTAAGCGGATGCATTATTTTGCGTCTCTTGGTTTGGAACAATAAGCAACTTGAAATCCCAAACATGCTCATGTTTGCTTGAGATGTTAGTCTTGACTCCATAACAGCTAATGCAGGCCTGTTAGAGAACAGGAAGGAAAAAATACTACATTTTCTGTACATTTTGTATTTAAGGTACAGGACTACCTGTAATAGTAGCATTTTGTTTGCTTATTTGTTTCTAAATTAAGAAAAATTTTAAAAGAACAAAATGTTTCTGTTTTTTAGTCATCTATAGCCAATTATGACTTCTTACATTTGATTACTTGAAATTATATATGGTGTGATAGCTATAAACACCTCTGGTATATTGAGTATCTATAAGTGAGAATATGCATGCTGCTGAAGTTAATTTCAGTATGTAAAAGTTAGATCAACACTCAACCCTTCCGAGAACCCCTCTCACATCAGAGATCATTTACTTTCATTCAATTACTACATGAAGATAGCAGTTGGAATCAAATTTCTATTTAGGTAGCGATGTTTATGAATTTGGAATTCATCTCCATGAATATTATGTGTTTAAAATGAACTATTTGTCATTTTTCTGTCTATCTGGTAGGAAATCCGTTTGTTAGAATGCTTATGCAAAATGAATGAACATGTGTGGGAACACAATTGAAATGAATAATATGTATATTTGGTTAAAGATTACAGAACTCATAAGATATTACAAGTAAAAGCCTAATAATGCTATATAAATGTATAAAAATGCTATATAAAAATACTAATGCTATATTAAAAAAAGAACTTTTGCTGTATGTGGTACCATTATCTCTTTGTGGGCTATGAGATATAAAGAATTTGATGATACAAAGAATCGGCATATTTGTACTTTATGTCTGGACTCAGGACCTTAATCTTAGACTATCATTTTAGTATAGTGTCTGAGACATGGTTTGAAAGCTATGCAAGTTACAGTTTCCTATACTGGAAAATTAGATATACTACCTATATGTGGCTATTCAAATACTTTAATGGGTTTACTAAGGTGATCTATACAGCCTGAAGACATTCTTAAAAATTGTCTCCATATGGAGCTCATCATCTTGTAGAAATACAGTTCTCCTATATGATTTGTAACAGTACGCATATTCTGGTACTTTTGTTGGAAGAATCAGCTCTCTCTTTTTTTGTCATATCAGGTAACTGCACAGTTGAAAGGAATCCTCTCCCTTAGAGCTTTTAAATGGTTGATCCATTTTCCTCCAAAGCAATGAAATAAATACACACATTTTAGGGAATTTGTAAAACAAACAAACAAAAAATTTTTTTAGTCCAACCGTAAGCCAGCTGGTTATAAAATACCAAAACTGGTCTCTGTCCTCTATGGTTTTGATTTTGATACTGTTTCTGCTTGTCCATGTTGATCTGTAAACTCTGACTGCAGGGTGCATATTGTTGAATGCTAAGTACATAGTCAATATTACCAAAAAAGAAACAGTTCAGTGTAGTTCAGCTAACTTCTGTGGAACCACGTGAATTTATAGGACCAGGAACGCATTTTACTCATTATAGGTCCTGAGCTATTGAGAGTGAATGCATTGATGTTTGCCACAGAGAATAAACTTTGCTGGTTGTTTAAGACTGCATTTGCTGTTTCATCAGATTTATGCTGTTAAAAATATCAGTTCTGTGGCTGAATACAGCAGTGTGCTCATTATTACTGTTAGTATTGCAGTGATGTGATATGTGAATGCTGGGCTTCAGAGTTCTTAGTGTCAAGTAAGAAAAAGGTTTCTTCCTGTACAAAAGTAGCATACAGCCTTACTGGAATGAAAAGGGAACCATATTCTATCCATGAATAAAAGCCTGCAATAAAGCTTATCTCTTCTAGCAGGTGTCACTCTACACCTTTTCAAAACATACTGATGAATATATAGAAACTAAATCATGAGGGAAACAGTTGAAAATGAGCTTGAAGGAGTCACCACCAGCAAAGGTAACTAAAATTCTTACAGTTGCTTAGTAGTACAGCTCATAAGGTCTTTTTTAAAATTCTTGATCTATAGCCATTTGTTGAGAAAACCACCAAATTCAAATTGCAGCACTTTTTTCTTAAATTTTCGGTTAGCTTATCACCAAAAAATGCAGGCAGATAAGAGAAAACGTCTAGTACTGTCCATTACCACAAGTTAATAACTGGCATATTAGATATCCAGTTGTAGTTATCAGATGATGTTAGGATCAAAATACTTTTCTCATGTTGCCCACTCCAGTCTACTGATGGGAGCTATTTTTCTGTTGCTTGTCTTTAATGCTCAGAATAACCTTACTTGATAATATCACAGCACAGCTCTTTTTGAATGATAAGGTCATTAGCTTCTAATTAAGACCAAATTTACAGTTGTAACTGAAACCATGTTAAATTATAAAAAAGGAAAATATGGGCTACTGCAGGAAGCAAAAATTAAAAAAAGGCCCTCAAAAACACATATTCAATGTAGTGATCAATTAGTCACTGTTTGTCGTTGAATTGTTGCCTTAATTTTTGCTGTGTGGTTTTAATAACCACGGAAAAGTTATTAACCTCCACTGTTTTTTCAAGAAATGCACATAGTTTTAATTAAACAAATATTTCATTTTCCAAATTCTTATCCAGAGAAAAGACAGCTCACGATGATGATTAGGTTTAATTTGTTTGAATGATTTCTGCACTGAGCAGTAGTAGCCCTTAGAAGATTTCTGCTTTTTGCTCTGTTCTTTTACAGTGCTTTCAAAACTAAAAAAGAAAGAATAAGGGTTAAAAAGAACACTGAAAAACAAATCCTGAAGAGCAGGAAAAGATTTTCTTTTTCCAGCTTCTCTAAAGAAAAAGTTTCCCTCATGTATCAGTTTTGTTTAAAGCTGCTATAGTTCAGGACTCCTGAGAAGCCAGAGAAACTTCTTGTTTCCCTCCCAAAGTGAGTTTCTTAAACAGAAAATACAGGAAAGCACTTTATTTTGTGAGGCTTAAATATTTATGGCAAAGATTATTTGGCTTTGAGAGGGAGAGAATTTTGATTCTATTTCTTCTGTTCCAAAGTGTTCTTTAACTATCTTTTTCCTTTTTTTAGTGAGGCCTAGGAAAGTCTTGGTCATCAAAAGCAAATTTTTGGATTGTTGTTGTATGACAAAGTCCTCATATTGTAAACAGATGGACAAAGCATTTGAGAGCAAACTGGGGAAAACAATCTTTCATTAGAATGGTGGTTGGACATCCTGACTGAAACAAATGTGTTCTAATATCTAGTAGTCCATGAATCAAAGTCAGCATAGTGAGTTAAAATTGTGGGTTTTTTGCTAGTCTGTATTAAGCCTCGAGGAAAAAAATGATCACATTTTTACCAAGTACCTATTCTTATTGGATTACCGAAAGCCATTTTAATCTATTTATATAAGTCTCATTTGGCTGATTTAAATACATTTTGTGATAAGCCACTTAATCTATTGCCATGGTGCTCTTTTTAGAAGCTAGTGAAGGCATTTAGAAATGTATGCTACTGGGATATTAGGGGAAAAAAGAAACAAAAGTTACATGAAAAGGGTTACCCAGAAAATGTTTGACAGATTATATTAAAAGTAAAGCTAATAAATAATACTTTTTTCTCCAAAAATTTTAAGTTTTAGAAAATTTAGCTATGTGTTCCTAGAAACAGCAATGTGTTATGGAAGAGGAGATAAGACATTAGATGTTAATGGTATGAGCTTGAGCCATTCTGTAAGGATAAGACTATCCACCTAGATCTAGCAAGGCTAGGAACTCAAATCGGCCAGGTGTGATGTAAGTCATATCGCTCTCTTGCATGGTATTTACTCCAAAGTTGGGGAGCCTTAACTACCTACCAGTCTTGGTGGGATATCTTAGCCTCAGAAAGGCTTTTGATTCCAGGGAGGTTGTTTGCACCGTGTTGGCACTGCTGAAGTGTTTTAGCTTTGCAGAAGTGCAAGCATGGGAAATCTAGCTTAAAATTCTTTCTCGACAGAAGTAACTTCTGTTGTAGATACACTGATAGCTCTGTTGTTACCCAGAAAGATTTCAGTGGCCTTGCTCATTGGTTAGAAAGAAAAATTCATAGTATTTTGCTACATTATAATGTTCTTAGTTAACAATCAAGTACAATGTTAAATTGTAATAATAATATAGATATGGTAATGTGGTAATAATTGCTGAGATAGGTTTCACCAGCTGATTTGAGTAGGTAATAAGAATTATATTTTAATGTACTAACTAATGTGGTTAAAAACTGCTTAGCAAGTAAATATGGAAAATAGATAAAATAAACTGTAAACTTACTGTGTCTTGGGGGCTCTCCAAAGGGTGATATTGTTGGACACCAGCTGTCATGCTTCTGCCAGGTAGATTTAGCTAATCAACATAATTTATTTATTCTTATTCAGTTAATAAAAAACTAATGATTTTAGCTTCTGATTTTGCTTAAGTAAATCTGACTTCTAAAGATTTGAATGTGAAACTAGCAAAACATATCAAATCTAATTGGACCTTGTGTTATTTGAAGCTGATCTCAGCCGTTTGGATTTTTTTTATGTGAATAGTCATGGTTTATTTTTGTCTTCGGGCCTTTCTTTGCTGGACAAATGTGCGCACATTCTTTTTATTTAGTAAAAATGTCCCATTCCATATAAATACTGATTTATGATCCATACAGCAGGCTGTTTTAGTTGGAAGATATCTTTGCCTGAATTTATCTGACATATTCTTTCCTCCTCAGCAAAGAGTTCTGGTAAACAGATATAAACAGATAGTGACCTTCAGCATGTGCTGTGTAGCCTAAACTCTGGCTGTTTGAAAGAAGGTAGTGTGCAAGAGGAAAACTTCAAGGCTCAATGAGACCACACGGGGAGCTCCTTCAGAGTAAATCAAGAACAAATACAGAACACTGATATGACAAAAGCTCAAGTGAATTTTAAGTAGAATTTCATTATTCCTAGGCCTAGCTCTTATTTAACTGTTACAGATATTTTGTTACTTTGACAATTCAATAACCTTAAAAAACAACAACAAAAACCCTTAAGATTTCAGTCAGCAAAATCTCCCTTTGATTGTTTATATTTGAAGAAAGCTCTCTGAATCTTAAAAATTGGCTTATGATAGCTAAGTCTGGAAAAATGCATGAGTGGTAGGCTCAGAGGTGCGATTTCTTACATGCCTAATGTTGTGCTGTCAAATATGTATTATCAAGAACAATCCTTTAGCCATTTACGAGGGAAGGAAATGCTTCAAAGACAGGCTAATGGCAAGCAGGCTGTGTACAATATTAGTCAAAATATGAAATTGCTGCAGTAGTAATGGTATTACTTACTAGCATGTGAACACAGTACTGAACTTTCTTCAGTAAGCTAGGGAATGAATTATATTCCTTCACTGCACCCCTCACACCCTCCAACTCTGGTAAATGACAATGTGTGTGAATACCAGAACCTGCTTTCTTGGAAGTAATTCATGTTCAAAATTCATTCTCTGTAGTAGGATCTGACAGGTGAATGTGGATTTGATAGACTATATTTATTATAAGATGTGTATATTTTTTTCAGGTCAGCAGTTTTACCTGTGCCAGGGCAGCTATCGGGAAGGGCTGTGCAATCAGGAGGATTGATTAGGCATATGACAGAATAGCACATCTATTGAATTCCTTTCTCTCAACTTCAGTGGAGGTGAGCAAGAAAAGCACTTTAATTCCAGCAATAATCTAGTTTTAATTGAGAATGGTAAACTTGTTGCAAAGTTTGTTTTTTATCCTTGTTACACTTAATTCTTTCATATGCTATGTTTCCCTTACTCTCACACATGGTGATTTGTAAGGAGCTTTGATGGCTGTCTGCCTCTACTACAAATCATCAGCAGTTGCTTAGCAAGAGATGGTAGTGTCATCTTATAGATCATGATATGTGTTTGGATTGAAAATCCAGCAGCTGGATTCAAATAGATAAAAAGGAAAGAGAAGTGAAAGACGACTGTTAGCTAAGAATCAGTATGGAAAATGCAGCAAAAGTTCCTAAAAGTTCCCATGCTTCATCCTTTCCTTAAGTCCTGAGAACCTCTGCTGTAAAGTGTTAGCAATGAAACATAGCTCTTATTTTATAGACATTATAAGATCCTTGAATGTTGCACTTCCCTGTTTACACAAGACTTTGGGGAGTGCTTTTTTAACTGTTTGGTGTGGGAAAGAGCTATTTTTCTCTGCTAGTGGATGGTTTGCTGAACTGTAGTGTGGAGCCAATCAGGAGTATGCTTTTCTAGCAGTAAGTTATTTTTCTTGATGGTCAGCTATGGTTCTGAGGTGACAGGTTCTATGGTAAATATATAAAAAAAAAATACACAATTGTTACAATCAACTCTGTTATCTGTGAGCAGATTGTCTGATTTGTCAGTTAAGCATAACATAGATGCAGGAGCACTTGAGTCCCTACTGAGCTGTGAATTTGGCAGATTTTATGAGCTCAGGAGCCATGCCAAAGACATCTGTAGTGGCTCCAGAATTAACTCAGTTTGTATAGAATATACTTATCTTCATTCTGCTCTTGCTTTGAGCAAGTCTGTCCAGAATCAGAAAAACTGGCCTATGCAATACAAGCACATCTGAATATTACATATAGGAGTACTATGTGGGCGTCACTATCCATTTTTATATATTTATATTACCATATTTATAAGTATTAATATAAGTGTTAGTAGTACTTGTTTATTGTATCGGACCTAGTCATGGAACAAAAGCAAACAGTACACTAGAAGTCTGTAAAAACACAATATAAGGAAGTAGGAAGAGAACTGTCTCAACAAATTTTCAGTCTATGCAGGCACAAGAGCTGGCAGATAGCTATAAACGGGTGGAGAAACACAAGAAGTCAATGAGAAAGTATTGGTAAGAATAAGAGGTAATGCTGTTAGCAGCAGCCTCACCATTGTCAGTTTTTTATCATAGAAAAGGAGAGTTTTAAAAGGAATATAAAGGAGGAATATAGAGGAGCATGAGGTTTCTAGAGAGTTTTTCTTACTCATGAGAAACATTAAGGAGAAAAGCACAGAGGAGATTTGAAAACAGACGATCTGAATTGGGCAACGAAATCTGTTATCAAGAGTAGATGGCAGGCAATAATCAAGGTCTCAGTAGAAAATAAGTAGTGAAGGGCCTTGAAAACAAGAGCAAGTAAAAAGATATTAGTTTAGACATAGAGAACAATTTCACAGGTGGAAACCAAACTGAAAAATAAAACTGAAATTTCAAACAGCTACAGAGTATTTTCAGTCAAGTTAAAAACAAAAGGAAATTAAATAGTAATCGAAGAGGCATAAGAATTATATAGCTGATGCAATTGAATTTCCAAAAGACTTTCCACAAAATCCTTGATCAAAGACTTCTAGGGAAACTAAGCAGCCTTAGTATAAAAAGAAGGTCCCTGAATAGATAAATAAGTGTTTAAAAAGTAGGAAACAAGGTGGAGGAGCAAATAGTCAGCTCTTTCAGTAGAGAAAGGCCACCTGAGCTCTTCAGCGCTCTGCACTGGAATATGCTTAACATTTTCATAAATTACTTGCAAAAGGAAGTGAGCAGTGAGGGGAAAGAAGTTTGCTGATGATACTAAGTTATTCAGAACAATAAAGACAAGGGCTGAGTATGGAAAATTATAGGAAGACCTTATGAATCTGTGTGTCTGTGCAGTAAAGTAGCTGATAAGTTCAATGTGAATAGTTATAAAGCAATGTGAATGGTGAAAAATAAACCTAATTTCACATATAAAATGATGGCTGCTATCATTCAGTGGCAGTATCTTGACGTTTTGATAGATAGCTCCATGAAAACTTTAGCAATAATGAGTAATAAACAGAAAAGCAATCTAGTGGTAGGAATTATTAGGAATGGAATAGAGAACAAAACAGCATTGCTGCGTATTGCAGAAATCCATGGCTGGCCTGCAATGTGAATGCACACGTGCTTCTGGTCTCCTGACTGAAAAAGGATATAGAAGAAGCTGAAAAGCTTTAGAAAAATGACAAAAGTGACTAAATGTTTTCCCTCATGGAATGGCTAAATAATCTAGGACTCTCCAATCTGAAGAAGAAATGCAAAGTATGAGATAAGATTTAGTATGCTGCTGAAGAAGCTGGTTATCAATTGATTGTTTACTGTCTACTTAAAGGGCCCTCTAACCCTGTTCCTGACAGGACCCAATTGGACATATTTAGAAAAGACTGTAAGAATAAGGCAAAAATATTGTGGCAATTCCTCAGTACACTCTTACAGGCTTCAGAAACCTGTGGCTGGATGTCTGGAGCCAGAGGTGACATCTATGTAGTTTAAGACATGGTAGGAAAGAAGCAAGGATAGAAGGAGGTAAATGTCACCAGAGGTAAAGAAGTCCTTTTTTTTTTTTTTTTTTTTTTTTTTTTTTTTTAATTGGGGAGGGCTGGAGAGTTCAGTGTGAAGAGGAAATGAATATGAAGAGATAGTAGAGGTTTGATAAATTCTGGAGGGGTGAATCTAACTAGAACGGACAAAGAATGTGACAAGAAGTGAAGAATGGCTTTATGAGTCAACAGCTATTGGGAAAGACACTAATACGTAGCACATGGACAGGACTACAGTTAACAAAGGTATTGATTATGCATCAAGACCTTGCTATGTAAGTGTAGGGCATTGTCCTGCCTTAATAAAGAGAACTAAGTCAAAAGCACAGAAATGTCTTGTTTTGTGTATGAGAAAATCTTCTTCACTGCAAGGATTGTGTGTGTGTGCCAGGGCACTCAAGAATACACATATTCATTAAAATTTCATTTGGGTGAAAATTTGCTATAAAGATGGTGGGTAAATATATTTCTTTCATGATTTCCTCTTCCTTACTATTTCCACTTCAGACAGAAGTATTCTGGTAAGTTTTACTAAAATGAGGCTTCGTCTTCAAGTGTTGTGGTTAGTCACGGCCAGGTAACAAACGCACTGAGAGCCAGAAGTACTCTCAGCTGAGCTGTGAAATTATCAGTAAGGCCATCCTTCATAGATTGATCAAGGAGAAAGACTGCTGTATACAGATTTCAGATCTAACATATAATATAGAGATCTGTGTGTACCAGGAAGTTTGGAAAGAGCTTGATATCATGGAGGATGAAATCATGAAGGTGTTGTCTTTAGATATTTCATGGGAGGAAAAAAATGAAAAAAGATGAGCTAGCTAAGTATTTAGCACAAGAAGATGTACTTACTCACTTGAATTATGTTAAAGAATAAGATGAACAAATCCCTATGTCTGAATCTATTTTTCTGGTTATGATTTTTCTTTTGTTTTAGAAATGTGTATATTTTTAGTAAAATAATACCAAATCTGCAGCATACATAATTTGGTCAGAGTGTCACACCTTTTTATTTTGTAGACCTGGGAAATGTTCACTATATAGCTTGAATTTGATGGAGAAAAAGATGTTATAAAACTTTAAATGAGTTTAGTAATATCCTTCAGAGCCCTCCAATTGTTTGATTCTTTCAGAGCAAATATGAAGGTCGCATTTAATAAAAACAGCTTTTCTATCAAATGTCAACTTGTTTTCATGGAATAAATTGCTGCAATCAATATAGCAGATCTCTCCTCCTTTCTGGCCCTCAATCTCACTCAGACATAATCTAAACACATATTCAGTGAATTTTGTGAAACAGAATAAATGCAAAACTACACATACTGGGTGGCTCCAAAAATCTGTGTTGTGATGAACTGCAGCATATATATGAGTCACTGTTCTGAATCTGCTATAAACAGGCAATGTCTGAGTGAGACCTGCTAAGATAAAGACCTAATCTTCAGCAAACAAATCTCACTTTGGCTTTTTTGCAGATACCTACCAGTATTTTTGAGTATATAGGAAATATGCATGCTTACTTTATGATTGTTTCATTAGGTACCTAAAATGTAAGCACAAGTTGAGTGGCTAAGTTAGGCACCAATAATTAAGATAACTGACCATAGAGGTCCCTTTGTATTAGAAGTACAAAACTAACAGCCCCAAACATCCCAAACAAAGGATGCAGAAATGCATCCTTTTTAAAAATTATTATTATTATTATTAAATAAATTAACCATTTCAAATTTGATGGAACTGACATGAAAATAGTGTGCAGTCAGAAATGTTTGTAACGGTCTTCACACATACAACAAGCTGAAAAACAAAGATTTATGCCATATAATCACAGAGGCTATTTGTAATTCAAAAATTAAATAAAAATATGAAGCAGAAAAAACAGAGTGAGAGAAAGATGAAGACTTTCTGTCACAACTGACTCTGTGCAGGAGATCCTTGCTGGAAGTCTATGAAAGACAAGAAAGTTGCTTGTGAAGTTAGTTGTAGGACAAGGGGCAATAAAATATGAACAGCATTATGAGTTCAGTATATTATTGGAAAAGCATGTCAATATCCTATTGTTATGGCTCACTGATGGTGGTTCTGTGAAAGGATTTGACAGCTCTGCTGTTTTCCTTTATTTTTATTGCAAGGTCCATAAAAACATAACTTTTTTTTTTAACAAATTAAGATTTTAACAAATTCCAACCACAATCAAAGACAAAGCCTTTAGTACTTTCAATTAAATTTTGGCAGCAGTTGCTTTCTCTCATTGAATACTATGAAA
This sequence comes from Apteryx mantelli, assembly GCF_036417845.1. NCBI lineage: Eukaryota > Metazoa > Chordata > Aves > Apterygiformes > Apterygidae > Apteryx > Apteryx mantelli. The sequence continues at coordinate 55,384,370 of NC_090020.1, forward strand.
AGCCATAGAGATACATTACTTTGAAACTATTGAAATCCTAACTGATGGTCAATGAACTGGACATTTTTTTTCCCCACATATCTGAGCTCTAAATAGTGAAATTATGTTTTTGCAGAAATAGTACAAGAAAATGGAAGCTTGAAATCTTTGCAGACAACAGAAGGGTCAAGTGTGGGGAAAAAAAAACTTTGGACATCATGATTAAATATGAAGTGTCATTGTTCACAAAGAATATATAATCCTTTTTAGCAGAATCAACAGTAATGAGTTATTTTTAACAATTGGGCAGTGGAAGCGGGAAAAATAAAACTTTCTAGTAGAGGATTCTTGCAGCATAAGATGATAAGCTTATCTAAGAATGAGGCTGCTAGTGATATCTAATGGAGATGCCATCACCAGCATTTACAAGCAAATAAGCTAAGAGACGCTGTGTTAAGATGAAAAGGGAGCTAATAGCACTGAAAGCTTGTCATAAACACTGCCTAGTGCTGTAAACTTGAATGGTGAAGTAGCTATGTGGTTGGTTAGCCTGCATATCATCCAAAGGCTACCTTTAGCATGGTGCCTGGTACATGTAAGTGTATACACTATAGATCATACAAATGAATCTTTTTATTGTACTCATAACCGGTAAGGCCTCACCTGGAATAATATCTCCAGTTTTGGGTGCTGCCTTCAAGAAGAGGTGAGACCAACTGGTGAGAGCCTGGAAGGGAACAAAGAAAATGGTCAGAGTCTTGAAAAATGATTTATGAGGAAAGCTAGAGGTGAGACATAATGAATTTCTTATGTGTAAAAGGCTCCTGAAAAGGGGAAAGAAATGGCTTCTGTTCCATGTCTATGGTGAATAAATAAGAACTAATAAGCTTTAACAGGAGAAGGAAAGTTTGGCTTAGATATTAGGAGGAACTGTGAAAAAGTGGCGCAGATTGTTTAGGGAGATTGTTGAGGCTTCAGCCCTGGAGGTTTTTAAGAACATGTTAAATTTTTTGTTAAGGACGACTAATGTCTGTGGGGAGGTGGGTGGTCTACACATCTTTAAGACTCTTTCAGTCTATTTGTCTGTGCTTCTGTTATGTGACATTAGATGAGTTGCCTCTTGTTTGTTATGCTTCACCAGAGTGTAAACTCTCCCTGGTCCTTTGCTAAATTATGTATTTCCTGATGCTTCACATACTACATTCATAACAGCATATATCGTATCTGTAAATAGTGTATTATTGTACATTGAAATAGGCTTTCTTTGTCTGAAGTGTAATCCAAGCCGCTATAATATCATTTCTGAAATTTTCAGGGACTTACTACTGTTTCAAAGCACATTTTCATGCAAGACCTCTTATTAGCAGTTAGACTTTTTTTTTTGGGGGGGGGGGGGTTGGGGGAGGGACAGCGTATGGGGGGGAAGGGATTCAGACTAATTAAAGTTCTTTGAGACTGTTTCCACTGAGGTTTTCAGTTTTATAAGTGGAAGAGATCTGTACTCCTTAGGATTTTTCTTATCCAAAGTTTGCTGATTTTTTGCAAGAACTAATTCAGATGCCCTGGGAGATAAAAATGGGTTTAAAAGACATTGCAGGTTAGAGCTCTGATGCTTCAAACACACTTAATTTCCATCTCTAGGTGATTTAGCCTTCTATCGGATTCTACAAAGGAATCATACTTGGTTTTCAGCTTTGGATGTAGAGATTTTTCATCCTTATACCATTAATAACCAACTTAAATGTAAAATAAAGAAAGCCCTGTATCTCATGAAAAGCATACAAGAGAAATGAGATTTAAAAAAATGTCAAGTTTAGGACTTCTAATCTTTAAACATGTTTTAGGTTTTCTGGGTAAATGTGATTAATTTAATAAAGTAAGTGCTGGCAGGCAAAGCTTATTTTTAATAACGGTACTCCAGGAGTGATGTCTTTAAAAAATGAGGAGAATAAACATAAATTTTGTAACTGGCAATACTTTGCTAAATCTCCTTCTTCATAGTGTTCCAGGATCAACAACTCATTGCTGATGTGTATACTTTAATAATGATAGCAAACTTTTACTTCTAGAGTGATATTTTTATTTCTTGGCTTTTCAGTGTGGTTCAAAAAATAAGGTCCGTATAAACTCTACTTTAAGATTTATTGTCTGCATTTTGTCAACTTGAAAGCAATTTAAGAGCCCGTTTCTGAAAAATTGATAATGTCAAGGATTCCATGACAGTGGGCACGCAGAATTCAGAGACTTCCTATTACATAGTTGTCATCCTTCTTCCTTCAAATTCTGTCATAGATTCCTGTTTCTCCAGCAACACATGAGAATGCAGAGGAAGGATGTAGTGAATTATGCTCCGGTGGTCATTGTGTTAGAATCTGAAAATATTAGTTGCAGAAGGAATAAAGCTCTGAAAGCATTAAGCTTTCTCTCCATTATGTTAGATCTAACTGAAAGCACTGAAATGGTTGCAGTAAATAATCTTTTTTCCTTATATCCTTCAAGCACCTCTGAAAACTTACTTGGAAATGTGTTATACAAATCTTTTAAAGCTTAATTTAAAGCTGTCATTATGTAGCACTCTAAAAATTATATATGTGTATAAAAGGCTTATTTCCAGTGAACAGATTGTTTTATCTGAGTTATTATTTGCAAAGAACATAGTAAGAAAGCTCAAAAATAGTGTGGAAGAACTTGCTAACAAGCACAAGATTCTTTACAGCCTGTCTCCAAAAATTATATTACCTGCTACATTTACTTTAAGAAAGATATTAATTCTTTAACCTGTTCTAAAACAACATCTATGGTAAACAGAAGGAAATTTGCTCAAACTCTTAAGTTTGGCTTTAATAAGAAATTCATTAACAGTAAATAACTCAAACTGAACTGATAACAGACCATGCCCTTCTTTCAAACGACAGCACCCCGTGACCATTACCTAAAGAATTTACATTTCCTGTGAAGTTTTATACCTAGAGATGGTTGGAAACCCCCACATAGAAAGCTTGCTATAGTAAAATTTTATTTTTTTCCATTATGTTCCAATTTTTGATTAGAAAGACTTAATTATTTTGTTTGAGCAAAATATTTAATGTATTTAATTCATTATGAATACATTCATTATTAATTAATGTATTGTTCTCAATGTTGTATTTTTCTGAGATCTCGTAATGTTTAATATGGAATATAGTTTAGCATCATGTTTAAATTCACCACAGTTCTCCAGACACTTTGGATGGACATGTAATAATGTACTGTGGACTCTCCTTCAGTTTGCTGACAAACAATATCATAGAAAATATATTGTGTTTGTGAAGTTTAATATTTTAAAAGTAATAGAGGTGAGATTCAACTTGCAACTTTCATAACACATAACATCATATAGAAAATACAGATTAATTTTGAACAAAATTGCAACAAAATGTTTTGACTTAGTTCAGCAAATCACATATCTAGAGCATGGAAATATTTTAGCATTTCTGAGTCTGTTCTGTTAACATTGCCAGTCTTATTTCAAGATCAAAACAAATTTCAGAGTACTAGAATCTTTCCTGGGTGATTAGATACTAGAATCTTTCCACTGCATGATTAGTACTTTTTCTATGATCCATAGCAAAAGCAAGCTATTCAGAATGTTTTTGGTTTTGTTTTTGTTTTCCTCAGGGAAGGACAACAGTTTTTCAGAGAATGACCAAGCTACCTCCCTTTTTAAAGCTACTTAATCAAGCTACTTAAATACATTTTTCATTTCTTTTCATTCTCAAGAAATGTTGCTAGTCTGGCAGCCTGTCCCAGGACCGCAGGTTATAGCACTTCTTCATGCCTAGGAGAGATCTGGAATGGGAGAAGTAGTATTGATTTACTTCCTAGATCTTCTATTGCTTTGCTGTGATCGCTTCCATTTCCTGGTTAACAGATATACTTTCCCTATCTCTTTGTATAAAATGGGCTAGGTCTGGCTTAAGAAGCTTTGTTGTTACTCTTAGAGAACCAACATACTAAATTAAAATGGCATTGCACTATACTTAAGAATTTCCTTCTTCCCATTCCTCTCCATGCTCTGTTCCCCAAATCAGATTATTTCTTTAGTTTCTGTCTCCAGATTGGGAATCTATTGCCATGCCTTTTATGTTGGTAATGTAATGAACTACTTGTCCAGAAAAATATATTCCTTAATAAGAAGAGCCCCTGCTGACATGAGGGAGGTGAATTTCAAGGAAATGCTACAAACTTGATAAAACTGAAATAAAGCCAACGTAAAAGGGAGAAATTGAATGTCAGAATTCATTTCCATTTATGCCTCAAAGCTTTTAAATGCAGCGTGGGCAAAGGAAGCTTACTCCCATTATCAAAACTGTCTCTTCTTCCATTACTCTGCCTTTGGGATTTTTTTTTTCCTTCATTAATATAAATAAACTGCTAATCTAGCTTGCAATGGCAATCTAATGTTGTTACATCAGTCATCAAACCCAGAAAAATTGCTTCCCTTACTTGTATGGCATAATCACCTACAAAAAATTCTCGAGGAAGTTTAGTCCTTACCTATTCCCATATCTAAGGAATATATTTCCTTCAGAGAGTAGAGTCAAAATCAGAAGCTCCTGGCACATGCTTGTTCTTTTGTTGTTTGTTTTCCAGTATGCTCTTTCCGTCAGTTTCCAATGACTTACAGCTTTCTTGTAAGCTGGTGTGTACCTGCATGAAATGGATATTTCCCTGCCATGCTCTCTGCAATGGTTATTTTTAGAATTAATTAAACCCTGTGAGATCAGCCTTGATGTGGTTTGCAGAGAGCAATCTGTGCACAAGTACTATTTAGAGAAAATTTTTAAAAAGCAGGTATAAAAGGGTTTCAAATCACTATTCTGAGCCATCTATGAAATATACTTGGCATGATTCTGTATTTCTGGCAATATAATTATTTACCCAGAAACTACAGTACTCTGCAGTCCTTGGTCAATTTGTTGCTGCTGACATAACGAGGATGGGAAGTGTGATGTGAGTACTGATGACAGATAATAATAGTGAAGAGAAAGGTAATCTGTATTTAGATTTTTGACCTATTCAGCACTTCTTGCTAGTGCTAGACTGGTATAGAGAGAAAAACATGTACAAGACTTCCCTGTGGTTTGTTTTTATCTATTTAAAATGTTAGTTATGCTCAGAAATGCCCACAATTAGCATTATAATTCTAAGTCATTATATCCATTACATATCAATGCTAACTTCAGCTGCTGTAATGTGTTCAATTTTCACCTACTGTCATTTCTAACTTTTGCTACTATTTAAGACACTCTCTCTCCAGTCCTTACTCATAGGAACTGTGCAAATAAAGGTAGTAGAACTGTTCTCTGCATGATATTTGTTGACTATAAACAGTTGCTTAATGAAAATATTATCAATGTATCTCACTATATTTTATCATCTGTTTTAAGCAGAAATCTCTATTGATCTCAAAAGGGATACAATTTCTTTTCACCCATGAACACTCAAAGTGGCAGTAAGTGGCTATGATTTTCAAAATAGAATTCAAGTCAACCTATTGCTGTGGCATCTATAATAAAAACAACTACTAAAAAAAATTCCATAGAGAGGAATGTCTGCCATGTTTTCTAGCTCTTTTATGCAATCAGTACACACAACATTCAGTAAAATTATAGGGATTCAATTATTTAGAAATTGTTCTTAACTAACAGTGTATTTTTTAACAATACCAGGGGTAGCTAAGATGTAAATAGGCCTCCCCTCCAGATTAGTGATGAAGTGTTTTTACATAGACTTTTCAAAGTCAAACTGAATTTCTTCTCTAAGTGTACTAGGCTTTTGGTGGTCATTCAACGAAAATGATTTGCCATCTGCTCCTTCTCCACCTCTTGTATTTATTTTCAATTGTCCTTTTAAATTTTTCTAGAAACAAGGAAAACAAAACCTCAAGAATAGTCACAAGATGAGATCAATTGTTTTACTCTGGTGAATAGAAATTGGTGCATAAATAGTTGGAGTTTCTAGGGGGAAAATAAAAATATTTTGTTAAACTGATACAATAAAAAACCAGGAGCCGGTACATTTTATTTGCTTGGCACTGCAAAGAAAATAGAAACTTACTTTATGGAATAGGGAAAAAAACATTTTCCCTCAGTTTTACTAGCATCAGATTTATTTGGCTATATCAGTATTGGAGGAGACCATAAATCAGTGCAGATCAGTATAAAATCCTTAGTTACTTGTTTATTCCCTATTTAGTGGGTCATGTTATCTAGCGCTTTCCTACTAAACTCTTACAAATATAATTTTCACCATGAACAGGAATGATAGTGGGCCTATCTGGCTCTTAGAGAAGAAAGTAGTTGGTTACCCAATTCCTGAAAACCATGGGAGTGCAACCAACTCTTAACTAGGATTAAGGGGAAGACTCCACTGCTATGTAAGCTAATAAATACAAGTTTGGTGAAAGAAGCTGATATAGAAATCTTGGCCTGTTAGGCACAATGACTAAAGCATGATATTGGTAAGCTGGGAAGTCAGCTTGTTTGATTGTAACCTTTCTCATGGAAAATAACTTCAATGTCAGGTGGAGAAGCCTCAAGAGTGGAGAAGAAAGATTATGTTGAAAATAATATTTTGGCAAAACTAATACAAAGCAGATGTGGGGCTAGCGTTCTCAAAGACTAGACTGTAGCCATAGGATGAGCAAAGGACTTACAAAAGAAAGGATAAAAGGCGTTTTCTCTCCCTGTTGGGATGTGCAAATGGGAATGGATTTCAAGCGTTCCTATGTCTAAAACCAATACTTAGTCACAATATTCTTCATGTCATTGCTTCTGTATTCACCATATTTCTGGAAAAAGGAAAAGCTTAAGAAAGGTGATTAAGAAAAGTCTTTGTGTGTATTTGATCTCTAAGAACAGTATTGTGATGTTTCCTTATGGGTAAACCAAGAATGAAGAACTGTTGCTGTAACGTGACCATTTTACAGATAACATAATGCATATCAGTAGGCAGTAAGTGAAACCTCTCTCTTTTCTGAGGCGAGGAAGGTGTTTGGACACTAATCATCAATCAGAAGGTAATTTGTAATGAAGTCTTCAGTCATACACAAATGAATTATCCTATTTTGTGTTTCAGTATTCTCACATCCTCTGGTATGTATAATTCTTATGTCATTTTGCTAATGATCTAATATCCAAGATTCTATAAGATCATTTCTGAGCTCTTTTTGTGCAAATTGTTTAATGAGCTGTTAAGATCCTTTTGCTGTGTTGCTGGTGTGTCTGACACTTCAGGTTGCAGTTGAACTACTGGTTGCTGATTACGTATTGCTGTTGCCAGCATGTTCACTTTATCCTTACAACCTATTTATGCAGCCAGGTCTGACTACTTGTTATTGAAAATAGTTCAGATATTAGAGGTAAAATGGCTTACTTACCATGATTATACATGAATGTTTTTAATTTTTTGAGCCCCTGTAAATTAAAGTTCCTGCTCAAATCTGCTCTGATGTTGTTGAAGCAGACTACAGTAATTGGACAGAAAATATCTCTTCATAATGGTTTCTTTAGCCATAGCATTTGTAGGATCCCACTGATGACCATTCTAAGTAAATATTAGAATGGAAACTTAAATATTAATGAGTTTTCCCTTTCTTCAGATCTGAGATCCATCATGCTGGCACGCAAGTATTAATGATCCTCCAAATGATAAACCATAAATACCTTTACAGGATAAAACATCAATGCTTGTAAATAAAAGCATAGTAAGAAAAGGTACTATGAAAAGAAAATAAAAATGGTAGGACCAGCTGTGTGACTTTGAACATGACCCTGTTTGGTGTTGAGCAATATATGCTCTGAAGAGTTTTTACCCTCCCCCCATTTTTTTCCCCATATAAGTGATGTGATATAACTTGCCATTTGAAAATTGTCTACGTACTATTTCTTTCGCTCTCACTTTGCATTAGTATTCTGTTATCTAATCTTTTGCTGATGTATGAGCATAAGCATGTATGTATTCACTGAATTGAAACATTCACGGTGTGGTGAGTTCAGGTTTTTTCAATCTCCTTTTGTTAACTGCTAGCTATGCACAATGCAGAGTTACGACGGAAAGGAAAGAAGTGGAACTTGATGCAAAGAATTATTTTGATGTCTAAAAAAAATGTTTCCAAGTATAAAGGATGTTGACACTATTGCTGCACGTGCTCTGGGGGATTTTTTTTATGAGGCAAGGTGATTTCATTTCATTTCCTCAGATGCTGCTGTATTTTACCTCAGGGTTAAGTACATACTTACCAGTGAGGAAACATTAATGAGGAAATGACATTGACATTAAAATAGCTTGCTTAATATATAAATGTCAGAAATAGTAGAATAAAGAACACAAACTCTACTTGTTTAACACAGAACGAATGTCATGTCACAGTCAGTGTTATAGAAACTCAGGACTGGAATCATGGTTTTAACAAAGTATAGTCTGTTTAGAAAAGAAGGCAAAAGGAAGGAGATAGTCTTTTATTTCAAAGAATATATCTGTATGTGTTGTTCTACATTAACATCTATTTTGGATCTAGAATGCAATTATGAAGTGGTGTTGTTGATCATCCCTAGTTAGCATGCAGTGTTTCATGTGGCAAACGATTTATTTGGATGAAACTACCAAAGAAGATGGACCCCCAACAGGACCTAATGCATTCTACCTACTAATGGGCTTTCAGATTAGGAGATCAGGTTAAAGCTAGTCAAAAGTAAAATTTCTGAAGTGTGTGTAGTATAAATGTTAAATCCTAACATCAACTGTTTTGCTCTCTAGATCTTCTCATATTGCACCATCACTTGCTAATGTAGATATAATTTATATTTACTTTGCAAGACATGAGACACAAGTTTGTTGAATCTTTTCTAGTGAGGAAAACGCTAGAGAAGAGGAGGGAAAATGTGATGTAGGAGTTTGTTCTCAGGCTAGCTGCATAGGACACATGAGATACTTTAGTAACTACTGGAAATGTCCAAAGAACAAGATTATGGATGTGTATTGGAAATTATCAGATTATTAGATGTATACTGGAAAACAAAACAACCCCCAAAATCTTAGGTATTCCATCTAGGTGGAGACATCTTTGTATTTCAGAAGGTGGAGAAATTTAATTGAGGAGCAGCTGTATAGTAGAAAGCAACTGATTGAGAAAGTGAAAGACTGAAGGTAATTTGTGTGAAATGAATGAGATCATGAAATGTGAATACTCATTCTCAGGAAGGGAGTTTGCTATTACAGTAGAATACAGATTATAGGCTTCAGAAAATTGAATTTGATACAACTAAGGAATTAGTAGGAAAAACCTCATGAGAAAATATTGAAAATACCATATTTCAGATGAGATGAAAGTTACTAGCAGTATGCACAACTGCAAAATTTCCCAATACAAATGAAAATTAGGAAGCATAGTGAATAACCATCCTGGCTACGTCAAGGTCACTTTAGTGAAAGCCAGAAAGTGATAATGCAAAGAGTAGTAACATATTTCTCTAGAGCAAACTGTGAAAGGATTACATAAGTATCTAATAAAATAAAAAAAAACTGAGATGCAAAACAAGTTTTAATTAGAAATGACATAAAATAATACAAAAATACATTTATAAATATATTAAGAGGACAACTATATTGGTACATTTGATTTATTTTTTAAATCTTCCAAACATAATACCTTGCATTTGCCTAATTCTCCAGAGTTTAACTGCTAACCATTTACAACAAGTCTTTTGAATAAGATTTTTCAACTACATTAGTCGTACACTGCAGAGTGGTTTTATTTACAACATATTCTCTTTCCTTAAAAAAATTTCACTTGGGACTCCAACAAAATTTGAGTTACTTTAGAACTAATGCTTTTCTTTTACGATAGCTTAAATGACCTTTACGAAGAAAGAAATTAAATTGGTTTGATATAATGTGCTCTGGACAAATCCATTTTCTAATCCCCAAGTTGTTTACATATTGATTGTTTAGTAATTTGTTCAGACATTTGCCTGTGTATTGAAGTTAGGACAACTTGTCCACTTTTTAGCCACTTTTGAAGACAAATAATATCTTTGCCCTTTTTCAGTCCTCCAGGCTTTCATCCATTTTCCATTACTTCTCAAATATAATCATTAATAATTCAGAAATTGTACCAAAATAAATATTGCCAGAACACATTTAATCAATCCACACATTCTTGGATCTATTTTTTTCCTTATTGTGTTTTTTAGTTTAAAGATCTTGTCATAATTAACCATTTTTCTAATGACAGCAGCTAAAATAGTCCTGAATATGCTTAGCTTTTTCAGTGTAATCATTTATTTGTCCCCTTTTTCCATCCAGTGCAACCATATTTTCCTTTGCCTTCCTTACTTGCTTCTGTTGTTTCCTAGTATTTGTCCTTGACTTTTTATAACCTTTGCTAGTTGCACCGTAACCTTCTTGATTAATCCTGATGTGACTGCACTGCAATATTAGGCTTAATTGGAACCCTTCTTTCTTCACCCTTTTAAGGTCTTTTTTAGATTTTGGAGTTGTTAAGGCATTCTTTGTACAGCCCAATTTGTTTCTTACTTCATGTATTTATCATCATTGACTATCATCAATGCTATCGTCATTCCTCTCTGGGATTATTTTCCAGGTTTAATAATTTCCAGCTTTCTTCTTCATATGGGATTTTGCCTTCAGGATCTTTGGCAATGTATTTTTATTTAGAGCAGGTCAGCTTTTCTTCTCTCACTGGATTTTAGAGCCAGCATATTCTCCTGAATGTGATTCCTTCCTTTCTATCCACCACACTCCCATTGTGAGTCCTGAGCCAATCTTCTGACTAGATTACTGAGTCAGTGTACTCTTGCTTTCTTCACTAGGAGATTCATATATAGCAATCAGTATTCTCTAGTCAGAAAAATTATAATCCTTTTTTCCATGTCTACAGCTGTGTTTTCATCTGCGTTTGTCCCAGTTCGAATCCTTAGCTTCATTCAGAAGGGTTGAAAGGAAACCTACTCATGCATCATAATCATTCATCTTCATTCCCCCCAAGTCAGTTGAAATCTGGTAATAATTTAGAAGAAAGATTTAACTTCTACATGAACCTGCATAGTCTGAGTATAAAATCTTATATTTTAGGGCTATGCAGACAACACCAGGATGTCAGATCACGGTAGCAAATAGGCCATTCTCTCCCACTTAAAAGAGAATTTCCAATTGCATCCCTAAGTATCAGTATCTTTGGAGCAACAGCTAGGAGCCTTGTACACTTGTAGCCTTGTACACATGGCTGTCCTACCCTAACCATGATGTTTGCTCTTTTTCTCTCATTTGCAAGGTGTAATCCTTATGAATGGCAAGCTTCCTATCATAAAGTGGCTGAAACAGTCCTGCTCCCCTGCTGATGTTGAGACAGTCCTCTCTAGCTTCTTCAAATTCAACTGTTTGTAGATACATAGTTGTCTTTGTATGTATTCCGTCAACTGAGTATTTGTGTTTGGTAATGCTTCATAGCAAGTCTTGTACAGCTACATCTGTAGCTTTCTTGCACACTGGCTAAACTTACGTTGGGTGATATCCCTGTTGTACTTACCTGTTTTTTATTTTTTCTTTTTTATCTTGACCCTGTTTGTTGTAGTTAATTTTTAATAAACTAGTGGGTAAAGCATATTTTCCCCTTGATGGTAAGCCTCCATGGCTAACTATGCATTCTATCTAGGCTAGAAGTGAAAAGGGGAATTTCAAACAGTACAGTGACTTCTAGAATTAGTGCCCTCTTTATATTTTTAGGATAACTTGAAAGAAGCCACAGACAGTAGATTCTGAGCTATCCAGACTGAAATTTGTCCTTCTGGGAAGGCATACTCCTTATCACTTAATGATCCATTGCTCTCAAAGATGAAACTTCAGAACTTTTTGCTTGTCAAAAGCAGTAGCTAATGTCAACATTCATCTGATGCAGCAAATTCATTTCATTCTGGACATACAAGGTTATCCAGCTGCTTTCAGAAGAATGTCAATAGTTAGAGTGCTTAAAGAGGACCCCACTGAGAGATGTCTATGTAAACTATGAGTTGTATGGAGACTTTTATCTCATGTGTGCTCATGGAAGAATAGAGTGATTTATTTCTTCCAAGAGCCAGTAGCTAGGTCAAAATTTCTGCTTTTTTGCAAGAAATGTGAAGGTGGCTTCTACATAATGCATGCAAAATATATCCCTAAACCATATTGTCTGATCCCCTTGCTCCTGCAATAAGGATTCGCTGAAAAAATACTGACTTTGAATCTGGTTTGGTAAAACAGGAAATTACATTCAAGTAGCATTAGGAATTGAATGTGTAGAAGTATGATAAGATTTAATGACCTATATCATATAATTAAGAGGAGGAAAGTAAAGAAACATCTCTACATTCTATCTTTTTATTCTCAAAGGTTGTTACCGAGCTGCACTTAATTCCATCCCATGCCATTTACCAGGATAAATGTTTGTAACCTTTGCATTCAATTCAACCAGCTTTCTCAGTCATGCAGAGAACAGCTCTTCAGTTCTTATTCCCAGTACCTTTGTCCACAATCTGCATGTTCCAAATAAGCTTGGAGCTTCATTTCAGTAGAAAGTCTTATTTGAGTCTCTGCCACCTGTGAGAGGAATTTTTATGGTACTTCTGGCTCTGCAGGTGTGTGGACTATTTTGGGGAGGTTTTGTTGTTTTGTTTTGTTGGCATTGTAGTCACCTTAAATGTCTAAGTTACCTGCATTAGAAAGATCAGAGGGAAAACCTACAAGAAAATCATGCCACTGAAGAGCAGAAGGTGGAGTTCAAGCAGGCTAAACTGCAAAATTAAAATAAAACCAGATCCCTATGTCTAGGCACCTCAATCACTTCCCTAATTTACAGATTTTGGCAGATTTTCAGTCTCAGTAGTAGAACAAAGACTGTCTCGTGACAAATTTCACATCCCCAAAAAACAGGGCAACTTTTTTCAAGTCCCTGTCTCATTTCCTGCATTTCTGTTTTGTATCTCTGACCTCAGTAACAAGGAACAGGGTAGGAAAAGTTTCTGTGTCCTGGCCTTGCTTGGTATAGACTCATACCTTCATTGCCTTTGGGTGAAATGAACTGAGTGCAAAACATACAGAAAGGGGAAGAGCAAGATCAATTTTGACAAAAGACAAAGGTAAAATTCAGAAAACTTCCCAGGTATGTGTTAGTTGCCAACCTGCTCAGTTAACTTAACAGTTCACCTCTGAAAGCTATCCCTTAGAAAACGATATGATCGAGTAGACCTCTCGGCTTTTATTGAGTAAAGCTTCATATGGCTTGCTCTGGAAGGCAACACCGTAACAGTGAAGCACTGTTGAACTAATACTTATCTTTTGCAGTTCAGGGCAGTCTTAGAGAAATTCTAAATAGCAGTTTAGACAATAGGTTAGTTTCAGAAGCATTTTAAGTGTCCATTTGCTTATTTTAGACTTCTTCGTTTTCTTTGGTAACTGTGTTTCCAGTCTTCCAATCAAGATCCAGGTGGTTTATGTTGTTCCAGTGAAACAAGTTTTCATTTTAATTTTATCTTTTAATAAAACAAAATCCTGTGAATTTCACACATATAAGGCAATTGCTTTTACAAAAGGAGAACATCCAAAATCAAAGGGCAACTTTGTTATATAATCCAAGATTTCCCAAGAGGGAATCTTCTGTGAAAACATTAAGGGTCAGCTGGTATCAAGTAGTAGGAAAGGAGAAAAATTCAGCCAACAGCATTCTGGCAAGAGGCAGAAGAAAGATAAACATTGTTTTTTGGGGAAAAAAATGCTGCTATCATATGAACAAAGCACCATTTTACTTCCTAGCCTTTATTTCAGAAATGACTGAGTTATTTTGGTTGCTTTTCTCTAGAAAAAGATAATCTTGACATGTTGCATTGAAGATTTCTATGCAAATTCAAAGTTAAAAAGCACTGCAAAACACAATTTGTAAGGAGAACCTGCCTTAAGCAACCTCTGTTTTGAAATTGCTTACAGTTTAAATTTAATAAGCTTTTGGAAGTAAGACCAGATGGAGAGAAAGTATTTAGTCATTTTCTGGTAATTTCAACAAATACTTTTTTTTTTTTTTGGTTTGTTTGTTTTTGTGAACCAGTGGTATGTGTTTATTTTACCTCATGCTTATGAGAATAAAACTCTTATTTTGCTCTTTGTACTAAGTCAAAAAGCCATACTCCCATGATTTTCATGTGATTATGTTAAGAGACTTGGCTTTGTTTGAGAAGCAAAGTGTTTTCAAAACTTTTTCAGAAAGCTCTTAAAATTTCGTACTGGATACAGTAACAGCAGTTAGGGGGCAATACTGATCTACTTACAGTACTATTAAGGAAAACTTTACAAGAATCTGAAGGTTTGGGTGTTCTTCTAACTTTGATTGTTCATGAGATGGAAATATTGCATTCTTTTGAAATCTGCTACTAGATGAGGAAAGATACAAAACCTGAGAGACTTCACCTCTTAGTGAGGTACTCCAGTAGAAAAAGAAGAAAAATAGATACCTTTTTACTATGAATCATCCCTTTCTCAGTTTTATAATTGAAAGAAGAAAGAAAATTGGATATGGAAAAGCAACAAAATATGAAACTGGATTGTCTTTTTATTTCCTGTTCTGCAAACTCGGAGATAACTGGTCTGTCCATCTATTCAAGTACGAATGAGAATATAAAGGTAGTTGGAAGGTTGGTAGGTGCTGCCAACCAGAACTGCAATTTCATGTTGAGTCAAAAGCTTTGTCTCTCTCCTTCAATTTTAAGGTATCCAATGCTTGAAAGTTGATTATCATACGAATGTTCTTCTAACAGACTGGTTATAAGCAAAGCCTTGAATTATTTTTCTGGCTCAGTGTGAGGAGGACAATAAAAATGAGAAAAAACAAAAAGCAAGTAAATGTGGTATAGAATTCTTAAGTATTGCTTCACCTGCAAGGAACATTTTAAACAATCTGAGACTTGAAGGGCTAAGATACTGAAAAAGACAGTAGAGTGACTGAAATTAAATTTCACAGTGGTAACTGGTCATGGCTTACAATAATGCTCATGTTATAGACTTTTCTGGAGGAATATTCCAGTCTGTTTTGCATCATGTATATAGCATATAACCAGGAAGGTAGGAAAGAGAGAAGAAATCGTGGTGTCTGTGAGTGAAACTTCAATTAAGTGCTTTTTTCTCAAGATTAATATAGTTTTGGTAACTTTCAAGTTGCATACAAATAGAACATCTAAATCTGTTTTATTATGCAATAAAATGAAAGCCTAATCATTTTCCAGAAGTCACATATTATCTGGTAGCTTTATTTTAAAAGATTTTTTCCTCATAAATGCAATAGATATGGCTATTATATAAAACTATATTTCTGACAACAGATGCTAATTTACGATGTTCGTCCCCAAAAGTAAATTAGGGTTCATATTTACCTGTTATCTAATAAACTTAATTCTTAGTATCAATAAATGAATGTTTGTGGTTAGTAGCACGATTCTTTTTCTCAGTTGTTAGATTTCGCTTAATGCAATACTACATAGCTTTCATTACAATGTGAAAGTTGAAAATATGGAAAACAAGCATCTAAAATTAATGAAAATAACCCTTAACAAGGACGGTAGCAAAATACACTAGTGGCACCCATTCTTGTCAAACTCTGTTTTGTATGAAATGTGGAATATTATAGTAAGAGCTGCTGTGTTTTCTTCATTTACTAGATTTTCTCCCCCTGCATATTTTTATATGTAAAACTTAATCAGATTGTAATATTTCCAAAGGGATTTACTGAAGTATTGTTTTTCATGTATTTCTGTGTTTATACACTGAAAATACTGAATGAGCTAAATCTTTTTTTTATTCTAATTATTGCAATACAGTCAACTTGGAAACTGTTGTTTATAGTGAGTACAGTGAAATTATACAGTTTTATGAAAATTGTGCTAAATATTGAGTATATAGATTTTTCAGCTAGTAGAATACAGAATTTCCATTTGTCCCTGTGTATAAGAGCAGTATGAAATGGTTTTGTTTGTTTTACTCATTACTGGGTACAACAGCGGAAACCAGAAATTCTACTCAGATTAAAATTTATTATGTGCAGGAATGCCAACACATTACATATACGTCATTTAGTTCAACTTATAACCTGAAAATATGACTTAAATGGGATACAAATAAAGCTTTGCTCTTGTTCTAGTTTTCTATCTAAAATGTATGAATAGGGATTTCATGCTACTTAACATCCAGAACTGTACTGCTTGAAAAGTATGATCATTTGTGCCACAGATACCAGAAGGAGCCAGTGGCTGCTGAGGGATGGGAGTAGCTCATATAGCCTATACATTTTGACAGATAGACAGCTATGCCTGTTGAGGCTGTTGAAATGAGATGTGGTTGGAAATGACTGGCCAGCAGCTAAGAGGGATGTCAATACAGCATTAATTAGAAATGCAAGACCTGAAATCAGCTTTTGCTTCAGTCTGCTATGGGGACAGAGCAAAGCTGAATCTATTTAATTGTTCTACTCTCAAATTTCCCCAGCAAGAAAGGGAAATGGAGTAGGGAAAACCTTGACTTGGGGCTACCCATGCTGGAAATGTTTTTTCAGTCTTATATGTTTAAGAGTAATAGCTATATATATGCATGTATAGGTAGATCATTACTTAAAGGGTTACTGTTTCATGGAGTGTGACATTGCCAGTGAATTTCTCGGACTAAGCAAAGCTGCTGATGTCTTGGTGCTTCATTCATAAGAGAAACAAGAAGGAATCTAGCTTTTTGAGTTTTGATGACATTAGACACTGTTAGCAAGTGAAAAACAGAAGACATATTTAACTGATGTGCAGTAAAAAAAAACATGTTTGAAAAGACAGTTTGAAGTAATGATGTGCTGGTTGTTCTGAAAAATACATGTGAGATTATTGGTATAAGTAGCTCAGTCTCTCTCCAAAACTTTACAGATAATTTCATAAATATATAGTTTTTGAGATTTTTCTAAAATATACATTGTAGATTAAAATACAAGAACTCTGAAAAACAGGAAAACACCTTTGTGGGGAAAGAAGTTGCCTATCTGGAAAAGAATACTCTAATGCTCACAAATTGTCCTAACAAACTCAACCATAAGAGGGCTATTTTTATTGTCTCTACAAAAAGGAGAGTTCTCTGTAGGTTTTAAAGGATAGATGAGGCTTGTTTCTCTCTGGAGTTATTACAGATTTATGTGAATATGATTCTAGTAATCAGCTACTGTGGGGGCTTAATGCCTGGCAACACTGGAAATGGAATACAATTTCTTGTCTGCGTCTGACAGTTTGCAGACTGAAAGTGGTTCAGAACTGGTAGCAAAAGAATTTATGAACAGTTTGGGGTTTTCTTTGTTTTGTTTCTTTTTTCCCCTTAAATGAATTAGGAGGAAAAAAGGAAAGGGAGGCATCTCTATTACATTCCTAATATACCTGTTTCCATTTCAGAAAGCGATGCAGTCCTAAAGGGAAAGATGTAAAGCATGGTTCCTAGATATGGCTGAAGCTATTAGCACCAATGAAGTAATCCCAGAGATAGTCTTCCCAGGTCAGTACTACCACAGAGCCTCCATGGCTGCTGCTCATTTTATAGCAACAAAGTTTATAAAGAGCCTGAAATACAGGCCTTATTCTACAAAGTACTGAAGTTTAAGCCTGTGGAGGGTCATGACAGGATTAAGTTGGAGGAAAGTTGCATGCCATGGGAAAAGGGGAACTGGGGAAACTGTTGCTCGCTCGAACAAAGAAGAGTCTCAACAGGAGCAAGCATACCCAAGGACACTGGTGCAGCTGGGAATGATACATCCTGAGAAAGTACAGATAAACCAGCAGAAGCCAGTGGGAACCAAGGTTAAGAACAGGACAGCTTTTCTCCAACTAGGAAGCAAGTAGCAAAGTACAAGACATGATCGCTGCGTGCGTGATCGGTGCAATGATTGGCTCCCTGTGACATAATCTGCATAATGATTGGCTTAGCAAAGTGTATCTGTGAAATCGCTGAAGTAGGTAACTTTTTAGTATAAATATGTGTTAGAATAAACAATAAGGGTCTCAGGACGCAAACCCTCCTGAGTCCGTGCTTTAATCTGCCACATAAGCCCTTTGCAGTTTCCCTAGTCTGGTTGCATGATTTCTCACCCTTCTCTAATACAAAATTCTGGACGAATAATTCAGAGTACTGTCTATTTGTAGCACTGTCTTTATTTGCCTCAGGTCTATATTCAGTGTGGTCGCAGAAGCATCTGCATTAGTTCCTTAAAGGTTGACCTTGGCATTTGAAACACTGGGAATATGTTTACAGGCATACCCCATCTGAGTCTGCAGTAGCCAACTCAGGTCAGGAAGAGCTGGCAGTGTTGTGTGTGTCTAACGGTTTAGAGAGATGGTAACTGTCACGCTACGACAGTTTGATAGTAATGACTGAGATGGTAATATAATAAAAACTATGCTTACTTCCTCACGCAAGCTCTTAGATTAGTAACATCCATTAAAATAATGCGATTACTAATTTAGAAAGGATAGCCTGAAAGGATAGCCCAAAATCGTCAATTATTGATTCAAGAGGATGGCGCAAAATCATCGATTACTGATTTAGAAAGGATAACCCGATACAATGCAATTGCTGATTTGGAAAGGATAACCCAATACAATGCTATTATTGGTTTAGAAAGGATAACTTGAGATAGTCGGTTACTGCGCTAGTAACTGAAAGCACTGCATATCCCTACTTGAAAGCTTTCTTGATTCACTCTCTCAGCGAGAGGTCTCTCAAATTTGAGGAGTCACTACTGGTTCACTCTCTCAGCCAGAGGTCTCTCAAATTTGAGGGGTTACTACTTGCAAGCTTTTGGTTCACTCTCTTAGCGAGAGGGCTCTCAACCTCATGAGGAGTTACCTTAACCCAGCGTCCCGGGAAAAGGGGGGGGGGGATACTCACGGTCCAGCCGGAGAGGATGGTCAGGTCACGTTCCCGTCCCTGCTCAAACTCTCCTGGTCGGTGACCCTTTTTCATACCTGACTGGGGTCCTGGGCAATTGTCATCCATGCTGATTCATGCAGAGTTGAATATTCGTAGAGCCGCTTCTCATTGGCCCTTTTTTGCTTTATTATTTGTTTCCCTTCCTGATATGCTAATTGGGGGGGGTGCGAGATAATATTAAAATAGGGTGTAATGAGCTGAAGGTTATCGTGGGTCAGAGTTAAGTCCTGTGATCATGGTCTTTTGCTCCTTGCGAAACAGGAAGGTGGACTGCAGTGTCTTCACATCGCTTCCTCCTTTGCCTCGTTTGTCTAGCCACCATCCTCTTGTAAACAGCTTGACCTGACCATGCTTATTACTCAGTCCTTAACTTCCCTAATTTTGCTGATTTGTGGGCTCATAATAATAATTTTGAGACGGTCTTTCGTACCCAAGTATCCTTTTTTATACGGCTGTGACTCTGGGCAAATACTGTTTTTGCTGACTCCTGTGAGTTTCATAACAACAGGGCTGTTTGTCTGTTTGGAAGGACCCTGCTAGCGAGGCAAGACCACAACACCTTCGCATCACTTCCTCCCTCCTTGCAGGTCCATGCAGACTCCTTAGTTGGCAGACCTTTTCAGTCCTGTTAACCCTTCACTCGCTCGACGGTAACTTAAACATCTCTGCACAGTGCCCTTTATGATGTTTTTGGACAGCTTTGATCTGTGTTATGCTATGCCCAGCACAATGGGACCAGCCTCATGCCCGGGGATCCAAAACATTCCCACAAAATAAACACTAAAATGTAATAATAGCTGTAACTCTACCTTAATAAGACAAAGAAAAAAAATCCTTGATTACCTGGTCAAGTAATTGCTTGATTTACAATAGAGCTTGCATTTTTAAACAAAGTCTGCGTTTTTCACCAAGCTTTTCACTTTCAACATTATAAAGTTGTTCTGAAAAAAGAAATGTCACTGGAAACAAGGTACATCTGCTTTGTTCAGGTGAAATCCATTTCTGAGATGTTGCTGACCCTGAGTAACTCTTAAGAATGAATGAAGCTAATGTAACTCCCTGTAACAAGCATGGTAAATTTAAGTTTAAGTAAGGTTGGAAAATAGTGTTAACTCAACTTAATGATTATGTCCAAAAAGGTGAAATGTAGTTTTGAAAAAGTATTTGTCATTTTGATGTCAGGATACTGGAAAGATGAAGTTAAAGAAAAAGAATAAAAACCCATTTTCTTAAGGTTCTGACAGTTCATTCAAGGCTTTGGGAATCATGATGTGAACACACTGAAGGTTTAAAAGAAATGAGAAATACCCTGGATCAGAGAAGAGAGACCAAAGTATATTTCTAATGAAAACCATTGCTGTTGTTTGGGGAGCTCCCAGTTGGCAAAGGATTTCAGTTGAATATAATAGTGTCATTTGAGAAGCTCAATTGTAGAAGTGGAGAAAGAACGAACTAATAAGACTGAGAACTGAAAAGAAAGGGGACTGTTTCTTGCTTCCCTTTTTAACATTTAAATAATCTTCTAAAGCAGATGACCTGTCTGTGTGTGGATGGGCAGAGTCTTGAATTAAAGGATCTGATGAAGCTATGCAGAATAAACTTTTCTAAATTAGAAAGTGACATCAAAGTTAATTAAAAATACGGAACTAGAAAGCCTTATCAAAAATGCAATACATTGTGAGCCAAGTAATGACAGATTTGTTATTGTGAAGTGTGCTCAGTTAATTTAAAGACTGTGAACTAAATGCTAGATACTGAAGTATTACAAACCTTACCTGGAGGGTTTTTTTTTTTTTTTTTTTTTTTGTGAAGCAGATGGCTTCAGAAATAACTTTCACCTCATAAATTTACATGGCCTTTAGAACTGAGTAAAAGTTTAACAAATCCAAAGTTGCCATTACTGTTAGTCGTGTGAAGTGTTCACATACCTGTCTTTTTAGCAAAACAGAGACACACATTGGTTCAGTAGAGTAAGGATAACATTCAAGAACATGTAGATGTAGATGTTAAGTTTCTGTAATTGAATAGCCTGAAGGCTTGTCTTATCTATTATTTATTGACTAAATTCCTGGTAATCATAGTTAAGGATTAGAAATTTATTATCCATTAGAAATACAATCTATTCCTAGCTCATCTGCATCTTTTAAACAGTTCATGGAAGATATCATCACACTGGTCATAGAGAGTTTAAACACAGGCTCAGTGTGCTTTGGTGACTATTAAGGTGGAGATCATAATTAGTTGTGGAAAAGTATAATATGTGAAGTCTATACATGCTTTTTTGTGTTGTAATGATTATTGAATGTGTTGTTGTTGTGAAGGAGCTCAAGGTATTTAAGGCTACAAAATTTAAAAGCATCTCGTTCAAAATAAAACAGTGCTCCAATCTAAAATCCTGTCTGTTATGTTGTGTGCTAATTGCAAGTGGCGATTAGAACCTGACATCAAAACTCAGCCCTTCTCTACTGACTTGTCCCCTGATTGCTCTGCAAGTGTACCTTATTATCTTCTGTATTTTCTTCTTTCATTAGTGTTTGTATTTTTCTGTATTGCCTTCTTCAAGTATGGAACTTCTTTCTCCCCATTTTTCAAGCTATTCTCATACAGATTTAAGTCCTGTTTTAAAACCTGCTTATTCATGAGCCAAAAAAAACAAACAAACAAACAAAAAAACCACTTAACAGATTAGGAAAAAATGCCAGTTGGTTTCATTGCTTTCATATTTATTGGGCATAAAGCAAGAGAAAATAGTAACTCTAGTGTAGTCGGTATAAAATTGGTTTAAGAGTCAATTTCAGCTTTACTGAAATCAATAGAAGTATTTCCACTGACTCCAGTAGGAACTGAAGTTCAGTTCCAGACTGAAGATTTGGTCCCTATTCAGTGGTTTCTGTTGTGTTTCATCTTCTAGGCTTCTGCCATTCAAGCACTAATATCTTTTGGTCAGGGACAGTATTTTTGTCACCTGTACTTTTACACACACACATGCGCGCACACACACACGCACTCTCCATCATAACATTGGGAAATAATAGCTAGTAAAAGCCCATTTTGCCCATTAAGAACAGTGAATCAGTGAAGGTAACTATGAGGTGTAATGCTTAGTTTTAAAGCATAAAAAAACTTGTTATTATGCTCTCATTTAATTATAATTTATCTGTGTTCCTTTCTCTTTAGAAACCTGACAAGCCAGTGTTTCACCTTCCTTCCTTGCTACAATATTTAGCTTTTTATTTCCTGCAATAATTTCATCACCTCATTTCAAAAGCATATCTATTCCTTCTGGATTTAAGACAAATGTATTTGTTGACTTTCAAGCTGTTAAAATTATCCATAGTAGTGGATTAATATTCATTTGGAGTCGTAACTCCATTCCATCTATCTGCTTCTAAGCATGCACCGTCTACTGTATTGTCTGACTTTTATGTAAATAAATATGCCTCCTGCCTGCAGAATTTGATGGCAGTTGTAGAACTTTTTGAACTTTGTGAGTTTTTCTAATACAACAGCACAACTAGAAATCCCAAGGTACATAACTTTTGCTTTGCTGTCTGATTATGTAGATACTAAGTTTTAAAAATATTTCTCATAAACTTTTGTTGGCACAGACTGGATTCAAGTTTGCTGTCCAACACTTTTCACCCTTATTTTGGAGAAGCCCTGATGAATCCTCTGGAAGCTCTAGATTTCTAAAAGATTGTTTTTTTTTCCTCCTCATGTCTTCCTCTCTCTGACGCTGGCACGTGTGTCTGTCACAAGGCCTTTTTTTGGTTATTGTTCCTGTATGTAGCTCTGTAGTATTTTTCCTGCCATTTACCTCTACTTCATAGCCCTGCCACTTTCATAACTCATACATGAGTAAAAAGGAATTGATTAGAAAAGACTATTACTCAGATTTTTCCCTATAGATATGGTAATGGAGCTGCATATGTAATGTAACATTCATTTCAAACTTTTGAATTCTACTGGGAATTTGAATGTTCTTCCTGTAGATTCAAAATTGTTAGAAGAAACAGTCTCATAAGCAATGTGAAATTGTATTAGCTACCAGTTTTTATTATTATTATTATTCTTTTCTTAGAACCTAGTGTTTTAATTTAAATGCTGATGTGGCTTTTTTTCAGTAATAACATTCCTTAAAATCTGTATGTTCAATATGTGTATTTTAAAGTTGCATCTTCTTGCCCTCTTAATCTTTCAGCTAGAATAGAGATATCCTGACACAGTGTTTATTTTGCTGTTTGCTTCAAATCTGAAACCGATAATGCTTTACTGATATTTATTCGGGAATAAGATGCTTATCTAATCTTCCACCAAGACGATTCTTTAAAAAGCAATGCACTTAGGAACACTTTTTAACAATGTAGACCTGTTTTGGTGCTACGCAACTTTATATCGGCTGAGACTCTGGCCTTTACTGTTTTCCCCCCTGCACCTCTACCTTTATTCTGATTATCCAGTGCGTTTTTCCAAACTGGATCTTTCTTCATTCTAATAAACTTGGGTTTCTGCTTCCATGGGTTTGATTAGCATATAGCACCTAGCATTCTACCCATTAAATCAGTGATAAAATTCCCACTGAGTCATATTTGATGCCTCATCCAAACTTTTATGTTGGCCACTTTATGGGACACTCAGAGTTCACTACCAGATTTGCAGTAAGGTAACTGAAAGTAGATTATAATTTAATCATCATGGGAATAACTGTGATACATCTGAAGAGCAGCAGTGTGCAGACTGATCAGTGTTTCAAAACATCTTGGCAATTACAAAAAAAATGCTGACTATAGTGATTAAAAAGTACATGATAGGCCAGTGAGCTTTTTACAGAGTAGTAGATTTCTTAGACTTTGTGGAGAAGGAGTGGGACTTTGTGCTGTCAATATCATGAGGTTTGTACTAACACTAATACCACTCTTGGTATGTGAAAAACCTGACAGTATTCTTATCTGGAAAAAAACTGCTAGAGTCTACTCGACCTCATTTTCAGATGAAACCAAAATACTGGCTGGCTGGTTGCAGGGCAGGGGGCAAGAGAATATTCAAACTGTTTTTAGGCTGTTAGCTTGGGAAAGCAGTCTCATTATGTAGGTTACTCATAGCAAGATCAGACTTAAATGCTCCAAATCTGTTGCTCTCTAATGAATATAATGTGCTTAGAAAGTCCAACCTCCTAATTTAGCAGCTGAAGTTAGGTTTTGTGACTGTGTCTTGGATATTTGGATCTTAGTCTGGATAACATTTGTTGTCTTAACTGAATGGGAAATATGTTAATTGAGCACTGCTGTAGCTTACAGCTATGTTTAACAGTAAGTATTGAAGATATAAACAGGAATGACTAAATTACAGCAAGTCTGATTCTGCACAGGCAGCCTGTTATAAAGAAAGTCAGGAAGGTCAGGATGGAAGCATTTTGACTCGCTTCTCAAACCAGAATGGATTATAAAGTGGGATCAGTTTAGCCAAATGTTCTTCATTAAAGGAAAGTAATTTATAGCTGTAGGCATACTTTATTGGGAGCACATGAAGACATTCTCTAAAGATAGTCTCTTTTTTTTTTTATGAATGACTAGGGAACTAGGGAAAATGAAATATAAAGGAGTGGTAAATGCCAGATAAAAAAATAGTAAAGGTAGAAAACAAAAAAAAGTAGAAACAGTGAGGAACAGAATAAGCTATGGAAAACTTGATATAGACAAAGGATATAGAAAAGACAGTCTCTTCTCTGTCTTCCCTCCCCCACCCCAGCCAAAATTCTGTTTCTCACCCTTTTCAGTGTTGATCAGTTTAGGACCTACTGTATTTCTAAACACTGTCAAAATACTGTAGATGTTCCTTCTTCTGTCTCCTCTGAAAGGCATTAATTGGATCTGACAGTATTCTTTATAGAGTAAGTGATGAAGTTTAGAGAAGAAGAAGAAGAATGCAGGTCTTCCCACTTCGTCCAAGTCCAGTGGAACATGATGTGGGACAATTTTAGCTGAATATTCACCAAAAAGGAATATAATAGATAACGGTTTTCAATTGCCTATCAAAACATAGTAGAAAAATACAGTGATATTGTCGCTAGCTTTACTGAAGAAGTCAGAGGTGTTGAGCACTTGCCCAAGAAGCAGATTGATCAAGTACATTTATCTAACTTACCCTGAGGGTTTTGAAAACACACCTCTTGCTCTCAGGATACTGCAGAGCATCAGGCTGTCAGATTTCAGATGAGATTAAAAAAAAAAAAAAAAACTTTTTAAGGTTTCTCATTTGGTAGAAGAGAACTCAGTGTTAGACCAGAAAGGCAGCAATGGACAGAGAGGTGCAGGAGATTGTGGCCTGGAGTTTAGGATACTTGGATTATTATTTAATGTCAAATGTGAAATGCAAAAACAGTCCTGGAGAAGAGGAAATAAATCTACTTGCTTGTTTAGGTATGCACCCATTTCCCTGCTTTAAAGAAGAGAGTTCCGAGATGTGAATCTCAAGAGAGGGAGATGTTTCCTTGTAGATTTTTGAAAAAGTGTTCAAAAGTCCTTAATGCAGACAAGAATCAACATCCATAATAACATGTCACTGTCAGTACTATTCTAAGATACCTAACTCTTGTGCAGTGAACTAAGTACTATCTGAAGTGCATTCTAAATACTGCTTTTACATATTTTCTCAAAGCACTTACAGCTATTTTAAAAGAACTAAGAAGCATTTCAAGTTTAGGATTTCTTCGAATTCCCTTTCATCCTTTAATTGTGATCTTACCATTTTGTTGTGTCAGTATACAACTTTGGCCCACCAACATACTTGATGGACCAAAACCAAGTTTCCTTTGGTACTTGGCATTGTAAGAAGTGTTATGCCTCACAAGTTACTTGTGAATTACAAAGGCAAAAAAGATCCTAGCTGCCCCAGAAGCAATTTGTGTTAGCAGTGTAGGGGGAACAGAAACAACTCCCAGAGGAACTCCTATGGCTGTGACACAGCTGCTTACAGTTTTTTCAGATGAAAATCTCATCTCTTGTAATAGTAATAATGTTGTAAAAAAGAAAAAAAAATCGCTTAGTCTGTTTCCCATTATTTGTATTTGAACATTTTGCTTATATATTTGCACATACAAGCTTTCATATTTGTATGTATATGCAGTTGTGCCCTAGTTCTCTCTCTACTGTGTCATGGAGAACACAGGCATTTGCATTGCAAAATATGATATTTTCCTACACTGTCTCTCACCTGTGCTTTCTCACTCATCTCCTATAATACGTCTCTTTCTTACTTTTCTTCCTTTGTTTGCAAATACAGGAGAACTCATTTTTAGTGTTGAGCATATGTATCCTACTGCCTAATTTAGAAAATCTGTCCTTAAGCTCCCTGAACTTTTTTTTCTGTCAGCAGAATTGACATCTTATACCATCTTTTCAGGGTTGTTCTCCTCCTAGAATTAATTTGAATGATCAAAAGTTAGGATGAATTTGGTCCCACTGGCCTCTGGAGCACTCAGGTTGTTGCATGTACAAGTGTACTTACCTGTGTGAGACACTAGGCTATAAAGAGGTGTCTGCCTTTGTTCTGTGAATTCTCCTTCATGGTATTGTGCAGGGATCATTGTGGAGGATACGGTCTCTCCCTTAGCCCACAAACTCAGCAAATGAGTGTCTTCCAGGTTAGCATGCACTAGTTCTCTATTCATTGATGTCCTTTATTATCAGTGCCAGGTATCTGGAAACAAGAATCCTGTTTCAAGTGAAAGTTCTCAGAAAGTGTAGTAGTGTAGGAAGTGAGATAAGAGCATTGGTATTTTAGTAGTGGATTCTTATCTTAACAAGAGAAGAATATACAATGCCAAGAGGATTCTACAGTTTGCATAGGGATGGACCATGACTATATACTGGTTTTATAGTTCTATAGCTGTAAAATCCAATGCTACAAGCATTAAAACTGGATTATGCTTCCTCTAGGCCTATTAAGGGTAGCTGGAAAGATAGATCTTGATATGAGGAGATCTTTATGAAAAGCATTTCCAATGAAAAAAGCTATACTATTCCAAAAAAAAGGGACTTGTCTTCTTCAATTATAATGAAAATTAGCTTTATAATGATGATGTGGTTATCCGTGCCCCAGCATTATGGTAGCTGTAGGTGGCTGGTGTGAACCTCCTTGTTCAGAGTGTAGTGAGGGATGTTTGCAAGAATATCTGTGTTCTCAGTCATCAACATCAATTTTATTTGGCAGGATATCTTAGCATACAGTTGCTCAGGATGTGGCAAATACAAACAGGCTTTCTGATTCTTTTCATTTTGCCCACAGAACATTTATACCTTCCTATCTAAAGCTAGGATTATAATTTTTGGCAGTTTTTTACAACAGTTTGGTGATGTCTACAAAGAAGGTGGGAAAAGAGAAGAAGTGCTGATATAGTATTTCAGTACAGTTCAGATGTTAGAGCAAAGGCATCCTTCACAGCTACGCTCTCTGCCTTCCCATGATGTTCACATGTTGTATACACAGGGTTACTATAATTTATAAGAGTGATGATTCCAGCATTTATTTGGCTCTGAGAAATGAAGCAGAACTTATTCCTTTGACTGGTTCTACATAGATGCTTTAGAATGATGCCAGCTTTTCCTTTGATGAATTAGGTTGTGAAAGCATTAATTTTGATAATTTACAGCCATTATTCACTGTCTGCCAGCAATGCTTGCAGCACTGAAAGTTTTATTTGATTTGGCTACAATGCAACAAGAATAGCTACTTTGCCATAGACCAGTATGTAGAGTAATTACATTTCTATCAGCTGTGTGGAAACTGTGGACAAGCTGAATGGCTAAATTCCACACTTATACTCGTTTTAATGAGTCTTATATAGAATCAGCTCGATTCATACATGAAAAAAAATCTTTTTCTTTCCCAGTCTCCCCCCCCCCAGCCTTTTTTTTTAACCTCTATCTCTTTATTTTGATATTGTTACTGATGAGATATACAGCAAAAAGATGTCACACCCATCTAATAGTTCCTGTGACATCAGTTACAATGATGTGCTCCTCTAGCTCACTCAGGACATTTCTGCCACCTTCAAGTCCAAGGTTATCTAATTCTCATGTTTTAGTAATATACATGTCATGCATATCAAGTTTAGATGACAGACAGAGGGAGAGAAGGCTTGTTCTGAAGAGCCAGCAGATCAAAAATGCCTAAGCACCAAGTTTGAAGACACTGAATTTTGTCTTTTTGTATATTTTAGTTTCCTTTTGATTTTTCTTAAAATCCTCTTTTCTCACTGATTAATTATTTGTTTTGTGATCTCTGGCAATTTCTTATTTTTTTTTAATGTGGTGGCTTTCCATTAACTGTTTTTTGTTATTTTTTTACTAAGGTTGTTGCATCCTTGTTTTTAGCAAACCATTTTTTTCTTTTAATCTGTTTTGATCTTTCTCTTCTCTATATTGGACTGTCATTGTCTGTGCTCTTTCCCCGTCTGTTTGTGTATATGTGTGTGCATGTTGGTGACTGGTTTATGATATTTTTGATTCATACTTACACTTTTCTGCCAAAATTACCATTAAGAAACAGCAGTGATGAGGGATTTTGTGATGCATTGCCAGGCTGTGTGAGGGAGATGGTGTTTATGGGGATATGGACTTTTACACAAAGTATTTTTAAAAATTATTTCTCCACTACTGTTTATCTTAATGTTCTTTAAGGTAACTTTTCTCTATTAGAATGGATATTTACAAAAATAAAATGAAATATAGCCCCCATTGCAATTTTCTGGTAATTTGTTATTTCTCAAAAGAAATGGAGGTGAAACAAATCATAAGTGTTCACTAAGTTTAAATTTTGTTTTTGAGAGAATGAATGTTCAGCAAATAGTTTTATTGTTATGGTACTCTGACCAAAGATCTGTATAAGGCTTTTGTCACGTGTTCCTTCAGTTGGCAACAGTTTCCTGTTGGAACCTTTCCAGTCAGATAAAACAGAGCTTTTCTTTTTCTTACAGTTTGAAAATAGTATTATAGTCTGATGTTTTGATATTCATTTATTTAAAGAAAGGAATGGAATTTATTGTGGCTTTACAGGACAAACCATGTGTATATTTTTAAGTATATATTTGTGTTACACTTCTACCAAATTGATAGGCTCATTGAAAGTTGATTGGACTGAGTTTCATAGTTTCAAGGTACGACTAAATGTACTTTGTAGACCATAAGAATTAAGGGAGCATCTGTAAGTTTTCTTGGAAAGTCATGTGAGGGAAGACATGCCAGAGACGCTCTCTGGAGTCCGAAGTTAGGGTATCACTAAGCAGTTATGTGATCTCTCAAGCAATCTCTCTGAATATGAGAGAAGAATGCAGTAGCAGAACATCAACGTGTAGCTTTCTGATTGTAGATCCACATCCTTTTCTTCATCCAGAAGGCTCTGAGAGCTAAAGACATTGCACAACTCTTAAGTACCTTATTTTTCCTTTTTTTCCTGTTTTTGTTTTTATTCCTTCAGAGATGTCCTGACCTCTTGTGCTCTTGAATTTGAGTGGGAAGTGTGCCTTATGTGTGTTGGTGTCTGGTCACAACCTAACTCCCAGAAAAAGTGACAGAAGTCTTTGGCTTCACTTGAGGCCAATAGAACCATAAAGAATCAGCCATGAAGAATCTTAAAACTGAAGATGAAACACAGTTGTAAAGGTAGAGACTGCATAGCTGTGTAAATGTAGAGCTTTCTAATCGCAGTGACAAAAAATGGCTCACCTCAGCCTAAGGCATCTGGAGCTTAGCTCTTGCTTTCTCTTGTGCTCTTCTGTTTGACTCAGTTATCCTGAATATGTAAATGCTTGGTAAAGGATCATATTTACAGCTTTACAGCTTTGCAACTTTTGAATTAAACAGTAATAACAGCAGCCCTTGGCACTTCCTGGGATTAATAAGGGGCTGGAAAACATCATTGTCTAAAGCATATTAGCCCATCATTACTTAATCATAAAAGATGCTCTGGGCTTTGGTTATAATCTCTTTAGACTTGGAATCAAATGAAAAAAAGTATTTTTCTTTTCTTATAGTGCTGTCTCTTTCACCCAGACTATTGAGAGCTTCAGTTAATACTTTTAGGACTCAGTATCGATGTAGAGCACTCTGAGCTTTATTGACTTTAGTCAATGGGCACATTTTTCAAATAATAGAAAACTTCTCAACCCTTGTCACACTGTAGAAGGTGTCTCACTGAGGTGATTTATTCTGGAATCTGGAGCTAGTCAGAGGAGTTTTCTTCTATGTTTTCTATACCTCTGTGCTTTCCTCAAAGTATTTTCCAAGATTCTCCATTACCTTTTTAATTTTCAGAAACATACCAGAAATTTTTGACTTTTAAATATTTTAAGAGTTTCCAAGCAAAACCAAATTAATTTGTCCTCACCCTCAAAATTTATTATAATTTTAGAAGAAGTGTAAAAGCTAAATTTGAAAAGATCTGAAATATAAAAATCACATACTTGGTCCAGGACAAATTTTACTTGTGTTTTATCCATATGTGATTTTGTCTCAACCTTTTGCCATGATATAAGAAAGAAACAAAACCATTCAAATATCTCAAAAGTGTTTATGAAACTTGACTAGAGCTGTGATGGTGTAAGGTAGTCCAGACATTTTTCAAATCTTCTGAGCAATGCGAAAGCTCAACCAGAGATGAAGGCCAGGATCTTTGTACATTTTCATTTACTTTTTAATGATGGAAAGAAGAAGTTACTGTAATTGTTTCTCAGGATGTAGTTAGTACTGGAAATGAATGTGATGGGTTGATTCAGGAATAAGATTCTGTTTTTTCCCAAAAGAGTGGTAACAAGTTCAGTAATATTTCAGAACCCAATACACTACATGCTTCAGAGAAATGCCTTGTAAGATGGAGAAAAATCTTTTGTCTCTGTATCTTTTCAGCCTATTGTTTCTCAAGTAATACTGTAAACAAGGCTGCCAGGTAGTGTTTTTTCCTTGTGGTGATGGTACCTCTATATCAGGAACTTGACTGAATCCACAAACAGCCATAAGATAGTAAAAACTTTCATTTGCTCATGGTCTGTCTTCATTCTGGAGACAACAAACATACATATCATAACACTAGTCACCCAAATCGCGCATCTTGCAAAATAAGAGTGCAGTGTTATAGTTAAAAGCTATTGCAGTAATTCTCTCCTTCAGTCTCTTCTGTCTTTTGCCTTTGCTAAGACAGGGTTACCCAAAAGGCACTTTGCCGCTTATCCAGTTTTGATGCAGTGAGGCAATGTTAAAAGGCCTCAAAAAACCATGCTCCCAACTGATCCAGTCCAGCTGACAACTGTGCCTTTGCCAAAGGAAAGGTGATGATGCGCATACAAAAGGCAATTAGAACAAATCTAATGTCATGTGAGCAAGTTTGATTTTGAAGACAGTCAACACAAATCTGCAGCCAACTGAAACTTAGTCTCCAGAAGAGATATAAGTTTTGAAGCAGCATTTGGTAATATGCAAACACTCTAGTAGAGTACTAACCTCTTTATTACCATACCAAAAATCTAATTAAAATGAAGCTATATCACAATATTAAAAGGCATAAAAGGCAAGGACAGAGAAATAAATAACCTGAGATGCTCATGGAAAAGCAGTAAATAAGCACACAAGGCAAATAGCATAGTGAGATAAATCAGATATCAAAGAAAGTTAGACAAGATATGGTCAGGTTTTCTTGGTTTTTAATTTGCTCTATGACTTTTCATTTCCTAGACTCAGTTCAGATTGTCCCTAGGAGGTGAGTGCATGGCTGGAAATGAAGACAGAATATGAACCAATGTTACTAAAACAGAAACTAGTCTTGTTCCAGGAAACCCTGAGGCCAAGTATTGAGGTGGAGTGCAGGGAAAAAGAAAATCTCAGAGTGCCATTGATCTGTACACCTGTGGAAGAATGGTTAAGTGAAAAGGGGCATGATCTCTTAGAAGTGAGCAATCCTGTCTTCACGATGGAGGGAGGATCCCACAGCTATGCGAGCTGTCCTTGAACAGCACAAAAGAAGGCAAGTAGTGGTAAACAAGTCAAGGAGGGTGCCGACAGACCCCTCCACATGAACAGCAGCCTTGCACCAATCATATATCCGCTTTAGGCGCGTGAACAGAGACTATAAACCAATCATATAGCTGTTGCTAGCACATGCTCTATCGCCTGTCTATATATACTCTGTAAAAGCTTGAATAAAGGGAGAACGATCATACTCACATTGAGACTCCGTCATTACTCCGGGTCCGTCTCCCACTCCGACATACACCAATCAGCTCTTGATGTCAGCAGTCACTGGCAGCAGGTTTGTAATCCATTGCATATGGTAACCACTTCTGTTAAGGGCAGTGGAGTTAATTTCTCCATAATGAATATAGCCCTTTATTCTGCCTGCAGATAAACAACTCATTGGCTTCGGTTTTGAAAACAATCATCGTCTCAATATCTTTAGAATCTACGAGAAGCTCTAACGAAGCCATAAGGTTACTCAAAGTGCATAGGGCAAAATATATTCTCAAGTCTTTGAAAGAGTAGAATTCTGAATTAAGTGATTTTTCAACAACAGCAATACAGATGATATAAATGGGTCTATGTACTTGGAATGATTAAGTAGACTAGGACCTTTCAGATGAAAAAAGAAATGACTGAGTGATCTGATACTCTATGAAAACACGAGCCGCATGGAGAAAGTGAGAAGGGTCAGTTATTTGCTGCTTCTTTTAATAGAAGGGCATCAAAGGACATCAAGTGGAGCTATCAGGAGGCAGGTTCAAAAAAATAAAATGTGTAGTTAATCAGTGGGACTTCTTGCTGCAGAATGCTGTAAATGGTAGTGGTCTATTTGTGTTCAAGGTGAGAACAGATAAATTCATAGATTAAAAAAAATCCATGAAAGGTTATTAAATATGTGAAAAGCACCTCTGTCTCAGGGATACACTGAGCTACAAGTTGTGGGAGATAGGACAGTTTTGGCAAAAAGTATCTTGGTACATTAGATCTATCTTTATACTCTTCTCTGGTCAGTCACTTCTGGTCACTTGAAAGCAGAATAGTGGGTTATATATTTGGCTTGCTTCAGTGTGTCATTATTATATTCTTATTTTTCTAGTTACATCTTTGCTTACTGGATAATTGTTACCACTGTCATTGTGTGATTAGTTGTGGAAGTCTATTGTTTCTATGAGCACACCATTATTTCCATATACTGGCTAGATAACCAAAACTCTATAAATAGGAGCACGTGCTTTTAGCAACACTCACAAATGGTCACTCACATCTGTCGTGCCATGAATGTAAGTAGATACTGCTTTGTGTATGAAAAGCATGTTTCTCTGTATATTTATAAGTGTTTAAATTTATAAACAAAAAGAGGTTCCCTTAAGACCAAAATCAAAAAGTTACTCAGAATTTGTATACTACAAGAGCTTTCCTAGCTGACCTACTCCCTTTAGGAACACAGATTTTTCCTAACTTAAAGTTCAGGCAAAAGTTCAGGCTATTTCCTTTTAATTCAGCATAAAAAAATGGAATTGAAGATGTTCAGTAATGGTCACTAAAATCAGCTGATACTTTGGTTTTTGAAAACACTTGCTACTTTTGTCTAAAAGAAGAGCTCAACAGTCACAGTTTAATATCTTGAGCTTGATTTTTCAAAATTATTATCAAGAAAAGATCTTATTTTCCTAAGCACAAGTGAGTCCAACCTCTACCACTGTATGCTGCAGAGATTCTATTTCCTCTCTGCTGGTAGCCAGATCTTGATAGCCCATTTACCATTTATCAAACTGTCAGGGGATACCTTTACACTTTCTCACATATCTTTGTGATATGGGAGCTACCACAGCTACCACAATGGTGTCTTTTAAATTTCCCTTTACAGTGTATCTCCGTATTTGTGTCTACAAAACATTTGACACAGTTAGCAGGTACTCTGTGATTGCTGCATTAGCAGACAAGATTTATGATTCCTTAATGCACTAATTACCCTCACCTGATTTTGTATCTAACAGCTACTTGTGCTCTGTGCTTTTACTTCTATTTCTTTTTCTTCCTAGCAAGAACCTTTCTCTGTTACATGTTTGTGTATGCAAACAGTAATAGGACTGGAAATAGGACTTACTACCTTCTTGACTATTCCGCTTTTGCCACTGTCCCTATTTACGATTGGTCTCATTCCACCATCTTTCTTTGCTGTCTATCAATTCCCTGTGGAGCATCCTATGTGAAGAGTATTCACCCAGAGCGGATGCCTGTGCAGGTCTGCCCAGCCCTGTTAGTGACCTGTATTCATCTATTTGCCTTCTTGATTTTGTTTCCTTGAACTCCAATTCATAGCTTTTATTAAACCTTTTTTTTTTTTACCCCTCAGCACAAAACAGGGAAATGTTGTTTCCTGGTATTGGAACAGTTCATATGTTAGGTTTGCCTTGCTCTGGACCAGAAAAGAAGTTCATCATGAATCCAGACAAAGGGTCATGGGAATCCTGCACTTAATTTACCTGAAAGCTTGTTAAACTTTTTCTGTCTGGAGCAAAATACTTATAATTCAATACAACTATGTTTTGATGAAAAATTCTAATTTCTTTCTTCCTGGAAGCTATGCATGCTAAAATGTATGAAAATAATTGTCCTTAGGACATTGACTTTTAAGAAGCAGCTGAATACCCAGTGGGAACTTGAAACAGTTATTGTTTAAGGGTCTTTCATTACCAAGATGGGATAAAGAACAAATAACAGCAGCATGGATTTTCTTCTTCTGAAAAGCATGTTATTCATTATTTATGGAAGGATACTTTATGATTACTGTTCCTCTGGAATCTAAATGTATAATAGCATTATTCTTCATTTCCACCAAAAGGTTTGTACTGACTCTACTGTAGTGAGACTGGCTACTTACCTCTGACATTCTCCTGACAAAATTTTTTTAGGCTTGCTATGCAGCATGCTTTAAGAAGAAGTTGCTTCTACTGGCTATCAGAAGAGATCATAAAAGTGTAATTGCTTTTCTCCCTTTACACTGCTAAGTTGCTATCAAATGGCAATTGTCTGTAATTTCTTCATTTGTGAAATATTATAGTTTGGGATGGTTGTTGACTTCAGCAACAGACAGATACATGCAGTGAGGTACCTTTGTGACCCAAAAGACAGAAACTCTGCAAAGCAGAATGTATACATTTTATCTCAATTATGGGGATATTCTATGAGTGGAAAAATATTTTGCAACCTGCTGTAGCTATGCTTACACTAAAAGTTTTTAATATCCAGAAGCTCCCACTGATTTGTATTACAAGAATGTAGATTAAATCCATTGATTTCTGTGACATAAATGCAGGTTTAAGTGCCTCACCTTTGACAGTCAGGGTCAATTTTTTTTTAATTTTATTTTTATATAGATCATGCCTTCATTGTTGCCGTGGCAATTTACCTCAGCAAAAAATCTATCCTTTGTTTTGCTAATCTTTTGCAAAATATGCAATATGCTTTACAAAATGGTATTCGTATTCAGTACATTTTGGAGAAAAAAAAAACTTTTATTTTCTGATGCTACTTGATATTTTAATGTACTGCTTAAATGATTGGATAACAGTAATGATGTAATGTTTATATTATTAAGCAATAGCTTATTGATACTAAGTATATTATTTTGATTCAGCTAATGTATTGCTCGTATAATAAGAATCAAGCATATGTCAAACATTGCTGTATTGAAAAGCATAAAGAATGCTTAAAACTGTTGCTGAGAAATATTGCTTGTAATTTTAATGAATAATTAACCTGTACTAATTATAGAATCTATATAGCTAATTAGCAAGATAGCTATGACTGTAGAGGGGTAGAAGGAAAAAAGTGTTTAGCTATTGGAAATGGACTCAACATTTCAATTATTCTGAAATTATTCTATCCAGGGTCCAATGTTCCTTACTTACAACCTTCTTACAGCACTTTGTAAAGATTTAAAAATGATTAGCAAAGTGTGTGTAAAATGTGTCTAACATGAGTATGTAGGGGCTGTTAGCAACTCGTATTTAATTAGAAAATTAAATCTATAGTCACTTTCTCATTAGCTGTGTGAAAGTAGCAAAATGCCCACAGATCTAAGCTGACAGCTACTGAAGAACAGTGTAGTTTATTGTTTCTGTACATTCGTTTTTAATGTATTGTGCCATTCCAGAGAAAAATCGTGATTCTTTTCTGTGGGCAGCTAGTGTAGCCTAAAGTGTGATGCGTGTTTTGGGCCAAATATTGTTTTCACATGGGAAAAGCTAGAAGTATAGAGGAAAGGCAAGTAGAGCCTTGATTCAGGGGTCATAAATATGGAGAAAGCCTGAAAAAATCACCCTGTAAACACTCTTTAACAAAACTGTGAGCTTCTTTTCATTACAATGCTAAGCAGAGTTTCAGATATTGTGCAAATTAACAGACTTGGTTTGCTGAGTGCTACTAATCATGTTATAAATAGTGTGGATCAGATTTCCTGCAGTGTTCTTCCAGTTTCATGCTATGCAGTTTATCCTTGTCTGCATAATCAATAGGATAATATGAGCATAAACTGAAGCAGTCTAGTGATAAATTATGGCATATAAGATGCCTGGAGAACTTCATGTAAGGAAGCTACTTGCTATTCTCCCTTGTTCTGTCTGTCAGCTGAGAACACCGATGCTTTCAAGTACACATGATGCCAAGGACGCTGATAAATTATTCTGATCAATTGTTCACAATTTCTCATCAGTTGGTGATATTTGTGTAATTTGGTTATATACAGAGAAGTTTTTAAAAAAAGTTAATCAAAAGCATCTATGAGAGTGTCAGATGCTCTCTTACAATAATGGATTTCTTTTTTGGCCTATGGAGATGTTTTCTCATAATCAAATTGGCAATAGTTCACTGAGTTTACTGTTAAATTATATATTCATGCCCTGTTCAATCTTTGCAGATTTTTGGCATTATTCAGAATGACTTGGTAAACAGCTGTAAATAATGTCACTTGCCCTGCAGTGTTTGTGCTAGTAACAGCTTTCTCCCTAGTGACCCCTGTATTTGAGCATTTCTGTGAAATGGAGCAACTCTTTTCCATTAATATGGCCGTAGCTAAGGCTGTTTCTGAGCTGTTGTTTGTAGGTCATCAAGCACAGCTTAGCAAGAGATGCTGGGCCAGTACGAAGAGGTGCATTTGACCATGCTAATTAGCTATCAGTAACATTGTTAATGGTCGGCTTAAAGGGTCCACCAGATAAAATAAGCAGCGCTGTGTTTTATGAAGTGAAGAAGTTTGAATTCTGATATAAAGTTTACTTTTGAGCGTAATGGTTAGGACTTGCAGGATTCTTGGAAGAGATGGTTAGCTTTCTATAGAAGGAAAAATACCTCCACCTTGGCAATCCCTCCCATGATAGGGTCCCCTGACCTTGTAGTCTTATCCTTTTGTTTGATAGGCCTACTGTCACTTCCAATTTCCTTCATTCCTTAGGAAATCATTGCCCTGTCATCTTGTCTAAAAGCCTTTTTGTTGATGACTTCTAATGAAATGTTCATTAAAAATAACATTGGACCCCGTTGAAAGCTTACATATTGCCAATAAAATATACATGCTACATTTAAATTCAGTACTATACTTGTGAAGCAACCTATTCCAGTATGCAAGGCTTGTATGTAATGCTTACTTTGACACATGAGCAATTTAGATTTGTCTTACTCGCCCAGATATTAAGTTACACAGAGAAATAGCACAGCAGTTTTCGAGATATGTCTCTGCATTCTTAAATGAGGCTGGTGACTTTCTTCAGCACCGTATCTATTGTTTTGAAATGGATGTTTTATGAGCTTTATAGGTAAAGAAACATAAAGAATCTGGCTAAAACTGCTGTTCTTCAAAAAACATTTGTATTTTCATTTGAGATGGAGATTCAGGCTCTAGGCCATTTATCTTAACATAAGTGTATGATTTTTACAAATGGAGCTTTGTAGAATTAATGCATTTAAAATATGAGTTTCTTCTGGCAAGTGGAAACCAAAGAACAAATCTATGTATGATATGAAATGAATAAATGTTTGAAAAATAAAAACATTTTCTGACTTCAATATGAGTGAAAAATGTCTTGCAAATGATATGGTGGAATTTATCACGTACTTGCATCATGTTTGTTTGATAGACTTTGACCCTGAGTTTAAAATAAGAAAGTCTTTTGCTGAGGAAAGTTGGAAATAACACCCAAATAATTCCAAAATGTGTATTATGAGCATTGTGAAATGCTCATATTATGGCAGAAATGATTAAAGTGATTTACATTTATATAGCTTCTACATGAAGAAAGTGCCTCCAGAGCTTTGCAAACTGAATGCAGGGATCAGTGCAACCAAAATGGAAAGTTATTGTCTCCAAAATATTTTATTTTAATATCACGTAGCAGCATTATGTGATATTTTGGACAGAATACGGAGATCACTTCACCAAAACTTCAGGGAGAAGTAACTTGTCCAGAAGAATTAAACTAAAACATGATCTCTTAAGAGAGAATGCCATGGAATACTTAGGAATTCAAAACATTGACTAAATATGTAATTGTAAAGGTTGAATCATGCACAGCTTAGGAACTTGGTTTAGGACAGACATTGGTAAAATGGGGCTACTTCACTAACAAACACAGTATTTTGTTTCTTTCTTTTCTGTTTTGAATACTTATGTATTTCTTTGAGCTCTCCATCCAGATGACAGGGCATTTTAAATTTACTTAGCTGTAGCAACTCTGATTTCATACTCAATGTTAAGCTTCAAAATGCTAAATGTGCTTCAACACTGTACATCCATGATCCAAATTCTTGGTTGTGGTCAAGAAAGGATCAGCTGTGGATGCAGCTGTGAAAGCAAAAGTCAAAAATGCTATTTAAATACATCTCAGTTTTGGTAGATATTAAAGAACTGTATATTAACCCAGCTGCCTTTCCCTTCAGATTGTACCTATGCTAAAATCCATCTCCATAACACAATATTTATCCTGTGGACACTTATTGGACAAGCAATTAATTTTGACACCTGATGAGGCAGAGATAAAATCAATTACTGTAATTATGTCAGTTAACTTTAATATTTATTTTTAAATTTGTAATATTTTCCATATTTCAAAATGCTGGACATACTTGATGAACATTATACAGTCTTCAGGGAACATTTAGACCTGATATGTAAGGAAGTGTTTGTTAGCTTCTCAAAACCCAGTGCGAAATCTTTCAAGATTGGCTTACAGATGCTTACTGAAATGAAAGAATAAGAAAATTTTAGCGGGTTTCCTTTAAACCGTAAGCAAATATGGTTTAATTTTAGACTAATGCTTTTTTTTTTCATGTACTATCATGCTAATATACATGTAATCTCTTTTATTCCCTTTCTCCTTCTCTTTCTCCCCCCCAACCCCATGCACTGTTAGTTTCTGACTCTTCAGTTTGGAAATTGTCTCAGCTTGGACTCACTGGATAAATAGAAAGGATATTCTTATGATTATAGCTCCAGAAATATGCTTCAGTTCTCTGCAAGGTTATAGATATTCTGTTTAATTTAGACAAGCCATTAGTTTCTCTGCTATTCAGTCTTCCATCTCTAAAATTAGGATAATATTCCCTAATTGTATAGGGTTGATAGACTTTTTTGATTAATGGCTGAAGTTGCCCATGTGTTGCATGACAGAGGTCGTGACTGTTGTACTTTTTGGTGAACTCAGAGTTGTTATACATATTAGGCTTTGAAGGTTAAGCCTTCGGGGAACCCAGTACTGCCTGCTTTCTGAATGGAATTAAGGTTTAGCTGGGAGGTGGGGTGTTTCTAAGCGTGCTTGTATATAGAATTGCATGTCAAAAATGACACTCCACTCTTAGATGGCTAGAGTTAAGCTGAACAGGACTTTATTAAATTTTAATTTTACTTTTAAGTATCTAAAATCCACCTAAATCCAGTTTAGGTGGTGAAGTTCTTTTTACATTTTTATGCTTGGCTCAGAGTCAAAAGGGGAAAAGTATCTTGAAAAGAGGACAAAGGGAGAAACTTTGAAGTTGGATCTGCTACATGGCAGTACTGTGAATCTAAGTGAAATATCTGTGTAGTTTATATCCTTGAGGAAGGACTATAATCCAAAGAAAGAAATAGAAGCAGAGAAGGAATAAATGAATATTTGAGCTTTGAATTTGTTTGATACTGTATAAGCAGAGCATTTTGATTTTTCTTACTGGCAAGGGAAAATGAAGCAAATTTCCCATTTGCATGACAGCTGGGTAAGTGACTCTGAAAGATAGACCTTGGTATTTTCATATGTGGTTTTCTTGATATAAAGTCTTCATTATTTATGTCTAGAATTACCTGACACATTGTTGCTGAGTTAAAAGAAGAATTTTATCTTAAAGTGCTTAAGTTTTGTAAATTATTTTTTTCTTGTTTATACAGATTCATCCAGGCCTTAGAGAACAAAGAGCAGGAAAGCAGAAAGTTAGAGGAAACAAATGTAAGCTAAATAAACCATTCTATTAATTTGATTTTTAGAAGTGTCAAAAGTGTTGGAATTGAATAGCTAAAAGACAGAATTCAATCTTGTAGAGTGTGTTGAGTTTTGATATGATAACATTGGATTTTAATAAGAATTTTGAAATCTACTAAAGCAAAACTCTTAAAGATCACGTAGCCCTGCTGTACCAAAAGGATTCACAAAGCAGCTCAGATGGGTATTAAAACTTTCCTTTTCATGCTATAGATGCTCAGGACTTCAACTGCAGCAGCACTTATGCCTTTGTGATGAAGGGTAAAAGGCAGGTGAAAGCAAAGCCAAGCAGTTGTGTGGCTTGATTAGTGACATATTGTTAAAAACACACAGCATCCACAGGAAGACGAGGGGGGACCTGATGGAGGAGGAGGAGGATGCTGACCTGCTGTAAGGTTCTAAAGGCACAAAGGTGCATTAGGTATATTTCCCTCAGGTATCTCCACTCCAGCTAGTTCCCCAATGCCATTTTGACTATTGTTTGGCAGTCTTAATGAAACTGTAGCAAATTAGGTAAAATAACTGTTACTTCTTGGCTTCCCCACAGTCATCCCATAAATACATTGTCCTGGTATTCTGTAGACACAGGGTTAAAATCTTCATGAAGATATCTGTCAGATATCATTGAAAAGCAAAATACAATTTGTAGAAAGTAATGATCGGTCAGAGATACAAAATCAGAATCAAAAGCAGAATCTTAGTATGGAGGTTTTATGGTTAGAATCTCCCTGTAAGGACAATGCTGACAATAGCTGAATTAAAACAAAACATTAGTTTCCTTAGCACATTGCTCCTGTAAGTGGCAGAATTCTTCTGTTAATGTAGGTAACTAAGATCTTGATCTTTATCTTTAATCTTTAAAGCATATTAATTTAGTTAACCTCACAGATTTTTTGTTTCTTTTCTGAATCTGCAGAGCAAGTATATTTTAAGCATAGAGGTAAAACACTATATCTGATGACATACTTCCCTCCTCCTAGAATACAATCCCATGCTAACAAAGACCTGGATTTCTAAATCTCCACTATGCTCTGTGAGATACCTAGTGAAAAGTCTCAAAGAATCTTTGGCCAAGTTTGACATACAGTGGGAAGGGAAAATCATAGGGTATTCAGAAAGCAAAACTTGAAATGTAGGCTTAAAAAAGTGCTTACTCTTTTTAACAGATCAAGCAAACTTAAAATTTACTTTTTCTTGGAACAAGAAGCATCAGTATCAAGCTTGCTTGCTTACTTTCAGTTTGAATGCTGGAAGCTTAGCTTGAACTCCCTGACTTCAGAAAATAAAATTACCTAAGATCCTGCAACTGCTAAGAAAACGGCAAGGCCTTTCTCTGTTGTGTTTCTGTTTTGTCTAAATTCCTGGACTCAATCACTCTAAAATTTAAAGGAACATTAAACTGTACAAGGAAAGGAATAGTGGATTCTGATCAGAATATTATGAAAAATGAGATTTGTGAAAGGGTAATAAATCCTCCTGTGCTCAATGTACAGTGAAGAAAGTACAATACCAATTATTTTTATTTTAAATGTGCAGCTAGTTTATTTGGACATTCAGTTTCAGAGAAGATTATTTCCCATTAAAAAAGGTCACAGTTTACATGCAGACAAAAGGACTGCTTGTAATCTCATTTATACCACTACAAATAATGAGTTGGGACTTAGGAGTTCTGTCACCGTGCCTGGAAGCACACTGATCTAAGAGCAAAAAGTATCTGTTCATTGAGTTTTCATTAGCTTGTAGTTATCTGCAGTAACTCTGGCTTGCATCATGGGTGTGTGTATGTGGTAGTGGAGTTACTGTGATTCGGAAATGATTGACCTGAGACTCAGGAATCCTGATCCTGTTTGTAGCCCTGCTACTGGCTCTCTTTGACAAATCACCCACTTATCTGTTCTTAAGTTTTCCTTCCACCCTTTCTGGTTTATTTAGAAGGTAAGCACCTCAAGGCAGGCAATACCCCTGCATTGTGTCTATGACAAATAATAGAATTTAGCCTGTTTTGGCTAAAGTGTCAAATAGGTGTGAATACTTTTAATTTTCGATGACAAGCAGTATATGATAAGTTTTATGTTTTTCTTCTAATCCTTACACATTTTCATGGTTTACTAGTCTATATTTTTGCAGCATTGAATCTGGATTCTGGGCAGAAAAATGTTTTTTTCTTTATTTTAAAGGAGAACAACTTCAGAACAACTTGTTATGGAGAAAAGCTTGAGTGTAAGAAGTTTTCAGTGAGTTGAAGCTAATAATCAATATTCCATCCCTAACATTTATATTTGCTATATAAACAAAAAATATCTATCTCTGAACGAGATTATTAGCTATTAACTTTCCACATATGGTTGCTCCTCTAATTAGTGTTAATCAAAGTGGCCAATTGACTTCATACTAGTGATAAGGTATGGTTAAAAGGCAGAGTTTGGTCCAAATGGTGTGATTTTCGTATTTGTGCCTCCAAGTCTGCCCCTAACATTTTTTGTGGTTATACTCTGATATAACAGAAAGGTCAACAGTTTACTCTGACCTTAAATAAAAAAAATCTCTGAATAAAAGCTGTAAAAACTGTTTTCAAGCCAGAATATAGATAAATACTGATAAATAAATATATTTCTTAGTGATGAGAGGAAAAAAAAAGATTCTAGATGATTATTCTACATTTTCCTTAAATTTCATAGCAAGTATATACTGCAATAAATCAGGCAATTATGAATTTTTTGAGAAGCATAGTATATGGGCCACAGTTGCATTTGAAAATAGGCCATAGATTATGGATATCAATTCACTCCAAGCAGCGAAGTTCAAATTGAGAGAAAAGATGCAAATAAATTAGCCCATGTTCTGCTGTGTTACCACAGCTAAACTGCTTCAAGTCAGCACACTAATATTTTCAGAGCCAGTCCGTTATCCCTGCCCTACTCCACAGAGCATCTGGGTGACGCTCAGTTAAGGGCCTTCCTTCATGTTATGTACAACCCTGTTGAAACAGGAAACAGAAGAAAGAATTTCTTCAGTATAGCTTAGCTAATACAATAAAATAAGCAGGTCCATGCTGTTGATTATCTATGTTGCTCTTCTCTGTACTTTTTCTGGTTCTACTGTATTATTTCTTTTGAGATCAGATGCCAATATTCAAAGGATGGCTTAGGGATTCTTGTAGTGGCATAATGACATTTTCTGCTCTGTTCTCTAATTCTTTCCTAATTCCTAATATTCATTTTGCTTGTTTGATATCTACTGAGCACTGAGATCACTTTTTTTGTAGAATTATCTATTTAAGCTCCAAAATCTATTTTATTAGTAATAACAGGTAATTCAGCTTCCATCATTGCACACGTAAAGTTAGGATTTTACCTATGTGATTCATTTTGTATTATTAACACTAAATTTCATTTGCTGTTTTTGTTACCCGGTCAGAATCTTAAGATCTCTCTGCAATTCTTTGCTGTCAGCTTTTATTTTGCTGATTATGGAAACCAACAATTTCTTCTCTACATTGCTTTTGATTCTGAGTTTCCAGATGACATCCAATTTTCAGAAGGAATGCTTTTGTATGTGCAGGGCAAAAATATTTAATTGTCATACAGGCTGCTATCTCCTAAATTTTGCTTGAGGTTTCTCCTCTTCTGTTTCAAAGTGTTTCATTTTTTCTTGTTATTTTTAAATAATTTTATGCTTATAGTAATCTACAATCTGCATTACAATTACTGACGCTTTGCATGACCTCATTGTTAAAATTTGCTTTAAATCTTAAAGTAAAACATTTCTTGTCTGTTGTAAAGTAACAGTTTTGACACCTTTTAAGACATACCTAAGAAATAAAAATTTAGAGGGGCTATTAGAAT
The DNA here is from genome assembly GCF_036417845.1 of Apteryx mantelli. Lineage (NCBI taxonomy): Eukaryota > Metazoa > Chordata > Aves > Apterygiformes > Apterygidae > Apteryx > Apteryx mantelli. The sequence goes on from NC_090020.1 coordinate 55,428,734, forward strand.
GATTAGGGGGGTGTAGAGGTCTTACAGGAAGAGATTTATAGATCTTGGTTTGCTCAGTCTAGCAAAATAAAGATTAGCAGAAGAATAGGGCTGCTCTCCTTAAATTTAATACGAAGTAAGAAAAGGCAGTTCAAACACTACAGAGAAGAAGGGCTTTATTCTGAAGGTTGTTTTGGTTCTATTATGGTTGTGTAATGAATAAACTTGAGGTGGAGATCAGAAGACACTTAATCATTTACAGGATGAGTTTTAGAAGGCCAGCCTCCCAGGAAGAGGTGTGGAGTAGAAAGCTGAAATAGTCTTGAGATGAAGCTTGCTATTTTTAGGAAATTATTTATGTTATGCATTGCTTGTAATAGAAGGGCACTGACTCAGAGGCAGCAATCCTCTTTCTGTTCTATATCCTATATTCCCAAGGGTTTTTAAAATTCCTTTTTTTTGTTAGAGAGATTTTCTAGTTCAAACAGGAACTGACATGAGGAGGTCCAAGGACACGTGTTGTAAAACAGATCAGAATAGATTACTAGAGCTTTCTGATTCTACAGTCTTTGAAAACAGTATGCAGGAAATACAGATAGACACTTAAAGGCTTTGTCAATTTGCATCAAAGCTGACCCTGTGCAATAAACTTCAGTGTGGAGTGGGAATGATTTGTGTTTGAATCAGAGCTTGTAGTGAATGGTATCCTTTGTTGTCTTGTCTCTGGTCTTTCTATTCTAACCTTTTGTTTTTTGTGTGTATATGTGTCAATTTATCCTCTTAAATGTAAGAATGATAACAATATTCACATATCACACAGGCTGGTTGTATGATAAAATTTAATTCTGTTTGCTAAGGCTGGAGCTCTTCAGTCCTGGTCAGGGGTCCTATAAAAATATGAATTATTTTTCCTAAAAAGAAATTGGTACCAAAAGGTATATACTACACAGGATCACTTTCCCGTGTAGAGGTATGTTATATTTTTCAAGAGGCAAAAGAGACAGCTCAAATATTGCACATATTTGTGCAGTGTAAGATTAATAAATATTTCTTATTATATGTATATTTTAGGAAAAAAGATTTATACTCTTTAAGGCATCTACTGCTTGGCATTCCCTGAAAGTGTATTAAAATATTAGTAAATAATTTCTCACAGCAGTCTTCTCATAATTTATTTATATGTTCAAAAGTGCAGAATGCGCTCTCTTAAAATTAAGCCATTTTAATGATGTAGCAAAATATGTAGAAATGTCAATTAATGTCAGATTGACAGCTTACATTTGAATGTTTGCCTTTAAAAAGAAGTTTGAATCAGAGGCAGTGTTTTCTGTTCTACATGTAATAACCCCTTACTATAAAAAGCAGTGTATGTAAACTGAACAGTAATCTTATCCTAGCACATGACTTAGAACAGTGGAATGCCTTATTCTATGGAACATTTAGGTGCTTTTTGTATGTAAAGCTATCATGTTGTTAAGGACCACTGGGAAGAAAGATGATTCCTGCTCTGTGCCTTAGAAACTGCTTCAAGAATCTTTAGTAAGATATGATGGTGATGGTTGAAAAGTGCAATTATTTGCGAGAAAGGACACAGATTTTATGAAAGCTTAGAGGAAATCAAAGATGGTCTGCATTACTAAAAATTATTGCAAAGTGCAGCAGCAGGTAGAAGGCCATTCTCTTCAGGGAAACACTAAAACCTGTAAACTGTAAAATGACAGGTGGTGAAAAAGAAATTGTAATAGGTTATGCATCTATGACTCTGTCTTCAGCAACTACTTAGATTATACCGAAATCAGCAGAAATAGTCCCAGTGGCGGCAAAGGGTAAGGTAGCTCATGGGAATTTCTTAACTGATAATAATGTGCAAGAAAGCAAAGAAGTTAACCGTGTCAGAAGGATTAGTAAAATGTACAAAAATACGATTTCAATAAGCACCTAGGTATTTGCATTGCTTTAAAGAAGATGGAGCCTTGGAGAACCGATACCTTTAACAAGCTCAAGCCAAGTATTGTGGAAAATTGCCAAGGCTTTCACAATGGATGAGGAACGTCTAAGAAAACACTGGTTTAACACAGACTTTCCAAAAAAAAAAAAAAATGCTAGTAAGAATCGGAAGGTTTTAAAAGCTAGAACTGTCAGGAAAGTCCATCTAAAACAAGCTCAGGCTTTCCTTTTGCTAATATTCACAGCATGGAGTAGTCCCTTCTCATTCTTTTTTTCTATCACAGGCTTTATTTCTTATGCTTTGCAATCAGCAAGAAGATTTTGAGGATTTGTAGTATTACCTGGGAACAATCAAAAGCAGATATAAAGACAGCTTTCTAACGTTTTTCATATGCTAGTTACTGTTGGAAGATGTTGCTTTGTACTTGTACCACAGCATATTTTTCCAGCTCTCCAGCCTTGGTGAATTTAAATTTCCATTCATCAGCCCTTTTCCCTCCCTCCCATCCACTGCATCATCAACATACATTTTTTTATGCATCCATACACTATTCTGAAAACTAAATGAATTTAAGAAAAAGAACAATCAACACGCAAAAAGAGATTGTGAGCGACTATAGTGGTATAGACCAAGTTTGGTTATGCCACATCATCCCAGTTGCCACTTTAGAATAACAGGATATATAGGTTTTTTTAATATTTTTTAATCCTCAAATCATATTTTGGTATTAAAAAGAGTAAAAGTATTCAGTTTCCACTAAATATTTCAGTTTTACAGAAACACAAAGATTCAGTGAGCATATAAAGATAAGTTAATTTATTTTGTGAAAAATAGGAATCTTTTATATTCTTTTCATCAGTTTTCAAATAGCAAGAATTTAACATGCTGTGGAATTCCCAATAAAAGAAAAGAAACCTGGTTTCTTTCCACTTCAGAATATCTAGATTTAATTTTCTTCTTAGCATATAGGTATTCTCAACGATGCTAGGCAAGTCATATAGGCTTAGGAATCTGATATGTCATCCTTGTTTGATCTGGCTTTGAAAATTGAATAGGTTTCTGTTCATACTTAAGTTCAGTCAACTCTTTATCTGCTACAGTAAAATACAGAACAAGATTTTGAATCAGAGACCTCATTTCTAACCTTTCACAGTCAGGTCTGGTCTTATAAACTGTAATTAACATCAGTTTAAATAAGTATTCCTGTCTTTGAACAGTACATCTATATTGTTCATTGTGCTTTCTTTGTTCTGAGGACAATAAACTCCAGCAGGGGGATATGGTAGAGAGCTGTGGTCATGACCTCTTGAATGTGAATTGTGAGAATTCATCAGAATTTTACCTAGTTCCTCATGACTTGGACTTGAAAAGAAAGGCATTGTGGGATCTAACTGAAGAACACAAACATCAAGTGCGAATCCAGAATCCATAAAATGGCCAGCTGGGATTCCTATAGAAGACACAGGGAAGGCTTGGCAACCCAAAGGAGATCCACAGAAACTGGAATGACTAGTAGAGTGGAGTCTAAACTCAACAGGCTAAGGAAGGATATGCCTAGAGAGAACTGATGAAGAAATGCAGAAAACATGATCATTTTTACTGTGATAATATTTATGGAGATCCTTTGGGTATCAGAGCTCCCAGTGAAGAGTGCTGCATGCCCACTAAGAATACTATCCATTCCCTGCCCTGAGCTGTTTCAAATAAATAGGCAATAAAAGGGTATGAAAAAAGAAACATTTATACCCGTGGTGCACAGATGGGAAAATGAGTGATTATATGATTTGCCCAAGGTCAGATGAGAAGCTGTTGGCAGAGGAACTGAATTCAGATTTTTGCAGTCCCCATCTGGTGTCTTCAGCACTTGTCCATCTTTCCAAAGAGTGTTTGGTTCCCCTCTTTTCCTCTCACTTACTTAAAATGGCAAATTCACTTCTCCAAATTCATACACTGTTGAGCAAACATGAGCTCAGCTGTTCTGGAATTTAAAGAGAGATTTAATACACACTGATTTTTGTGTTACATAAAATGTAATTGAGTTTTAAATTAGTTATAAATAAATTGAAATAATTTAAAATCATTAAGAACAAGTGCATCTGTGAAAGTTCTATTGTAGCAACTTCACAGCAGGGTTTCTGATGAAGCATACTCTCTCTGACTGCTGTTCCTTTTTCTTAGCATGAAACCTCAGGAGGTGGACTACGATTGTAATTGAATATATAATTAAAGTTAAAATAACAAACAATGTTGTTTAGAATGGAAAAAGCTATGATGTGTATGTTTCCAGTATTGTAATCAAATCCTGTGTTTAGAAAAACGGTGAAATTAATGTGTCACAAGTGTTTACTAAGTGTCATGAAACTGCATTTGCTGGGAATATTTCCATGCTTTATAGAGAGAACCTGCAGTCTGAAATGAAGAGAGAGACTGTTTTTTCCTATATTCAGATCTGACAATATGGCAATGGCATCTCAGTTCCTCTGAGGACTTGAACCAGTGTTACTACAGTGAATAAACCTAAAGTTCATGATAGCTCTAAGGGAGAACCTACTTTAGGAACAAGGAATACAATTGAAACTTGTCATTAATTTAAATTACATTATCCACAACTCAAGCATTTCTGCACTGTAGTACCTTGTTCTTTTGCCTAAGGTCCTGCTGTTTGTCTAGCCCCAGGTGTCTTGGCTCAGAATACTACTCCAATCCTTCTGATATGTTTGGTCACATTTTCCTCCAACCTTTTACTTACAAATTCAAAGACTTCAAATGGATGTTTTAAAACCTCTTTTATTCAGTGTGTGTTCATTTTAATAAACAAATAGCTCTGGTGCACCAGAGGCATTTTGCTTTACCTTCTCCGCTGTTGTCTTCTTGAGGTATATAGAGATTTGCACTACAGCATGATTTGTCATGTCTTACTGCTTAATTAACCTTTAGTGTGGTGGCATTTCCCAGATTGCCTGCAGAATTATTTTAGGAGAATGTGTCTGTGTAGATAGGCAATGTCAATATAGCAGCTTTGTACTTAAAGAATTGTTATTTGCTAACACTAATGACATCATTCTTTTCAATAAAGGCTGTTGAGATTCTTGGATCTAAACTTTCCTCTTAACTTTAAACTCCCTGCTTTGAGTACACAAAATCAATGCAAGTCTTCGGTTTTTTTGTGGAGAAGTTTTTGAAACATTGCATTACCCGTGTGTAAGAGCAAAACTCCTCTTAGTGCTTGCTTATTTATTTCTTTCTAAGTGCTTGCCAACTTACTTATTAAGGGTAACTATTATTGTTCTGTAACGACAATGAAATACTAAAGTTCCCTTAATGAGAGAGAATTGGAAGGTTCCTTTCCCATTCTTCTTGCAGAGATGACTAGAAAAATTCTCTAGAAAAAGAAGAAGGCAAATTTGCAAAGCCTCTGCATGAGAAAAGGTTATTGTAGTCAGTAAGAGAGAATGGATTGAAGGCCAAGTTAATTAAGATGTTGAAATTAAGAAAAGAATTGAGTCCCAAAATTTTTTAAAAGGACAGAAAAACAAAAGTTAACAAGATTTCTAAGAGACATGATTTTTTAGGTTGCTAGATATTTAGGACATCTGTCCAGTTACTGTGCCCTTAGTAACCTCGAAGTTCTTTTAACCTTTGTATTTTTGTATTACCTTTGGCCCACTGTTCCTAAAACTTTGCACTTTTGTCTAGGATGTGATCATCAACAAAAAGAAAATAGTAGGAAATTTTTATTCCTTTCTTCTAAAACTGAACTTTCTGTAAAAGCTGAGAGCAACAATTAATGGGCATTAAAACAAGGAGACACTGGATAGTCAAGAAAAATGCAAGCCATTTTGCTTTTTAAAACCTGTGACCCAAACAGAGAGTCAGAAGTGGATCTGCTGAAAATATCCTGGAAATATATTCAAGAAATAACATCCTTTTAGGTATGAAGCAATCCTTTTGCTGTTAAGCAATCTCTTTTGATAGGACTGAGCAAGAGTTTAATCCCCTTAAAATAAGAACAGTTTATGGCTGCCAGATTTAAACAATGCAAAATTCAAAGCAAAGGTTCACAGTTGACGTCTTTTAAATATCTGTTTAGAGTAAAGAAAAACAAAGTGAAGCCATGAAATTTTCAATAAAACATGAAATACTAATGAGTTTCTCTATGAAAGTAAAAAATATATACATATATTTACTAGAGATAAAATAGGAAGGATAGGGTTAAAGGCCAACTAATGGTAAAGCTTAAACTAATATGAACACCACACAAATAATAACCTTGGGTCAAAAAGAGTTCTCAGAAATAAAATGATTATATGGAAGGTCAATGATAAGGATTTAATACAAATAAAACCATTAAAGCTTCATAATATGAAGATACCGAAAATCAAGTTAAAGAGTGTTGGCATGTAAGAAGAGGATTATAATGTTTATAATTATATATGTATAATGTTTCATCTATGAATTTGAAGGTGAATATTTTTAAAGAGTATGAGTATTATATTTCAATGAGTATTGTATTATATTTCAATAAGTATTGTATTTCAAATTGTTACACTCCTATATTTTTACTTGAAAATCTTTTGCAGATCTTGTATCTCAAAGAAATATTTTTTCTCTAATTTTCCTTTCAAAATTATTCTGTTAGTAATAAATAATATCTATTCTGCATTTTAAAAACAAGCCTTCCAGGATACATGGTACATTGACGTAAATTATTGCAGAATAGCATGCAGTACTGTAGATTACTTACAAATTATCATTGTAGAAAATCCAGTGAAGCAATGGGATATACATGTCAGTTACTGGTATCACCAAAGTAGTATTCTATGCTAATACAATAAATATTCTTATTTCCTGCACTTCTAGCAGTATACAAACCTGGTAAAAAGCCTCTCTATACCAAATGATTTCAATCAAAATCATGTTGCCAAAAAGCAAATTTGGGGGAAATTCAGTTCCGTTTGTCTCTACCAAAACTTAACCAAAATTCTACAGATAATCAAATGAGGACCCAGATGTAAATTATGAGGTCTAAGGCCATCAGTAGAACGCAGGTTCATTCTTCTTTTTCTGACTTCAGTGTGGTACAACTCTAAAAGAATTGTAACCTTCAAGCATGCCTAATTACATTCTGATACATCAAAATGCCATTAAAGTTAATAAGATACTGCATATGCATGCTTTGAATTGGGGCCTCTATTCTAATGTTTTTGCACCTTAAAATTTCAAAGGCGTGCCCACACTGGGAAATGAGGTTGAAAAAGAAGAAGAAAGGTGTGTTCTACACTTAGCTTGCCCATTTTTACTGGCTGAAAAGTATCAAGGAGGAGGGTCTAAGGTTTCCTAATTACTTCTGAGCAAGTTTTGTTATGGTCTGCTGCTGTGAAAGGATCTCTTTTCCTTTTTTATTTTTAGGAACAGTATACTAATTTCACATCCAGATCATAAGGAACTGTTTCATATAATGCAACTGTATTTTCAAAGCAGAATGTTCTGAGAAATCTATACTGTTAAACCTTTTCTTCTACTTTATTTTTTAGAATATAAGATACAGAAGCCCTTTCATAGAAGAGGAAATCCTGTTTTTACTGCAGAGTCATTGGAGAAGTAAGTGGTGCAGATTATCATTATCATAACTCTGTTTATCTTCACCTGTATAGGCAGCTTATTTTTTCAGTTAGTAGTGTTTAATACTATTGCAATAGATAAAGTTGGAGGGACAATCAGAAGATAAATATTTGATAGTATTTCTGGGATGTCTCCAGTGGTAAATTTTGAAAGCATGGTCTTCAAAGTGAAAGATTATGTATTTTTTTTCTCTGTGTGTTTTTATTGCTCTCCAGAAAATCAGGACACCCTAAGTATTTATTTTATATGGAATGTTATTTAAAAAAAAGCCCAGTATTTAAGAAAAAATCATTCTAATATGGGAGGAGAGGTAACTCTCACATGGAAAAAAATCATATATCCAAACAAAGAAAATTGTTATCTTCTATGGTGATACTACTGATGCTCATTTCTGTTGACAGAGTATGTCACCAGAGTTTTTACTTGTGGTAAAAATTTTGTGCCATTCTTGGTCAGTGAGGCTGAGATTCAACTTACTTCATATGGGTGCCTAATATGAAAATACAGTTATCTTCCTATCCTCTGTGCCTAATCAGTGCAGATAGATACCTTCCAGTTCAGGTCTTAGGTGAGCAGAGCTTAGTGCTGCTCTCTCTTGATTATAGAGGAGGCAGCCATGTTCCTGATTTAGGTGCCTTCACCAAGATGCCTAAGCTTAGATGAGAGGAATCTGGTCACAGAATCACAGAATCACAGAATGGCTGAGGTTGGAAGGGACCTCTGGAGATCATCTAGTCCAACCCCCCTGCTCAAGCAGGGTCACCTAGAGCATGTTGCACAGGATTGCATCCAGGCGCGTTTTGAATATCTCCAGAGAAGGAGACTCCACCACCTCTCTGGGCAACCTGTTCCAGTGCTCTGTCACCCTCACAGTGAAAAAGTTTTTCCTCGTGTTCAGATGGAAGCGTCTGTGTTTCAGTTTGTGCCCGTTGCCTCGCGTCCTGTCGCTCGGCACCACTGAAAAGAGTCTGGTCCCATCCTCTTGACATCCTCCCTTCAGATACTTGTACACGTTGATAAGATCTCCTCTCAGCCTTCTCTTCTCCAGGCTAAACAGGCCAAGCTCTCTCAGTCTTTCCTCATAAGAGAGATGCTCCAGTCCCCTAACCATCTTTGTGGCCCTTCGCTGGACTTGCTCCAGTAGTGCCACATCCCTCTTGTACTGGGGAGCCCAGAACTGGACGCAGTACTCCAGATGTGGCCTCACCAGGGCTGAGTAGAGGGGGAGAATCACCTCCCTCGACCTGCTGGCAACACTCTTCCTGATGCACCCCAGGATACCATTGGCCTTCTTGGCCACAAGAGCACATTGCTGCCTCATGCTTAACTTGGTGTCCACCAGCACTCCCAGGTCCTTCTCCGCAGAGCTGCTTTCCAGCCGGCCAGTCCCCAACCTGTACTGGTGCATGGGGTTATTCCTCCCTAGGTGCAGGACCCTGCACTTGCCTTTGTTGAACTTCATGAGGTTCCTCTCCGCCCACCTCTCCAACCTGTCCAGGTCTCTCTGAAAGGCAGCAGAGCCCCCTGGCGTATCGGCCACTCCTCCCAGTTTTGTATTGTCAGCAAACTTGCTGAGGGTGCACTCTGTCCCTTCCTCCAGGTCATTGATGAAGAAGTTGAACAAGACTGGAGCCAGTACTGACCCCTGGGGGACACCGCTAGCTACAGGCCTCCAACTAGACTCTGTGCCGCTGATCACAACTCTCTGAGCTCTGCCATTCAGCCAGTTCTCAATCCACCTCACTGTCCACTCAGCTAACTCACACTTCCTGAGCTTGTCTGTGAGGATGTTATGGGAGACAGTGTCAAAAGCCTTGCTGAAGTCTAGGTAGACAACATCCACTGCTCTCCCCTCATCTACCCAGCCAGTCATTCCATCATAGAAGGCTATCAGATTGGTTAGGCATGGTTTCCCCTTGGTGAAGCCATGCTGACTACTCCTGATCACCTTCTTTTCCTCCACATGCTTGGAGATGGCTTCCAGGATGAGCTGCTCCATCACCTTTCCAGGGATGGAGGTGAGGCTGATTGGCCTGTTGTTCCCTGGGTCCTCCTTCTTGCCCTTTTTGAAGACTGGGATGACATTGGCTTTCTTCCAGTCCTCAGGCACCTCTCCTGTCCTCCATGACCTTTCAAAGATGATGGAGAGTGGCTTAGCAATGACATCCGCCAGCTCCCTCAGCACTCGTGGGTGCATCCCATCAGGGCCCATGGATTTGTGGGTGTCAAGTTTGCTTAAATGATCTCTAACCCACTCCTCCTCCACCAAGGGAAAGTCTTCTTTTCTCCAGACTTTCCCTCTTGTCTCCAGGGTCTGGGGTTCCTGAGGGCTGGCCTGAGCAGTAAAGACTGAAGCAAAGAAGGCATTCAGTAACTCTGCCTTCTCTGCATCCTTCGTCACCAGGCCACCCACCCCATTCAGCAAAGGGCCCACATTTTCCCTAGTCTTCCTCTTGCTACCGATGTATTTGAAGAAGCCCTTCTTGTTGTCCTTGACATCTCTCACCAGATTTAATTCCAAACGGGCCTTAGCCTTCCTCGTCACATCCCTGCATACTCTGACAACGTTCCTATGTTCCTCCCAAGTGGCCTGTCCCCCTTTCCACTTCTGTATACTTCCTTCTTCTGGTTGAGTTTTGCCAGGAGCTCCTTGCTCATCCGTGCAGGTCTCCTACCTCCTTTGCTTGACTTCCTACTCATAGGGATGCACCGCTCTTGAGCTTGGAGGAAGTGATGTTTGAATATTAACCAGCTCTCTTGAACACCCCTTCCTTCTAGGGCCCTCACCCATGGGATTCCTCCAAGTAGGTCCCTGAAGAGGCCAAAGTTTGCTCTCCTGAAGTCCAGGGTTGCGATCCTACTTGGTGCCCTGCTGCCTCCTCACAGGATCCTGAACTCCACCATCTCATGGTCACTGCAGCCAAGGCTGCCCCCGACCTTCACATCTTCAACCAGGCCTTCTTTGTTTGTTAGTACGAGGTCCAGCAGCACACCTCTCCTTGTTGGCTCCTCCACCACCTGTGTCAAGAAGTTTTCATCAATGCTCTGCAGGAACCTCCAGGACTGTTTGTGCCTAGCTGTAGTGTCTTTCCAGCAGATATCGGGGTGGTTGAAGTCCCCCATGAGAACCAGGGCCTGGGATCGTGAGGCTACTTCCAGCTGTCTGTAGAAGGCCTCATCGACTTCCTCTTCCTGATCAGGTGGCCTGTAGTAAACACCCACAACAGTGTCACCCATGCTAGCCTGCCCTTTGATCCTTACCCAGGAGCTCTCGACTCGCTCTTCATCCACCCCTAGGCACAGCTCAATACATTCCAGTTGCTCTCTCACATAAAGAGCAACTCCACCACCTCGCCTTCCTGGCCTGTCTTTCCTAAAAAGCACGTAGCCATCCATGACAGCACTCCAGTCATGCGAGCTATCCCACCATGTCTCTGTAATGGCAATGAGATCATGGCCCTGCGACCACACACAGATCTCTAGTTCTTCCTGTTTGTTCCCCATGCTGCGTGCGTTGGTGTACAGGCATTTCAGAGAGGTGATCGAGCATGCAGGTTTCCCAGGAGGGGTAAAAGAGGGTCCTCCATAGCCACATCCCATGCGCACTTCCCTGGCTGCATTCACCTGTTGGAGGCATCCTGACTTGAGCAGTCTTTTGCCAACTACCCTGTCACTATAATTCTCCCCTTCCCCCGTCTTTCCTAGTTTAAAGCCCTCCTTACCAGGTTGGCCAACCTGTTGGTAAAGACCCGCGTGCCCCGCCTCGTGAGGTGGATCCCATCTCTTGCCATCAGTTGTCGATCTTCAAACAGGGTCCCATGGTTGTAGAAACCAAAACCCTGTTGCCAACACCAGCGGCGCAGCCAGTCGTTAACTTGGAAAGTCCGTCTCCTCCTCCTCTCATCCATCCCCCTCACTGGCAGGATTGAGGAGAAGATGACCTGGGCTCCCAGACCCTTGACCACCATCCCCAGAGCTCTGAAATCCTGCTTGATGGTCTCCAGTTTGCCCTTGGTGTCATTGGCGCCCACACGGAAGAGCAGCAGTGGGTAATAGTCCTAAGTGTGGACGAGCCTAGGCAGTCTTTGCATGACATCTTTCACACGAGCCTCTGGCAGGCCACAAACCTCTCTAGACATGGGGTCAGGTCGGCAGATAGATGCCTCCGTCCCCTGCAGCAGGGAGTCCCCCACAACAATCACCCGCCGCTTTTTCCGGGCATTCTGGCAGGGCACAGGGTCTGTTGTCCCAGGCACTTCCCTTGCAGCCATGCCCATCTCCTCCTCATCCTGGAGGGCACTAAACCTGTTCTTCAGCTGCAAGTCTTCAGGAGGAGTAGGAGCCTTTCTCCTCCCACGAGCAGTGACCAGTTTCCAGCCTTCTTCTACGGTGTTATGATGTACCGTGTCACACGGCACAGAGCCCTCTGGCAACTCCACTGCTGCGGGGGGTTGGGACTCCCGAAGCTGCACAGTCTCCAAGAATACCCTGTCTATCTCTTGCTCTGCTTCCCGGATGCTGCGCAGCCTACTGACCTCCTCCCGTAACTCCCTTACCTGACGACACAACTCGTCAACAGCAGCACACCTCCTGCAGGAGAGCTGACTGCCAGCCCAGGCCTCCCGGAGAGGCCCCAAGCACTCCCTGCAGCCTGAGACCTGTAGAGCCACATCTACTGTCAGAGGGTCGGTCTGGGTCCCAGCCTCTGACACAGCAACTCCAACAGCCGCTGGGGAACGTGCTCTGCGGCATGTCACAACCATACTTGAGGAAACGTACACCACAGGGATCAGAAACAAAGGTTCCTTCACGCGCCCTTCTGCGCGAACTGCTGCGCAAACTGCTGCGTCTGTTCACTGCCTCTGTTAGCTGGTGCTAAATATACTTGGAAAATTAAATACTACTAACAGATATGCCTAAAATATTTCACTAAGCCCACAAGATTTTTCAAAATGAACTTCTGAAGTTTGGTTTCAAAGATTGAATCTAAGTATCTAAATGAGCAGTTAGAGTTCAAGTGTGCATAGAAACCTGAGCTATATGGTACTTAAGTGTTTTATACTTTTTGTGAGCTAGTTAATCAAGAAGGAGTAATAGAGTATTCTTTTGGAAAAACAAAAAACAAAACCAAAGATATATATACATGCTTGGATTATTCTATATTATGAAATGCAAGTTTTGTTTTCTTAGAACCTATACTCCTTTTAATGGGCATTTTCCTGAAAAATAAAATATTTCAAGAAACCATACACCTTCCCTCTCGCGCACTTGTTCTCCCTCTCACGTGCTCATTCTCTCCCTCTCTCTGTCTCGCGCTGTAATACAGAGGATAAATTCCACCCTGCTAACATGTATTTTGTGAAGTAAACAGTCTGCCATTTAAATTGCCTTCTGCATTAAAAGAACTTTGTTGCTGATAGGTTGAAATTATATCACCCACAGTTAGTACTGCTTTTCCCATTTATTTGCTGCTTACTTAGTTACATTGGTAACTATATGCAAATGTAGATCCTCTGGTTTCTTTCCTGACTTACATGCTATAAACTCTTTTATGATGGCTCATATATTTTATAACATACATACTTTATGCAATGCTCTGCACAGTATTCAAAGGTATCTTTACTTGCATAATATGGCTGCTGTATATGTTTTTAGGGCCCTGTATATGATGAGGATAATAGTGGATTATGAATGGTGAACAAATGCATTATTCAAAGAATTAACAATTCTTTTGCTAGAGAAAGAGAAAATACTACATATTCAATCTTTGATCAATCACTGCCAAAGCTGTGTATGAACCAATGGGTAAAAGTGGTATTCTCAGAAGGCCCTGTGATCTATCTCCTTCCTTGTGCTTTGAGAACAATAAAAAACAACAGTGTTGTTTAAATTAAATTTTATTTTGGTTTGGTGTAGGAAAATATATAGCCAGTGTCTCCACTGTTGTCTATTCATTATAATTTAAGTTCATAACTTGGTAACAATCAGTGAAGGAAGTACAATGGAAAGATATAAAGATCATCAATAATTGTTCTTTAAGTAATGCATTTTATTGACGTTGACAAGAACAGAGATTTTTTTTAAAGCATTCCAGACCTTGGCATTAAGCCTTGGTTTAAAATACCATATAATACACAAAAATATTTTTTTATGTTACAAGAGATTGTTTGCTATGAATATACTTACTTGAAATTGGTGTAAGTGTGCAAAAAATGATGGACGGTGATAATTTCAAACCATTCAGAGGTGACATTTAGATGGATGTTTATCTTAATGTAGCTGAGTTACTGTGGTCTGGGAATCTCGCTAGAACAAATAGTCTTCCTGTAAGATTTTTGTAATGTCTTATTGCTGACAAAAATCTTAAATGTTTCAAATCGGATATTCAGGTTAAAGGATCGCTTCTTGTTCTTATATTTAGCTTGAAGTCATGTTATACTTAATATTTAGGATTTGGATATGAAAATACTGTGCTGAAACTAATTAGATAATACAGGAATGATAAAAGATAGAAAAAGGAAGTGGAGGAAGGGAGAAAGCAAAGGGAAAGAGAGGGAAAAAAAAAAGAAATGAATTCCCAGTGTTGTACTTTTTCTGCTTGCCTGAGGGATTTTATTAATGCAGCTGCTCTGGTCACTGGCCATCAGCAAATGGCACTGGAAGGAGTATCAGTATCAAGCTCAGACTCGGTATCAAGCTCTCACTGCTGAATGCTCTCTGGATACTGAGGTGGAGTCTGGTATTCCCTTTTTGAAAGGGAAGCATGAAATTTCAGCCTGGTAGTGTATGATCTAGCATCATTTTAAGTTCCGTTATACTTTCTGCATTACAGGCAGCTGGAAATGCTTCTGAGGTAACTTTCACAGCCATGAGTACCCCTGTAGGAAGTGCCATGCTGTTTAGAGTTCCTGTAATATGGTAAACTTGTCCTCTAAAAGACATACACCCTTACCATCTGCGACTGGGCAAGTAGCATACTCCTTTCCCCTCCTTCCCCCAATGCAAGGGCTGGCTAGAAAGTCCTTAGAACACAACCTCATAGCTAGTGTCATCAGCTAGGGACCTCCTGCCTTGGATGGTCACATGCAAATACTTTATACTTTTGCTGGCCTGTTACCAGGAATATCCCATCCACAGATTAACTGGTACAACTTAATTCCCTTTAACACATGCTATCTCAAATCAAATCCAGCTATTTCCAGAATAGTTTTCTGAAAAAATTTTGCTTCCTAAATTTCCTCCGGACAGGAGCAGATTTAGCTATTCATCTGTACAGCATCCATCAATACTTTTGAAAGCCAGACTTTTTCCATGCAAAAAGGACTCTCTGTGTCCAAATTTTCATTGCATCCTCTCATGTACAATGCCCTCTTTACCTCTTCTGCTATACCACAAAATCTCTTGGAAAACTGTCACTTAACAAAAGTCTGCATACCTTCACCTTCTATCACGTACCATGGATAACCCCATAACCATTAATGTGTTTGGAAGTGGTTGGGACAAATAATTTTGAGCCCAATTCAAAGAAGGGCAATAAAGTAGTATCTCAGTGTGGGAAGACTACATGCCTGCTTGCTGAATATTAGAACTTTGAATATGAACAGGATCGCTTATGTGAATTTCAGTCTATTCACCAACCCTTAAAAAATTTCAGTGGCTTAACAGAGTTTCTCCATACGTTACCCAAGAAGTCCTGAAACTGTTTTTCATAAACTTTAACTACAAACTAGCAATACATTAGGATCTAAGACTTATTATAATGTTGCTATTCTTTTATTTATCTTTCATGATACATAGATTTGTGTTTATCATAATTGCATTATGAATTACTTTTGCAAATAAGTCATGTCTCAGTTTTCATGCTCAATACCATACATCTTATTGCATTTTATCAGTTTCTTTACTACGTAAAGAGGAAAGAAAAGCAGTATTTAGGCCATCCTGGTGTTCAAGTTGCTGCTTTGTACTTTTAAACAGACTCTTGAGTCTTGTTTATTGCCTTTTTACAATAATGTTGCTGTTATGCACTAATATATGGATTTACATCTTACAGCTGTTGACACTCAGAATGCTTAGAGTTGTCTGGAGAGTTTGTAATAGCATACCATATCCTGAGAGTTTGATTTGCCTAACATCTTTTTCTTTTTTTCTTCCTTTCTTTTTTTAATGAAACTGGTATTTTAGTAGTTTTCTATAGGTTTTTTAATATAGTTTTCTTTTTATTGCATGTAAGCTCCCCAGATTTCACCGAATATTCAGATTTTTCTGCAGGCAGTATATGCAGAAATAGTATGCAATAAAATAAATATCAAATACTTCTTTTAGGCCTTTCAAATAGGGCAGGTGCAAACTCTTCCCTTTCCAAAGTCACAGAAAAGTGTAGGAGGAAAAAAACAACCCTCTGCCCTTATTTCCATGCATAGGCTTTCACGCTAGTATGTTAGATGATATAGTTCCCTAGCACACTGACTTACCTATAATGAGTAAGTGCCTAATAATAGACCCAAGAAATCTAGTGTTTTATGTATGGAAGAGTTCCATACCTATATAAAATTAATATGAAATTATTGATTTTTGTTGAGAACAGGGTTACAGTAGATTATTTTTCGTGACACTGTTTCATTATGTATCCTGCTGTCTTCCTGGTGTAACCTCACACTTTGTTTCTCAGAGTTGATTCATCATGCTTGCTTTTAATTTCCATTAGAAAGCGTCTGATTCCAGCTGAGTAAAAGTTCCAAAGCAAAGTCTTCATTAATTACATCCATGACTTACACAAATTTATATTACAATTATTTTTGTCAACAGCTTCCTTCTAAGAAAATGAAATTAGAGATTTAGTGTGACTTCCAGGAATGGTTTTCTGACTCACTGATAAACCTATTGCATTTGGATCACATTGTTCTGACAGCGTATACAATGCTGGTGTGATTGGTTGTCAAGTCATATGTTTGTAAGTATGAATATTATCTGCATTCATTCAGGGTTCAGTTTTTGAAGAGAAAGCAAGAGGAGCATGAGGAATCTGTAAGACAATTTCCTAAACTATCCTGTTGACTAGACAAGTTATTCAGCCTTCCAGGCATATTGGTTTCAGTCAAAATTTAGATGGGATGAAGGAGCTGTAGAGCACAGTATGTAGAGTTTCCATGCACTGTGTACAGTGTCCATTTCTAGAGCCAACCTCCTGCAGATTAAGACTTTCTCTAAATTTGCTTGGGTGATTCAGGAGGGAGACTCCCCTGAAATATTCAATTCACTGCCCTTTCTGGACATCACTTTGCCAGCATGTTAATAGAAACAACTGAAAAATGTGTTGGTCATTTATATAAAGTAGTGAAAAGATTTGGGTTTGCATAAAAAAACCACTGAGACTGTAAGCATTTGACCAAGTCTGTTATTTTGTCTACAGAGAAGTACAGAATTGTATCGCCTACTGCTATTCTCACAATAGTTTAAAATTCCAGATGAGAAGGCATGAAGGAATAATATTTTCAAAATATGCAGCTGGACATGATTTCATAACCACAGCAGATTATGTGCTTCTGAAATCTCAGCTGCTTCTTTTTGATCTCATTGCACCATTATTGTTGCTTCTATGTTTCTTTAAAATAAATCAGAACAGTGTCACAAAAATCATTTTATGTTCAAAGAACAACATATGGCCTCCTTTATTATTGCCATATGGGACCTGTCTGCATGGAGAAACTGATGTGCTTGTAGCTATGGTGTGAACTTACACTCAGCTAGGTACTTCATACTGAATTTCCTGTACACTAAGTTTGTGTGCGCTGGCTGTGAGATTCATCTCCCGACATATAGATGTTAACTGTGGAGATGCTTGTCTCCGAGATACTGTGTGGATTCCCTTCATAGTCACTGAGCGTTTCTGCAGAGTGAAATCTACACCTATTGTAGATATCTCTAAATCAAATCAATGGTGCCCTGATGGGGCTTATTGCTCTCAGAGCTTTCAGGCTTCAGGCTGGACAAACAGAAGTGGTTAGGTGGAAGGATTTACAATTCCTGATGATCAGCAGCTATGACTTTAGCATAAACAATATAACCTGATCTATATGCTTATGTAGACTAACCCATAGTTTAAGCTAGTTTGTTTAAATAACATAGGATAGTGGTTTTCAAACCATGGCACGTATCCATCCAGTAGTCCACACAGCTGATTTCTCTCAGGGAGCTGTGAGGGCTGGCTGCTCCTGAATGCCAAGTGAGCCGGGAGCTGAGAGCAACCCAAGCACAGACAGGGCCCTCACTAATGGCACAGTCCTGCAGGGTCTGAACACAGCAGGCAGAAGCGGGTGCTGGTAACAGGGTCCATCAACAGCCCCAGACATGGCAAGGTGATGGACCAGGTCCAGGGTTCATCCAGGGGGTTCAGTCGAGAAGAAAAAGAGATGGGACCTGAAGCAGAACTGGAGACAAGGCTACAGCATGCATCCAAAGTACATCCTGGAGGTAGGGCCAGAGGCAGGGCTGCAGACAGGCACTCTTACAACATAGCTTGAAGAAGGGCTGAAGGTCCATATGAGTTGAAATGGAGCCCCTGGGCCCATGGACAGTTGGTGTGGTTGGAGGTCCCAAGTGAGGCTTGTCAGGGCAATTAAGGCTTATTAGTGCACTCAGGGCCCTGACATTTTCTATGGATCATAACACCCCAGAAAAGGAGATAAAATGTGTGTGTCAGAATTAAGTCAAATGAGTCACAAGACTGTAGTATATTGTGGATTTTCACCACTAGAAGAGACTGCTGTGATCATTTCTAGTCTGACTTCCTTCATGACGCAGTTCACCCAAGAATTTGTGCACTTCATTCATTGACTCATACTTCGAGTACACCTTTGGTGTCATGCTTCTGTTACAGCGTAAACATATAATGTAAATACTATAAGAAGCAAATCTTATACTTTTTTGTGCAAGTGATCAGGTACTTCTAAAGCTTCACGTGTCTAGTTTCGCCTGGATATCAGGGAAGGGAACTTAATTATCATGTATTCTGACTGAGACTCAGAGCTTACTGATGGCAATGAGTTGGTGAGGCAGGAATAAGCAGTTAAGGGAAAGCTGGTGATGCTTCCACTGACCATCCACAAGATGCTTTGCTACTTTAGCCCAGAGAAGTTATAGAACTATTTGCCTGTGATGTAATGACCACGATACAGAAGTTGTGCGACTACCCCATCATTTGGAGAAAGTGTTGCTTCTTCCTCTAGTAGTGAGGGTCTTTGGGACTACACTTTGGAGAAAAGATTCATGATTAATTTTATAAAGAAATGTCAAAATGACCAGAGTCTGAGAAAACTGAAAATCCTTTATTATTAGCCAGCTAGCAGAGGTGGTGACAGACTTTTAAATCTCTTGCGAAAACCCCCAGGCACGCTGCATACTCATTTCACTGCTGCTTGGATGAGTTGTGTAATATTACACTTAATGACAACAAAGTAATTCAAAAAAGCTTTTAAAGCATTTGTTTAGGATATGTGTCTCAAGGACTGTCAAAAGCAGAAAAAAAAATTCAAGAAGCAGGCAAACCTCCAATAAACTCTGTGCACACATCAGTAATATCTAAATAGATCTAAAAGATTTATAAGGTTTGCTTGCATATTTGTTTGAGAAATGATACAAGGACCTTTCTGATTTGCGAAAGCCTACCTCCTGCTGGCTACTAATTAGTTATATAGCATCAAAGATGATTCATTACTTTACAACTGCCCGACATGGTGAAAAATACCATATATAATACCTGGTTATATTCTCATAATATGGCTGAACATAGCCTCTCTTCAAATTTAAAGCTTCTGAAAAATAAGCATATTTAAACCATTTAGACTGAGTAAGTATTTTAGTCTATCAGGTAAAGGAACTATATTAAGCTTATTTTTCTTCTGAACTTGCCCATCAAAGAAGTTTGCATACCCTTTAATCTGTACTGAGGGAATGTATATTGGTTTCCTGTATAAATCAGGAACATGGAACAGAGCTGTCTTGTTTTTATACTCCCAAAACCTGAAAATTATCTAGCTGTGTTTCCAAAATCTCCACTGTCTATATTAAAGATGTATGGAACTGAGAAGTAAAGTTTGTTACAGAATGATTTTTTTTTCTGCTGTAAAGTGAACATTTGTCAAGGGGAAAAAATAAAGGAGACCTACACATTTTTCCTCTTATGATGGCAGTAGTAGTGGGTGATCTTTGAGGAAACTTCCAGGCACATGTTAGTAAACAATTTTTGCATTTTAATATAAACAATGACACAGTTGCAGTTTTTGATACATGAAAGAGGTGTCAAAGAACTCCTTTGATAATTTTTGTGGTAGATAATCAATTTATTCCCTCCAGGCTCAGAAGTTTGTTGCCCCCTTTGGTTGCTGGCACTGAAATAGAAATAGCACTCCTAATGATCATAACTATTACCTACCTAAAGATCAGATGATCAGACATCACCTTTGGCCCTTGCATGTGTGTTGTGAACACACAGCTACTAATCTGTGATGCAAAGGGCTGGTGGTAGTTTCTCCCTCCTGTGCTGTTTCTGAATGTTCATCTATCTGCTGTGTCTGCTGTGTTCTGTACTGAACTCAGATTGTTTTCCTAGCTGGGAAGCCTAAGTCTAAGGTGCCTGATCTACAGCGAAGACACAGTTTAATTCAGTAGTGTCAAGTTCTGAGTGGCATGGCAGGGCAGGTGTTCTGACCTGGTATTCTCAGTTGTTCTCTTGGACTTCCTCACCAAAGTCCGAGTCCCACCTTAGATGACAAAGTAGATTTTCTGAATATCTGCATAACTTCTTTCCATGGGACAGATACCAGGGCAGAGCTCTAAGTTAATTTGCTTAAAAATAATATGTGGCTTATTTAGTTAAAAGAAATGATTTTGTGAGTTTGTTTTATTCTGTTGGTCTTAAAATATCTTTTATTTGCCATGCCAGATACCTCCACAAAAGAAAATAACTCTTCACAAGTTATCCTCCTCTCCTACATTGTAATGACATAATAGTTAGGACAGCCATATTCTCATTATGTCTTCTGTTGCTCTTGTTACGAAATTTATATGACCATAGATTCCATCAATGATAATGTAATAATGGCGTCCTTATTCCTAAATCACACTTGCTATTTGCAACATAAATCTTTTTGTAGTTATAATATTCCAGTCACATATACCTAATAGAAAAGAGACTGAGCGAGAGAGAATGGAAGAAAGCTAAAAATAGCCTTTGGGAAAGCTTGAACAGATTTACATCTTACTATTCAAATCACGACTGTGTAAAACATTCACAGATGTGAATGAACACTCATATACAGCAAGAAATGTTTGTCCTTTTATTACAGGACAGCACATATATAGGCAAGTAATCAAATGAACATCACAGATGTGGGATTAGTCAAGGCAGAGTAATAATCAGATCCAAATCTTACAGAGTAATGGTGAACCCGTTGGCCCAGAACATAAAGAAATAGAATAAGTCCAACTTTCACGTTTGCTGATTTAGATATAAATTCTCTGGTCAATGAGCTTTATAAACACTTTCTGGATATTGATGTAGCAAAAGAGAAGTTAGTTTCTGGGCATCAAATTTTATTTTCTTTAAAAAAAATGTCCCAAGCCAGATAGCAGAAATAAGTAGAAGGAACCTAGTAGTAGGTGACCCTGCTTGAGCAGGAGGGGTGGACTAGATGATCTCTAAAGGTCTCTTCCAACGTCAACCATTCTGTGATTCTGTGAACCATCTAACCTGGCTATAGGTCGTCAAAAAATTCAGTACCTTCACCTTGACTACATCCAAGCAGATCTACGCTGGACAGTCTCTTACTCATTAAAGTTTAACCACAGTGTGGACAGTGTTCCTTCATAAACAAAAGAAAAACATAAAAGATAGAAGTTATGTCTGTGAATTAAGACATACTAAATGTAGAGCCAAATGCTATTTGTATTAAAATCACTAGAGATTTTATCACGTAAGTCTGTGAACTGGAGAAGATTCATAATAATGAAAATAATAGAAATAATGTTATTGTGTGAAGCTACAGGCCTGCTCAGCCTCCAGTATTTTTAACATTCATTTCAGTCAGGAGAGTAAACAAGCAGAGTAACCACAGAAGAAAGGTCCCATGGTGCTGCTTTGTTGACATTATACACCTAGAAGTAAAAATAAAATAACATGTGATGTCACTCAATATACCAAGAATCACAAAACAATTGATTTATTACATGAAGTTTCTTTGTTGCTTTTACAAACCACATTTTTTTTGTCGTTGTATTATCAATTATAAATAGAAGTGAATGGTTCTCTGACAGATCTGCTCTGTTTCATGAAATCCTACAATGGATTTGTTAAGTATTTTGTACTGTGACCATTTTTTATCTTTGACTTTCAGTTAGCATGTAGTTATAATTAAAAATCCATACTTCCAACCACAAAACTTTGGATTTGGATGCAAGTATTTGGATGCAAATTTTTCACATGCACCATTTTGTTATATACTGTGAAGTCTAGAAAATATCCTTGAATTTTTGAACTGTTCCAAATCTCAGAGATTTAATGAAGTCCAATCTTTCCTCCTAAGAGGATATCTGCTATGAAGGATTTTTTTTTTAATCCTCCTGTTGTGAGACATGGATGTTTTCATTTGTAAAGTAACTTTTTATTGAGATGTTCATAGTTAATCAATCATTATTGTCTTTTATAACAAGCTTTTAATGTAGTTAGAAAAGATTTGGACATTAGTTTTGGTATTTTGTCTTTTTCCAGCACATTACTATATTTTTGACAGGAGAGAGAAATAATATTGGCATATGTTGTTTGACATTTTAGCTGACACAACAGATATATAAAAGTTCTGTGATTGTATATAATGATACAGTTGAATGTTTAATCATATGTTGTCATCAGCAAAGTAATTTTTCAAAATACAGAATTATCTCATGACATTTAATGGGTTTAGTTCATAGCAAGTATTGAAAACTGACTATCATTTTAAATTTTCTTTAAAAGATAGGTAGAAATACAGGCCATTGTTCAAAATAGATAGTTAATTGAAACAAATGCAAGTTACACTAGGAATGCAACTCCAATCCAATGATAAAACATAAAATCAAAATCACATGCTCATGTTGAAATCTTAACATGGCCATAAAGTGACATGAGCTATTAACAGTTCATTTGGCATATAAAATATAATAATATTTATCAATAAAGCATAAATGCCACTGATATTTCAGGATTCTAAATCTATCACCACAGAAACACAAACGAGATACAAATGGGCCTGAAGAAAACATTCAGTAATAACAAAGTATGTTGAGGAGTCATTCAGCTTGCATCCGGTGAAAGTAAATAAAGAGAACGTGTCTGTTACTGACTTCATGTTGAAAGCAGACCACAAATCAGTAATTGAATGGAAAATGCAAAATCGGATAAAGCAACAATCATAATCTATATGTAAAATAAAGAATACAAACATGTTCAGTCAAGTGAATTGTTTATGAATATTCAGCCTTTATACATATTTATAGTTTGTTAGGAAGAATGTGAGGAGAATGTAGTAAAATATTCTCTAGCTGAGCAAGAATGAACTTTGCTTACCAAAATGGAGCCAGTTAAATAACTTACCAAGAAGTGACTCATATGATGTTGATCTTACTAACAATCCTAGCATTGGAAGAGTTGCTCCTGTGCCACTTTCAACCTAATCTTTTCTAAAGAAAGAAATTTTTTTTTTAAAGCAAATGAAATCTTTCATATTGATGTGTGTCACAGGAAATGAATGTAGAAGTTAAAAATATAGTAGTTGTGCTATATTTGATAATGCTTTGTTTGACACAGACAAGTTTGAACCAGAGATAACCAGAGCTAGAAGCAAAAGCTCTAGAGCTGAGCTAAAGAGACAATATTTGCCAGCTGAAGCTCTAATATATTCAGACTTAGTGATAAGTTTTAAGACTAGCAGGTTACAGTGGCATGAAACAACTTAAAATAACAAGCCTAGGAGCATTAACTCTTAGATTTTTCATAAGTAGTTAGATTTCTAGTTCACCCTGACTGTTTTGGAAAAATCCTATCCATAAAACCCATGACAACAAATGCCAGACTATTTTAAATTGTAGACCAATTTCTTAGGTGATTTGGGCAAATGTTATTGTTGGCTTTCATGTATTTTGTCTGCTAATGAGATACCTCCAACAGAGTTAAAATAAAATAAAATAACAGAAGTTATCTGAAAGAATGATGAGGGGTTTATTATTTCAAGTAATGTTAAATTTTTTAGAATAGTTTAATATTTTCAGTATGCAGTAATGAGACTTCTGCCTTTGGCAATGTCTGCGATTTCCATTTATTATCTTTAATATAGTTGAATTCTGAACGTGCTTCATTCAGTGGGGAAAAAAAGATGCTTTGTAGATTATACTTGAGATACCAATATAGAGGATTATGTCCTATCATCATTTTTTTTCCATATGGTATATTGCTTTATATTACCGCTGGCAAGTCTATCTGCCAATATTACACCTGTCCCAGATTAGGGAGGGGAAGGTAGGACCTAGCAATCCAGTGAAATGGGAAGCAGGTTTCTTAAATAGACAAACAAAAGTCCAGATTTTGAGCAGTTAAGAAAAGAAAAAAAGTTACTGTGGATTTTAACATTGGGAAGGGTGAGGTAGCCTTTCGCTTACTATTAATATTCTTTATATTATTACTTTTACAGACAGTTGTTACCAAAGGTGTAAACAAATGGTATTACATTATGAGAAGCAAGTCAATACTGGAAACCTATTTTCACTGAAGTTAAAGAACTGAACTGTAGTGCTCTACCCTTCTTTCCCCTCTTCTCCCCCTTCCCCAGGCTTGGGGATAAGATGTGAGGAAAAACAAAGCTTAAGAATATGATAACAGATCTTGTTGGTCAAATCAAAATTTCATCTGATTTAAAGACCTATTTTCAACAGTGACCACTACTGTCTTAGGGAAAGAATATAAGCAAATGGGAAAATGTGGTGACCTTTGCCCATCATCAGTGGTTGAAGGGCTTCCTCTGCTAAAGACTGCATCTAGGTCATGTTTAATAGCTACTGATGAACCTACTTTCCATGAGTGTGTCCAATCATGTCTTAACCCATTTATACCGTTCACTTCTATCAGTTTAAAGAATGATTTCACACATGGGGAAAGTGATTAGAGGACAGATGGTACTCCTTTTTCAGCTGTATTTGCTCTGAAAACATGTAACATTAGCTGAATCCTTGCAATCTCAGGTGATATACTTCCCCGTAAGATCTGATATGGGCAACATTTTTACAATAGAAGATGAAAACAGCAAAAATGTAAGTTTGTACGGTGCGATAAGGGATATTCCTGACACACACGCCCTGAATCAAAGTTGGCTTTTTCTTTCCCCCGAAATGTTATATGTTGTTGTTCATAACCACCTATTTAAATCTGCCAATTTGCTCCCAAATTCTTTGGGTTCTGATTCTGAATAAAATATGGCTTTGAAATGGAATTTGTTAATTTTGTTGGTATTTTATTATGGTGAAACAAAATTTAAAAGGATGCAATTTCACCCCAAATTTAACAACCAGAATTACTCTGCAAGACCTTGAGTTTATTTCTCAATCAATTTTGTAGTAAAATATAACTGAGAATGTATACCTTAAAAAGGATGTAAAATACTGTTTTGGTTTAGTTAGTCTATAAAAGCAGTTTTAAAATGAAAGTATGCATTAATTGTAGTCTGCGGTTTGTTTGCTTTTTTTTTTTTTTTTTTTTTCCTTTGGAGACTTTTAGGAAAAGCCCTTTAAAAGTCACTGAATTAAATGTTAGATGGTATTGACAACTCAGGTATATCTGAAGTGGCAAATATTCCACATAATGAATCCAAATGAAATCCTGTGTCTTTTCTGGTCTCGTTTGGGAATTTGAGCCTCTGACATGCCTGCTTAACACTTGAAACAGTTTCTAAAAAATCAGAATAATAGTTATTTCATAAAGTTATTTGATATTCTGCTTTAATCCATCCATCATTCTCATTCTGGTTTTGATAGTGGTCTTGAGAAGCAGACTGATCCTTACAGGTGTTTTTAGAGCATAGTCTGTATTTATTTTAAATATTCCAACCATTGAAAACTTTACTTGATAGCCCATTTTTTACTGCCAGACACTAACTCCTGTTACAATGTGTGGATGATTATTGCAGGGAATGACAAGACAGAATAATTACAGCTAATAGTTTCTCTTGGTGAATAAACTGTTGAACTTATTGGATACTCAAAACAGAATTAAGAAGCTCTCTCCACTAAAGGTCTCACTGAAGATAAGTGGATATTGAAAGACATTACATGTGAAAATAGTAGTAGGCAGTATAAAAGTGATATGAGAGTGCTGTTCAGTGCTGTTGCTTCCCAAGCTCTTCAGAAATTGTAGCACGAAGAATTCTCCATCTCCATCTTTGAGAAAGAGTGGCAACTATGTAGCACCATATGATCATAGTGCATTAATTTTTATAATAGGAAACTAGGGAGCTTACTATGGAGGTTAAGCAGGAAATACAAAGAATGCTTAGGGAACAGGTACAGAAATATAAGGTTTCATTAATGCTACTCCTACATTAATAAGAAACAAATTACTTATTTTATTCTATTGCTCTCCTACCCACTTAGAAAATAAAGAAAAGAAAAAAGCTTAGGCCCCTGCAGTTCAGTATCTATTCTTCTGATGTAGTTCTCAGCTTATATGGTATATTGATACTGTAATTTTCTGGACTGTAACCAGAGAGGTGTGAAGCATGATATTCTCTTACCTTCAGCAAGTAGGAGAGCTTAAAAGAAAAAAAAATCCTGTCTTTAATTATTAATTTTACGTCACATTCCCAGACTTTAGAAACCTAAAATAGTAACCTGTCCAGCTGTACCCTAAGATGTAATGGACAGTGCTTCAATGAGGCCAAGAAAGTGGCCTATAACTTCTGTATTTTGTGTTTGTTATCTTCTTATTTGACGATGATAAGAAATACTATCAAAAATATATATTTTTCCTATTTGTTTTTGAGTCTTGCAATGTGTTTTTTGGTAATGCTTTATCTTATTTAATTTCAGGTTCTGAAGCTATATGCTGCTCTTGCAATGTGTTAACTCTCATTTCTCCTTGAAGCCAGTTTGTCTATTCCTTTTGCCACATAGAGGGTAGAGTTAAAGATTTTGAGTCAGTCTTGGAAAGTAAGTATATGTTGTGAGACATTCAACAACTTTCAGGTCTCGACTCTTAGAAGCAGAGCTGTCTGAAGTGGTTTTCATCAGTATTAGAATTATAACATGACTGTGAACATCAGGGAATATCTTAACTATAATGTATCAGTCACACTGTCTGGAAAACCTTTTGGTTTTGGCAGTCTATGAAAAAGAAGTAATGTAATATGATTGCCTTTTAGGACCAAGAGTAAGACCAGCTGGAGAGAGAAAAGGGTTGTGTGAGTCTAGAACAAAGACCCATCAAAATATAGCTCCAGAATAATGAAGTTTTCTCTAGGGCATGAATTTGCCTAACTTGAATAAAGAAAGAGCAAGAAATTCTTTCTTCTTAATAGAAAATTATTGCCAGCTGGGATGGAAGTGATCTTTTGGCTTGGAGTATTGTTGCTCATCATTGAATTTTAATGTCTGTGACTCAATTCATTTTAAGTCTGTAAAAGAAATAGGTTGAAATGTTGTACAGGGACTCAAACAACAGAACTTTAGTGCAAAGATGTTTTTAGCTTGATTTTAAAAGATGTCAAAGAGTAAATGACAAGAAAATGGGAATAAATTACCAGATAAACAACAACCCACTGCTAGAGTATTTCAGAAGCTCTTGAAACAAAGAATTGCTTGTTCTCAATTATAATATTTGTTCAAATGATTTTCTCTGTTTTTTGTATTGAGGAATTAGTTGGCCAGTCTGGTGATCACTCTATACCTGCAATGAAGCACAGGTCAGAATGAAAATAGTTTGGATAATTCGCTGTAATTTATTTGATTTCTGAATGATAGTCAATGTAGCACCTTGAAGAGCAACCTGTTTGGAGGTGTTGCTTCTAAAAATTGAGATGAAATGAGAAAACATTCATTTACTGTTAGCTCTGCAATCCATACAGCCCTCTACTTAGTTAATTTGAATATGACAAATTATTAGAGTTAGTTTTAAAAGTTTCCAGTAAAAGCTTTTCATTTTGGTTTTTGACTAATGTAAAAGTCATCCCCAGAGAAGGATCAGTTTTGAATAATTTCCTATTTAAAATTTGAAGAAATTTCAACATTGTCAAAATAATGTTTCAATTTTGAAAACAAAATGTTAATTTTTCCTACGTTAACACTTAAAAATGAAGGTTACTTATAACTATACATATACAATATCAACACCAACATGTTTCTAAAGATTAATACTACCCTCTTCCAATTCTCAAATTGTATAACTTTTCAAGATTTTGAATTTTCAAGATAGGAGAAATGTTATCAGTATACAGATCTTTGCTAGACAAAAGTATTTTGCCATCCAGGGCTGCACAGAAGAAGATATGCAAAGCCACAGCTTCGTTGTATTAGCGCCTTCTCAAGCGCCTTCAGATTTCATGAGTTGTGCATTGGGTGAAGCTAAACTTGAACAGGGAAATTTTTAATATACAGGGCACTGCTTTCTCACTCGGAGTCTGCACCAGTTCTTCCTGGGAAACTGCAAACATCGCCTGCAGTGTTTGATGATTCAAAGAAAAATCAGATTGATATGATGCAAGAGAAAACCAAGTTGATTCACAGCGATTGTATATATGTATAAACCGCTACGTCTTAGGGGAATCCCAAGATTTGTATGAAATCTGGGATAACTATAGACTGAGGAGGCAAAACAAAATTGTTGCATGAATCATTCACATGTGAAATACAGCATTTAAGGAGCTGTGCACAGCAGAGGTAGTAAGAGCCTTCTGAAATCGTGCTCCTAACAGCTTGCTTTTGGTGGTTGCTCAAGAGCGGCAGCCTAATGTGGCAGTGTTCACCTGCCTGACATGTCAGGAAAACTGTATTTTATTGTCCAAGCTAGTCTCTGCAATTTATAAATTTAAACAGGATAACTGATGTAGAAGGCTGCCCACAAACCCTTGTAAAGATAGGCTAAAATGGCTTTTGAAAACAAAAGAGAAGAAGAAAAAGACAGGTCAAACAGTTATTAAGGATTTGTGGTTGGTAAGGCTTTTCCTGAGCTTTAAATATTCATGTATGCGAGTTATGTGGATTTACTAACTAAAAGCTACAGCAAAGGAAAAAATAGGTTTAAAACACAATGCAGTAAGTGTACTTAAGTTTTAATGGAAATGGTTTTTTTGAGTGTCATGTCCTTAACTCATTGGTATTCAGTGTAATTGCACTAATAATAATGAATTCATTTAGAATTAATTTGGATGTCATGCATACAGCCATAATAGTTCCATTGTAATGCAGAGTTAATTTAATATACCACTAAAATAAAATGTTACTGGTTTAAGTCATTTATTAATACTCTGCTGCATTTACTAAAACTGAACAGATGGTCTCCAGAGAGACCTAATAATCACAGTAGTGAGTAGGAGATGAGTGGCTACACAGTTGTATCATCAATGTTCTAAACTTTCCCTCAGGATGACTTCTGGGATAGGCAAACCGGGTAGTGTATTTTCTAAATAGCATTTCTGCCATAGGAAAATACTTCTAAGCAAAGCAAATATTTCCTGAGTAGCAGAATAATAGATTTCCGTCAGACTTGTGTGATCTCTAAAGCATTACAGTTAAGGATTGCTTGAGCAGGACTCTTTCTAGTCCTGTTTCTTGCAGATTTTTAAGGATGAAGATGAGGAGCAAGAATCAGACCTTGTTTGCCAAGCTTCTCCAAAAGAGGAGATGGACAGGATGATAGGGTCCAGGAGACGTTCTTTGGAAGTCTAAGGTAGGGAAGTAAGAGGAAGGTGCACACAATGGGAGGAGAAGACAAGTGACAGACGAAGGTCCCTTTTAAAAATCACGCCAGTGGAGATTCTGTGGGGGACAGAAATTATATTCATGGGAGAATTTGTAAATATCAGATGTTTTCTTCTAGTTCAAACCAATTTGTATTATATAAATTTTCACCCTTTTCCCAAAGAAAAATGTCTTTTCAAAAAAAAGTGTTTGACTCAAAACATTTCATTTCAGCGTTGAGTTTTCTTTTTGATATATATGTGATTAAAAAAAATCTAAATGAAAACTTATTTCAGAAAGAGAATCAAAGTGTTCAGTATTAAAATATTGAACTGGAAATGTTTTCATGTTGCCTAAATATTGTTCCCTAAATGTAGTCTGAATTGAAGTTTTTGTGAAATTGCCCAGTTTCTGGAAGTACTTTCATGTTTATAGAACAGTATTTTCTGATGGGACAGTTCTGAAGTTTTTTTGACCAGCTCTAGCTCTGAGTCTGTTCGGATGGATGGGTGGATGCTAAGAAGGCTGATAATCCAAGGCCTGAATTGAAATTTATCTTGAATATTAGAAATCTGTTAACTGTTAATTCACAACAGTGGCTATTGTAATTACAGAATCCTATGAATAATTTTCTACAGAGTTGCATTATGATTTACAAAATGGACCAGGTGACCAGTTTTCAGCAGCTGCATGGGAAGTTCAGTGATTTACTCCTGCAGTGAATCTGATCAGTTTTCCTCCCAGGAGATGAGTTATCAATATTCTGTGGTGAGATTCCATGTATTTATTACATACAATAGATAAAACAACAACTGTGTTGAAATACCATTTAATTTGCATAGTTACTCCTATGCTGTTAATTTAATAACATTAATTAACTATGAATAACTGCATATTGACTCTCTAATGAAATTGACTTTGGTTACATTCGCAGTATGTGTCACCCATTGCTATCAGGAATCCAAATAAATTTCTTCTGTCATATCCTTAAATTCTGATCAGTCCAAACTTTGTTATATACTGACTCTGCTAATGCTTGCATTAAACCTCTGAACATCATAGTAGAGGGACGATTTCCAGAAACTGATTTGGCTGCGTAAGCTATTTACATCTATATTTCATCTTTTTTTCCATTTAATCCTGGCCCATAAGTACTTACTAAAGGTTACAATTTCTAATCTGCAGAAATGTCAGCTGGTTATAAAGCTAATCTGTAGCTATAGCTTCAAGGGTTCATCTGTTCATGATCCTTGCAAAATATGCAGATGTCATTTTATGACAGCAAACTTTCCCTAAAAAAAAAAGCCTTTCTTTCTTTAACATAATTTTAACATGGCTGACACTTTCATTTCTTTTACAATACTTTCACTTCTAAAATCTTCAGGTGTTAAGGACTTCTCTAGAAAAAATCATATCTTATCAAGACCTTAAATACCACAATGAAGTTGGCTAGTTTAAAAATAGATACATAAATAGAAGTGTGGTTTTTGTGCGTATAGGTATATTGTCAAATGTAGACATGATGCAAGTGTTACGATTTAATTGCTTGTGAAATATCTTCAGATAGATATTTGTACTTGCAACAGCTCTGAAGTTAGCCTGTTACTTTGGACTTTGGTCCCTTTCCTCTGTGTATTGCAAACTTGTCTTGGAACTTAAGCATAAATTTCAGGTTTTCTGCTTTTTTTTTTTTGCTTGGTTGTTTTTTTTAGAGATGTTCTTATAATAAAAGCAGGTCTGTTTGATGCAGGAGATTGATCTGGAAGGCTATGTACTGCATGCCTGTTGAGACACAGTAATGCTAAGTAGAAGGCTGGAAATCCCTTCTGAGGTTACCTCCAGAACCCCTATTTTCTGGCACTGACTGAATATTTAGTTTTATTAATTTCTGGCACCTATTCTGTACATCCTGTCAGGTTAGTCTCTTTCTTGTAAAATTAAGCTTTTTACAGCGCACACACTCTTGTATGCCTGCACTCAAATTAGCAATGAAACTGTGATCTTTATCTTACATTTCTTGCTGTGACCATGGCAGATTGCCTTGGCAATTGCTTAGTCAGCAATTCATTAGTGACATACAAATGTAGAGGTGGTTGCTGACAATTTGAAGGAAATTTGCTTTTGCTCTGTTTTTAAACTTTATTCCTATGTAAACTTTCTCTGTTGTCTCTGAAAATGAGATCTCGTATCTAGCAGTTGTTGATTACCACCCTCTCTTTTCAAGGGTTATGAAAAGGTTGTAGAATGCCTCATCTTTTTGCAGAGCTTCTAACACAGCTGGCTCTTTTTCTTGCTCTTCAGCATTTTCTTTCTATTTTGTCTGCTGCTACCAGTAATGCAACTGAGACACTTTGAACTTTTTGGGAGAAGAACTAAAGAAAATACTTTTTGTTTAACCAGTATGCTAAATAGCTCTACTCTTGCAACTCAGTCATCTTGCCATTTCTACATTTGTTTTGGATATTTAACTGTTTTTCAAAATAATTATGCAAAATAAACATTCAACACTCTAAATGGTTTTGTAGATTATATTCTACTAAATAAAACAGGTCCAGGCACTGCTTTCTGGTCTAACACCAACCTGACTGCATCCCCACCACATGGAGCTTGGTCCTAGTGTTCTGCAAGGCTTCATGTGACTCCACTGTACCTTGAAATGTAACTTTTTTTTTTTCATTCAGATTGTCTGAAATGAGATTAGGACTGTGCTCTAGTCCATCAAAATGGTATTTTTATAGCATGAAAATGAAGTTATATGCTGTAGGACTTAAGCTATAGTAAAGAGAAGCACATGATAAAAGGCTTGCTTTTAAATAGTATGGGAGGACTGTGAAGGATAGAGGGAGTCTACTGCCTACAAGGAATTATTTGTGGTGTTTCTCTTATACCAGTCTGCTCTAAGGCATTGTCTTAGAGACCACTAGCTATGATGGCCCAAAATGCTGCCAAAGATCATGCTAACAATTATAAAGCATGGGTGAAAAGTGGTGTAAATGTCAAGGTTGCTCCCTGGACCTGTTTTTTATTTATCGGTTTAGAAATAACCTTAGAATAGGATTAATTTGGCCAAATCTAGACATCTGTAGTCTAGGCATCTGAAGCTAGTTGGCTCTCTCTGACAAAAGAGTCAAAATGTCATGAACAGGTATTCCTATAGCATAATTTGTCTCATTCTGAAGTTCACAAGTTGATCAAATGAGTGTGCCAGTTTCTCTCCATTGACTCTGGAAGGAGCCACAGACCAGATATACGCATCTATGTTGTAACTTCTAAAGCTAGAGTAAATTGATTTAGTGCATTTCTTTTAAGTATGTCTCTTTAAATATCCACTTTTCAAAATCATAGTGGAATGTATAAATTTTTGCAGTCTCAAGTAGCAATTTAACTGTATTAAATTGCAAATTCTACAACACAGAAACCAACAGGCAACCTTTTGCAAGAGCTTTGCTTCTTTTGATTCTATGATTCCACCTGATGCTATCAAACATCCAGGGTTGCTGAAACCCATTTTCTTGTTTTACCACTTGATCACTGAGGTACATGCATTGCTGAAATAGTGATTTACTGTTCTGCTTACGATGAATACCAACGTTTATTACCACCCTATAAATCTTTTAAAATAGTAATTCAAAAAACAAATAAAACCAAATAAAATCCTATAATCATATGTGACTAAGACAATTAGAAAGATATACAAAGTTTTGTATTCCTAACTAACCTTATGTTGTTATCTCTCCTTGCTCTTTGCCAGACCTGCTCAACTGCACTCTAGAATGAAACCTTAGGTAAATCCTCAGCCAGGTTAAAGAAAGATTTGTTTGGTGGCATCAGTAACCAGAGCTCTGTTTTTCAGACTTCTACTTGTCTCTCCTGAGAGGTATGAAACCTGAAAGGATCATGTGCAGTTTTTGCTATCTTGTGTTTTTTTTTTTTTAATCAGTAGTTCTTTGTATTTACAAGCTATGAGAAAAAGTGTTGGGGAAATGGGAAATGTAAGAGATTGCTTGATGATTTTGCCCATTGAAGTACTATATTTTTCTGCGGGGATCGTCAAGACAAATATTGTCAACTTAGTAACTCTATGAAACCCTCTTTCTATCTTTTGTTATAAAAATGTAGGTGGGAGGAAAGGGGCTATGGTCATGTCTCTCTTTCCATCTGTAGTAATAGCCTGTTTGTGAGGCAAACTTCTTGCAAGCACTTCCACATGTACAGCCCTTTCCCCAATAGCCTCCTGACTGCCAAGTACTATTTCATCACAGCAAAAGACTTGGATCAGCAGAGTTATTATTTTGGACTGAGACAGAGTAAAGCTACGGGTAAAAAGAGGAAACGCATTTTGACAAATATCAGTAGCACTTGTAATCCCCTGATACTATGCCCTGGGTGGATGGATTGATGTTCATACAACAATAAACTGGTCTGTTTCCAGTCACTGACAGCAACCTACCTTTTAGCATTTTTTTCACTCTTTAATTCCCACTGGATAGATTACTGGCACTTCGGAAAAAAACATGTATAAATGGAGATGTATATCAGTTATGGGGGAAACTTGAGAAGCCTACTGTGAGAGTGACTGACAAGCTTATTTCCCACCATCTCCACATTCCAAACAGCTTTTGGTGCGCTTGTACGCATTTTTAGTGGAATTTCTGCTCAAATTCATTTCTGAAGGGGACAAACACTTATTGGGTCATTAGTGGTGCTTTACTTGTAATAGAAAGCCAAAGGTCAGTAGCATTATGTTGGTATTTCTACCTCGACACAAATCATTGCTACATACAATCCCCGTGAAAGAGGGACCTCCCATAAATTTAAAGCAAATAATTATTCTTATTTTAATGACTCTCATGTAAAGCAAATAGGAAATTACAGGGAAAAAAATGGTGGCAGCTGTCTCCATGGCAGATATTTTAGGATGTATTTCCTTCCTTCTAAAG
This sequence comes from Apteryx mantelli, assembly GCF_036417845.1. Taxonomy (NCBI): domain Eukaryota; kingdom Metazoa; phylum Chordata; class Aves; order Apterygiformes; family Apterygidae; genus Apteryx; species Apteryx mantelli. The sequence goes on from NC_090020.1 coordinate 55,463,195, forward strand.
AAATAAATCTAGACATTTTTTTGGAGGTGGGGAGGAAGGACTTGGATTAACAAACTCAATTTATTCATTTTGATAGGAAAAAAAAACAGTTTACTGAATACTATGTTTTGATCCATTGTTGACAGACAGCTGATGCATTATTTTATTGACAGCACAGATAATTAGAAGTAGGCTTGCAATCGATATGACATGTATGCACGCTTACTGTTCCCATGAAGCTAGTAGAGTGCTAATTTTAATCTCAGTAACATGAATCATAGCAATACAATACAATATTTTCCTACCATTTTAATGAGGATGAATTTTGAAATTCATAACTTGTACTTGACTGTGGAAGCAGCTGAAGAATTCAAACAATGCTGAACAGTATTGTTTATCTTTGACCTAAGAGCAATATGGCATTTAAAAACCTATCTGTGTAAAAACTTGGCAGCTAGTAATTCTAGCTGAAAAGTGACTGTTCCCTTATTAGTTTCTTCCCACAACAGTCATCATATTTGTCCGCCGCTGAACCTTAGTGAATAAGTGCAGTCATGCTAGTTAGACCAAAATGCAGTGTTACACCCTCAGTGCTAAATTGCAGATGTGTCAGAAGTCCACAGACTATCTGTTTAGTGTGGCACTGCAGGAGAGATCTATTGTTTTACACGCAGTTTGTTATGATATAGTTATCTGTTAAATAACAACAGGACCTTTTGTTCTTTATCATTAATCCTACTGCCTGTCATACCACACAGCAAAGGAGAAAAAAGTTATGTTAAATTTGAGAAAGCAGGATGGAAAACAAAAAATCGTGCCTGATGAGAAATCACTTTGAAATAAAAATCAGAGTAAGATCTTGGAGTTTGTATTACGTTTAATTTTCTTGATTAAAGCTTCCCTGCAGAGGTTAGTTGTTTTAAGGAATATCTACACTAACTTATTTTTCTGAGAAAAGTAGATTTAAATAATTCAGAGAGGTGAAGGGGAAATATCTTCAGGAGCTTCTAGTAGAAAAAAAGGTAACCTTATATAATTATAACAAATCCTGTTCAAGTAGTAAGAGTCTGTTCCATCTGTTCAAATGGGAGTGAGTTGAGCCCACAGCTGTGAGAGGTCTCAGCCTTGGGTGCATGAGAAAATGCTTCCTTTTCTTAGGGTTGGGTAGCAGAAGGTGAAAGAAAAAGGGAGAGCCATGTTGTTTTCTTCTTTCTTTTCTGTTACATCTAGAAATGGCAGGATGGAAATAATTGAGAGTCAGGAGCTTGCATGAAGTCAGCATTCTAGCTGAGAATTGTTAACTTTTTCACAAAATATCCTTGGTGAGAAAAACATAACAAAAAAGAAAATGCTTCCATGCTTTACTCAGGTGGAGCTATTCAAACAGATAATTTAGTTTTAACCACCTTGCAGAAGATTGAGAAGAGTTTAAAACAAAGCATTTCTTTTCCCAGTTTCTCTACAGCAGTACGGTATAGATCATGATTTATGGACTCAGAAAGCATAGGTTCATTCTTAGTATAAACACATTGGCCTGCCCAAGAATTAGCCACACCATTCACTCCTACTTGTAAGGGCAAATTTAGAAGCTTTCAATGCATAGTCTAATACATTATTTAATGCTTTTTGCTGTAGAAAAAACTTAATGATCAACCGGTGAACACAAGGATGATGTGTCTTTTGGGTAATGTGAAGGTGATTTCGTCCAGAAAGATACCCATTCTTCTATACTCTGTTGTGTCTTGGCAGTTTTAATTATATTTATTGTGATAAACCTTTTGATCTGCAGGTAGAAATAATGTTTTTATGGAGATGTGACTTAGTTAAATTAAACTCTCTTCCCCACAATGGCATGAATAATATAAGAAAAAACATATTTATTTCATTTTTTTAATTATTTGTGTATATCTCCTGTTTTAGATGCCCACTGTGTGAATTAACATGTATAGTAACACCATCATTAATCAGCTGCGTATGTACATATGATGCAGATTAACAAATGGGAAAAAAATGCCAAGTGGTTTTCCAGGCTTCTCCAAACTGTTCTCAGAAACCAGTATGGGAAAGATGGACTTTCCACATGATTAACGGATATGTCCAACCCAATGGAAATGAGCTCAACAGCAAAATAAATACCTCTACAGCAAGATTCCATGATGACAGTGAGATCAGGACAGTGTCTCACGGTAAGCATCCACTTCTAGTTCTCTTTATGTGCACCATTATTCTATGAATCCTGTGGTAATCATTTATCTGTAAGAGGTAATAGCAGACTGCCTCTTTCAGTTCCTGTCCATGGCAGATGGGGCAATTCCTGTCTAACTCCTCTCTCAAATATGTGACAGCAACAGTACTCCTATTATTTTCAAAACTCTGTAAATCCACCATGTCTTTCCAACTTGCTGTTGCTGGTAATCTTTATCTACCTACTTTCCTTCTCTTGGATTATCTTCTTTTGTTTCTCTTTTTCTCCTGAGCCCTTAAAGTAACTTTTCCCCATTACTGCCTCCTTAGAAGAACTGTTTCTCTTTCAAATCACCAGATGACACGATTCCCTCTTCTTCACCACAGAATTTGTATCTGACAGGTAATAATATTAGCTTTTCTCTCTTCATTACTGATTCTTTCTGCTCTTATCTCATCTACTTCACTGTGTTTGAGCTCAAATAACTTCCAATTTTTTAAAATGTTACCATTTTCATTTAATTCTTCTTATAAACAAGTCCTGTGATTAAAAAAACAGAGCTATATAAAAATATGTTTAATTTTCTTTCCTCTTGTGGCACCCATTCCTTAAATCCTTCATGTTTCTATATCACGTAAATATTTTCAGATATACAAGGATGATTAATTTCAGAGTGTAATACAGACACTTGTGTTCAGACACCCTTTATTACTGCTTTAACCCTGAAGTTAGTGCTGTTGAGAACCAGACACTAACTCCTCATCAAATATTTATATCATGCCTCAAGTGGGAACTGAAATACAGGGCACAGAGGGTCAGCGAAGCAGAAAGTACAGTACACTGGACTGCGGTGCTGACTCCAAAGAAAAGGTTTTGGAAATGTGGCAAAATTCATTAATTTCCACTTAAAATATTTAGTAGTCACTGTGGAGGTGTGAGATTGACTGGGGAGGAATACTTTCCCTGAAGTTCATTCTGTTCAGGCTGAGGTTTATTTTGATATTTTCATCCTTCCAAAGCCTCACTGCTAAAAATACCTATTGAAGAGAAATACAGAGAAAGAAAACACATTGCTGTTTCTGATCCATCACATACTCTTGGGTTTTAAGTGCTGGTTTTTGCTGCAGAAGTTAACTATAAGATCTCTCAGATAAGAATAGGAATTCTTATATCATTTATCATTAGTTCAGTACCATCATTGACCAAATCTTTATAATTCTGTTAATAATAGCTCAGGTTATAACTGTTTGCTAGTGCCTTACATTCCTCTTCAGGTTTATACCTCTTTATTGAAGAAATGCAGTAAAAAACCCCAAGCTTATGGTACCTAGCAACTACATTGTTGCATGGAAGTAGAATTATTAGTTACATTGTGAAATATAATAATACTCATTTAGTACTCATTTAACATCTGTCTTTTCTATATATAGTAGGTAACTCCCTTTTTTGTGCGTGGCTTTTATGCTATCATGTTCGATAAAAGGAGTTAACAATGAATACTACATCAAGGTATAGTGTAAGACCTAAAAGTTCACATGAACCTTCTCATATTTTTTCTTTGCATAGTAAGTAGGGTTGCTAATAAAGAACTTAAAAATTTTACATTTCAAAATTAATTAAAATTAAAAATTTCTTCCTATTATATGTGAGTGTACAGCACTGTTCTTTCTGATGACACCCCTGCAATCTTTTTTTATTTATAAACTGTATTCATTTATAAACAGAAAATAATCAGATCTCAACATGATAATAAATTAAGAACTATTGTTTCCTAATGTTATTTGTCATTTATACTAAATGCACCATATTTTTTCAGCCTTCTGGTTTCTTTGCATTTTGCATGTTAGGAGTGAAAAGAGACATAAGAGCAGATGTTGGTGTGCTACCCCCTGCCTTCAGAGCAGATTTAATCTTTTACTATCACCATTTGCAGGCTATTGTGTGCAGACAATTCATCTGAAATTTCCTTAGCAACACTGAAAACTACACTTTATCAGAGATCTGGGTGGATGGAAAAGTTATTAAATAAATCTTGATACTTGTTCCCTTCTACTTTATCTGTATGACATTTTATTAAAATAACTATAAAATGAAAGTTGGTCCATTTTCCAGATAATCGCAAAACAGCCCTGCACAGCCTATTCATAGGTGCAGTTTGTACTTTTTTACATGCTTTCCTCACTGCACTTCCACTGTCTTCTGTTTCCACCTCAAATATACCTTCCTCAAAACAAAACAAACTAAATCCTTGCTCTTTCTGAAGCTGATGTGCAATCATTAATAGTGCTGGCAATAATAATTCAGTGCATTTCCCTGTTGGTTGCCGTATGACTGCTTTGGAAGACAGGAAGTGTGGCCTGAACTATGGGATGTAAAACTCTCCTAGCCAGGATTGTCCTCCCAGAGCATGTGTATTGCTGCTTCAACATTTCTTACAAAAATATACGTACCTGCACAGCAAGAACATATGTGTATCAAGCCGTACTCTAAATAGCTTCACCCATTTATTTTCCCCTTCAAAAACTCTCCACAAGGAATGTGTAAGAAGATCAGATTAAGGATTTGCTTTGAATGCAACATTTTTTTCCTCGTTTCTTTTTACACAAGATACTTCTTCGCCTATTTAAAATTCATAGTCATTTTTTATTAACTTACTTGATTCTGGCTTAAAAATTAGAAAGTCCCCTAAGTATTTTCAGGACTTGTTAATGCCAAATTAAAATTTTGAACAGAAAAAGACCCATTATCATATTTTCTGCTTCACTGTTATAAGGCAGCACAGTGGATCACACTTGCACACATACAGATATTTAAAAAGCAACAGAAATAATTAAAAGTAGATGAACTTTGCCAAGCATAGAAAGGCCTAGAATTGTTGTAAGAAGGAAAGCAAGACAGAAATTCAGAGCAGTTTGCTTAGCACTTTACTTCTCTCTTGTTTTCTATCCCCTTTTCTGTCACTAAGTTGTTGTGCAACAGCACTTTTAACTTCCATGTATCTCAGATTACTCATGGTTATTAGAAAGTGATTTAATAGTTATTTTCTTTACTGGGAGATTATGAGCCAGTCTGGATTTTCTGTTTTCACTGAACATTTTCATTTACCATTTTGCTGAAAGAGAATTTATCAATATGTGATGTGCGTTCTAGGTCATTTATCATTTTGAAATGAGTCACTATACAAGCACAATTCTACTATTGTTACGGCACAATGACCGGTCTTGAAATTATTATGATTTGAAAATATATTTTTTGTTGTTGTTATAAATTATCTTAGGAATTACCCTTTGGTGGGCAATACCCTCGGGGGTAATTTACATTCTGTTTACATAGGGTTACAGAATCACAGAATCACAGAATCGCTGAGGTTGGAAGGGACCTCTGGAGATCATCTAGTCCAACCCCCCTGCTCAAGCAGGGTCACCTAGAGCACGTTGCACAGGATTGCATCCAGGCATGTTTTGAATATCTCCAGAGAAGGAGACTCCACCACCTCTCTGGGCAACCTGTTCCAGTGCTCTGTCACCCTCACAGTGAAGAAGTTTTTCCTCATGTTCAGATGGAAGTGTCTGTGTTTCAGTTTGTGCCCGTTGCCTCGCGTCCTGTCGCTCGGCACCACTGAAAAGAGTCTGGTCCCATCCTCTCGACACCCTCCCTTCAGATACTTGTACACATTGATAAGATCTCCTCTCAGCCTTCTCTTCTCCAGGCTAAACAGGCCAAGCTCTCTCAGCCTTTCCTCATAAGAGAGATGCTCCAGTCCCCTAACCATCTTTGTGGCCCTTCACTGGACTTGCTCCAGTAGTGCCACATCCCTCTTGTACTGGGGAGCCCAGGGTCTCCAGGGTCTGGGGTTCCTGAGGGCTGGCCTGAGCAGTAAAGACTGAAGCAAAGAAGGCATTCAGTAACTCTGCCTTCTCTGCATCCTTCGTCACCAGGCCACCCACCCCATTCAGCAAAGGGCCCACATTTTCCCTAGTCTTCCTCTTGCTACCGATGTATTTGAAGAAGCCCTTCTTGCTGTCCTTGACATCTCTAGCCAGATTTAATTCCAAACGGGCCTTAGCCTTCCTCGTCACATCCCTGCATACTCTGACAACGTTCCTATGTTCCTCCCAAGTGGCCTGTCCCCCTTTCCACTTCTGTATACTTCCTTCTTCTGGTTGAGTTTTGCCAGGAGCTCCTTGCTCATCCATGCAGGTCTCCTGCCTCCTTTGCTTGACTTCCTACTCATAGGGATGCACCGCTCTTGAGCTTGGAGGAAGTGATGTTTGAATATTAACCAGCTCTCTTGAACACCCCTTCTTTCTAGGGCCCTCACCCATGGGATTCCTCCAAGTAGGTCCCTGAAGAGGCCAAAGTTTGCTCTCCTGAAGTCCAGGGTTGCGATCCTACTTGGTGCCCTGCTGCCTCCTCGCAGGATCCTGAACTCCACCATCTCATGGTCACTGCAGCCAAGGCTGCCCCCGACCTTCACATCTTCCACCAGTCCTTCTTTGTTTGTTAGTACGAGGTCCAGCAGCACACCTCTCCTTGTTGGCTCCTCCACCACCTGGGTCAAGAAGTTGTCACCAATGCTCTGCAGGGTTCCTTTCTTCTAGAGATTCTGTCCATGAAAAAGTATAGACCTGCCCGTAGAAATTTAAAAGCTGTAAGGTATAAAACTTAACAGAAGAGTTTTGATCTTATCAGAGGGGAAATGACCTTGACGGTCTCATCCTAGGTTCTGTAGACATTTTTCAACAGGCCAGAACCAGCAGATAGCTTTGTGTTTGCTTAGGGACTTAGTCTTAAATATACTGGCAGAAACCTACCTTTCTTTTACGTAGCCTGTATTGCCAGCAGTTGCATTCAAATGTATTACAAATGATAAAATGTAATAATAGGTAATCAAAATATAGCACATTTCAGAATCATGGTATTCCTGCTTATGCTGCATGTACATTTCTCATTTACAGCTCATGTCAGCAGTGCAGGGAGCCTGAGCAAAAGTGCTATAATGTTTAGGAGAAAATGTTGGTTTGGTAGACGTGTTAGTGTCATCTGCAAAGTCAGCGAGCAACGGTTCTTGAACTGTTTTGGAAGTTGATTGAACCATGTATTCATCAAAGATAAAATTCAGTGCTTGAGTACAGGTATGCAGTGACACAGGACTTTCCGAATTCCCTCCAAGCAGCTCTAGCATAGGCACTTTCTTTGTCCTCTGTCACCATTGCTAAGGCTCCTTATAGCTGTCTCTTTGATTACCTGCCTTTCTTTTTTGCATCCTTCTATTTAATCCTTTCATCTATCTTACCAAACATCATCTACTAGGTCTCACTTTCAAAGTTCTTTATGGCCTTTTCTTTCTCTACCTATCGTCTTTTATTCAGCATTTATATTCCAACTGATAGTCACATCTGATCACACAATTATATTGCCAGACTCCATCAACTATTTTTTAATTTTCATCTCTGCTTTTTTTCTTGGTTATCCATCATGCTTGAACAGATCCTTCCTACACATCTGAAGTTACCTCTTTCTCTCATTAAAATTCTTTTAAAATCTCTTTATCCATAATGTCTATACAAGGCTCTCCGCTAGTTAGGGTGCAGAGATTTACTCTTTTTCTACTCATTCATCTGCTTTTTGTGTTATCACTTAAACAGCTGGATCAAGGACTTTTTTTAGTTCCTAGCAGAGAAGCCTTGTAGCTTGTATTTAAGGATTATAGGTTCTATAGTAATACATAAAAATACTAATAAACAATTAATAAATATTAATTATTGTATCTATTCCGTTTTGATCCAAGTGGGAAAGTAATCTCTCACTCTTCTATATCATCTTTAATTACAGATCACCAGAGATTTACAGGAAAAGGTTACATCATTATCCCCATTTCACAGATGCTAAGGGGACCATGCTAAGGGGAAATTAACATATTGGGAGAAAACAACACCTCATTGTAACCTGGGTTGACACAGCCTGATATTTTCAAGTGCCTGTAGGTTTCCCTTCTGTCAGAACACAAGTGCAATTTTTTTAAGTGTACCAGGACCCATCTGTTTAAGAGGGTTGCTTTTTTTTTTCTTTCCTTTTGCCACTAATGGCAACAGGATTAATTTTTCATTATTTTCATCTTAACAAGGAAATGTCACTGTGCCTGGCAGAACCACTTCTGCAAAGAGGATAGCATCTGCTTTTCCTGAGCATTCTCTGCAGAGCTCACTGATGTAAAGAGGCTGTGAGTCATATTTATTAATTCTATCAGCAAAGACTGCATGCTCATCTGAGGGCAAAGTTTAGGCTCTATTTATTTTCAATATAGAATCATTTCAAGGACATAGTCATTAAGTCTTTTCATGGACAAGCAGGGGAAGGAAGTGTGGGAGGGATGGAGGTGGGGGTGGAGAGCAGCATTGTACAAATCCAATACCAAATTCTGCAAAATATGGAGACTATAAAACATAACTAAGCTCTGAGAGTGGGGTATTCCTCTGGAAGGCAAGAGAGTCTTGCCAATAAAGTGTAAACTGTAAATGGCAGACAGCAACAGAACTGTAAAACTGAAGAACTGAAAAACTTTTTTTTCCCCCCCACATATCTCAACCAGTATCAGAGCTTCTAATCCAATCACATTAGCAAGAAAATTCTAAAATATATCTTAAGGCTGACAGCTAACTCTCAAGGCAGTTTACATTCCCATAGCATATAAAACTGAGATACTTACAGAGCTGCAAAATAACATTATTTTAAATAGTCCCTAGGTAGAAGTAGAAATCATTTTACTTTTTTGATTTTACCTGAGTCTAATAAAAACATCATCCAGCTGTCATGTCACAGTAGCCTGAGCAAGCCTCAAAAGTTCTTTTCTTTCTTTGGAGGAAAAGGAAAGTTGCACTGAAGCCAAAATAATTTTTACTGAATCAATAAAATTACCTTATGAGAGGAGGGGGTAAGTAATAAAACCAAACATTAAAGCTAATATTGCAAATCAGAAATGTTTCTTCATTTGTTTTTCAAAATTATGTTCATGTTGAGATTTCTTTCACCTTCTGAGTGTGTCTTTTTCTGCAAAGCCACATGCCTGAGCTAAAGGTATGAACCTGTTGTTTAAGTTATTTTACATAGCAATAATAAGGCTAGAATTTTTGTGATTACATTTTTCTAATATGAAAAAGCTATGTCATGTAATAATAACCCTGTGTTTAAAAAAAAAAAATCAGTGGAGTTTTAGAAAAGGGGGATCTGAAAAATCCAAATACTTTTGCAACAGTTGTAGAACTGTTCAGATTAATACTGGTTAGTGCTAGTGGTACGACTAAGCAAGCTACAAATGGTTTGTGCGGGCAAACAACATATGATATCAAGTGGGTCTCCTCCTGCACACAAAGTTCCAAGGTGCAAAACTGCATATTGGGTTATAGACATAAAATTATCCTAACTCTGGGAGGGCAAAAAGTATTTTCAAAACAGTCAACAATGCTGATATGTCAAAAGTAGGAGGAGGTTTTGATTGGTTCAAGACACTGCTGTACTAGTCCCTTATCTGATTCAAGACCCCATTATGTTAATTCCTATGCAAACCTGGAAGTAACTTCAGAAAGCTTACAATTTAGATGGGTAGTTGTGAAAAAAGGTTGAGAGGAATAGGTGCAGAAAGGTGGGATTTATCAGTTCACGTTTAGATAATTATATTGTAGACATATATATCTGATCTAGTCAATGGAGAGAAAAAGGCATTTCTAGAACACAGTTAATTAATTAATTAAGTTTATTCTAGCTGATGTGACTAGACAGCTGTAGGTCACTGAGAGTATTTAATTACAACTATGATAAAGAAAGAAGGAGAACAAAACAGGAAGCAAATTTAATAAGATAGGATAATAAATAAAATAATAATAAATAACCTAGGCAGAAAATAAAGTTATTGAAATGAGAATGCATTTAGTCTCAGACGAAGACTTTGCCTCTGCTCTGAAACCTAGTCTTGTTCTATTAAGACTCTAAATGAAAACCTTGAAAGTAAATTTTAGTTTTCTTTGAAAACAAATACAAAATGTCACATTATGTCCTTGATCCACTGGATGCCACTGGGAATTTTGTGCATGAGTTGACAGGACACAAAGAGTTCATCTCAAATGCTATTCTAGATCAATGCTTGGCATCCATTTAAGGAATGATAGCAGTAATTTGGGCTTTATCTACGTACCACTGGTGCTAATTCACACTAGATATGGTACATGGTTGCTGTGGTTGCTCAGCCACTGCTAATTAGATGACTTGCTATAGTCATATCCGTGTAGAAAGCTGCTTCCTTCTGAACCCGTCCACATGATTTAAGCCTCTGTAGATTTAGTGCGTGACATTACAGGCTGGTACTCGATGATCCTTAGTATTTCTTCTGGGTGCAGTTTATTGAAAGATAATTCCTTTTCCTGGTGCCCAGTTGTAGGATGCATGGCACAGCTAGCTGGAATCAATAGGGCCTGCAGTCAAACTACTAACTTCTAGTGGATCTCTTCATGCCAGGCATGACTAGCTAGTCTCCAAATACTACTGATTATTACTACAGAAAGGCAACAGCTAACATCAATGCAACAGGAGATCCCAGCAAGATCAGTGATGAGTTCAGTTTGCCTGGTATGACAGCCGAAGGGAGAAAGACAATTACTGTATGTACAGCAGCAGGAGGTTAGTTGGAGAAAGTGAGTAAGTGCTTGTGGAGAAATTTGTCTTAAGTTTCCTTTTTGGTCAGAGCAGGACCATTCATAAGGGTTTCAAAGGACTGTTATGCAGACCTGCATGACCAGCAGGGGAAGCCAGCACATTGCAAATATTACTTTTCTGGAGCTCTGCGTGAATCTTACTGCAGTGTTGCCAAGGCAGCCCACTGCTCAGTGCAGAAGGACAGAGTCATAGCAGGGAAGCTATCTGGTTACATCTGGTTAGTGACCAGTGTTGCTGCCTAGGGCTGTTGTGGTGGAAGTCTCTGCTGCTGGCAGTTCTCTCTTTTGTCATCAGGCTTTCTAGCACTTGCCAGGTTATTGGTAGCTTTGAACATGTGGTAATCTGGAAATGATTGAGGCAATTGATGGATGTTAGAGTGCAAATAAAGCCTGGATAATGTGGTGGAAGCTAACAAATTTTTAGAGCACACAAGCATGAGGAAACTTGAGTTCAAACACTTATCCTTCCAACTTGCTCTTGCGTGGCTCTGTAGCCTTTTTGCCTGGTCATTCTGCTGAAAGAGCTGGCCAAAACACATGATTTCCATGAGAAATTTTATTTGGGATGAAAGCATTTGTTTTAAATTTCTCACAAGGTAGAAATTCAAAGATAATTTTATTTTGAAAACAGCAAAAAGCAGTAAATGGCTGGGAAAGAGCCAGGAAAGAAAGAGGGTGCTTTTTTGGCCAGGCTTGGAAAACTAAAAATTTCTCACAGAAACACTCTGTGTTATAATCAAGTGTTCAGTAGGGTCTTGGAGGCAACTGAATGCCAAGCTATTCATTATCTGTAGTAGTAATAGTTTCTTACCAGGACTGAAAGGTGGTCTGAATTTCTCATTTAAGCATAACAATCTGTACAATCTGCAAATCCTGAAAAAAAAAAAGGTGCTGTTTGATGATACTACTGTGAAATATAAAGGAAGTTTTAAAATAAATTTTAGGGATTAGTAAAGTGTAATTAAAAATAGAGAATAATATTTACTTATCTCTGTATTACTAAAGGTGACTCATTTTATTATTTTATAAAACCTAGCTAAAATATATTTGGTCCACAAGAATTTTCTTTGATGTGCTGTTTGTAATGAATAGAGCAAGTGATTATAAAAAGTTTTCCAGCATGTTGCTGTTTTTCGTTACTTTTGCTACAAAAGTCATGATTATGTTTTGGGGGAACAATACATGCAGTCGGTCAATGCATATGATAAATTAAAAAAAGGTTGCTACTAAAAAATTGAGGAAGGTGCTAACCCAAATCAGTAACGTTTTTTTGCCATAGACTTTTGCAATTTATCTGTTCAATATGACAGCGTAGGAGAAGCTGAGTTTAAAAGTGTAATGACTTGTTCTCTTTTCTGAGACATTTGTGTAGGAAATAAAAAAGGAGAAGAGTAAAGAGAGAGAACACATTTCTGAATGTGAATTTTTAAATGAGAAAAAGTAACATAAAAATTCATCAGCTTATTTTAGCATTTGGTCTTGTAGTAAAATTTTGAATAGGGTGCCACTTATGAAATGGGGATATAAAGAAGGAATTAAAATTCCCACTACATTTGCAAGAAGCTGAGGTTTTATATATGTTTCAGCAAGTATTGCATTATTCAAATTCTGTTAGGCTCTCTGCATGAGGGATGCCTATGAGTAGATACCGGTATTTGTTTCAGTATATACATATGAAGGTATAACACTTCCACTATATGTATGTGTACAACTGCATGTATTTATTTTGGAAGTACTTTTTAAAGTTTGTATAGTAATAAAAAGTGAGACCTATATGATATAGTGCAACTAACCTTTTTCATATATTACAAAATATATACAGCAGCATTAAACAAGGAAACAAACATTAATAATGAAATAGAATCCCCCATTGCAATACTGTATTAGCTGAAATACTGAGTGGATGAGTTTCAAAAAGTGATCTTTACCTCCCTGTCTTATCTCCAGCAACATATCCTCATCTGTCTATCAACACCCAGTTGAATTAACAACTCTGTCAGCATCAGTTCTGGGGAACCTGAGAGCATTTCTCAGCTCTTAGGTCTGACTGCGTGTTGCAGTTATGGGACTCCGTGTGAGGATGATGTCTAGGTCCACCCTCCCACCCTTTTGCCCTTTATCAAAGGGAAATTCGGAAGTACAAGCTGGGAGATGTGGTAGCTCGGGGGTTCCTGATGGAGTGTAACAGGGCATGCCTGTTCTCCAGTGCAGACTTCTGTGATTTCACTCTTTGCATAGTAATAGTAATTATTCCCTCTGGGACTATTAATGTGTTTAAAAGCAAAGGGTGACCAGAAATGGAGACCAGGAAAAATAATCATGCATTCACACTTTGGCGAGTTCTTCTAAAACCTGCTTTGTCTGACAAATTTCTAATGAATGTTACCTATGCAGAAATAATGTTATGTATAACTCTTTTACTCCCATTCAGTCTTCATCTCAGTTTAACTCTTCATTGATGTACTGTGTTAATAGCTGTCTTCTCAGAATTTTTCAGGAAGTATTACACAGAATTATTTATGTAATGCTGTAGGGAGAAGACATTAATAGTTCCCATGCACACTTTGAATATTTAATGCACTCATAAAAATCATAAATATTGTAACTAATATTTTTAATAGTGTAAATAATATTAACCATTTATTTAATAATAAATCTGATGATATTTCTCTTTTTAGGAGCCTTATTTCAATAAGGCTTCAACATAATTTTATACTTGCAAAATTTAACACAAATACATAAATATATTCCTCTTGGTCCTCTGTTCAGAGAGGATGCCAGTTTCATGGTGGGCGGTGTCATCATTTTCAGTAGTCAGCACTTGGACAAAAACATGTCTGAATCTGGTCACCAAACAAACAGTCTGAAGTTCAGCAGAGTCATTAACATTTCAGCTCTTTGTTTAATTAGTGTTTGGTCTCCTCAGCTACTAGCAGACAGAAGTCTGCCCTTAACATCATACAGAAACTGGGGGCTATATCTTACATTAAATAATTAGCTGCTGGGTCCACAAGTCTGCCTTGAACTTATAAATTCCTTCTGCATGTAGCTGAGGTCTTGCAGTGAACTGCAAGACATGCAGGCAGATTGACTATATGGAAAATGTTCTATACTGTTTATGTTTTATAGTGAGCATGCTAATAACTGGTGCAACTTTTTTTCAGACCTTCCTGGACGTTTCTCTCCAGCATTCCCAATCTCCACAATTGGTACACAGAGACCATGAAGAAATCCTATATCTCCTTCCTTTCATCTTCCTTTGGGCCAAAAATGTCAAATTCTGCAATATAAAGCCTTTGTGGACATAAAATTTGTTAGTTATTCACTGGATATTATAGAAATAGGTTTCTATAATTGCTTATTTTACAAGTGCTGTGTGTGTGCTGTGACAACAGTATGTAACCTGATGTGTCTGCTTTTTAAAACAGAGCTACAAAAGTGTATGAACATATTGCAGTAGTCACTTCTGTTTTTTTTTTTTTTTTTTGTCATTAATGTTCTGTTTTTTGCTTATTTAATTATGGCTAAATTAAAATTTAACTTTTGACCTTTTTGTATAACTTTAAGTGAAAAGCAACATCAGATTATACAGAGTTAGCCAACAATTCTATTAATTACACTGATCAATAAGTCTTGTCATTAGATTAGTGTTGTTTCCATTTACAAAGGACAGTTTTCATGTACAAATTACAGTTTTCTATCCTGGTACCTACATAGTTTATGTCACCTCTCTATATCACACTGTGATTTTTCCTGCCACTAACTTCTTTTTCCTTGATACCAAGTTTTCTAAAATCCAGAACTACACTGATCTAAAGAGGGTAGATCTGAAATTTTCATTAAAAGATGAAATGAAAAATGGGAGCACATGAACATTTTAAAGTAGAAGTGATGATGCATATTACAATGGTTTACTACTCTGTATATGCTAAAATAATTCTATAGGAATTCTATATGAAATTCTTTAGGAAAAAAAAACAGAACATGAATTTGGAAATAAAAAGCTTGCCAAATGGATAAGGAAGTAATTTGAAATACGCTGAGATTTTTTTGTCTTTATGGATGATAAATTCATTAAACTATATTCAGATAGTGCTCTTGGCCATGCTCCCATCAAATCCCATTGATACATGCAAACGGGAAACAGTAAATAGAGCCTTTCTAATTTAAGATCTAGTCCAGGAAGCTAGTTCACTCTTTCTGGTCTAGACTGAAGATCTAAACTAGAATTTGAACAAAACTGGAATTCAACAGTATGAATGAATGAATGAGGTTCCTGCTTTTTGCTTATCTGTGCTGCTTTGCACTGTATTCCATGGTTAGAATTACATACTGCTAATAAAAACAGAAGACATTTGTAAATATCTCTAAAAGCTACAATTGGAATGAATTTAACAAAAATAACATTTCTCACTAGCTCACCTCTCCCTCATTCATGTAGAAGTTTGTGATTATGTGCAGACAAGATTATAAGAATGAAATGAAAGAGATAAAGGAGAGTGTTTTTTGTAAGAAAATTTAAGGAAAGATTAAGAGGTAGATCTGTATTTGAATAACATGATAGTGACTATTTTAAATTTACTGTGAGCCATTCTATATAGATTGACAAAAATTAAAAAATACATTAAAACTCAAAGTTCTAATGAGGTGTAAGACTGCCTGAAAATTAATACAAAAGTCCTGTTAGCAGTACTTCTTGGAGTTATTTACACTATCCTTGCTAACCCTGATGTATCCGAAGTGCTTGATAACAGCTAACTGGAGCAAGTAGCTAGCAAGTAACAGGAGAGAGCATTTTCCTAAGAAACTAGCCTAAGAGGATGACGTGATGAACTTGCTTAAATCTATGGCAAAATATCTTTTGACTACAGGAAGGCCAAGATTCAGACTTGATGCTTTAAATATGTCCATCCTGATTAAGAGCTAAAGGGTAAATGGAGCGCTAGCTGGAGACCTCATCATATAGTCATAAATATTTAGGTAGTCCATTCCACTTCCCATCAAAAGACAAAAAATTGACACAGAAGGACAAAACTAGACAGTAATGAAAGTCCATCTGTTTCTAAAGTCCAGAAGGTTGTGTGAGAATTTTTTTCCTGAGAAAGCAGAGAATATAGCTCAGAAATGTATGTAAAAACAATAACAAATCAGGCAAGCAAAGATCTCAAAGCCTGACTAATTTTCTTAATTATTTTTAATGCTCAAGGGTAATAGATTCTGGCACCATTAACTTCAATTTACAAGATTATATGCAACATTAGATTTAAATATATATATAAATTAGATTTCTACATATGTTTTAGAAACATCTTAACAATATGTGTTGGAATCACACAAAAGAAAATACGAAGCATATTTTAAAGTTTATTTAATTTAAGTTTCAGAGCAGGGCAAAATGTAAATTTGGAAAGAAGATTTAAAAAATGCAAAGTATGAAAATGGAATTATTGCAGTGTATGAAAATATAGTTCTTATATGATGAGAAACAGGAGAAAAATGAGGAACTGAAGTTGTACCTGAGATGAATACATACAAAATTATCCTAAGATCAGCATTTACTCGGTACAATAAATTTAAAATTGTCTTAAGATCAGCATTTACTCAGTACAATAAATTTGTGCTTTTCTGAATTAAACATTATAGGCGACTCTATTTTGACTGATTGTCATAATTTGGGATAAAATATGAAATGCAATTAGCGTGTTCTTCTCCTTCGGTCTGTTTTGAGGATTTAATTTAAATGATTTAATGATGCACATATGGAAAAGTGCTGTTCATCTGTTTGAATTCTGATTAAGACCTGAAGAATAACTGGTAGTTATGGAAAACTTACTTATGAAAGTCAGCATTTCCCCCATGTTAGTTCCATTTGCTTCATGGGAGGGAGGTTGTCCTCTGTGTCTAAGCTGATATTACAGTGCTTTTCACATTGGGTCCTCTGCATCTGTGGAGATCCCTATTAACAACCATTTGGGTGACTGTCCCCACTCAGGGCTCTGGTTTGCTTTGTAATCCTGCTGCTATGGTTGTGTGTGCAGAATTATAGCAACTTGGAAAAGGGTAGGGAATGTGTGCCAGTGAACCCATCCAGTGAATGGGAGAGGTAAAAATACAGAATAACAAGCCTGATGCTGAAGAGCCATTTCTCTAAAAAACGTGTGCATAAGTCATACTGCAAGCTCATTGTGGAGTTCTGGGAGCAGTATCTTAACTTGTAAATAAAATGTCTATATGCAGCAATATCCATTTCAGAAAAGTGATTTGTATTTTGGTACTTCTATTTACAACCCAAGGTAAAATCAAATAATGAAGTCTCAGGTTTTCTAATAAAAAGACAAAACTTTCTGAATTCCTTCTCACAACAAAGGTCTTGTCCAGATTTGATTCCGGCTTCTGATGAACTCGTGTTTCTTTGGAACAAGCTAGTCTGGTCTTTTTGACTGGTCTTTTTATGAAAAGAAGAAGCAAAGAAGTATCCTGTGACTGTCTTTCAGTCTGTATTCTCAGAAACCGAGATCCAAGGAGTATGGAGAGAAGCTTGTAAGCTTGGGGTCTTTCCCTGACATGGACCTTAAAAATGCCCTGCAGTTTAGTATTTTAGATGCAGCCTCTGAAATCAGTTTTTCAGTATATGGCAGTATAACAACATAGGGTATTTACTACATCTCCTCATTGAAATGACATAAATTTAAGCAAATAATTAAACCATCTACCATTATTGTGTGTTCTGTT
Organism: Apteryx mantelli; assembly: GCF_036417845.1. Lineage (NCBI taxonomy): Eukaryota > Metazoa > Chordata > Aves > Apterygiformes > Apterygidae > Apteryx > Apteryx mantelli. The sequence continues at coordinate 55,480,799 of NC_090020.1, forward strand.
CTTTCAAATTGTTTTTCTCTGTATTAGAAAGAATGTGAAACATTTGTTTTTTACCTTCTTGGTGATATACAGCCTAACATTTTATTGTGAATGTTTGTTTCTGAAGAGTTTGTTTTCGAATGTGAAAAGGGCCCTTGCTGCATGATTTAAATTATTATTTGGTTTGAAATTGGTTAGGTCCTTTACCTTTGTACAGAATATAGTTTTAAATAACATTCAGTTGATACTTAAATTAACTGTGTGGAAACAGTATTACATTGCTTCCGCTTTTCAGTTGGAGTGCTATGCATTGTCCTTGGTCTGTGGCAGATCATGCAGTGACTTTGGGGAAGAGGGGGAGTGATGTATCTGGTGTGAGGGGAATATTATATACCGTTCTGTCTATACAGGCAGAGGGAGCAAAAGGGAAGACAGCAAAATGGAGTCAATATAACCAGAATGTTTTCTTTGATGATTGATGCAGCTTGTTAATTGTATTTATAAATAACATATGTGCATACATATGTATATATAGGAACTAGTTGCAAATGTCTCATTATCTAAGCATTGTTCATTCTTTCCTATGTGCAGTTTCAGCTGTATATAAGTGGAATTCATTTGAAATAATAGTCCATGATGCAAGGAACATTTTTGGAATACTTTTTTACTGGTATCTATCACAATTATATTCACTTTTTTAAGAACTCCCGTTCTTTCTTTAACAAGCAGAGAGAAAAAATGCTCTTTAGAAGGAATAATTTTAGCCCACTCACTGCATATTTCAGTAGGTTTTTATAACATTAGTCTTTTGACAGTGTAAGCACTGGGAACAAAGGATTGTACTTGATATATAGAAAATGTATTTAACTTTCTGATGTCATGTCTTTCTGCTGTCATGGAGGTATTCTTAAAGTCATAGAGATTTAAAAGAATACTGTAGTTCAGAAGAAGAATCTGTAAAATATTTTGTCTTCATCCTTTATGACTGAGTATGTTTTATTCCTGCTTACTTAAATGCATCAATATTTTGGAAAGGACTAATTATGAATAAAACTTAGGCTTGATTATTTATGAGACATATTTTGTACAGATGACAATCAAAAATGTTTTTGGTGTACTTTAAAGAGGTTTAAAAACTTACATATACCTAACTACTTAGATCACATAAGTCTTCTGTACTTTGCTCAGTTGTTTAATTCAAAACTGATCTCCAGTCACTACTTCACATGGAAAACTAAAGTGAATAAAGTTTAGATCTCATTAAAGTATTTAATCCTCTTTAGTAATATTTATATTTAATGTTTAAGCCTGCTTATAAAAGGTGCTGAGCGTCTTGAACATCTTCATCTCAGTAATTCTCTGAAGTGGCTCGAAACCCCCCAGATCTTGGAAAATAATTCCTAGTTGTAGGTGTCTGATTTTTCATCAGAAGTCCCAGTAGATTAATAGTATTTGTTTCTAGGTGTTTACCCAACCGGTTCTTAGACTGGAGTGCAGAAAGGTGACATTCCACATTTTTGTCTTGGACAGGCTGGTTTACACGTTTATGTACAGTTACTTTGGAAACAAATGGTGAATTCAGCTGCTAAAGGAAAGATTGGGCTTAGTGTGCTGGCACAGGATTGCTGCATGTCGCAGATGCAGTGAGTCTGGCTGATGCCTCTGGAAGCTTCAGCTCAAAGGTGTGGGCTCACTGCAGCCATGCGCATATGTGCATTAGGTCTCATGTCCCACGGCTGCGCTGCCCGGCGTAATGCACATTTGCTGCGGCTGAGCTGCAGGTGTTCAGATGTAGAGGGATATCAACTGCTCCACAAATTCCAGGGCAAACTTAATCCTCCAGAAAAAAGGAATGCATTTGGAAGAAACCATTTGAGACAGCTTACATTTACCTGTTGTGGCTTAGAAGTAGGAAATCCAGCTGAAAAAAGTGGGAAAAACTGTGAGAAATTCAGTGAGATGAATGTTCTTTTAGTGTGTTTATTATATTGATCAAGTTAACCAGTTCTGATTGATTCATTATTAAAATTTCTGTGTAAATTATATTTAACATTTTTTTTTCTACATTTAAAGGGATTTTTGTGACTATTTCAGTCAGCTGTTGAAATTCAACTTGTTAGGTACTGCTTTGCAAGTTGCTATCGTCTCTTTCCATTGATTAAATGACTTCATAACAGAACACAAACACTGCACTTCAGATAGTAAAAATGAAATAGGATTCAAAATTAATTTCTGTGAATATCTAAACAGTCTTTGCTTTCTGTCTGCAGCTGACTGGTGCTTTTTGATTATTTGTAAACATCAGTTATTGTACAGAAGTTGGTATAAGCAGCTTACAGTCTTCCATTGATGCATATCTTCTGAACTGCAGTGACTGCTCTTCTGGAAGCAAGAAATGATTCACAAATTGTCATTATTCAGCCAGTGTAAAATAGAAGAAGAGAGTTGGTAACCCTTATTCATTTGCAAGTGTTCTACTGAGTCCCAATTATGTTTTGTTTTATTTTGTTTCAGAAGCCTTTAAAATCTAACATCTGAGCATTTATGTTAGGAAGCCCTCCATATTGTATTTATTTAGTAAAAATGGTTAATGGGAGTTTATGATATTTGTTATTCATCTGTGGGGGGGTTTTTTAATAGTATAAATTAATTTGCCCAATGAACAAAAGCTCTTGGAGAGACTAAAGAAGACAGCAAGTGATTTACTGGTCATATAGCCTCCTCTATCCTGATGGCAGTGGAAAGAAAGTATGCTTTCTCAACACTAAATATTTGTCCATGTACTAGAATAAGAATTTGAATCATTTTGCAGCAGTTTCATTTGGTAAAATGTTTCTGTATTAGTCATGTTTTTATGGCAAGGTACTGCAATTATGTTACCAGCAGACTGATGTAGACTTCTCTTTTGTAAGTTCAGCCAAAGAAAACAGCCATCAAAGTAAATTTGATTTTAGGCAATAGACATTCACATATAAAGACTGTATAAAATAACCTTGAACCAGACTGTCAAATTTCTAAATGGCTGTGTGAAATGTAACTCCCACCTATTAACCCTAAACCGTGTGAGTGCATTTGACCATTTTTAATTGGATAAATTAACATAACAATGTCAATTCAGTACATTTTTGAAATGAAGAATTTTTTTTTGCATTGCCAATTAACATTTCACATGGAGAGAATTGCTTTTTAAAAATAGAATTTATTTCATTAGTGTATAGTTTTGAGTGTTTTTAGCAGTATAAACATGTCTTGTTAGTCTGCTGCGAACTATGCTGAAGCCATCACAATTATTCTGTGTGGGGAAAGTGAATCTTAATTGCATCAGCATATTTTCAAATGAAATCATTAATGTAACAAAAGAATGTGTTTATCTAGCAATTGTCACTTATTAGTTACATAAATCAAACATATTACAGCTGAGAAAATAGCAAGGCAATACACGAGGAGGTAGTCTATACAAACTGTAGCCTGTCAAACAAATAATAGTACAAAAAATGTAACCTTTGTGCAAAACTGGCCTGCTAAATAATGCCTTTGCCCATCTTGTATACGTGATAATCTCAGCTATGATAATTGTAAGTGGTCTTCTGAATACAGTCCAGTGGCTTCTGAGAGTCCACTGAGTCCAAATCTCTAAGCTATATCATTCTTTATCTGCCTTTTTAATGCACTGTAGGTGTAATGGGTTTCTTGTGTTGTTATTAATGTCTGCAGCAAAGACAAACTACTCACATTCAGGGAGAGCTGAGACAAGTGCTTTTCTTACAGCTATTTGATGCTGTTTAAGTTTTCCTTCTGCCTCCACTTCTGAGGTAGGGCTACATTGTTTGCGACATTTTAGATGCCACTTTGACACCTCTGGATGTCATCCCTAGAAGAACTCACATTAGAAATGTCAGAGAGTTAATGATTGGAACTGGTCATAAGCAGTTTCTTTTTCAAGGTTGAACTGTTTGTCAAACATATCTGGCTGCTCAACTTTTTCTTAGCCTCCTACTTGAGGCACGATGGCAATCGGTTTTTAGATATTTAAACAAGTCACGAATACAGGTAGAATTGCCTAAGGTAGAAAAATAAAGAAGACTTAGATCTACACCTGTGTTGAATTTTTTCTAATGTGTGTCAAAATGCTAAAGAAATATTATTTAAGTGTTTATCTAAATTGGCTTATAAAGCCTTGTAGGGAATCATGTTAATTAATTTCATAAGCATGCAAAACTTCACAGTACATTTCATAAGGCATATTTTTCTCCTTGTGACTCTCCATCCCCACCACCTGCTGTATAATTTGAAAACCAGGAGAATAAAATTCTGTGTTGATTTTTAATCATCCATCCTAAGTCATCCAGGAGAAATGTCTTACAATAAAATGTCCTAAAATTATTAAAATTACATAGGCTTTTCAGGTACATAATTTCATCTATGCAATATTTTCTCCTCAGTTAATTTTTGGGGCAGTGAGATTCTAGCAGTAAATGCTCTGTGATATAAAAAGGGTATTTGTTTTCCCTGAACTCTCATTACTTTTTTATTTTATTTGGTAAAATTACTTACAGACCAAAAGAATTAAAATGAAAAGAACACAGTCTGTAGTCTGTTATACACATTCTGATGTGCAGGAAAGAGGAAGAAAACATGACATGATTTGAGAAAGAGAAGCTTATATCAACTAAAAATGAGGCAGAATACAAGAGTAGTAGTAAGAGTATGTGAAAAATGACACATATACTCTTTTTCCTATTAAAAAAAAAAAGCTACATCACTGAAAGATATCAATACCCTTTCTGAAATGAAAACCTATGCTAAGGAGTAAAGATGCTGAAGCTCAGTACAGTCATCCTGCAATGCTGTGATATCAGTCGGAGGATTTTTATATATTGCTTCATAATGAAATAGCATGTAGAGTATCTATAAGCCTGGAAGATGCATCACAATAAAAAGCCTTGAGAGGTGCTTTCTTCTTGAAGTTTCAAACAACTGTAAAATTTGACAGAGGATGAATCTGCAAATTAAATTGTTCCTGCACATCATAATCACCAGATTCTCCCTGCTTCTAGTGATAGCAGATTCCATGTTACGCTAGTTAATTAGTAGTCATACTCCAAAAGACACCTCCAGACTCACGGTGTAGTGAGCTTCTTATTAGTGGCTCTTCAAATGCAGAGACTGACGTTTGTACAACAAAGTATTTTTGCTTTCAGGAGCTTATCATCATAGGCAGTGAAATGAATATGTGTCCTGCAAATAATGCAGTTATATGGTGGAAGGCTCTGGCATAGCTACCCAGCCTCATAAGCACTAAAGACAGTTTGAGACAGTAATATATATGCATACGTATTTTGACTGACAGATTTGTGGCTTTTAGTTTTACTGAAAAGCTTTTCAGTGTTCTGATATGGATATCCAGTCATTTCAGTGCTTCACTAGAGACTCTCATGGTCAGCAGAATCAAAGAAGGGTTTACAATTAATGAGGCAGAACGATGCTGTGCTAAAAAACCTGATGAGTCTTTTCAGTGGCTCTTGTAGGGCACAGATTTGATATACAGCTTTCTACTGTGATATATGTTCAGCTTTCTCTCAGTATGTTTTGGGGGAACATGATGAAATATATTCAAAGTTCCTTCAGGGGAAGAACAAAAAGCAATCCTATGATTCCCATATTTTTTGCTCTTTTTTTCCCCTGTTTTCCCTCCCCTTCCCCGGCTGCCCCACCCCCACCCCCTTCTATGGGGGTTTTCCATTTTAAAATGGAGCACTTGCATGATTTTTGTATAACACAATCCTTAAAATGTCTCATGTTTGTTATTTTATGGATAATTTGTCAAAGTTGCGTGATAGAATAATGCATATTTTTTCTTTCTCTGTTTCATTCTGTCATTACTTCAGGCTTAACCTGTGCTCTATGGATTGTGCTGAATTATTTTCATCTTATGTTTTACCAAAATAGTTGTTCTACATCCCTCTTAAAAGAAAAGGAGTTTTCTCTGATGTAACAAATGTCATCTTTTGAAGACAAATAAGGATGTGCTGGTCAAGCAAATGCTGTAGTTTACCTTGCAGATTCATTTTTTGTAAAGGACTTATCTGCACAACAAAATTTTCAAGAAAGTTAAATAAGATGTATATTTAAATCACAGTAGGTGTGGTGACTTCAAATAAAGACCATTATTCCACACTGCAACAGATGTAATAGCCTTTTAAAGAATAGTCTGGCACTTGCAGCTGTAACGAGCTGGGCATAATCATAGTGTTCTGTGACTTAGGAGGAGAGGCTATATAAACAGAAATTGGGAAAACAAGAAAAAGCTGCTATGGCTTGTGACAGCTTTGATGCAGTAGTTTTCAACCTCTGTCAGTTTCTGGACCTCTAAAATCCTTCATGTCAGGGTGTGGGCTCCCATATAAATAGATGCATAACAGATATGTTCTGATTTTTCCTTGTCAGTTTTTGTGGATACTTTTGGAATAATCAGGAGGGATCCTGAGGGCCTACAGATTGCAAGTTGATAACCATTGCATTACATTTGCATGCACTCCATTTTTTGACTGTAGTTTTATGTGTTCTGGGAGCTTTAATGAGCTACTCCTGCCTGACCTGTCCTATAAGGGAAAACAGAAATGCCTGCCAGCCTTGTGGACTCTTTCGACAACCAAGAAGGACTGCTAACTCTATCAGTCCAACTTGCCACTCAGGGCTAGGAAGTTACTCTTAAGCACTTCAGTCTTAAAGGACTCCAGTTAGTGCACTCTGAGAGGCTCCTTAATGTGAACTTACACAGACACAGTAAGTGGGAACAATCAGAAAATTTGTTTCAAAACCAAACTCCTAATTTGAACCTTTTGAAATAGAACTTCCTGAGTCTGAATACGTAGAGAATTGTAATAGGAGTTTTGAAGTTCATATTGGTATCAACAGAGAATGAAAGGCAATGTTTGGATGTGAGAGTAGCAGAAGGAAGAAAGAAGGCAGGAGAAGGGCTACAGAGTGTTCATGGCACCTAGATTAGCAGGTCATCGAGATACTAACATATCTCTCTGTGCTGCTTCTCAGGATACCTATGAGGGGAAACAGAGGACAGTGAGTAAATCCTCACAGATGACTTGCAAATGTGGGACAGGATGGAGAGACTGATGACTGTTAACTCCTAAAGTGTACAAAAGACATATCCTAAAACATCGCATGACTGCCCACCTAAGAAGAACCCAGGAGAGGCGAAGAAGACTTGGTAGCTGGCTCCCCTTGCCTCCCATCTTGTGACAGCCCTCCTGGATCCAAGTGTCTTGTTCCAGCATGCTGGCCAGGCTACCAGGAGGGACACAGACATCATGGTGCTTGTGAGTATGTCCCTGTGAAAGTGCAAATGGGTGAAGTCAGTTTTGTTTCGAAGTAAAAATCACCTTCGCCTCCTACCAGGTATCATATTTGCTATGCTGTTGCTGCAGTATTGCAATATTCTTTCCTCCAAATTTGGAATTAAATGGCAAGCTTCTTTCCAGTGTAGCTGATTTCGTCTGCTAATGGTCAGAGAAGGCACAGAAGGTCACAGAATAAGTATCCACATGCAATTTGAGAAAAGTAGTTATCTCTAATAGGTATTCCAGGCTGTTCCGCCAGTCATACATTTTGGATAAAATATTAAATAAATCTCAATCATAATAAAATTGCAAAGGAAAATGGAAGAGCATTACAAATTAAGTATTTATTTTTGCTATCCTACTTTTGCTTTTTTTTCAGTTAGCTTTGATACAAGTGCTGTCTGAAAAAGACTAAATTTAATGCCAAGAATTCCAGAATGCAAATTAGGAAACCACAGTCTTCTATGAAGTCTTTTACTCCATTACAGTGCAGTTTAGCTATTGAGGTGTTAAAATGTCCTGATTTTTTAATTTAAAATAGTGTCAATAGAAATAAACACAAAATTCTATATTGGTTGTTATTCTATATATTATTCTCTGTTATTCTGTATTCTTTTAACCTTGTGTAACCTTTTACCCTTTATACCTTAATTTTAGACTGAATTGCAAAGAACATAACATGAGACAGTATTAGAAACAAAGCATTAGTTTGTTCTTTTAAAACGTGCATATTTCCATTGCCTTTCAAGCTTGAACTCAGTCAGAACATAGTTCACTGTTTCATGGAGAAATTGCACACTGTGGAATCATTAAATTGGTCCTAGGAAAAAAAAAAGGAGGGGGAAAAAAATTCTAAACTAACTTCCTTTCCCTCGATGCAGCTTCCTTTTTATTAACGTTGTTAAAAGAATGCTGCTTTGTGTTGTCTAAAAAACATTCATCATGTTTACTTTTCCCTGTGGTTTTGTCAAAGCTTACTGAAATATGCTGTCTGTTCTCTAACAGAATTTTGGGGAATGGTTCACATGAAATTCAGATTTTTTTTTCCTGTAGGATCGGTTTATAGAAATCTAACTTTTGTTCAGAGAATGCTCTGTTCCCTGAGAGAAAGTAAACTCTCCATTCTTAGAACCAAAAGTAAGTAACAGATGCTATATTTAAGAATATTACCTTGGAAAAGTAATTCTGTTTATTACAGAGGAAATAAGTTAGAGATGGAATAAAAGACATTCCATAATACAGGTAGTACTTATAATCCAGCTGAGAGCCCTTTGCTCTGTTTTACCCCTCCTAATTTGCAGCCCAAGTGTGGCACTTTCAATTTAAAGCTCTTTGTTTTTTATTAACTTCCTTTGATAGCTGAGACTAATGACAGAAACTTGGCCATCTCACTCAGTCTCCTCATCCTGCAGTTTTCTAGGACACCATGTTGCTACTCTCAAGCCCACAATGTGCTTCGAAATGTTTCAGTGGTCATCAAAGATAAAAGTTTCTGGAATTGCATGTTATTGTATGTTACTATAAAAGGTAAAATATTCTTGTTGATATAATTAAATGGACTTTAAGAAAAACGCTGGTTTGACTGTATAGCAAAACTATATTGTCTACTGTATATGGAAATTTCTATTATAGATAGATAAAAGGCTGGATAAAAGAAGCTGGGTTTTAGTTTTCCTCTTAATGCATGTTTCAGTCCACCCTGAAGTCTTGTCACTTGATTATGCACACTAGCCTGCACTTCTTGTAAGGCATGCCGAAGCTGCCCAGGGAGTGTCTGAATTCCTTTGCTTGGAAACAAGCGTGTTAAAAAGGGGAATGATTGCTTTATACCCACATTGCACCCTGAGATGGACTAGGTGCACATCCTGATCAGCAAACCAGATGCACTAATTCAGATACAACCAAATCAATAAAGAACCTATATGGAACATAGGTAACTAAGTCTAACAGAATGATTAATAAAACACTTGCATAAATGCTAAAATCTCTGACACTCTATAAGGACCTAAGTTTTGCCTCCAAGTTTATCTGTGCTAAAGTTTCTGCTAGACTGTATGCCTAGAAATAGTTATCCCTGTTTCTGTCTCCCAACTAAGTGTCTTCAGAATTCACAGAGTGAATGTTTTTCTAAACATTGGCAGCTGAAAAAATCAGTCTGAATTTTGTCTTTAGTAGGAAGATTGATTTTGCTGCATTTATGATACAGAGCCAATATAAAATTAATTCCTCCACAGTGCTCTCTTGCCTTTTGTTCTCAAGTTGTCCCTTTTAGTGATCTTTGTATATAGACTAAGTCATCACATTTCTTATTGTTTCCGAGTTCTGTGTGGAATTCATGTAAATTCTTTCTGGCTTTCTTGATGTTATTAATACCATAGTCAGACAATTATTTGAGCATAGCAATGCCAGATCACCATGCCTGAACCACTGAATATTTAAAGCATTTAGGCTTTATCCATTGCAGACATTATCTAGTACAGCTCATGGAATTATTATTCTTTGGAATTCCTGTCCATTCTGGGTTTTAACTTTCTGGCAAAATTTGGAGTTCTTTGGAGCTCTTTGTGTTGTGTTCCCTTTATTTTATTTGCCCTCAACTGAGTCACGACCGTGTCTGCATTTCTTAGAAGCTGAGAAGCCATTGTTACTACAATAATTACTGATGCTTCTTCCATTTCCCTAAGGAAGAAAAAATGGATGCAATAAAAAAAAAGTTTCATTTTGTGACTTCTCATAGTGTCAAAGCTAAGGAAGGAAGATGCCATATTTAGAGAAATGCTAGTTTTGTCTTTGGTAGGCTGAAGCAGTCCTCCTTCATTTAGAGAAAAATAATCAAAACTGTATGGCTCCTGAGTGGAATATAAACTGTTCCCAGAGACCTGGGAATATCTGTGAGTTGCCTCCTTCACTACTTCCTATCGGAGTCTTTATGACTGCTACAGAGGAAAGGGGAATACCAAAACTATGAGGGCTGGGATGACTGAAGAGTCATTTGGTGCAGCAGAAGAGACTGATATTTAAAAAGAGTCAGTGATGCCCTGGACTTTTTGCAGAACAATCTTGAATATATCAGCTCACAAGCATGCTCTCAAGTAGTTTCTTTTTACAGTAAGTCCCCCTCTGCAATATTTGTATAGCATTACCCTCACAGAAGTATAGCATCTCTCTCACCTTCACTTCCCACCAGTTGTACCACTCTGTGCTTCTTTAACAATTCTCAAACAGTTCTTAATCCCTCCTTGGTGGCATATTCTCTTTTTGTGCAGGTGAACTGCCAACCACAACCCTGACCATGAGTGATAGACTTTGTCTGAAGGTAAGAATAGCCCTTCATGTAAACCAGAAATGTGGATTGTTCTTATGAGTTCATGAGACAAAATCTATTGTCTTGCTATAGTTTCTGAGATAACACTCCAGGTTCTCACTCTTCCTTCAATTACTGTATGGGAAAGAATGTCTATATCTCAGGATAGCATATAGCATAGTTTCTTGAATTTGTATGATTCAGCTGCTTCAAAGCAGTCATTCTGGCCTGATAATTTTACAGAAGTATTTTCTTTTCTTTGCATAGTTTCGGGTAGAAAGAGTTACGGACTATTAGGTACTAAGAGTTTTTTCATGACCACTGACTGCCCTTTTCGGAACTACAGTATTTCATTACAGAGTTGGAGCATATGTAGACCAACTGAGGCAAGATTTGGGACCAAATGGGTTGCAATGGGAAGGAGTTGAGGAGAAACATGAGCTAAGTAACTGCCACTATATTTTTACAAACAGGTTCAAAATATTTGTGGAGAAAGTTTCAGAGAAATTTCAGAATGGGTTTCAGATAGAATTATCTGATTTGGCAAGTCTCCCAGTGAAGGAAAGTACCAAGACAAGAGAATCCCAGATATAGGATAGCTGCAGTCTGGTCCCAGTCCCAGACAGGAATTTCTAAATGAAAAGAAAGGAAAGAGAAAGTGGTATTGGTTTTGTGGACTTAGAGAACTCATAAAAGTGTCCGGAGTCCTATTTCCATCAGACAATTACTGGAGGACAGATTGTAATCTTGTTATGGTGTTACCATAAAAACCATGACCCTGACTAGAAAGCAAAAGAACAGAAATGCCAATGGGACACCTGTTAGAGCAGTAGAGGGCCAATCAGACAAACCACCAGAGTGTTACTGGCTGATCTCAAAGCACAGTAAATTAAATGAGGATCAAGTTTTCTGACAGACACACCTTCCACAATTCAACTGTTTGCATCAGTGACCTTTTGTAACCCTTGGCAGTAGTGTGGAGCTGGATTTCCTATTTTATCTGAGCACAGTTTAACATCTGTGCTAATGAACTACTCAGCAGGGCTCATTATCTGTCCTTGAAGGCAAGTAGTACAGTAAGGCTCACAAATGATCAAACTCCCTGTCCCCCTCACTCTAAAACTAAGTGTCTTCATCTGTACTACCTACTGGGAATGGCCCTTGGCAAGAGCAGTTTCCAGAATCATGCCTAGCACTGGGGCACTGCTGCCTGCCATGGGCCAATATCATATCAGGGTGCATGATAAGAATTGTATAATTTGGACAATCACACACCAGTAGCTAGGTAAGTTGGTGCCTTGTATAGCTTGCTTAGTACAGATGTAGCCAATACTTCTTTGAATTTAGGTTGTTTTAAATTATTTCAATGTTAGCATGAAACACTAATTGATTAATATTCACATGTTTTCTGAGCTCAGCGATATATATGCCTTTCTACAGATTGTACTGCTGCGCCTTCCAACTGTAAAAATTTAAAATTTATGTGTAAATTGGTAGTGTTAGGCTTTTTGCAGGATCCTAAACTTTTATTTTGTTTCTGTGATAGTTACACACTTTTCCAAAGAGAGAATAGGTTTACTGACACCAAAATAGAGAAATATTGATTTCTGCTTGTTCTCATCTAAAGACTTATTTGCAAAAGAATAGTGACCAAGTTTTTCGTTATAATGCTGCCAATCCCTATTAGTGCATAAAACTCCTCAGTTTTTCCATAAGTTGACATTCTCAATTTTGAGGTGGGGGGAAGGGTGGCTCAAGCTTGTCAAAAGACCATTAAATTCAACAAATTCTCTACTTAAAGCATTACTTGCTCGTTTTCCCTGTGGAAGCCAATACAAATGAGTTGGTGTGGTCTGCAGACTGAGATAAATGGGATGTATTAGACTCTGTAACTTCACAATAAATCAGTGTTTCTTATTTCATAATAATTCTTCTGTGACCCATGGCTGCAATTTCTTAGGGATAGGTTTGATAAGTGTTTTTCCTTCTTCTAATCACCATACAATAGAGGGTTGCTCTTACTAGCAGGTTTGAAGAGTTATGTCTAAATGTCAAATCTTCTCCATTGTTGAAATCCATTGTTGAAAGCAACATGTTTCCATAACAGGAGTCCTTTATATATCATTGGGAAAGATATTTTTGGCCTTAATTATGTTTTTTTGTTTGTTTGTTTGTTTGTTTGTTTTGTGGCTGTAAGAAATTCTTTGTTGATCCATTCTTTTAGCATATTCTCTGGGTTTCAGTCTGGGCAGCCCACTGAAGACAAATCTATTTGAGATCATTGAAGGAAAAACAGAGAAAACATTCAGGGTCACTGAACTACTCATTATGAAAGAAGTTTTGTTAAATACTCAGATTGGTCCAGCGAGGTATACTCTCCTAACCAGCTTAACTGACCATATGTAACTCTAGCTGGTTGAAAACTTTTAAAAATACATTACCTCCTGGAAGTAACAAAGTAGATCAGTATGCTCTGCAGACTTTTTCCTCTCTGACTTGAACACAAACTGTAGCCAAGCTTCTCAAGTTTTAGTATCTTTAAAAAGATCTTTCTTAATTTAAGGATATTAATATCTTTTAATATCTTTAATCTTTAAATGAATCTTTCTGTTAGAGATTTTACAGTGATATATTCTGTTGCATCTTATAATTAGATGTGAACTTTTAAATCATTGTTTTTCTCATCTTCAGGGCGCTTTTTCAATGTGTCTAATTCTCAAATATTCCTTACCCTTCGCTAGAATAATGTGATATTACAATTCCTTTATTTTACCTGCTAATTATTTGAAATTATTTGGATTATATCATTGCAATGCTTCTCTCCTTCTTTCTAGTCTGATTCAGGTGAGATAATCTAATTGTCTATAAAACATCTATTCAAGTTAGTTAAGCAGTCTAAAGTCCATTCTATAGATTAAACTGTGGGACAAGCTCATTATATGCATAGCTATTGTCATGTATTGTCAGTGAAAAATGCATAGCTATTCAAAAAAAGTCCCACAATCTTCTGTGTTTTAAATAAAATAACTTCTATAGATCTTTGTCTGTCATCCTCTTATTTGCAACTATTTAAAAAAGTTATTATCTCTGAAAAGTTCAGTGAGTTTTTAAAAATGAATCTGTAGTCACCTCTATTTGCACTGCAAACTGGAATCTGAGATAACTGCTGCCAGTAATGAAAGGCAAATACTGTGTGCAATCCCTGTTGCTAACCCAAACAGCTATGGTGTAAGAGTTTGTGGAAATGATCAGATGAACAATAAGGAAAAATGAATACTTTTGAATGTGGCTGTCTAGAGCTATTAAGAGGATTACAATAAGAACAATTGCAAATCATAAACTACTGGTTGTACGTTTTAAGATTTTTTTTTCTGGTGTCCTCTGACCTAATTTGTTTCCATTTTTATTGGAATAGAATGGTCTTCTGCACAGTTTCTTTTTTTTTTCCATTTCAATCTAAAAACTCAATCTTGTCTTAGAAGAGTTTATTTTAGTGGCTTTTGCCATTTTGGAGATTGAAATGTTAATATATGGAATTATAAATCCACCCTCCACCCCATTTTCCAACTCAGAATGTGTCTACATTGTATAATGTCTTAGGTTCTGATTGAGTTAGCTTGGGTAAAGGATGCACAGTATGAAGTTATTAATTCTGACCAAGGCAATTAAAATTGCATAGAGAAAGAGCATATTAATACTGAAGGTATTTATTTGATAAGCAAAAATATTTTCAGCAAAAATATTTTCAGAGAACCAAGAATATTACTCAATATCCAATTTCAATAGCCACTACTTATCTTTCAAAACAGAATACTGAATTTCTCCTTGTGGAATGTTAATTTCTAGAAATAATTCAAGTGTGTTGTTAAAATAAAACACTCATGGTCTAAATATAACTGTATCAAGATCCTGTTTATAAATGACATACCAAAATCCAGTGAAATTTGGTTGTCTTTGGCTATCCCATAGCAGTAATTCTTTCTCCTCTCCTAAAACTAGACCAAGGAATAAAAGAATAAAAGAAGAATAAAGAGAATCAAGAATAAAACCACTTCCAGTGAAAGCAGAGAACTGCAAAATTGCTATAATTGATTTACTGGGCTTGTTATTCTTTTCTTTGTAGTAAAAACGAAGAGATGAATTATATATAAAAAAAAAAATTGTGTGTATTCTTTCCAGAGTGTAGTTGACTTGAATGTGTTTTTTTCATTTGGAACCTTCCATCAAAGGAAAAGCTACAGCATATTCAAGTTATGAAGGAACATTTCCTTCACAGGCATTTAAAAACTACAACAGTTCAGATGCTTGCTTATCTCCTTTTATGAATATAGAATTATAAAAGAAATCTTGATCATGTCCAGATACTTACTGAAAAAGCAGAGATTCTTCTCTGCAAGAATTCATAGAGAACTATACAAGTCTTCTCTGGCTTTAGTTACAAGATTTAAACAAAAGACAAACCCCTAAATTGCTCAGGAATATCTATGTCTAATATTTTTCCAAGACACATTTATGCCACATGACATTCAATACTCTTTTCTATTCAATAACCCAGAACTTTCTTTTGCTAAAAATATGTGGAAGTCCCAAAGAAACTACCGCATCAATTTACATATGCAAAGACATGTGCACTGCATTTGAAACAGTCTTTTAAGGGATATAAATACATATATATAAAAATTATATTGAACATATTAATGTGTTGAAAGCCATTCTCAGCTAAAACCAGGGACTTTGAGATAATACTGTTTTCTTGGATTTAACTCTGTTCATTTTAGCTCTACAGTAACCTTGGTTGAAAAAATGAAAGAAAGAACAAGAGAAGTTCCTTCCGATGTCTTTGT
Source organism: Apteryx mantelli (assembly GCF_036417845.1). Taxonomy (NCBI): domain Eukaryota; kingdom Metazoa; phylum Chordata; class Aves; order Apterygiformes; family Apterygidae; genus Apteryx; species Apteryx mantelli. The sequence continues at coordinate 55,496,284 of NC_090020.1, forward strand.
TAGTTCTGAATTTATTCAGAGTGGTCAGCTCCTGTGTAGCACCAGAAGAGTGCTAAGCAAATGTTGTTTAGCACTGCAGAAAAATAAAATTTTTGTTGCTGTTCACAAGCTGCTGTTCTTTTTCAGCCAGTACTCTGCCCCAAAATCTTGTCTGAGGTCTACGTAGCTGATGTTTTTCAGGCATTCTAGCTGCCTTCACTCCACTTTCTAAAGTCAGTTTCTGAACAGCCTGAGAAATTGTCTGTGCTTTGGATAGTGGCTAGTATTTTAGAGATCTCACCTCAGAAAGGAGATTTTAAAAATTTTATTAAAATAAAGATGGGCAATTTCTTTCACTTTAAGCATTTTAAATAAAAGCTTATGATTTTGTTTTCAGGAATACGTAAAAATATGGACTATGTACTATTGTTGTCATTTGACACTCACCAAGAAGTGGATTTCATTTTAAAAGGATTAATTGGTAAGGTGCCAAAGTATATTTATGTTGTATTTTAAACAGAAATTAAAGACAGGTTAGAAAATCAAGGTATGCTCATGCACGAGTGTGACCTCAGTGTCCGTCCTGAGGGTGGGTTGACTTAAACAGTCACTTCAGGGCTTGGTTGCTGTGGAGATGATATAGTTACATTTGAATGGCTTAATTGAAATGAATGATGTTAGAGTAGGTCGGATCAGAACCACATTTTGTCATAAAGTCTGTAGTCCAGTAATTGAGCAAGTATGGTTTTCTGATTACCAGAATTACACAGAAGAAATGATGCATGTTTTACATGTTTGTGGTGTTCACTTGTATAACTTTTGACAAGGAAAATATAAAGAATTATGTAGTTGTAAACTAGCTCCATCACTGAGTGCTAGATATCTGCTCCCTCAAGTAGAATGCAGTATTAGGACCCTGAGCTGAATATCTAGACCTTATAGAGAGGCTGAAGTGCCTCAGATTGGGTGGGATTTATTTCACCTAACTTAAGCCATCTATAGTATAGATGTGGACTCTGACCTAGTCATTTCGATTCTCTTTGTAGTCAAGAGACAAAAGCAGACAGTTCTTCAGCAGCATCTGGCTTATTTTAAATTCCTACCTAGCAATGAGAATTTTTCTTCAATGCCAATATGGGAGTCTAGATTACTAGATTTTGACCTCTACATAATCCTTATTGTATAAGGCTAAAGGTCTGTATCCTCTGATCTGACTGCCTGTATTTGAGAAATTATTGAATTTTGTCCAGTTACTTCTATCCTGAGACTCGTAATTTGTGACTGACTGAAACAAAACATGCTTAAAGTTATATGACTGCATAGCTTTAATTTTATATACATGTAGTTTTATTGCCTTAACTGGCAATGCTTATTTTGTTTCTGGAACAACTTTATCTGCAGCTTTTGGTAGAAATACACCCTAGACTCCTCTGTAAGTTTTGTTGAGTAGACTTGTATCAAGTAGAGAGAACATTTGGTTTTAGGCCCTCCGTATTTCAAGAGAGGGAGGTAACCATTGACTAGATGGTATAAGGTGGGTACTATGTCTGCTCTTGTTTAGTGAGTCTAATTTTTGTATTTTAATATGTGCCTCCAGAAAATAAGCATTTTGTCTTGTTTCATTCACATATTAAATGAAGAGCAAACCAAAGCTAATCATTTTTACTGCCCTAATATGAAGGGGAAAAAAGGGAAATGAAGAATTTACCACTCTTGATTCCATGGGTTTGCTCCACTATTAAAAATAATGTTCCTAACTTTTAAATTTGCATAATTTTGACTTTGGCTTCAATCTTGTAAATATTTTTCTACTAGACAGAAGATCATTTCAGTAGTTTTTCTCTCTTTCTAGAGTGGTATTGTAACTGTAAACTGTATTATTGAGCACAAGACTTAGCTTTGGAAACAGGTGATATTTCTCTGTTTCAGGAGTTGGTGGAGGAGATGGCCTTGAATTTGTCTTATAGCCTATCAAATATGGAGTGTTTTTTACCCATGAAGAATGAATTTCATAGCTCTGGTCTTATCCTCTGTACCAAGAGACTCTAACAATATCCCACTGTAGATTTTACACTTGGCAGAATGGTATGCACATTTATAAGCATTTAACCTTCAACAAATAACTGCACACTCAGAATTAAATATGTATTTACAGATTATTCTGTTTCAGTAAGAAGATGGAGATTAGGTTTTTGTGGTATGAATTCCTAAGACTAACAAACTGTTACATGAGTGGACCCTATTCTTAGTGAAAGGTTTAGAACTTCATCTTATCTGTTCAAGGAAACTCTTTTTTTTCTCTGTATTTCCTACCTCTTGATTCCAGTTACAACTAAAGAAAGGGAGTGGGGGGGGAAAGGGGGCAAAAAAAAAAAAAAAAAAAAGATAATGATGAAATATGCAGTAGACAACAAAACAGTTAAACTTAGATTTAATCTGGTCTCTTTTTAACCATTTTACAACCAAAACCTTCCTATTCAGAAGTTGCTTTTTATTCAGCGTTTTGTTAACAGCAGTGGAAGTTTCTACATACTTTATAAAAGCTTTTGTGATACTGTTCTACTTCTCCATAAAACATACTTCGTATTTTATACATTCTTTATTTTACAAACTGTGTGTTGCCGTACACTGAACTTTCATTTCTTTGGCTTTCCAAATAAAATCAAAAATGGATCCAGTATTGCATTAAATTACTGAAGCAAAACCATCATGCTTTTTTGACTTATTTACCTGTACAGAATTCAAATCAGTTCTTCACCCTAGATATCTATTTCACAAGTTTTTTGGCATTGTTTGGCAGATTCTCAAGTTTTCCAGTATAAACTTGTAACATCAAAGTTTTCTTCTAAAATCCATTTCAATTTGCCAGATTTACTGTGGAGAACAAACTAGAAACACTGGCTAGATCCAGAATAGAAGAGTAACATCAATTCTTTTAGCAGAACAAAAACTTCTGAATATGGGTAGTATGTAAATTTGGGAAGTCAACATTTGTAGCGAAAGGAGATACCTTAAATTAAGCTAACCACCACAAACGGAAAAATCAAATGATTTTGTAGCATAAATCCTGCATTAACACAATTTCATTCACATACAGTATCAACTACTATAGTAGTTGATAGTGCAAATATGCCCAAAGTTTGCGCATTGCATTTCGTATTTGCTCAAAATACAAACTAATTCAAAACAGACTACAGTATTGCTTTTTTAACAGTTAGAATAGAATCCATTTAGCAATTGGTAGGAAACACACATTATAAGGGCCATAAGAATATGTAAAATAAGAGAGACACAGAAGCTAGGAAAAAAGAAAAAAGCAGAAATTTTGCAATTTTTGCAGCAGTTTATAACAAAGGCAGAGATAGAGGTTAAACTTTCTCTTTTGATGATGCTATCGACAATATGTCCTGCTTTCAGCAAAATATCTTAAAATGAAGTCTTGCAGAAAAAAATTTATCCTAAGCAAAGATTTAAGGGAGTAGCTAAACCTGAATTAACTTTTTGGAAAGTATTTTGCTTCATTTTTCATCTCACTAGTGGAATGATTTGCACTAGAAATTCCATTTTTGGTCGGCAGAGTAACTTCACTAACTTTCACCATCTTTTGCGGCACTGAAATTTAATGGCCTATGCAGGTCAATTTTAATAACCACTAGAGCTTCCTGACTTCCAAACCTTGTTTTAATATGATCACATCCAAATCAGCTGATCTCTAAGCCATCATTAAATGCCAATGAACTGTATAAGGCGGGGAAATCATTTTTTGCTAGAATAATGGGGTTTGGGACAGAGTTTGGGCTGCAATATGAATCATATATGTCTTCAGATGCTAAACCACTTCTTTGTAATGCTCCATTAGTTGAATGCTAACTCACTTTGGTAACCTACATACAGTTACTCAGACTAATAAATGCAATATATTTTGGAAATCTAAAATCACGCACCAATTAATAGGTACCTGTAAGAAATGTAAGTTAATTCCAGAATTCCATAAATAAATTCCAGGAGAATATTGGCTTAAAGCACAACTGTTTATTTGAAGGAATGTTTGAGAGGAGAGCAAGAATTTCGCTAAGTCATTCTTTAGTTTATATTTTAACAAACATGAGAATATGGGCACTTCAGTTAATAGCATGAGAAATTTTGAGAATTAAGATTGAGAGTCTTCTTTTACTTAACTGAGTTTTGGAGCAAGATATGGCATTTTTTATCATTCGCTATTCATTTGATAATTTGTTTTTGTAAGGCATGTATTATATGTGTGGATATATGCTTGCTTATGGTCAACATAAGTACATATGGGAGTATACATAAAAATGGAAAAACTAAAGCTCATATGAGGTTACTTTTTTTTTGGCTAAAAGTACCTGGGACAATAACTTGGATACAATATTGCAACTGCTAATTTATAGTATCTTCTACAGCCATAGCTAATATTTAACTAATATGCTGCTTATTTTGGTGATACAGCAGATAATACTGCTCAAAGATTTAAGATAATTATCTTAGCAGCACATATTCCATGAAAGTCATGAAGGGCTTTTTTATAGAAAAATGTTGTCTACAGGTATATTATAATTACTGTGTGATTTAACAATAATGTTTTTGTCATACATCTGGTCACTAGGGTGTTTTTTTTAATATTGTCAAGTGCTTGATTTCTTTTTCCTATACCTAGGATTAAATATGACTCTCTCTAAAATGGCTGCATGGTTATTACCCTGTCATTATAAATAATTATAGTGTATAACTGTAAAGACAAAAAGAATATTGATCTAAATAGACTGTCCCTTTGCAAGTACCAGCTCCTGCTTTTTTGAGTCAGTAGATAGTTTCCTGACCTGCTTTATCAAAATTAACTTTTTTAAAAAATACATTTTTAGCTACATCTATTCTTTTGGATAGATTTATATCGTGAACAAACAACAAAGCTGAGTATATGTATACAAATTAAATACTGAGAAATACCTTTATTTAGGATTTATCTTACTGCAGCTTCATCAAACAGCACAGAGACTCTGTTAAATGTGGCAGAAAGAGTTAACTCCTTGGTTTGTACCAGCACTGACTGAATTCTCTGAGAAGATGAGGCAATCCTGAGTGACACCAGTCAGGTCTTAACACTGAGCCCTAAAAATCACAGAATCACAGAATCACAGAATCACTGAGGTTGGAAGGGACCTCTGGAGATCATCTAGTCCAACCCCCCTGCTCAAGCAGGGTCACCTAGAGCACATTGCACAGGATTGCATCCAGGCGCATTTTGAATATCTCCAGAGAAGGAGACTCACCTCTCGGGGCAACCTGTTCCAGTGCTCTGTCACCCTCACAGTGAAAAAGTTTTTCCTCATGTTAAGATGGAAGTGTCTGTGTTTCAGTTTGTGCCCATTGCCTCGCGTCCTGTCGCTCGGCACCACTGAAAAGAGTCTGGCCCCATCCTCTCGACACCCTCCCTTCAGATACTTGTACACATTGATAAGATCTCCTCTCAGCCTTCTCTTCTCCAAGCTAAACAGGCCAAGCTCTCTCAGCCTTTCCTCATAAGAGAGATGCTCCAGTCCCCTAATCATCTTTGTGGCCCTTCGCTGGACTTGCTCCAGTAGTGCCACATCCCTCTTGTACTGGGGAGCCCAGAACTGGACGCAGTACTCCAGATGGGGCCTCACCAGGGCTGAGTAGAGGGGGAGAATCACCTCCCTCCACCTGCTGGCAACACTCTTCCTGATGCACCCCAGGATACCATTGGCCTTCTTGGCCACAAGGGCCCATTGCTGCCTCATGCTTAACTTGGTGTCCACCAGCACTCCCAGGTCCTTCTCGGCAGAGCTGCTTTCCAGCAGGTCAGTCCCCAACCTGTACTGGTGCATGGGGTTATTCCTTCCTCCCCAGGTGCAGGACCCTGCACTTCCCTTTGTTGAATTTCATGAGGTTCCTCTCTGCCCACCTCTCCAGCCTGTCCAAGTCTCTTTGAATGGCAGCACAGCCCTCTGGCGTATCGGCCACTCCTCCCAGTTTTGTATCGTCAGCAAACTTGCTGAGGGTGCACTCTGTGCCTTCGTCCAGGTCATTGATGAAGAAGTTGAACAAGACTGGAGCCAGTACTGACCCCTGGGGGACACCGCTAGCTACAGGCCTCCAACTAGACTCTGTGCCACTGAGCACAACTCTCTGAGCTCTGCCATTCAGCCAGTTCTCAATCCACCTCACTGTCCACTCATCTAGCCCGCACTTCCTGAGCTTGTCTGTGAGGATGTTATGGGAGACAGTGTCAAAAGCCTTGCTGAAGTCTAGGTAGACAACATCCACTGCTCTCCCCTCATCTACCCAGCCAGTCATTCCATCATAGAAGGCTATCAGATTGGTTAGGCATGGTTTCCCCTTGGTGAAGCCATGCTGACTACTCCTGATCACCTTCTTTTCCTCCACATGCATGAAGATGGCTTCCAGGATGAGCTGCTCCATCACCTTTCCAGGGATGGAGGTGAGGCTGACTGGCCTGTAGTTCCCTGGGTCCTCCTTCTTGCCCTTTTTAAAGACTGGGGTGACATTGGCTTTCTTCCAGTCCTCAGGCACCTCTCCTGTTCTCCATGACCTTTCAAAGATGATGGAGAGTGGCTTAGCAATAATGTCCGCCAGCTCCCTCAGCACTCGTGGGCGCATCCCATCAGGGCCCATGGATTTGTGGGTGTCAAGTTTGCTTAAATGATCTCTAACCCACTCCTCCTCCACCAAGGGAAAGTCTTCCTCTCTCCAGACTTTCTCTCTTGCCTCCAGGATCTGGGGTTCCTGAGGGCTGGCCTGACCAGTAAAGACTGAAGCAAAGAAGGCATTCAGTAACTCTGCCTTCTCTGCATCCTTCGTCACCAGGGCACCCACCCCATTCAGCAAAGGGCCCACATTTTCCCTAGTCTTCCTCTTGCTGCTGATGTATTTGAAGAAGCCCTTCTTGTTGTCCTTGACATCTCTAGCCAGATTTAATTCCAAACGGGCCTTAGCCTTCCTCGTCGCATCCCTGCATACTCTGACAACATTCCTATATTCCTCCCAAGTGGCCTGTCCCCCTTTCCACTTTCTGTAGACTTCCTTCTTCTGGTTGAGTTTTGCCAGGAGCTCCTTGCTCATCCATGCAGGTCTCCTACCTCCTTTGCTTGACTTCCTACTCATAGGGATGCACCGCTCTTGAGCCTGGAGGAAGTGATGTTTGAATATTAACCAGCTCTCTTGAACACTCCTTCCTTCCAGGGCCCTCACCCATGGGATTCCTCCAAGTAGGTCCCTGAAGAGGCCAAAGTTTGCTCTCCTGAAGTCCAGGGTTGCGATCCTACTTGGTGCCCTGCTGCCTCCTCGCAGGATCCTGAACTCCACCATCTCATGGTCACTGCAGCCAAGGCTGCCCCCAACCTTCACATCTTCCACCAGTCCTTCTTTGTTTGTTAGTACGAGGTCCAGCAGCACACCTCTCCTTGTTGGCTCCTCCACCACCTGGGTCAAGAAGTTGTCACCAATGCTCTGCAGGAATCTCCAGGACTGTTTGTGCCTAGCTGTGTTGTCTTTCCAGCAGATATCGGGGTGGTTGAAGTCCCCCATGAGAACCAGGGCCTGGGATCGTGAGGCTACTTCCAGCTGTCTGTAGAAGGCCTCATCGACTTCCTCATCCTGATCAGGTGGCCTGTAGTAAACACCCACAACAGTGTCACCCATGCTAGCCTGCCCTTTGATCCTTACCCAGGAGCTCTCGACTCGCTCTTCATCCACCCCTAGGCACAGCTCAATACATTCCAGTTGCTCTCTCACATAAAGAGCAACTCCACCACCTCGCCTTCCTGGCCTGTCTTTCCTAAAAAGCACGTAGCCATCCATGACAGCACTCCAGTCATGCGAGCTATCCCACCATGTCTCTGTAATGGCAATGAGATCATGGCCCTGCGACCGCACAGATATCTCTAGTTCTTCCTGTTTGTTCCCCAAGCTGCGTGCATTGGTGTACAGGCATTTCAGGGAGGTGATCGAGCATGCAGGTTTCCCAGGAGGGCTAAAAGAGGGTCCTCCATAGCCACATCCCATGCGCACTTCCCTGGCTGCATTCACCTGTTGGAGGCATCCTGACTTGAGCAGTCTTTTGCCAACTACCCTGTCACTATAACTCTCCCCCTCCCCCATCTTTCCTAGTTTAAAGCCCTCCTTACCAGGTTGGCCAACCTGTTGGCAAAGACCTGTGTGCCCCGCCTCGTGAGGTGGATCCCATCTCTCGCCATCAGTTGTTGATCTTCAAACAGGGTCCCATGGTTGTAGAAACCAAAACCCTGTTGCCAACACCAGCGGCGCAGCCAGTCGTTAACCTGGAAAGTCCGTCTCCTCCTCCTCTCATCCATCCCCCTCACTGGCAGGATTGAGGAGAAGATGACCTGGGCTCCCAGACCCTTGACCACCATCCCCAGAGCTCTGAAATCCTGCTTGATGGTCTCCAGTTTGCCCTTGGTGTCATTGGCGCCCACATGGAAGAGCAGCAGTGGGTAATAGTCCTAAGCGTGGACAAGCCTAGGCAGTCTTTGCATGACATCTCTCACACAAGCCCCCGGCAGGCCACAAACCTCTCTAGACAAGAGGTCAGGTCGGCAGATAGATGCCTCCGTCCCCTGCAGCAGGGAGTCCCCCACAACAATCACCCGCCGCTTTTTCCGGGTGTTCCGGCAGGGCACAGGGTCTGTTGTCCCGGTTACTTCCCTGGCAGCCATGCCCATCTCCTCCTCATCCTGGAGGGCACTAAACCTGTTCTTCAGCTTCAGGTCTTCAGGAGGAGTAGGAGCCTTTCTCCTCCCACGAGCAGTGACCAGTTTCCAGCCTTCTTCTGTGATGTTATGATGTACCGTGTCACACGGCACAGAGCCCTCTGGCAACTCCACTGCTGCAGGGGGTTGGGACTCCTGGAGCTGTACAGTCTCCGAGAATACCCTGTCTATCTCTTGCTCTGCTTCTCGGATGCTGCGCAGCCTACTGACCTCCTCCCGTAACTCCCTTACCTGACGACACAACTCGACAACAGCAGCACACCTCCTGCAGGAGAGCTGGCTGCCAGCCCAGGCCTCCCGGAGAGGCCCCAAGCACTCCCTGCAGCCTGAGACCTGTAGAGCTGCATCTACTGTCAGAGGGCCAGTCTGGGTCCAAGCCTCTGACACAGCAACTCCAGCAGCCGCTGGGGAACGCGCTGTGCGGCGTGTCACGACCATACTTGAGGAAGTGTACACCACAGGGAACAGAAATGAAGGTCCCTTCGCACATCCCTTCTGCGCAAACTGCTGCGCAAACTGCTGCACAAACTGCTGCATCTGTTCACTGCCTCTGGGAGCTGCGCTCTAGGCCTGGCTCTTATATAGGCCTCTCCCTAGCACTGACTCACAGGGTGCTTGACCGCCCAATCAAGGGCCACTGGGATCAAAGGCCCCAACCCCCTCTGGTCAGGGGCAACCCAGAGAGCTCGTTAGCAGCAGCCACTCCTAGCTGGAGCTTTTCCCACGAGCTTTTCCCAGGAGAAGTCAAGGCCTCCTGCAGTTGTCCTTGCCTAGCTTCCCCTTTCCTGTTCACAGCGATCACCTTCTAGGTCCTCGGGGGTCCTCAGAAAGCCCACAACTTCCACAAGATCCTCAAGTTCTAGTCAGAGCCCAACCACTGCTGCGCAAACTGCTGCCTCTGTTCGCTGGCTATTTAACTCTGAGGGAGAAAAACTAAAGGTGTTAATGTGTCTTAATGTGGAATGGCTAATGATAGGCAAAACTGTTAGACTTTGTTATATATGTTTTTTCTTCTTTGTCCATTTTTAGTCTTAATTTCAAAGCTGTTTTGAAGATTTTTGTTTATTTTTTTCTGTAGTTCATGTGTGAACATTTTGGAAGACTTTTGTGGACTGATCACTAGCAAGAATGTGTTTTAAATTGTTTTTCAAAGCTTTTTGTTTTAGTTCAGTAGGTCAGCAGCTACCTATTTTTAAATCGATTCAATAACATATTTATGACTAAGGCAGTGTACAGTGTTATCTGAAAATCTAATCTGCTGTAAAAAGTTCAAGAGTATGGCCTGTTAACCTCTGAAAGCCTGTGATTTGGTTTCTTTAACTTGAAAATGTCCTACTTTTCCAGAACTGTCCCAGTTGGACCAGCCAGTTACGTTTCTAATAGATTAGTCAGTCTGGTATTGCTCTTGATGGGTCCCTGCCAGTAGGCATTTTCAGGGTATATTCAACGGGAGCAGCTGAGCACATGACAGGGTTCAGTCAGGGTTACCTTTACAAGAGCAAGATTAAAAAAAAAATACTTTTTATATCTCTCCAACTTCAGAGTTTAGGTTGCTGTGGAACAATTCACAGAATCACAGAATGGTTGAGGTTGGAAGGGACCTCTGGAGATCATCTAGTCCAACCCCCCTGCTCAAGCAGGATCACCTAGAGCACGTTGCACAGGATCCTGTCTAGACAGCTTTTGAATATCTCCAAGGAAGGAGACTCCACAACTTCTCTGGGCAACCTGTTCCAGTGCTCTGTCACCCTCACAGTAAAGAAGTTTTTCCTCATGTTCAGACAGAACTTCCTGTGTTTCAGTTTGTGCCTGTTGCCTCTTGTCCTGTCGCTGGGTACCACTGAAAAGAGTCTGGTCCCATCCTCTCGACACCCTCCCTTCAGATACTTGTACACATTGATAAGATCTCCTCTCAGCCTTCTCTTCTCCAGGCTGAACAGGCCCAGCTCTCTCAGCCTTTCCTCATAAGAGAGATGCTGCAGTCCCCTAATCATCTTAGTAGCTCTCTGCTGGACTCGCTGCAGTAGCTCCATGTCTCTCTTGTATTGGGGAGCCCACGTTTGAACACAGTGCTCCAGATATGGCCTCAGCAGGGCTAAGTGGAGGGGGAGGATCACCTCCCTCGACCTGCTGGCAACACTCTTCCTGATGCATCCCAGAATACCATTGGCCTTCTTGGCCATAAGGGCACATTGCTGCCTCATGGTCAACTTGGTGTCCACCAGCACTCCCAGGTCCTTCTCGGCAGAGCTGCTTTCCAGCAGGTCAGTCCCCAACCTGTACTGGTGCATGGGGTTATTCCTCCCCAGGTGCAGGACCCTGCACTTCCCTTTGTTGAACTTCAGGAGGTTCCTCTCTGCCCACCTCTCCAGCCTGCCCAGGTCTCTCTGAATGGCAGCACAGCCCTCTGGCGTATCAGCCACTCCTCCCAGTTTTGTATCATCGGCAAACTTGCTGAGGGTGCACTCTGTGCCTTCATCCAGGTCACTGATGAGTAAGTTGAACAAGACTGGAGCCAGTACTGACCCCTGGGGGACACCGCTAGCTACAGGCCTCCAACTAGACTTTGTGCCACTGATCACAACCCTCAGAGCCTTGCCATTCAGCCAGTTCTTAATCCACCTCACTGTCTGCTCATCTATCCTGCACTTCCTGACCTTGCCTATGAGGTTTTTATGGGAGATGGTGTCAAAAGTTGTAAGTCTCTTGGACTTCAGTGCAAATTGGATTAGAATTTAAGACTCATGGATGATCAGTGAGGAGATGGATTAGTAGACAAACTGATCTACTGCAAGGACACTGACATTGTGGTTTGAAGCAAACTGGCTTCTGTATTTTAGGGCGAGACTATGATGGGCAGCTGTTCCAATGCAAAATACCTGCAGATTGAAACTTGTCACAAGCAGTTAAGAATTTTAGTTGTGGAAAAAATTGAGAAGGTTACATTTCTTCTCAATGTAATCTTATGTGACTGCTTTATTCTCATGATTCATTTCCTAGAAGAGACCCCTACATATTCTGAATGTGGTAACCAATGTTTTGCAGAAAGATGCTCTGTGTATAACCTACAATATCTCTTGAGACATTTGTATCCTTACTGGGGAGGACATCGGTCTTCTGTTGCGTAAGCAGGTGTAGCTCCGTTGTCTTGTACAGGAGTTCCATATTGACTCTACTAGAGTTGCAAGGAGGAGTTGAAGTTTGTGTAAAAGGTCATGGTATGAGGATTACTAAAGAGATACTGACTGCAGTAATTCCACTAAACTAGTAACTTTTGGTTTCCCATCTTTTGAATTGTTGCACCCAATACTGAGGTACTGTTAGCTTAACATCTGACAGAGACTGTTGTGGAAAAAATAGGAATCTTTCTGAATTTCTATCTTATTTATTGACCTGGATAAATAAAAGCAAAGAAAAAAAAAAAAAGTGGGGAGAGGTGGGAGAGAGAGGTGAGTGCTTGTCCTAGATTACTGACATTGGTAGTATGATGGCCATCACCTCTGTAGATCCTATTAGTTAATCATGCAGTACCAGTGACTGCAGTATGGTAAAGCTTTCTAGCAGATGCATCTGGCCAGGCAGATGCAGTGAGATGTACCTTAGATGTAAACCTGGTTTCCAAGGATGCATTTCTCAGTCTCTCAGGAACAGACTACAACAATTTACTCTGCGTGCTTTTAAACTTGAAGTTATTTGAGAAATATAAATAGGCAGGCTACTGTATTCCAGGTCAATCAATAGCTGTATTTCAATGGTTGCTCATTTTATGAACTCTGGTTTGGGTCTTGTGAAATGCTAACCAGGGAATAGAGACTGCCATTTTCTTCATTCTGGTGGGCCTCGGCCTCAGCTGTGTTGAAGATGCATTTGAGCTCAATCCTGTTTTACTCTGGGGAAGGTGGTAGATCATCCTCTGTGGGTCACTAGTTTCAGAAATGGCTCTCCCCTCACAAACTGAAATACTAATTTATTGATCTGCAGGGTTGACTGTAGACCATATCTGCTTTTACTGGTTTCTGCACAGGGAACAGAAGAGGAGACTTTTTCTGAGCATATTTTAGTATACTGATAATTATTAGGTTTCATTATTTAAATACTATTGGATCTAATCTCTGTAAAACCATAGCTACTGATTTCTGTCAAGTTATGTAACTTCAACATTTGACTTATGGTATCAGTTAAGTTGCATCTTGTGAATATAGAGACTGATTTCTAAATGTCATAATGGTAAAATCCATCAGAAAGGAACTTCTCTGCTATTTATAGGAAGTAAATAACATGATTAAGAGATACATCCTTCTAAGATTTATCAAATATAGCTTAAACTTAAAATTTAAGCAAATATGTTCAGCTCATTTTTTTTCATCAAACTACACCTTGCTAGAGGTGCTGTGTCTCTACTCTGTGCTCTGTCACACTTGGGAAGTTGATGAAACCTTTGCAGCCTTGCTGGCCTATCTGGCTCTCTTCCTGTGAAGAGCCAGAGCTTTAGTAACCTTCTAGCCAGCTCAGCCTTATTGGTCATCTCAAGATAAATCGCCTTTGAGTTAGGTCATATTGACACCAACTGCTGCTTTTCTCATGATGCAATTGTTCTCAGTGTTAATACTGTGACCACATCTGGCAAGCACCAGGGGTGCCAAATGCTGACCTGACTGATGCTGCGGCTGGCAGCATTCTGTCTTGCATTGCTCTAAATCCCCAGCCAAGTGTGGCATTCCTCTGCTAGTGGTGACTTCTGCAGCATTTACTCAATGCTATTGAATACCTTTCCATCAAAGAATGAAAAAGAATTGAAATAAATATATTAAGAGACTCAGCTGTGGAGAAGCATTAGAGAAAAATAAATCTCAAAAAATCTGCATAGTCATGTTATGAAAAAGTTTTATATTGATTAGAATTATAAATATTTCTGTTAAAGTTGTTGGAGGCAGAATAGCTATAATAGGTTCTATTTATAAAAGTGAATTTTGAAATAAAATTTAAAGAAATTTAGACTAAGCATGTGTGTAAATATTACTGAACTCTGAGTCTATGGCTTTAAGGTTCTGAGTAGTGGAACTTATCTGTGTTGCAAAGCACATTTGATGATAGATAACAAAGAAACTAAGTCAGTCCTCCAATATTCAGAAAATTTTCATTTAGAAAGATTTCTGCTTATTTGATGTGTACAACCTTATTTCATTTTAGAGTATTGTTTTCACTGAATCTGCATGGTAGAATGAATTACCTCTGATTATGTTGCTTTCCACATGATTGTGGATATTTCTTTCCTAAAGATAATCTTAGCTTAATTATCTGAATGAAATAAAGAGTACTATTGCATTTTTTAAGAAAATTCTTCTGTAACTTTGCCAGCGTATTCCCTTTCTTCTCTTCAAGAGCATCTACAGCAATCATATGTATGTTGATTGGGTGGGATGTGGTTCATACTTGTGCATTTTAGTCGTCTTTAAAATAGCTGACTACAGTCTCCCTAGAGATGTTAGATACTTCTTCCTCTGTTTCTTACACAGCAGGTAATTTAAATTAAGCAAAGTGGACTAGTTTCTTGGGCTAGTTTCCCAAGGAGAGCTTGGGATATGTTTATGTTTAGTGGACAATGGTGTAGTGATCAACCAGCTCAGGGATCTAGTGCATCTCCGTTGTGTAATAGCATGTCAAGCAACAACATTAGCTCCCCTTCTGAAGGTAGCGTACTCTGCCTCTTAACAAGACTAACTGGTTCAGACATAGCTCTGTACTTGATACAGTGATGTTACGGTCAGGAAGATAATTACACACCAACAAAACTTAAGTCTCATCCTTAGTGAGCACTTAAAAACTCAATTTATACTTAAACTTGTATAGGAATTTTGAAATAAGCATTTCCTTCCTTGTGTTACTTGCAAACCCTGATCTAATAGAAATGCTCAGTGGGTGTTTAATTCTATGTGAAAGTTAGACAGGAGAAGAGTCTTCCTTTTGCTCAATAGCCTGGTGCTAGAACACTCAGACACAAGAATTATGGGTTTAAATGCCACCTGTATGGAAGCACTAGACTATTTTCTGGGAAGCTGTGCTCTATTTTCCCCTGGGAAGGTCTTTCTACTTTTTAGTGCCAGTTATGTATTAGCCTGAGAAGCCACATAGTTCTTCTCTCAGCTGAACATAATTTTTCCCATTCATTGTGTAAATTGTGTTTTATATAGTAAAGGGACAGCACAAATCCTTTTGAAAGAAAGGACAGGCACTTTTTTCTCTTGAAGAAGAAATTTAGATACCTATCTGTGGAGGAAAGCTCAGGGATGTTTCTCTCTTCTTGGGACTTGTATCTAAATCCCTGAAAGCATCTCTGGTGCTTAAAACCCACTTTTTCCTTCACTATATATCCCTCACTGGTAATGCTACAGACTCCCTGAGTCAGTCACTTGCCCACTGCGATTCCTACAGTTACTAGTTTAAATCACTTTGGTTTATAAACAGGTGTCTTGAATTAGGTGTCTTATGTTGTCTCAATAACACACATTTCTTGGATGCTTAAATTCTTCCCCTTAAGACTTCAGGCAAGACTTACAAGTATGTTTCTCTGACTACTTCCAATTGGTTATGGAAAAAGTTAAAACTTTTCCTTAAAGAACTGTCTGACTGAGGTTTATAATATCCTTAAATTTCTAAATACTCTTTAAATATCCTTAAATACTCTAGGTCCTCTATGGATAATTAGACGAGCCCTGTTCCAAAGAATACAATTGAAAGGGGCAATAGAGAAGGGTTGTAGGAGCAGAAACCGATGCATGGAAAAGCAGAGTAAGCTTTCCCATTCACACAGTAGGGAGATCTGGAGAGAGAACTGTTCTCTTCTGAATCACGTAAGGGATGCCGTTATTCATTCACACTGGATCCTAATCCTTGCTATGTCTTTATAAGGTGCCTTCTCTGGGATGGCCTTTTTTTTTTTTTTAATACTGTATATTTTTATTTAGTCAGTTTGTTCCAAAAGGTACTATTCAAATTGCTCCAAACAGGCAAATGTCAAGAATGAATGTTAGGTGATATTTGTATGTGGAAAAAGCGTTTTGTTTGTACATGTGAAAACTATAACATGAGTTTATTCTTACTACATAAGGCAAGTCAGAAAATGATTTTTAAGTTTCTTAAAATAGAATGTATATTACTTCCATATCTGCAAATAATGTCCAAATAGTAGTACATTTCAAAGTGATTTTTTTTCCTGCTTTAGAAGCAGACAGGTATTCTACCAAAATAACAGATTTGGGGTCCAAGTTGGAGATCAAATAATGAATTGCTTGTCAAAAATATTGCAGAAGAGAGGGTGGAAAAATGAAATTCATTCATACACAGCTACAACATGTGGCTGTTCATGACAGAGTTCAATAAACACTCTGGTGGGGAAAAAAGGGTTCATTGTACTTGTGGAACTGTAACACGTTCCAGAAGTTAAAGGACAGAAATGAACTAAGCTAGCAGAAACATGCTATGTGCTGTGTGACTCAGATAATCTGATCAGAATACTGCCAATGAGAAATGTACGTCTTTTAAATTAAGACATAATAGTAAGGTAACAAAAGGTAACAAAAATACTGATACAAAAAAATGACACCCCAAAAATATGTGTTTAACTACTTTTTTTAAAACAATCTATAGCAATTTTTAGCTAAAATCTACTAATTTGTAATTCTCAGGTGGCTCAGAATGACCAAGACTAAATTCAGAAAGAACAAAGAAATTTCATCAGATTTTGTCTCTAAACCTTCCTCCTTCCATACAGCAAAATCCAGGTCAGCGGGTATTTAAATACTGCCCAAGGAGGTGGAACTGAGCCTACAGTCCTGAGCTAAGGTTTTCTCCCTCGGAGGCTGTCTCCTCAGCGACAAGAAAGCTGCTTATGCAGCCCCTGCTTGCCTCCCAAAGGCTGATGTCCACCTTGTGATACCCCTGTAGCACACACTATCACCGTCTGAGAAATGTAGTAACATGGAATTCAGAGGCGCTAATAACGAAAGGCTGGCAAGAAGCCACCCCTATTTAAGCAAGAATAAGTGCTGATCACGGGCCTGGGAGTGCAATTGTACCTTTTTTGAAAGCTGAAAGCTGCTACTGAGGGCTCCAGCAAATGCCTCCATAAACCTGGGGGCAAGGTTCACTATGTGTTTCATGAACAAAGCTTTTATAACAAGGTCCTGTTCAAGAACAAAGTCATTTTATGTGACCACTTGATTATAAATACTCTTATATCAAGTGGTCAGATCACTTACCTGGGAGCTTAATTCCCAGGATTCATTACCAGGCCTCTGGGTGGTTTTTTGCATCAACCCAGTGATGTGTAAAAAGTCCTAGAAGTATGAAATAGGATACAAGACTTTTCCTACTCATGATGTAGGAGGGAGGAGCCATTTAAATAATGAGACCTGCAAGTTTTTTCTAGAACCTGGTGTTGGGGGCTGGTGGCTCTATGTTGGGAAGCGGAAAGGAAATGTATGCTCTCTTCCCCTGTTGTCTGGTTTTCATGGAAAGAAAACACAGGCTCAAGGGTTAGAGGGAAGCCATGGAAGGCTTGCTAGTCAAATATATATTCTTTAATTCCAGGCAGTAGGATCCATGATGTTCAGTGGAGAGGTAACCTGTGGCTTTCTGATGTCTCTGTGCAAAACAACGGCTTTCTAACGAATGAAAAAACAGCTTATTTTGACATGCCCCGGAAGTCCATAAAAGCAAAGATTGTTACTAAAGGTATGATTATGCAAATATGTATGCAAATATGGGTGACGAAGTAACATTTCTCTTTTTGCCAAATGCCTTTTCTCACACTAAAACTAACCCAGAAACATTCTCTAAGGGAGCTTAAGAAGCATTGCTTAAGAAGTATTGCTTAAGATATATGAAAAATATTTTCTTCTTTGTAGACACAAAAAATAAATGCTATCTCATTGCTTTCAGGGACCTCATTCCCAGGGGGGAGCCCTATCAGCTGCAAGCAAGAGGTACAGGAATCATCAGGCAGAAAGGAAGACAGCCAGAAATGAGCTGCTGCGACATGAGAGAGAGTTCCGCGGCAAAACAAGTTCCTGGAGAACATGAGGCGGATGAAAAAGGTGAGCTATTATTAGCACATTGTTGCCATGAGGGAGCAGGACTGAAAGCTGCAAGGTAAACACCAGGTTGGAGGCAGGGAACTGGTGAAGGCAGAATCTGCATTAGCAGCCTCTGCTCCGCTCTGTGCAGGCAGTGGGCAAGGCTGGTTAGGAATTCAGCTACTCACTGAACATGAAACACAGGTATACCTTCAGTTATAAGCAAGTGCAGCAAAAAGGGAGGAAGAACACATGTAGAATCAAATACATTTCATGAGGCATAACAGCATGAAGGTATCTTGTAAGACTGATACTTGGACAAACATGTAATTGTTTTAGTATACTAGTTTTGCAAATGATATTCCCTCTCTTCCCCTTCTCCAGTCTGTTGCTGCCCTTTGCTCAGCTGGTTACAAGCTTTCTGTCAACTTCCTATCCTATTTTATGTGTTTACTTAGTTTTATTTTTCAGGATGGGATAGTAAGGCATTCAAATGAAAATTGTGTTCTTTGCTTTATTTCCTTCTCGTTTTTTCTGTGTGAATGTAAACTGTTGGCAGTGCCATAGTGATTCATAGTTCAGGAATGCTAAAGAAACATTAAATAAAATCAAACGCTAATAAATTCTCTTATACATTTGACTACTTCAGTGTTAAAAAAACCCACAAGCAAAAAACAACAAATCCAAGCAAAAAAAACCCTAAAAGCAATCTGTCAAGTCACAGGTACATTGCTGAAGTTGCATTATCCATAATGACGGTTTCTCCCTGGCCAGCGTTTCACATTGTTATGATAATTTGCTCTGCAAAACAGGCATGTGGGCACATACGGCATCCCATTATTTCCTTTGCTCTCTTGGAGTCAGACCCTGTTATCACAGGTGCATTTGCTGGCTGCCTGCTCCTTCTGTATAAACGAACACTGGCATCAACCCACCCCTGGGAAAAGCTCCCCGCCCCTTCCTTGCAAATGTTATGCAGTGCAAAGGGCTCCCTTGTAACACATGGCAATTCTACCCTTTTGCATTCAGACAATTTTGTAAGCAGCCTCAAGTTGTCTGTAATTGCCCAAATGCACATTTTACAACTATCCTGCAATTAATTGCAGCTTAGTGTGCAATTAAACCTCCTTCTGCCAGGTGCTCTCACATCAGGGCTATACTTCATAAGCCAGGGCGCAGGCGGATCAGCCAGGTTTCTGGAATTATCTGGCATCTCACATCCTGCTCACAGCTGATCATGGCAGTCAACAGATATCTGCTTTTGTTGGCATATTCCCCATCAGCACCATTAGAGGAGACATCATGGGCGCATATATGCCATAATACTCCCTGCATAATTCATGAAACCTTGCTACATACAGCCCACAACTTATTTCGGGTACACCATCAATCTTCACTACCGTGGGCAATCTGCTTCAGAACTGTCTGACAGACCCCCTCTGCAGCAATACTCATAGCTGATCAACAAATGTCGCAAACTGTAAGAGGGAGAATTAGTCGTATTTCTAATAGCATTCTGTTTGGGCGTAATCTCTTTCATGGGTGTGACTGAAATGAAGGAATGGGGCAAGTTTTCTTTTGGGGAGGTGGTTCATACCTCATGTGAAGCCACTGCTGGTGACCACAGCACTGCAAGATGGTATAGTCTCACCATTCTTTGCTGCTTGATGTTTTTCAGAGCTGCTGCTAAGCAAATGTTGTCTTTGCTGCTGTTTTAGACTGCACTTGCAATTCCATTGTTCCTTGTCTGCATCCAACATATATGAGCAGTCCTCCACAGTCATTTGAGCAGAGCAATAAGCTATAAGCTTGTTCCTGACACTGTCTCAAACTCTGCCTGTTTGCTATTCACAAACTGAATTATAAAAGCTAGAGCTAGAACATCTTCCCAGCACCGAAACAATGCCTTGCTAGCTTCTTACGATTTTCCAAGTTGAAGTGCATTTCTGCATTGGATTAGAGGAGAGAATTTGCCCCTATACTTCACAAAATAATTAAGATGATCATCTTGTTTAGGAGTCCAGTGTAGGATACTGCTGTAGACCCTATAAGTCTGGCCCTGATACAGTTTCACAGTTCGTCTTTTGCCTAGGCTAACACGCTAATAAAAGTATATGCTATATAGACACATACATACTCACACAGAGGCCAAAGTCTATATGTTCCTATGTGTTCTGTGGAAACAGAGTCCACTCCAGTCCTGTCCTTTCAGGCAGAAATGTAGTCTGCACTGAACAGAGAGTGTCTGATATCTGAAATATGAGATAATCACCTAAAACAGCTGATTAGTTATCCATTAAAATGATTGATTGCTAGAAATAAGTCATAAAAATCACTAGAAACAGTTCTTTCTTCAGAAACTTTGCTACTCTTCTGAGGTAATTCATCATCTGGTATTCTCACAGCCTTGATGATGATCAAGTCTGGAAATCAAAAAAACAAAAGGCAGATACTGCCTGAAACAGCAAGTATGAGGCAGCTTGTAAATCTGACATTCTTTGGAAGAAAATAACATGTCTTCAATGCTGTTCAAAGAATAAAACACAGAGTCTAAAAATATTACCAGAGGTGGGTTGTATGATTGTATCTACTGTCTGAAAAGGAAAGGGAGATGTTGCTTTTGGTTTTTAGGATGGTTAAAAGGCAACCTGGTAAACATGCGTTCCTAACTCTGCCTATCTCAAAGCAATCTATATCTTAAAGATTATATGCAGCATCACATCCTTGCAAATTAACTTCTTCTCATCAGAAATAACCTCTTAAGTCTTTTGAATGAGAAAAGTTTTAAAGATCTATCAGTATTTATGAAAAAAAAGATCTACATGCATTTAAGAGGAGGATGGAAATGTTGGTGAAGAAATATTTGTTGAAGATTACTAAGTATATGCAAGCACATCCAGCTTAGGAGGATCTCAGATCCCTTCTTTCTCTGCTAGGATCTGAATATGGTGCCATCTTCCAAGGTAGATGGAGCAATGAGTGCTTCTCTACATGACTTAGGAAGGGTTTAAAGTAAATGAATGTCAAGCACCAAAACATCAAGAAACACAAAATTATGACTTGTGCTGCTGGTTTATGTAGTGAGGGAGCAGACTATAGGGTGGAGGAAGGGAAAAGAGCCTTATACAAAGGAATGTGAGGGTGAAAAAAATATGAATGAGTTGTTTGCTGATGTCATAGATAGTAAAAAGCAAGACTGATGAATGACCCCTCATATTTAAGTGGACCTGGGGCATATCTACCACTTCAAACACATGCTGTCTAAAATGCTTTTCCAAAATGTGAGCTTGCATTTGTGTATCTACTGTATGCATGCATTTTCAAGATCTCTAAAGCAAATGACAAGCAAACTGGCTCTTTTCTCATATAATTAGTGTCTTCTCATATCAGTTAAGGAAGCAGATGGTTGCACAGTTTGTACACACAGAGTTCCAAATGTTCCTAGTGTGTGACTCTTGTTGACGGTCACAATCAACAACACCAAATAGAATCCTCTCCAAACTGTGATAAAGCAAAATGACCATTAAGTTGGATCAAAGGCAGTTATTCATTTAGGTTTAGTAGAGTGTTCATTATAGTTATTACAGTAATACACATTCTATTACATAAATAGAAGCACTGTGTTAATAGTCCAATTTGATAGCCATTTTGTTCAAAGGAGCAAGAAAAAAATTTCCAAGTGAGATATCTTACAACAGGGTTGTCTAACTTGAGGCATGCAGTTTGCTGGAGTAACAAGGTAGTGGTTCATGAAGTGCTTAACTGTGTTTTGACATACTCAGGAGTTTACAAGAGATCATCTGGGTCATGGTCAGGCTTGTCCTGTGAACTGATAGTTGTGTTTTAGGAAAACTCTTTTCTAGGTTTGTTCCGTCATATTGCTATTGGAGTTTGAGTTAAATTTATTTCTATTTTCAGGATAGATGTTTCCATTTCTTTCTCCTGCTATGGGGATACTCCATGTCAGTATATATAGAAATAAACATTTGAATAATGTGTGAGTAATTTGATTGTGAAAATATGTATTGCAGACTTTTCAAACTTGTTTGTCAGGAATTATTTTTTATACAGGTTTTTGAATATAACTCCCAACACTACTTCTCCCTTAGAGTCCATAAAAACCCAAAGAATTGAAGAACATAAGAAATCTCTGTCTTGGTGAGATCAGTGGTCCATCGAGCCTAGCAACCTATTAACAGAGGTAGCAATACGAGATGCTGTTTAGTGAGACCATATAAGCCTGGTCATTTCTTTGTTTTGCTGCTTTGTTTTTAGCGATTATTGTAGAAGTGCATAAATAAATACAATAATGATTCACATATGGCAGACTAGCAAAGAAATTACTTTAAAGCTAGGAGACAGGATAATTTTGGATTTCCAACCAACTATTTCTTCACTCAGTAAAATCAGGATTTAAATAGACAGGTTTTCCCTAGGTGTGCCAAAATGTATGGATCAAGGTCATATCTTCAGGGCCTTTTTGAATGCTGAAAGCATGAAAAAGACTGAAAATAGATGGCCAAGTTATAAGAGAGAAAGTACAATTGCATTCATTGAACATCCTCTACAACTAATAGAAAATTCTGTTTCCCATCAGGAACCTTCAGTGAACCTAAAGTGTTGTTATGAACTCTGCACCCAATCAGAGTCATGTGATCCTTAATGAAAATAGTAAAAGAAAGGCAGGAAGAACAGCAGTCAGACCTTCTGTCTGCATTCCCAGCAGAATTCTTATCTCTTTCCCTTGTTGTTAATGCACAGCCAAGGCACTACTTAGTCTGACCCGTATGCCAGCATGCGGTCATAACCTGCTTTGAACACACTCTCTGAGTACACACAAGGGAGGCAGGTGGTACTCCAGACTGCCAGTGTCAACACTCACTGCTGTTCTTCCCTTTCCTCTCTGAATTCCAAACTGAAAGGATAATGCTGCTGTCCTTTTAAATAATGGTTGACCTACCTTCCCTTTTCCCTCCCCCCCCGCAAAAAAACTCAGAAAGACCCCAAAGGACAAGAACTACAGTAATGGTCTTCTAGGAGCTTTTTGGAGTTGTTTTGCTTGGCTTTACTTGGCTTTGCTTTTGCTTGTCAAGAAAAAGGATGAAGAGAAGTACTAAAAGGAGTATTTTCCACAACAGTACAGAAGAGGATAGATTTGTAACCCCTTGTCTTAAACGGCAATGGAGAAAGCTGAGCGTGAGGGCTGACTTTATAAGAGTGGTGGTGAAAGTCAGATGATTGGTGTAATTGTGGTATCTTCATAACTAAGACAGTAAGAAAGAACTGGCTCTGCTTCAATTTCTTCATTTCGCAAAGCTGTCTTTTTTCCCCAAAGATCTAATTCTGATACAGATATATAGCAATGTCATTAATATGTGACTCTGTGCTAGAAATATGGTCTTGCAAAATGATTCGTCTCACTGAGTCATAACAAGTAAAGGTTTGCTTATAGTATTTCATCTGCCGTGAGAAAAGAGCAACAAAAGGTAGTTGGTATCAAACCATAAGTAGTCAAAGAGAGAACGATGATTCTCTAGAGTGCTATTTAGAGCACAGTATTTGAAATTACCTTTGGAGGAGCTTATCTTTTATCACTACATCTCGAGAGAGAGCCTAGCAAGACTAGCTTCCTAAGTCAGATACTGTGAATGTTTGTGGTAGTTACACCACACTGGGAACACACCTGAGATCAAATTAATTCAAATTACTAATTCTCCTCTTGTTTCTACTTCTCAGTGACTGAGAGGAAGTTTATGTAAAGCAATTTTGTTTATCTCTTCTCTGTTTGTAACCACAAGGCCTTTTAGTTAAATTTGGGACTATTGGGGGACATGCCTCATTGCCTCATGGGTGAGCAGCACCTGTTTTCTGTGCTTCAGCCAGTGGGCAAATGAATATGGAGTGTGTCTGGAAAGAAAGCACTGAGGTCCAAGTAAGCCAGGCAATTTAGCCCCGGAGTGTTTTATTTCCTTTTCTAGTTGATAGCTCTGAAAATTAACCATCAACACTGAAAGTGAAGTTATTTCCTCTTCATTTTTTATGATCACAGAATCACAGAATCACAGAATGGTTGAGGTTGGAAGGGACCTCTGGAGATCATCTAGTCCAACCCCCCTGCTCAAGCAGGGTCACCTAGAGCACGTTGCACAGGATTGCATCCAGGCGCGTTTTGAATATCTCCAGAGAAGGAGACTCCACCACCTCTCTGGGCAACCTGTTCCAGTGCTCTGTCACCCTCACAGTGAAGAAGTTTTTCCTCATGTTCAGATGGAAGCGTCTGTGTTTCAGTTTGTGCCCGTTGCCTCGCGTCCTGTCGCTCGGCACCACTGAAAAGAGTCTGGCCCCATCCTCTCGACACCCTCCCTTCAGATACTTGTACACATTGATAAGATCTCCTCTCAGCCTTCTCTTCTCCAAGCTAAACAGGCCAAGCTCTCTCAGCCTTTCCTCATAAGAGAGATGCTCCAGTCCCCTAATCATCTTTGTAGCCCTTCGCTGGACTTGCTCCAGTAGTGCCACATCCCTCTTGTACTGGGGAGCCCAGAACTGGACGCAGTACTCCAGATGTGGCCTCACCAGGGCTGAGTAGAGGGGGAGAATCACCTCCCTCGACCTGCTGGCAACACTCTTCCTGATGCACCCCAGGATACCATTGGCCTTCTTGGCCACAAGGGCCCATTGCTGCCTCATGCTTAACTTGGTGTCCACCAGCACTCCCAGGTCCTTCTCGGCAGAGCTGCTTTCCAGCAGGTCAGTCCCCAACCTGTACTGGTGCATGGGGTTATTCCTTCCTCCCCAGGTGCAGGACCCTGCACTTGCCTTTGTTGAACTTCATGAGGTTCCTCTCCGCCCACCTCTCCAGCCTGTCCAGGTCTCTCTGAATGGCAGCACAGCCCTCTGGTGTATCTGCCACTCCTCCCAGTTTTGTATCGTCAGCAAACTTGCTGAGGGTGCACTCTGTGCCTTCATCCAGGTCACTGATGAGTAAGTTGAACAAGACTGGAGCCAGTACTGACCCCTGGGGGACACCGCTAGCTACAGGCCTCCAACTAGACTCTGTGCCACTGAGCACAACCCTCTGAGCTCTGCCATTCAGCCAGTTCTCAATCCACCTCACTGTCCACTCATCTAGCCCGCACTTCCTGAGCTTGTCTGTGAGGATGTTATGGGAGACAGTGTCAAAAGCCTTGCTGAAGTCTAGGTAGACAACATCCACTGCTCTCCCCTCATCTACCCAGCCAGTCATTCCATCATAGAAGGCTATCAGATTGGTTAGGCATGGTTTCCCCTTGGTGAAGCCATGCTGACTACTCCTGATCACTTTCTTTTCCTCCACATGCTTGGAGATGGCCTCCAGGATGAGCTGCTCCATCACCTTTCCAGGGATGGAGGTGAGGCTGACTGGCCTGTAGTTCCCTGGGTCCTCCTTCTTGCCCTTTTTGAAGACTGGGATGACATTGGCTTTCTTCCAGTCCTCAGGCACCTCTCCTGTTCTCCATGACCTTTCAAAGATGATGGAGAGTGGCTTAGCAATGACATCCGCCAGCTCCCTCAGCACTCGTGGGTGCATCCCATCAGGGCCCATGGATTTGTGGGTGTCAAGTTTGCTTAAACGATCTCTAACCCACTCCTCCTCCACCAAGGGAAAGTCTTCCTTTCTCCAGACTTTCCCTCTTGCCTCCAGGATCTGGGGTTCCTGAGGGCTGGCCTGACCAGTAAAGACTGAAGCAAAGAAGGCATTCAGTAACTCTGCCTTCTCTGCATCCTTCGTCACCAGGGCACCCACCCCATTCAGCAAAGGGCCCACATTTTCCCTAGTCTTCCTCTTGCTACCGATGTATTTGAAGAAGCCCTTCTTGCTGTCCTTGACATCTCTCGCCAGATTTAATTCCAAACGGGCCTTAGCCTTCCTCGTCGCATCCCTGCATACTCTGACAACATTCCTATATTCCTCCCAAGTGGCCTGTCCCCCTTTCCACTTTCTGTAGACTTCCTTCTTCTGGTTGAGTTTTGCCAGGAGCTCCTTGCTCATCCATGCAGGTCTCCTGCCTCCTTTGCTTGACTTCCTACTCATAGGGATGCACCGCTCTTGAGCCTGGAGGAAGTGATGTTTGAATATTAACCAGCTCTCTTGAACACCCCTTCCTTCTAGGGCCCTCACCCATGGGATTCCTCCAAGTAGGTCCCTGAAGAGGCCAAAGTTTGCTCTCCTGAAGTCTAGGGTTGCGATCCTACTTGGTGCCCTGCTGCCTCCTCGCAGGATCCTGAACTCCACCATCTCATGGTCACTGCAGCCAAGGCTGCCCCCGACCTTCACATCTTCAACCAGGCCTTCTTTGTTTGTTAGTACGAGGTCCAGCAGCACACCTCTCCTTGTTGGCTCCTCCATCACCTGTGTCAAGAAGTTGTCACCAATGCTCTGCAGGAACCTCCAGGACTGTTTGTGCCTAGCTGTGTTGTCTTTCCAGCAGATATCGGGGTGGTTGAAGTCCCCCATGAGAACCAGGGCCTGGGATCGTGAGGCTACTTCCAGCTGTCTGTAGAAGGCCTCATCGACTTCCTCATCCTGATCAGGTGGCCTGTAGTAAACACCCACAACAGTGTCACCCATGCTAGCCTGCCCTTTGATCCTTACCCAGGAGCTCTCGACTCGCTCTTCATCCACCCCTAGGCACAGCTCAATACATTCCAGTTGCTCTCTCACATAAAGAGCAACTCCACCACCTCGCCTTCCTGGCCTGTCTTTCCTAAAAAGCACGTAGCCATCCATGACAGCACTCCAGTCATGCGAGCTATCCCACCATGTCTGTGTAATGGCAATGAGATCATGGCCCTGCGACCGCACACATATCTCTAGTTCTTCCTGTTTGTTCTCTGTTTATTCCTGTTTATTATTATTTATGATCAGCTCTCAAAATTCTTCAAGACAGATTAAGCCCTCACTGAGTTCAGTTTGTATCTTTAGTAATATCTCCAGAAGGCCACATAAGGCAGATGGATTGATGAAACCAAAAAATATGAAGCATATGAAACTTTTGATCAGTCTCCATACAGATGCTAATTCTTGCCAATAATGAGCAAAGATATAGTTTGAAAAAGTCATAAGTGACAAGCAGTGTAATACTTTTCACTCGGAAACAGCATAGCAATACTGTTTTGTCTTTGGTTTTATGATTTTATTTTGCAAGTAATTATTAAGAAGAGTTTGTGTGTTATGTCAGGCATATTGTAAAAGCACGTCATTAATGGAAATTAAAGCAAAGATCTTATAAATTGTGTACTGCTGTGGTTGTCAAAACTATCAACTGTTACATTTTATCAGAAGCAATGTTTTGAAAAAAGGTGCTGAATGTCATGCTTCAGAGCTTTGGGCAAAGCGCAACTATTATCCATGGTGATACCTAAACTGAGGATATATTATACAACACTTACTTACAAATTCCAGGATCTATCTCCCTTCCCTTAAGTCATTTAGGACTGCCTTTTGGTGAGTGGATGGGATCTTTGTGTCACTGAAGCAACTTGTATATATGTATTTTAATATACAAATGTGTGTGTATATGCATATATTTATGTACTACTTTTTGATAACTCTTCTCAAGTTCTCAGAGCAGATTGGATCCTCCCTTGAGTCAGAGCTCCAGTGTAAACCGGACACCACTTTTATGCCTGAGATTCTCCATTAGAGGAATCAGTTGGCTTGCTTGAGCCACAGGATGAGCTAACATATGCTCATTGCAGATAATTGGAGAATTTCAGCTTGAGAGTGAACATAAAGTCAGTATAATCAGTTCATAAATTCATAACAATATCTAAATAACTCCAATCTGAGAACTCTAAGAGAAATATATTCCCAAGGACACCATACTATTTTACAAGGTCTAAATCTTTTTTTCTATGAAGTCAAGGGAAAAATGAAAATAGTATTTTGTTTTTATAATTATCTTATTCCAAAGATCAATCACATGACCCAATCAGAATTAATCTTGACATAAATGCATCTCTTAAGACTTTAAGGAGCTCCACTGAAATCAGATGATACAATATCAGCTCCCAAGTCCCCAAAATTATGAAAGTTTATACATATAAAAGAGAATAACACTAGAAGAAAGAAACAAAAATGGTTAATACACATTGGCTATATTAAGTCATAACAATCTGAGAGAGAAATGAATTACAATCCAGTATTTATGAATCAGCACCTTCAGGAAAGCAGTGAGAAGCATGTGCACAGCAGCAGAGGTGGTCATTACCTACTGATCCAAAAGGCAGTTAAAATGTATAGGGGAATAGAAATCAGTTAAAGTGTTATAGAAAGAAATAAAAAGTGACTGGTTTGCAATTTCTAGCAAAAAAAAAAAGGTGTGGGGAGGGAAAGTTGTGAAACCTAATATGATGGTGCTATTCTGTATTGCACTGTGCCTGTGAGCAGAAAAGTTAATGAGCTGGGAAAAAGCTAAGTATTCCAGTGCTGCGAGAGAGACAACTGCAAACTCCCCAAGCAGATGGGTCATCAATGTAAATATTAAAGTCTTGGACTATCAAGCAGTTCTCAAAAGAACACCTCAAAGATGTCAAGTGATGAAAAAATTCTGTAGTAAATGATCCAACAGGCTTCAGGGTACAATAAGCATGAAGCAGTAAAACGGGTATGAGTAATGCAAAGTTGCAAGCGAGATGCTCAGATATTTTGTTTACTTTTCTAAACAATGTGACAGGACTCTAGTAAAATAAACATGCTATAAAACAAATAGAAAAAGTACATTCCAAAATATTGGTAGAAAGCATGACTTCAGGATTTCAAGGTCACATGTCATGGTCTCCTTCACAGACTATAGAAGGGAATATTCCTGCAGGAAAAGTCATTACATGTACACAGTAATTCCTACATGCCACCCCTGATGCGCTGTATTAGTTTCAATTTATTATACCTTATGTTTAAAATTTAGGTACTCCAGATGACTGTGACAAAGGACTTGATCACGTTCATGTTGAATCAATGACTAATTAATTAATTAAATCAACTTGCTTAATTTGAATAGTAGAGCTTTGAATAAAGATTGACACCTTATGCTTGTACCTTTATCCAGCTTTAACATTTGGTCTAAAATATGGGATCACAAACTACTCATTAAATAACTATCTGTCTTTTAGGATAAGCACCGAGTCACTATGACAATAGCCATAGTTGTCAAAATGAAATCCAATACAAAACGTAATACTTTTCATACCTTGAAATAAAGTGGATGTTGTCCTGTACCTGAGAAAGAAATTCACTGGTTTCTTGAAGGTCAGTTTTCAGAGTCAACCGGCCCCCACTTTTGGCGGAACCCAGTCTGGTTGCCCATATTTGGACACTCTGTGTCTAGTCATCTCCCTTTGCCTGAACAGTTCAGAGGATGGTGTTGGCTTTGATAATGGGCTAGCAGGTAAATGCGAAGACAGTGTAGTAAACTGAACTTTAGAATATACTCTATATAAAAACATAGGGCTGGAATAAATCTCTTGATTTGGGAGTTTTCCTCTATGCTTAGAACATCCCTGTTGTGTTAGAAACATTTTCCTAATTCCAAGCTTAAATCCCATCGTCAGTTTATTCTCCTTTGTCCTTATACAGATATTATTCTGTAGTTTATGTCACGCTTCTCTTGATTTTTGCTTTCACAGGTACCTGTACAGAGGATTTTTGTGTAGTTTCATCTCAATTTTCCAATTATGGACAAGCAAAGATTTTCTCAGTCTCCTCCCATATCCTGTGATCTAAGTCCCCTGGTCATCCTAATAGCTTTTTTTTACATCCTTTAGAGTTTGAACTTCTTTTCCCTAAACCTGCGACCAGAGCTGTATACAGTGTTCCAGGTTTTTCCTAGATCCTGTGCAAATGCATCTAATTAGAGGCCTGTTACTAACATGTGAATGATGAATAAACCTCTCTTTTCCTCTGGTGTTTTTGGTTTATAGGTTTGTAGTACTTTTTTTGGTATTAATCCCCTATTAAATTGTTTTTCATTTATAGTTTTCATTCTCTCTCTCTTCCAGTTTTCAAAATCACACAGTACTTCCTGTGTTTAAGTAGAATGGGCTTCTCGCAGACTTCAATGGCCGTGCAAAATCCAGTTGGGGGATATGAATTTTGATGACAAGAGGACTAACAGAAATCAATAGAATGAACAGAAAGCTGGCACCAAGAATGAAAAATTTAGATTGAAATCCTAATGTTGAAATGAAACAAAATAGTAGTGCAAAATAAAATGGAACACTTTATTTCTTACAATTCCCTGAAACTTTTTTGTTGCAAGATTCATTTAAATTATAACTGTCTTTGTCTCAGAAAAAAAATAGTAACTCCTGACTGGGTTTATTTAAATGACTTTTTAAATCTGATCTTTAATGAAAGTTTCCAAAGTTTCTTGCCATTAATTTAGACAGTAGTTATCTACCCATACATTTATGAAAAAAGGCGTCAGAGGTACTTAAACACATGATTAAATAAAATAAATAAATAAATAATGCTTATAAAATTTCTTTCCAGGTGAAACCTTAAATATTCTGTAATTTCCAAAACTATTTCACTGAATTAATTTGATGATTTTTTTTTAACTGTAGAGATTTCTGACAGTATTTCTAAAATGTATATTATAAAGCAGCAATCCAGGCTTGATATTTTCTCTGGGCTGCAGACTTTCTAATCTCAGAATGTAGCCACTGACATCTGTTAAAAGTTGAAAAACTGATCTTAGCCTTTTTCAAAAGCATTAGTTTATAAAGGACTTTCAAAGACATCCATATAAGTCCAGTATTCAGGAATTTCTAAATACTTGTTATACATTTAAAATTGATATAACTTAACCATGGTGTTGTATTCTTAATTAAAAGTGGGGAATATTTCTGCAGGTTTAGCTACAAAAATCTCTGCCTTTTGAGTGTCGCCAAACTTACACATTAGAATATTCATCCAGCAAAACCATGGTAACGTTTTTGGTTATTTTTGACAAAAACTATCAGCCTTTTGTTACTTTAACTCTTCCACCAATAGCAGGACCAAATTTATCAAGTTCTTGGTTTTAAATGTCAAATGAGAAGGAAAATTCATTAGGTCAATTTTATGGGAACTTTTTTTAAACCCACTAATGTTTACTACAGATAGTAGAAGAAGCTGTACTTTTAAAGAATCAGATGTTAACTCTGGAGCCTAACTATGTGCTTAGCTTGGCCTTTTGAGAAATTTTCATGCCCTTAATTTGCATCACTTTAAAGACTGAAACAAATGTGCAGATTATCCCATATGTTAATATATTTACAGTATCCAAAATTTTCACTTTTGATTGTGAAGTTCTTAAACTTCTGTGAGGTTAAAAATGAAGGTTTCTTTCTTTTATTAGGTTACAGCTACATAAGTGTTTGCATAAGTGGTTAACTTCTCTATACTCAGTTCCTTG
This sequence comes from Apteryx mantelli, assembly GCF_036417845.1. Taxonomy (NCBI): domain Eukaryota; kingdom Metazoa; phylum Chordata; class Aves; order Apterygiformes; family Apterygidae; genus Apteryx; species Apteryx mantelli. Next base: position 55,527,565 of record NC_090020.1, read on the forward strand.
CCTGCAGAGAAACCTTCACATACTTTAAGTTTAAATAGTGTAAGTGTTTGCAGGATCAGGAAGTTATTTAATGTCATGTTACCATCATTACATCAGATGAACAACTTAAGAAAACATCAAGTACTGGATCTCTAAACAATCAATTTAAAGTTTATGCCATTAATTATTCAGTAGTATTCCATGAAGGTAAGGGAGAGGAACAAACATTTCTGAGAAATCAGTTATCTCAAAAATCAGTTATCTCAAAATGGTGCAGGTGCAAATGTCACTGAAGAGAACAGAAATTTCTCATCTCCACTTGATAAACATTTTTCAGAGTTGCAATTTTGAATGAAGGGTTTTGGATACTATATATATATATAATATAGCTATGGAAAAAATAAATGGACAAGACTTGGCATTGTAGAAGCCTTTAAATTTTTCTTTGAATTCTTGAATTTGAATCAGTAGAGGTACTGGTGCTTTTTCTTACCAAAACAAGATTCCCAGTAAACAGAAAGTTTAATTTGTTTTGTAATAAGGCTGTAATACAAATTTCTGTAATGACTTTGAGCAAAACAGTTTTTTGATGGTTTGGGGTTTGTTTGTTTTTTTTGCTTTTTTTGTTTTGTTTCATGTTTAAGGTAGGAAACTCTGATGATCAATACAGCTTCAAAATATCTTTTTTTTAAATAATCCATTCTGTCAACTTTCCCTTGCATTGTTAAGGAGCAATCACATCTGCTGAAGGCTGGGCCAGCAGAAACACAGATGATGTTTTTTATAGAATACTTCTTTTTGTGTTTATTTTAGGGCATGATCTGGGGTGGTATTTTCACATACTGTCACAAATAAAAACACTTAACTTGGATTTTCAAAAGCATTGACCTAACATTGTTCTCATTCTAGCAAAGGTATTGAGGCAGACAGTAGCCAGGCTTGGTCCATGTTGAACACTTTCAAAAATCCCTTCTAAGTACGCAGCTGAGGTATGTAAGATTTCTAGTTCATCCTACTTACGGTTATAGATGTGCTTAAAGTAGGTGTGAATAGCTGTAATGGCATCTGTCTTTACTCACCAGTGCTATAATCTGCTCCACACAGGATGACCTCCATACCTATGTGGAATTTGATTACCTTTCAGCCAGGTGTAAAGATATCTGTTATGTGAATCAGATTTCAGAATCCGGATTATAATGATATTTAATAAACAACCATTTTCTGAAGCGCACTGTATGCTACCTGTTTAAACTTACGATTGTGCACATCTTTCCGTATAATATAAAGGTTTGTGCAGTTATTTCGTACTACAATAAGTGCTAGCTTTAGGCATACAAACGTAAAATTCTCCCAAAGCAATTTCTTTGCTATCACCATTTTATAGAAAAAGCCAACCTATAATTAATAAAAATGTCTGTTCAAAAGATGTGATACTGTATTAAACAGCATCATGATGAAGGACACTATCGTACACCATGGCTAAGCAAGGCTGTTAGAAAGTGAGATCAGCAAACAATTCACAATCCACTAACTAAAGAAGAGCATAATGTTCATCTGGTCGGAGATATGGGCTATATTCAAGAATATAATTAATAAGATGTCAGCACGAATCGTTTAATAATGATGTTATCTGTGTTCCTATGGAAGAATTCCCTAATTAAAAATGTAGCAGATAGAAGCCACGCAAAGTGTAGAGCTTCTAGGATAAACAATATTAACTGTAACATAATTTTACCATTTATTTAATAATTTTTTGTTTCCAGGGATATTTTTCATCAGGTTATTCCATCTAGTCATGCAAATGAATAGGCAATATTTTAAATATTTACCTCTTAATAATCTAGGTTTATATAGGTCGAAGTAAATCACTAGCAAAATTGAAAAATTTTAGGAATTATTCATACACAGGGAAAAGATCAAGTCTAGTGATTTACCAAAGCCTAATATAATGTTCTTGCTAAAACTGTACATTGTAGACCATGTCTTTCACAATAGAAATCATCCTTTTCTAACAGAGCTACTACAGCATCTGTGTCTTAGTTCTTGAATAAATGATTATCAGAAGTTAGAATCCATTTCTCTAAAGCTCAGCAGTAAGAATTATAACCTTAGTAGTGCAATCTTAATTCTTTACTGGAGCACAATTGATATGCTGTGGGAAAATTATCTTTATGTCAAAAATTCTGATTCTGATCTGTTTCATATAATTTTTATGTATATGCTGTGGAAATATATTGGGATTGTAGATCTACTGTTTCTTCCAAATGCAACACATAAGTAAATCAAACCCAAATGACCAAAAGACAGCATAAGACTTATGAGCAGCAGATGGCAGTAGGTTATTTATTATTTTCACAGTGTGTTGCCCAGATCTATGGTTCAGTCTATCATTTATAGAAATTGCTGTGACTACACGCATATCAATTAATGAGTTCTCTAAATCCTTCTTTATTGTTTACCACTGACATATGCATCCTTTCTCCTCATCTGTGGCACTGAGTGTCTCAATCTTGAAATACAGGGAAGGTGATCTCACTAATAACGCTGTGCATTGCCAAAGCCATTGTAACTGTCTTTAAAATCTGTGCCCGTTGCTATCATTTGTAAGATAGCTATCTGTAGCTGCCTTAGAAAGCACTTTCACAAGTTAGAGAAGTAATAAAGAAAATGTCCTTACTTTAGAAAACTACCCTGCCATGTACAGCATTGTACATACTGATGGATGAGAGCCTTTGGTAACGGCAAGATATAGTAAGTGGAGGAAATAAATGACTGGAACTAATAGGTCTGAGAGGAGAGAAGAGATGGTGTCAATAATATGAGTACGTTTGTTTGAATGATATCACTTCACTCTAAACAGTCTTGCCCAAAATTCCTGGTAATTTTGAGGAAATTACAGTGCTGCTCAAGACTTGTGTGTTAATGCTTCGTGAGAGTATGCAATTGAACTACAGAATGGGGAACTAATGACAGTCATCAATGGTAGCTTACTATATAATAAATGTCTTTATAGAGTCACAACTGTAGTATGGAAAGCATTAAAGAAGCACTGACTTTTGAAGTGTGACATTCTAATTAGATAAGGAAAATGCAGAAACTTTTAGAGGGAGGACAAATGGCATTTGTGCTTCCTATCATTTCATGTAAACATCTTTTCTCTGTAATTTCTATGATAATGGCATTTTTCATTATAGATAAAACTGTTTTATTTTGTTTTTTTTTCCTCTTTAATTGCATGTGGCAGTCCCTTTTAATGATAACTATTTGAGTAGAGCAGAATCTTAAAGTAGGAATTTGCAAAAGAATGAATATCCGGGTCACATCTGCCCGCTGACAACAATCTATGTTAGAGAGAGTACGTGTTACATGTTTTATAATAGAGGAAGCTATGATCACCTCGACAAGGATGTCAGTTAAGAAGCAGGCTCTCTAAACTTTGGAACACTTGTATGAAAAGTGAGGAAAAATGCAAAGTAGAACTTTATTGGAAAAGGTCCTTATTGGTAACTACTACTCTTCAAATCTGTAGCTATGTAATGCAGTCTTCTAGAGTCATAGGAGAGCACTGAATCTGGTTTAAATTGCAGTTTTGAAACTTATGCTTGTAAAAAGAATAAATGGTCTTGAAATCCAAAGCTTCCCTCTGAACTCTAGAAAAATTATGACTTGGCATGAATATATAATGGAAGGGATAGCTACAAAGGTCAAATCTGAATTTGATGATATTAAGAGTATGATAGATAGGTAAGGCTTTCTTCACACACTTGTTTAAGTGTGAGGAGGAAAAGCCATATACTCCATTTTATTAATTAGTACTGTCAAGCAGTCAAACAACCAAACAAAGCAAAACACTTTGACATTATTCTGTTTATTTACTGTTTAAAAGGTTATTTGTTTATTCTAAGACTTCAGAATTAATAAGAGTCAAGGAAGAGCCTAATTTCCAAAATGTCCTGAACATTACTAATTTCCAAAATGTCCTGCCACAGCCAGGTAGCAGTTACAAGCTTCTGATAATAAAAGTGCCACTGGCACTCAGGGCAAAGATGGGTGTTTTCTAGAGCTCTCCTGCCTCATCCCCTTCGCTTCTAGGATTTATACACCCCCCCCACACACACACACACACATACACGCGATTCTTTGTTTCTTGTAATTCTACCTCTAATTCTACCTGCTGCCATAGAATGTGAGCTGCTATTGTGCGGGTGCTCCTAATATCTCCATGATACCCGGAATTTTCCTGTAGGTTAATGTACATCATAGTTTTGGTATTTGCATATAACATTAAATGCTCGGGAACTTTGAAATTTGTCTGATGTTATATTGAAATGTAAATGTCTTACTCTTTTATTCACTGTACTGTTGAAAGGCAAAGAATATTTCAGTTTCTTTTTATTACTATGTAATTTTAGGATTCTAACAGTGAAATCTAGTCTCTCCGTCTTAACTTTCCAGAGGTTTAAGCATGTGATTTTTAACATGCTGTGCTTAGACAATGAATCCTTTGCAGTGACATTTAGCTTTTTCTGAAATTTTATTAGTGTAAGTGATCTTCCTTGTTTATTTGTTTGGCATGTAAGTATGGTAGAGGTTTTTCTTCATCTATAATATTTAAGATGTGTCTCAGAAGACACAGTGGATAAAGCTCAGGGCATATTAATATCTGATAATAAGTGAGATCTAAGATCAAAGAAAGGTTGTTTCTGAAGCAGTAGAGACACTGATAGTAGGCAGATGACACAAGATAGATGAAATGAGGTTACTGGCACTGGTATCATAACAACAGTCTGACAAACACAGCTGCAGCAATGGCCCAGGAGTGTGGAAAGGTCCCCAAAATTGAGGACATCTCCAAGGTCAAGGAGAAGAAACCATTAGCAACTGAAATGAGGAAGTCATCAAGTCAGTGGAGGAGAGCAATTTCCTTATGATGGCCACAGAAAAATTCCGGTTAAAATCAGTCAAGGGTATAGCTGTGTGCAAAATGATTTCTGAGATGGTAAAAGGCTACTCTCTTGAGCCTTTTTCTACCTGGGAACACAAAAATTAGAGAACAGATTCTTGTAAGATAAATTGTTTTCAAGGTCAAGTGAGGTTTTTAAAGGAGTTGTAATTCTATAAGCTATTTCTTTGCTATTTTTTTCTTTGGTTTATCACATCTCTAGCATTAAAGTAGACAGAATGTAGATGCAGATAGATCATGGAAGATGTTGGGAAGACAGTAGAAGAACAAACAGCTATTAACTGCGGTAATAGCAAAAGAAAGACGTTAAAAAGAAGCATGCTGTAAAAAATCATGCAGTTTTATAATACTGATCTTGGGAAGATCTAGGTGAAGCAAGTCAAGAGAAAGGTGTAAACTGGAGACACAACTGATTGCAAAGATTACAACACATAAGGGAAATTTTGGAAATATTTTCCTCCTTTATGTTCCTTTGGCAATTGGTAAAAGCTGGAGGATAACTGGACAACAGCAAATACCCACTGGGCTGGTGTGTCCTGTGTATGCAAAACAGAAGAAAAAAGTGGAACTGCCAAGGTGGTATTAGAAAGGGCTGTAACGTGTAATGTGTTGGCATGTGTTTGGGGAATGTGTGCGTCCGCCTATTCCGCAAAGGCCATAGTGACTCTATTCAGTCACTTACTGCTGGGTTATTAGAAAGAAAGTCATTAAAAGAATAAAATTTGCTTAGCTGTGAGGTGGTTATCTAGGGAAAGGGAGAGATCAGAGGATATTACTGGGGGATTCTAAATATCTAATAATACCAAGCTTGTCTGTAATTACTACAATGAGAATTAAAGAATAATACAGCAAAATTAGGTAATATAGAACAAAGAAAAGACCAGCTTCTGACTTTTTGTGTGTAAGCAGCTCACAAAAATAAATCCAAAGGTAAATGTATTTGTTTGGTTTACTTTAATAACATTTCTGTCAAAAATTGTTTACCTTCTGGCTATTTCACCAGCTCATTTTGTGTGTGTCTGTGTGACTCCTAATTTTTTATTGTTTTGAACATATGTTGAAATGGCTAAAAAAATCGTATAGTTGGTGGGCTATTGTAGTCACTTCTGTCTTGCAGAAAATGCTTTCCTGTTCAGCCCTGGTGAATAGAATGAGATAATTAAAGCTAGAATTTCTGACTGAACATTTTTCTTTTGCCAAATTCATTTTATAAAATGGCAGGTGTAATCTGAAGCTTGTACACTGCATTTTTTCAAATGGTGTTACATCATAAGGAGCAATAAAAATAGCGACTGTGCAGTTAGATATAAGTCAAATAGTGTCTCTTGCTGAACATCCAGAAACACCTGGTATTTTTCTTGATACCACTGATAACCTCTTAGAAGGAGTTCTCACCACTGCATGCAAATGGACTAGATGCTAGTTAAGTGTAGGTGAGGTGAAAAGAACAACCCAAAAGTGAAAAGTCCTAAATATGAATTTTCATATTGAAAATATTATATATGACAATGTCTTTAATATGAAACTTTTTGATATGTTTGCATACATACCTGTGCACCACCTTATTTCATATTTTGTTATGGTGTGCATATTACATTTACATCCATTGAGTAGAATTTTTTTTGATGATATGAAAAATCTGTGAATACAACAGTTGGTTATTAAAGCTTTCCTCTTTAAATTAAAATTGCAAACAGAATAGCAGGAAAATAAATAGGTGTGAACTGTCAGCAAAGAGAGTGCAACTCTTATCTCATCCTGTTATCAGGCTCCAGTGAAATACTTGCGGGAGAATATACAGAAGGCTAGCACTTCCATTGAATGCTTCTAAACAAATGGCAGGAATGATGAAAAATAAGATAAGGCTATTACTATTGACTGTTAATAGCATCCAGGTTAGGACATTTCATTCACATACAAGAAATAAAAAATGAATTAAATCGTCAATATTTTTGGCAAAATAAAAGTAATGAAATTAAAAATGAGAATGTCATTAGGTAATGATCTTTATATTTTCTAGAAATCACTTCATCAGCTATCATAGAATAAAAACATACCTATTAAAAACATTTAGGCTGCCTAAATAAATACAGATCACAGTTATCGCCTATCCTTTTATGGGAAACTGCTGTATTTTATTTTAAACTTTATGGTGCTTTATTTTAAGGCTTTAGTGTCACTTACAAGTAATGTTTACCATTTTCTCTATTCCTGCCTTCTAAAAACTCCAGCATTCGAGTAATTGTAGTTTCCTTTGGACGTAACTATGCAAAACATTGGAAAAAAAGCAATTGTAAACCACCCTGACTGTTGATAGTTGAGATGAAACAGATTGGTGAGTGGTTTCACATAGTATATACTAAAGACCTATATAATGCACATTAAAAAAAACCCCAAAATTCTCAGAAAAAATAATTCTTCAGAGGATTCTCTTGTTGGCATAGACCACATGTTCAGGGCAGCTCTTGCATAGTATTAAAGAGATCTTTTTCTTCTCCTAAGGGAGGAATGTGAATTCACATTGCAAGGAAACTCCTAACACAAGGTACTAGGAACAGAAATAATATGAGTGATTACAGTTTTGCATGGTCACGACATGACCAAAGTAGTCTGGTATTTTTTCATATTGCTGAGAGTTCTTATTCAGGACTAAAATACTAAAAAGGATGTTGTAAATCCTCAAAAGCAAAAGAACCACTGGAAAAGTCTGTCAGAGCATCTGATGTTATTAAGCGCTTCCCTCAGTAATTGCAGGTGCACTGGTCTGTGCTTCAGGCCAGCCCTGTCCCCTGACAGAGACACTTAAGAGGTCCATTTTGGAACGCACCTTGAAAGTCATTTCCACTGTTTGGAATTTCTGCTAGAAACATTAGGCAATGAAGCTAACAACCAATTATTTCCCGTGGCCACGTTTTTCCTTGGCCTGGTGGCTACATAGTCAAGAGTCAATGGTGACCCAGATAGAGTCCTCTAGTATATAGAGACAGTACTTTTAGGTAGCCTTCCTAGTCATTATGGGGGTAGGACACCATTCTTCATGTCCAGTGAGTATCTCCTATATTGGCGAGATTATTTGTAGCAAAGTCTAGAAGATGACCTCCAGAAAGTTTTCTGTTGTCTCTGCCAACTCCTTTGCCCAGGTTATGTTGCATCACGAGGAGATAATCCAGCTGAGATCATAAGTCAGCCCTTGACTCAAAAAGGCTTTAATGAAAACTGCCTCAGTTAAGATGAAATTAGAAAAGTCCTAATGATAAAATAATAGTTTTATGACTGGAGAACCTACAGTTAGTTTCTCTTTATACAAAAAAGGACAGGCAGTTTCAAAATCACAATTACTCAGGAGAGATAGGGCATCCTAATAAAAATGCTACTGAAGATCTAAATTTGACAATACTTATATCTCCGTTTGTGTTTACAGCTCTTTCAAAGTTGGGGCAAGACCTTTTTAATGTTTTCTGTCATTCCCACGGGCATAATAAATTGAAAACCAGATGCTACAGCACTTGATTGTATTATCCTAATTGCATGTCCATCTGATCAAATGTCATTTATTCTTCCTCGCAGCTGGCCAAGGCTTTCAGTTCAGCAGTTTAGAATTCTAGTGCCAAAACCCTATCATGTTATTGGTTCCATGGGCATAAATGGAAAAATATGTGTTGGAAGGGAGCTCTGGAGGTTAACAGGTCCAATGTCCCCCTCCCCCTTTCAAAGTAAGGCTGACTTTTATCAAGCTGCTTTGGGCCTTTTCCAGGCAAGTTTTGAATATTTCCAAGGATGGATATTCCATAACCTCTGTGGGCAACCTGTTCCAGTATTTGACCATTGTCATGGTGAAAAAGTTTTTCCTTTAATCTAATTGTAATTTCCCACATCATTGTCATTTGTGCTTGTTGTCTCTTGCTCTATCACTGAACAGTGTCCTAGCACTACATTCCAAAATAATATGGTGAAACTTGGTTTGTTAAATTCATTGAGAACAAGCTATACTTCTACTAATCATGAGTTTATACAAAGTAGTGATTTTCTGATTTCTGAATCTGTTTTTTTGGAAAGAGGAGAAATGTGAGTGAGAACCTCCTTCTCCTTCCCCTTCTCACTGGTTGAAAGTAAGCTGTGGAGGTGATTCAGATGTGCTGAAAAAGGCAAGAGAGGTGGAAGTAATTTAACCAAGAGGAATAGCAAAACAAAAAGAGAAAATGACCTAGTTGATGTGCGAACTGGAGAAAATAAATAGGTATAGCAAAGCTTCTTGAATAAGCATAGTGATTGTTATCCAATTAAAATTCTGTCCGAAAAATACGTCCTAGTTCTCTTGAAAGCACATCTTTTGTATGTATGTGCATGTACTCTCTCAAAAACTAAAGATCTTAAAGGAATATGCTTTTGATTGATGGTTTTCTGATTACTAAGTAACTAGCAGGCGTCTTGTGGCTTTCATCTCAGCAGCTCTGATTGCCATTTTGAGGAGACTTAGTTGCTGCTGTCAGATCATTATACCATATTTACAGTTTCATTTGCATTATCGCTGTCACTTGTAAAACTGGTTTAGAAAACATCTTGGATTTTTGTGATGGTTTATATTTGCACCATTGTTTGTGGCTCCTGTATCAATGAGCTCGTTCCCATCTTAAATGTCAAAAGTGGAATTCTGATCTTTTGTCTATTGTACAAAGCCTCTCATTATGGCTTTTGCATAAATAGCTACTGCTTTATTGTGCCTAGCTGCAAAGCACTGAATAATTTAATGACATGCAACTACACAGGCTGAATATTTGCAGTCATTAACGTATTATTATCTTCTGCCATCTGCCTGTATCTTGTTGATTTTCCACTTGAACATTTCAGTAGGTAAGGAAAATCTCAAATGTTCCTTATAAAAGCTGTGCCAGTGGCATTATTTGCAGTACCAGAAACAACAGTAAAGCACCCAGTGTTCTTTGAATTGTACTGAAAACTATAGCAAATGATAGAAGAGACTGCCTTTCTGAATGGAACTTTTAAAAAGCTTTATGCACAGCGCATTAAGATGATTTCCTATTATTCTCTTCTGAGCTTCATGACTTGGCATCATAGTGGTTTATAACAAAATCAGTAATCCCTTCCCAAATATCTCGTGAGGAAATAATAGCTCCCATTATTTTGCACAGATAGTAAACTGCTGAGAGACTGGGCTCAAATTTTAGTTAAAGCGAAGGAAAGTGAGAACATATGTTTCAGAGCATGGACCTCAATTACTTCTTTTTTCCTCTTTCCTTGAACTGCACCATTATCTCAGACCTAATTGGTTGCCTCTGTACTAAAAGTGTTTACATCTGGTGTCAAAAAAAATGAAACCCACAAAAAATGTTGTTAATATGTTTTATTTGAATCTTGTTTGTGCCTTGATCATCATGATATTCCCCCTGTGGAAGTACGCACTCATTACTTTACCATACCGCTTTACTGCCTTTGTAGAAACACCGTAGTTCCTGTGATGAAGAGTTGCTACCAGTCCCATCCATCACTATACTTTCTTTTGCCTGCCCGAGCTTCACAAGACAGAGTTACTTGCATCAGTCCAGTGGATAGAGCTGTAGTTTTGGCATATGTGGTGCCGTTGCACCACATAGTTCTCAGAAATGATTATTCTGATGTCACATGACATATTGTTACACATTTGATTTCTGCAAGCTGAAAAATAAAACTAATTTAAGTGTTTCAAATCTAGTGATATTTCTTTTTTATTTATCATATATCTCTACATATTTTTATTTGATATATTGAAAGAATAAGATTGGAGATAGTGATTTTTGTTTTGCATTGATATTGTGAGCATAACCCATGTACAGTTAATGTTTACTACTAGTTTTCAGAAGCAAATGCTGAAGAAAGCATAGTTCTTGCATTGAAGAGCTTCAGGTTCTACTCTTAAAATGAGGTTTTCATAGATGTATAGTTTTTTCTACCTAGGCCTTCAGAGAAATCAGCAGGGTGCCAGACCTGGGTGGGGCACTGCTCACATGCAGCTTATTGCTGAATATAGGTCTTGGATCTCGCCTGTGTAATACATGCTAGGTAATTTTGCAAGTTTTTGCAAATTTTGCAAGTTTTCATCTACATATTGTGGTAAAACTGTCTGAGCCTTATATAGAATTTGTTGATACTATTTTTTGTATGGGAGAGAAGACTGTAGATACCCTGTAAAAATATAGAACTTTCCCTTGCAGTGTGGTCATGTAAAATAGTACAAAAAGCTGATCCAGGTGGTTCTCAGGGCAGTGTGCTCATGGGCACATATGGGCACTGATTCACTGACTCACTGATGGGCACATATTTGCTACATTATATACTGTAAATGTGACATTCTATGTCAGCATCAGTGTGCTTTGCTGCTGCTTTGAAACTAGAGGTGGGTCAAACCTTTGTAGGAGATATTCCCCAAAAGAGCCAGCTTGAACACTTTTTCCAGACATATGAGATGTTTTTCCTTCAGATACTATCTGACTAGCTAACTGAAGTAATTGTCAACCAGCTCAGTTAAGAATCCTTAAGCAATAATCTGCTGCATAAAGATTGAGGCTTTATTTTTATTTTTATTTTTATTTTTATTTTTTTATTTTTATTTTTTATTTTTTTGCAGGGGAGGGGAGGCTGTTGTGGTTTTTTTTTGTGGAGAACTGTTGTTGCCTAGAAGGATAACAATGTGAGACAAAATCTGTTATGGGATGAAACAGTTTCCATGGTCTGCAATGCTTTGGTTAAATCAAACTCATTCCCCTTTTCCCACAAGGATTATTCATCATGTGATGTTTGAATGGCACTACATTCTTTGGATTTTTGTTTAATTATAATTACGTAAAAGAGAATTACTGACAAAAGCAGATAGAAGTGGTGACATCAAAAGAAATGTATTTTGCATATAGAGTTCATCCTGCTGCTAACAGTTATATGGGACTGTGTCTTGGAATGATGTCTTAGATATGATATAAGTTATTTTTAATGTCTTATATCGTATCTTTTTTAATGTCTTTTTAATTTCTGGCTATATTAAAGAAATTTGTCTGTTAATACCATACCTATGCATAAAATCATGCAGTGAAATGTTATTGAAAGTTTCATAGGCAAAATATAAAACTTTAAAACTGGCAAAGAAATTTTGCTTTTTGCATACATAAAGTAAACAGAGTATCATAGATTTCATCTGGAAAGTCATGTAAGTATATCACACTATATTGCATAGAATAGCACAATTTAATGTGCTACATTTTGCACACTGGACTGAAGATTTATATTGTGATCATCTAGTGGAACTTGACTCTTACTACCTAACATTTTATGACTGAGTACTTGTACGGTATTGCTCCAAGCACCACTTTTGACAGAGGTCTCAGAAAAGGTTCTCATCTCTTTAGACAGTTGTGTAAGAAAACAGGCCACAGCCATATTCTGGTCGAGAGGCCAAATGGTATATTCTGGCTTATGTTCATGTGGACAGAAATGAATGACTGCGTTTAACCTTCCTGTTGGGAATGGTCACTGACAGATCCTCCAGACTATGCTCAGCATGTTTCATATGTTCGTTTGGAAGAGTGAGTTAGCTGGCACAGATCAAAACCATGCTAAGCTTTGGACAGTCATGGAGCCCACACTAAAGTGCTTGTGTACATTTTAATTTGCCTGCACTCAGATGTCTATTTATCCTTGGACATACCATGCATTCATGCTCTCTCAGGTCAATAGGATTTAGGGAAAGAAATCTTGAAGTCATGCCTGTACATTTTCTTGCTGGAGATATTTTATTCCCATGAAAAGGATAAAGAGCCTCTTTTAACGGGCTCTTTTAATACCCCCATTCTTTGGTAAGATTGAAGGCATGGCAAAAAGCTTCTCCCTCGACACTCCAGCTGAAGTTTCCTTGTGTCCTAAAGGTCTTTCCAGAAGAGTAAAACTTTCTTCAGGCTACACTTCCCTGGGGTTATCCCATTTTCTACAAGTAAAGTACAAGACTGTAAAAGAGCTGGTTTGCCCCTGCTCCATTCCTGCTTACCCGGGGGGTCCCCCAAGCCCTCTCCCTGCTCCTGCCCCTCCTCTCAGTGCGCGGTGGTGGCAGGTTTCGCAGCAAGACCAGCCGTCTGCGAGGAAGCCTGGCACTGCAGTGCCGCTAAGTGTAGGAGTTCGTCAATGCTCTGGCTTTATGTGGAGAAGTTTGGTGTTTGTCTATGATAGATGTACTACCTCTTTGGAGATTTGGGAATTGAATTAGCTAATTTTCACATCAATGTACATGAAAAATAGCTCTTTTGAAGTTAAGAGTGATATGAATCTAAGCAAGAGGAGAATAAGACCAGGTGGAGGAGGGGAGAGGAAAAAGGCCACAGAGATACTGTGTTTTTGTATGAATCTCTTTAAAGCATTGACTAAATCAAGTTTATTTATTATTTTATACGTTTATGTTGCATTAAAGTTCAAACATTTTCAAGTGGTGAAGGGGCACCACTATGATTTGTACAGCACAAAACATAGGAAGAGTCAGTTCCTGCTCTGGAGAATTTAAAACCTGAACAACCCTCTCTGCCTGTGAACTAATATTCATGTTGCTTTACCTTGATATTATCACAAGTCTTATAAATCAGTACAGGCATTAAAATGCACACATAAATTATAATTTAAATCTCACTTTACTGGCTTTGCCCTCATTTTTTAAACATTTATTATCTCTCATTTCATTTGTATTTACTTAGAAATTGAAACATCACAGATGCCATATAAACAAGCTGTAACAAAATGAGGATTTCATTTTCTGTAGAGATTTTGTGCATTTTGCTGTAGAGCAAAGAAAAGAAAGCCGCTTCAGAATCTTTCATAACAAGTCTCCCAGACCTCCTCATCCATCAGCCTGAGAGTTTGCTTATGAAGTGTGCAATAGTTTTTTAATAAATGGGAGAAACCAGCAGGTATAAACATGGAGCAGGACATCAAGCAACATACAGCTAAGTATCAGCTGCTGGCATTTGTTTTGCTTTGCTTTTTGGATGCCTTCACACTATATCTGAATATCTGCATACAGAAGTCTTCTCTAATTCACACAGCAGTAGTAATAACATAAAGACTATCCCTGTGTTTTAAAACATGATCTGCATAGATGGGACGCCTAATGTTTCTACTTTCCTATATGATTTCCCCCTAGCTTCTTTCAAAAGTAGGTGCAAGCAGCTCTGAAACTCTGTCAGATACAATTGCACAGTAAGAACAAAAGCTGTGTAATATTTTTAAGTTAAAAAAAAATATATATTTTCGTAAGCTTACGAAGCTCTCTCTTCAACAGCATTATCTTTGAAGAAGTTTCAAACATTAATGCTCTGAGTCCATTAATGTACTGAGCATGTAAGTATTTTTATCAGTTTAAAATTGTTTCCAATTGTCTGGATATTTCTGTGTGCTTGCATTTGAACAGGGTCTTGAGGATACCATAGTTCTATGTGATTTGAGGAGCTCACCTATTTCTGAAGAATCACTGAAGAATCTAACTTCAAAAAAAACAGAAAAAAGAATTTATCTTTAGAATTTCAGGAGTAGGCTAGGTGTATACGATGTGTCTCCCTTATTTACTTACTTGGAGAAGCGGGCTTTTTCTTTCTCATCTCATTCAAGGTCCCACAAACTTCCCAGATCTGTGGATAAATAATTTTGCTATTTTTCTGCAACACCATGGTATCCCACATTTCTGCACAGACTGCAAGATGTTGTAGATGGAAATATCATTTCTGTTTTTCTCTACCTTTAAAGTTACTGGTGTGATACATACTGCCCACAGCTCTTGGGAAAGTCTGGGCCAAGAAACTGAAAGATGAAAATATAGCAAATTAAATCAAAGGAAGACTGCCAGTTTAGAAGAGGAGTTTAAACCGTATTTGGCACTTTTAATTAGGCAACAAGTTGAGGAACGAAGACCAGATTCTCTATTGACTGAAAGCTTCATGGAAAGAATACGCTATTAAATACCTAGAAAAAAAGAATTATGTTTGCATAGTCAAACCAGCGTTATACTTACTATACCTCAGAGGAAAGTAAGATAGCTGCTGATGCAGCAACCATTTTTCTGTAGAGTTTCTTGAAGTGTTGTCTTTATATTTAAAAAGAAAGTCTATGTGTGTTTTTTTTTTAACCTTTAAAACCTGTTAATTAGCAGCAGCCATTCAACAATCTTCATCTTCATGAGTATTGGTTTTCAGTTAAGACACAATGGGTGTCTAATAGTGGTATTCATCTAAACACTCTTTTAGTGGAATTAGTATGAACTGAAAGTCAAATTAGAAATCAAGTAACGGGTACAGAAAAAATTGTTGTGGGCCCCTATCCAATATTAAAACCTGAAGATATGTTAGTTTAATATTCACAAAAGCAGACACAAGATATTCTTTACCTATACTATTTTTAAAAGTTGATTGAAAGATGATATTTTCTGTGAAAACAATGCAGAATAAATGAAGGATGCTTTTGCATTTGGTTGGCTTTGAATTACAACAAGATTGTTGCTCAAACAAACAAAATGTTTTTAAGTTGGTCTTGTTTAGTAACACCATTATATTAGAGTTTAGGTTTTGAAAACTATAATAATTTCTCCCTTCCCTGCCCCTCTTCCCTTCCCTCAAAAAAGTAAAATGTTTTGCAGAGTTTAGTTATGAAGCAAACATTCAGAAATTGAACAGAACTAATATATCATTTAAAGTTTTAACTTTAATTTGTGATGCAGTTTGTGAGGAAAAAACTCTGTGGAAGTTGGGTACTGGATGTTTGCAAAACAGCAATGTGTCATCAAAAGTATGAGTCATTGCCAATGAGACTGGCAATTCTAAAAATAAAGATTTTCCTTTCATTATTTTAAATTCTAAATGTAAATGAGTAAGAAGATTTTGCAAAACTGTAGTCCATGTAATTGACCCAGCTCTACTCTTGTGGAGATGGAGATACAGTTAAGTCAGATGACTGAAGATCAGAAACTGCCACTTTTCCTCCGTTAGTAGTTTGAGTCCTTTCTTCTGCAGTGGCTAAATGTGAAAAATTCTTGCTGCTAGGCTACAAAATGAAAGATCAATGGCTGTTTTTCTGTAATCTCTAGTCAATCATTGCAATAAAAGGAGAGAAATATTTCCCTTATGCCTCTGGCTACTCCAGTCCCTGCATTCCTGAATTGCACAGGTGAATGTCCCCTCGTAGTCAGAGGTGTAAATTGCAACAGGAGGTGGTGACCACAGAGATCCTTAAGATCTGCAAATTTTGTGATATGATACGTAACTTTTTTCTCTTTGAGAGACTAGACTGGTTCTTCCCCTTCTCCCTTTTAGACTATATTGCTTACATAGGATTCCTTATGACATGTTCTCTCTTTGGCTCATGTGCTTTTCTACCATAATTTCAGCATGCCTGAACCTGTAAGATGTGAAGTAAATATCTTCATGGTGGTAGGAAGTGGGGAATTTCAGCAAGTTAATTGATAAAGCCCTATTAAAACGGGGATGGTTCATACCACTCCATTTGCAAGTGCAAATGTAGTAGAAATCCTATACAAACTTTCTGAAGAAAGACTAATTGAATAACAACTTATACTTTAGGATTTTATTACTACAGCTTAAAATGTTGTATTCTAGGTTTTCCTGATGCAATTTTTATTACAGTTTAACAGGCTATTCCTATGGTTCAGTACCAAAAAACTGAGTATAGTTTTCTAACAATCAAAATAGATGTAGTATATTTGAATAGTTAATGGTTTTGTGTTAGTATTTTTCAACTGCAGTCTTATTCTCATATTATAATTCAACTGTATAACTTTGCTGCAAACACATTTTGCTGCTCTGCTAATTTTTTTAGGCTTAATCAAATAACCTGATATTTCAATTAATTCAGTAAATTCTATTCTTTCCATGTTCTGATTTTAAGTATCTCTGGAAAATATGTATTAGATAGATTAAAATTAAACTCTTTTTCTCAGTTACAGTTATATGCTTGATTTAAATGAAAGGCTTATTTCAGGAATCTTTTCTCTTGCACATCGCTGCTGATATCTGCAGCTGGCTCTTGCATGTTGGTGTCCCCCCTCCCACGCTCTGCAAGCAGGTAGATCAGCTGTGACAGTGTAAAAGTGGCAGAGCATATGTTCGTAGTGCGAACAAGCAATGCTGTCAGTGCTTTTCCATGCATTTATTTATAATGCATTCAAGCCATTACTCCAGTACAGTGATGGCAGTTTTCCTCCCCTTCCTTTGTACTCCAACCTTTCCTTAGCTTTAGGTCTGTGAAGATGGGCTACCACTCGCCTTCCTGTTGCTTGTGCAGGTGGGTTCCCCCAGCCCTGGGCAGCCTCTTCAGACTGATCTCCAGGCAGGATCCAGAGTGTGGTTCTTCAAAGCATGTGGTGCTCTGACTTCTCAGGGTAGAAAAAGTCAGCAAATGTCTGATAAATTTTAAGATCCATATAGACCAGTCATTTTATGATGTAATGACTAAAGCAGCCTTGGTTGCTTTCTTAATTCTTCAGAATTAAGGAGGGCAGTGTCTTCATATGCGAGTTGTGTTTCAAGGTAAGAAAACTTCTTACATATACCGAAGGTGGGTGTCCACTCACAGATGAGCTGTCCCTCCCCACTTAGGTTTACAGTGCTACCTCATTCTTCTATTAAAGAAAATATATTAGTCTGAGGTAGTTTCTTAGGATTACTGAGGCCCTATCTTAATGACAGCTGTATCTTTCCTCATTGCAAACATTATATTCCAAAATAAAATGGAATTCCTAATGGGGAATGCAATGAAAATGCTTAATTATGGGTGAGGGAGGAAGAAAATATTGGACTTGGTATAGAAGAGGAGACCCAGCTTTCCCCTGAATATCATCATGGGCCCTGTTGGTAGTATATACCTGGCTCATCAGTGGGGATTGTACAGGTCCAGAAGCCACATGGAGAACAGCCTCCGTGCAGAACATGTGGACTCCCTGGAGAACTGCCTTCAGGACTTGGTGCCTCCTTCTGCATCTCAGCAGCAAGGAAAGGTAAGTGTGCTGCAGGCTGCTGGGTCTAGGCCTGCATACGAAAGTGACTCATTGTAGGGGACAGAGATGTGCAATGTAATTGATGCAGTTGAATTCAGTACCACCAAAGTTCATGAATACAAAATACAAGACAATCATGTGTCTCAGTGACCTTGAACCTGAATTTAAAAGCCACTACAAATGTATACAAACCCAAAATGTACAGCTATAGGAACACTTTACCCCATATTCTTCAAATCAGTGAGGATTTCCTCTGCATTTGAATGGGAACCTAATGAGAAGTACAAGTAGATAATTACATTTCTATACTGTATGTTCTCAAATCCCTAGCCTAACTTGCAATTTCTAATCTTCATAATTTATTCTGAATTTCTAGAAAAATTCTGAAGTTTCTCAATTTCATATAGATTGATTGATGCTGCTTATCTCAAAATTGCTGTAACGATAGTGTTTTTTTCCTAACACATAAATACAAAACAACTGCTTTCCTAGCCATAGACAAGAAGTCTTGGCAGGTTAACACCATTTTATTTATGGTGTTTTGACTTGAGATTTAATTTATCAGCTCATTAACATATCAGACAATCTGTAAGCTATAAGGTATCATTTGTTTGCATTGGCCCTCAGTCTCCATTCCCACTCAGCATATGTATGAGACAAATCATTCTTTGACTTGTCACATTTGTTCTCATTTTTTGCAACAAGCCTAAAATTTTGTATCTCTTTGCTAGTAACTGTGAGTTCTATTATTACCTTTTTACATGCCAGTTTGGCAATAGAATTTGCAAAGAAGAAGAAATTAAGAAATAAATCATTTTGAGGGTAATTATTGCAGAAGGTTGATAATGGTTTTATTTTGCAATGGCACCTTTATAATCCTAGCTAGCTTAAATTTTCTTGGAGTTAGATGTTGTATTAACCACCTCCCCCCCCCCCAATTATATGCACTGCTTCAAATGATGAAATGGGGTAATAAAATGACAATCTTAGGTAACGGGAAAGAATAAGAAGAACTTGCACTAGTGTTGCTAGAAACAGTGGAGATTTCAATTCTTAGGCATTCAATGAAAATTGTACTCTTTACTGTCCGCATGTTGGTTGTTCCCTAGAGATGCTTTTTCTTTTCTTTATTGTTATGCTAAGATGCTAAGATGTAAACTCAAAAATTATGGGTTTAGCATGAGAATTATTGCATGAAAATTATTTTGGCCAGTTACATGGGACGTTAGACTGGACAATCATACTAGTCCCATTTAGCCTTCAAGTCTGTGAATTTAAATAACTTTAATAAATTAGTTATATGAGATGTATTTTTCATTTAAGCATAGTTTTGAGCACATTACAAATCTAATTTAATAATCTACGGAGAAATGATAGAAAAATAAGAGAGCAATTAACCCAGTCACTCTAATTGGGTAATAATTCTCCGGTAAGAATAGTCTTGTAAGAAATGTTTTAAACAGTAAAGTACAACTGTGGGGGAGATTCAGCACTGTTGTAAAATGGATAAGAGAGGACTGGACTGCTGGTTTGGTTTTGCAGTGGTAGTGATCCCAGTATGTTAGAGACAGCTCTGAAGGCTGTCCTTGATCTAACAGTTTTGCCATCGATGTGTAATTCCACCACCCCAAACGACTGCAGCATGTGTTTATATGCTAAATGACACACACATAGATCTCAGAATGGACTTATGAGAAGTGATGTGCTCACTGCAGCCTTCAATTACAGCAAAGACTTGCTGAGATTCCTAGCATCAAGAGGCATTCTTGAAATGGGCTCTATTTTGTCTTGTGTTCTCCTTGACCCCTAATGGCATTAGGCTTATTTTCATTGAATTACTTATGTAGAATGTGGTTCTAGATTTTAAATGTCGTTACAGATAAAATGGTGTTTTAGCACTGGTACTAAAAAGAAGTAAAGGCTGATTTTGATTATTACAGGTTTGGTTTTGCTTTTCTGTTTTGGGGAAGATAGTGCAAAGTATAACACCAAGTACAAATTTAGCAGTTGTCTCTGAGATATGTTTTTTCTTTCCTGCCTCTGTCTGGGTCCCTTCCCCTTCTCTTTCCCCTCCCCCTTCCTCTTCCCTTTGTTATTCCTTTGCTGACTTTAGGCATTCCACCGCCCAAATATTTCTGGGTTTACTAACCTATTCCATTCATTTCTGAGTTTTGCTGGGAAGTGAAACCCCTTCTCTCTCACAGCATACTGATCCATGTTTCCAGCCTGCAGCACATAGCAGTAGCAGGTTTCATTTCTGTATTTCTCAGCTGTATTCTAGTATTGTCTATTCTGCTCAAAATTTGTCTCTGAAAAATTCATGATTGCTCTTTACCATTTGTGTGTTGAAACCTGGATATGAATTTTCACCTTTCCAGACTTACTGGATTGTTAAGACAGATTTTATTCACAGTAGAAATCTGTTAAAATGTCAGAAGCATAACTTTTACTGTAGGTTTGAAAAAAAAAGGCTTGAATTTGAGGCTTCAAAGACAGTCTGTGTTTTACATCCATTCTTACATGCTTATCTGTAACTAACCCTGCTGTCACTGCATCAGTTTGCAAAATATTGACTCTTAAATATGCTTTAAAACTTACCTTAGATTTGGTAAAATGTTACTCCTTAAGATAAGTAGCAGCAATTGCTTTGGAATTATCCTGAGAAGTTTAATTTCCTGGCAAAGTAAATCAGCCAGGGGATGACAATATAGAAAACAAGCAAAGCTTATTTTCTAAGATTAATGCCAAAATATGAATATGAACTCACTCTTGACATATGACAACAATCCTTGCCTAGATGAACAGAATATTGCTAGTAAAACCAGGGTAGCATGCTAATAAAACAAGCCAGCATGATAGTTCCTTTTCTTTCCATGTCAGATTTAACCATAGCTCTGTAGTTCCAAGATCTTGTTTTCAGTACAAGAGCTGCAGATAAGAGAAAAATGAGAATCCAGTTATTTAAAACAAATGTTTTAACAGTGAGATCCAAGCTTTGCTACTTCATTTTATTGCAGTGATTCAGTTCACTTTAATGCAGTATTTACTACATGTCCTTATCAGTGAGTTGAATATAATTGCATTTAATGAGCATTTATCAAATGCGCATCATTTACATCAAATATTGTCTTTTGTGTTCAGAATTTATCTCCTTTTTATCAAGTAACTTTTTTCCCAGCCTAATTTGTAATTCTTCTCAATTTTGTCTACCAATAGAAGGAGCTCCTGCATTAGGCAACAAACTGAAATTCCCAAGAAAATTATTTGTCTGATCCAGGCAGACATATTCTGGCTTTCATTCTGTGTGATGTGTACAAAAATGTTGATTACACTTGTGGTACAAACTAGCCAGTCATGTTGCCAACAAAGCCTGTGAGATTATTGCCAGATAAGAACATAGTACTGTTCAGAGGAAGGCCTCTTCGGGGGAATAATAATCAGTTAGGTTAATCTGTTTGCCTCTTTAGAGTATCTTGTCAAACTAGAGTGGCTTGAAGCACTGTACTGTAGCGGGGTGGTCAGCATTGCCCCTGCTCTTTCTGCTACAGAACATTTCCCGACCGCAAACATAAGCCACTTAGTGGCGTAGGAGGAAGACTGAGATTTGCTTGGCCAGGAGTGCAGCCACTCTGCCCACCCATTTTGAGTATCAGGGAACCCACACAGAGTGGCTGGGGCAGAAGGGAACAGAATAACGTAAACCATTAGTTCCTGAGGATTTTAAAGGCATGACCGTAGCCAGAGTGATTTTAAATTCTTCTATAGTCTCATGCCTTATGGGCATAGCAGCATACTCTGGAATAAAACTGTCATTGTTGCTGCTAAGGGAGGGGAAAAATATACATATATATATTTACTCTGCATGGCAGAGAGTGATGTAATTGGAACAAAATGAAATAGGCTCTCACTTAGCAAAATGTATTGTTTGTTATGGAGGATTTTTCACAGTTAACTAAGGGATTATTGCAAAATATTCTAAAGGACACAGAGAATTTGGACTATTTTGTTCAGACATTCTTTAAGCTGATGTTAAAATAGCTTCACAGAAACAAACTATCCCTATTTAGGCTGTGTACTGAAAATCTTCATTTCATTAGTTAGAGCCAGATTTCTTAATTCCTTTTCATGAGCTCTCATTCTTATGAGGTATAGTTATCTTTTTGTAACTACTTTTAGTTTCAATGTCTTTAACAGTTTTGGTAACTGTTTTCTCCTTCTTTTCATCCCACATCTCCTATGACAAGCAATTCCTAACTACCCAGGGCGGCCAACATTGTATTGAAAGTAATAGAAAATTCTTCGTATTGTCTGGGATTCCCTAAATACTGGGATCCAGACTGCAACATTAAAACTTCTACTGCATAAAAATCACCATGTTACTCCAGGATCGGAACACAAAACAAGCTTTTTAATGTCTGAGCTGGGAAGAAATTTTACCTGCAGGCTGTTAATACATGGAACTGAGGCTGAAAGGAATTAGCAGAGCTTGTGCTGTTGAAGTGAATAATATTAAAAAAACACTTTCTATCTCCAAAGCTGGAATCACAGGGCTATTTTATTCCTCACACAAATGAAATGTAGGTTTCCCTACAAGTCTATCTAATTTTCTTCTTCCCACCTAGCAGTCCCATCTGTTGTATTTTTTTCTTATTTCTCTTTTATATATGTTTTTAGTACTCAGAGCACAAGGAATATGGGATGGCTCTATGAATTCTTTAATATATTGACCTTCTTGTAGACAGAGAATTATTTGCAGCAGAAAATTCTGCAGCTGGGACAAAAGTCATGGAAAATTGGGAATGCTGTTAGTGTTATCAAAAGGAAATGCTATGATTGCTTCCTATTACTGATGAATTTCCTCCTACCAGCTAATTTGTTGCAAAAGAAGATGACATAAAATGCAGTTCTTCACCAAATGATATCTGCGTCTTTGAAGATTGCAGATTTTCTTTCACCGCATTTTCCAGAACTCACTATCTTCTTTCTGCTGTCCCACACTATATCTTTAAATATGTCCTTATGAAACCTACATTGTCTTAAGTCTGACAACTTAACTTTTACTATTCCTTAAAACTTCTTTTCTTTTTTCTTTCCTTCAGTTATTGAAGGGCTTTATGATCTTGTATTAAAGTGATGCATGAATTGAGTGCATTAACTACCCAGTGAATATGAGTAATTAAAATCACTAATGAGTTGATAGCTGTGTTGAAGAGCAGAGGTAGCAACCTTTGTTCTCATGCTCTTTTGGTTCTTGTAGTCCTGTGCAAATATCAGTGTCACTTCCCTTTTTATTTTTCATGCATTGCTTCCTTAGCCAAAGAACTTTTCTCCCATCTCTCAATGCAATGGTGCAGGAAAGAAAATAAAAGCCATAAAACATCCTTTGCTTGCCAAAGTGTAATGAAATGGGGGCATTATACAGGAAAGATCGATCCCTCCTGACTTGCTTCAGATGGCATTTTGCCCATGTAGGAGTGAGTAATCTCTCTTCTGAAACACCTGTAGTAAAAATTGAATTGTCAAGGAAAAAAACTGTAATACTCACTTCCAGACATGTACAGACTGGAGCCATTACTTGCACTCTAGGCTGCATGACAGAGACCCGCAATATACCCTTACGGTTTTTATGGACAGATGAGAAAACATTGAAAATACAAAATGAAGAACATCACACCAGACTTAGAGACACTGTGGGGACTTAAGGATTGTACTTTCTGTTTTCTCCCTAAATCTTTTAATGCTTTGTGAAGTTAATAGAATTATGAAGATACCCATTATAGGATATAACCCCCCAAATCTTCAGGACCAGATTCCCAGGTGAATTTACTTCTTTTATCCTTTATATCATTCATCTGGTATAAAAGGACCTATAAATTGACTGCATATGTGTGGTAGAGCATTCCCCTGATATATGTAGAAACTATGTTGTGCATTGTTGATCTGGATCTGCATTTGTTTCTCTGTTTCCTAGCTTCCTGACAGAGGAGCAAAGAGACGTTATGGCAGAACCGTGCTCTATTATATCTCATACTTGAATGACTTCCATTACTCTTTTTCCTCTTTAATGTAGCTACTTTCTCTATATTTATAAATGGAGAACTGCAATACAGAGATACCAGCCTTCAGCTCAGCAAACATATTCAGTACACAGAACATTGAAAGCAACAGACTCAGGTGACTTTGTGGATCTGTGCTGAAATTTTATAAGAATCTGAGTTTGAAAATGTGTATTTACCAGGTATCTTCCAACACCTCTAAGCATCTTTTATATGCATAAAATGTTGCAGTAAAGCTCAAAGGTCCATTTCAGCTAGTTATTGCTCTCAAATTCCATAAACCCAGAAGAGAAAAAGAACTGTAGCAGACATAAAAAAAAAAAAAAAGGTCCATGTTGCCTAGGTGGTCGAGGTTGCTTAGTTATATTGACCACAGACTGATTGAGGTACTTCTTGCCTCTAAACTTGGAGACTCTTTTATGATCTTGTGCTGAAATTATGCTACATGTTCCAAGAGATCAGACTTTAAGCTAATGTCTTTCTAATTAATATGCTGCCTTCGTGAATGATCTGGGATGCAGGGAAATATCTATTTCTTGTATTTTCTTTTTCATATAAAAGTGCATGGGTTCAATGCTGCTGTTACAGTCTAACAGCAACATGGATTTTAAAGCCTATTAATCTCGTGATTACAATGTCAAGCATGCATGGAAACAGGGAGCAAATACCTTCAAGCTCAGATTTTTTCTTCAGACACATTTCAACTCTCTGGAAGTAGCTTTCAATCGTTAGATTTACTCTAAGGCAGAACATTCTCCCTGGTACCCTCTGGGCTTAAACGTGCATGCCAATATCTTTCTGCATGTCAGAAATGCCTTCATGGTCACACCTGATGACTGGGAGATGTTTCTGCCTCTCCTGATTCTCCTTGTTCCACCTTTCCCCTTGGTCCATGCAGTTTGGGAGTGGATGTGCTGGGGAGCTGCTATACTTGATAGGTGTCCCCGTCTTGTTCATAGTTTTGCCATGAGCCTGCCGTTGCACAGTTATCTTCAATCGTAGGGAACTAAGGGAACCCCCCTTAAGGGAAAAGGCAAACAAGATAACGTACTCACGATATCCAAAATGTGCAACGCAGGTACAAATGCCTTTAAAGGACACAAATGAAGAAATAAAGACCCCCTCCCCCATCTATTTATATGAAGCCTAAATTAGAAAGGTCTCATCCAGTTGACAGACTGGCCTCTCCTGACAAGGCTGCAGTCAGATTTTCGTCTTTGTGCCTACCACACACAAGCAGAGATCCTATCTGGAAGACTGCCAAAGAACCAATTTATAATGGGAGTTTTTATTATGGAGTTTCCAGCAAAGAATACTTTTGGGAACATATTCTTACATAGCTGTTCAGATCTCTGATCCTACATTGATAGACTCATGTTGGTAGAAATGGAAGAGGATCGTTGATACATCTTTCACCCCCAAAGTTGTTATGTTCCTTCCTTATTCACAGTTTGATCATTCTTCAGAATTACAATGAGTATTGTTTTGCTTCTTAGATATGCGAATGAGTCTTTACTGATGCAGGTGTAATTTTCTCTACTTGACTTGAGTGAAAAAAAAATCTGTGCCCCAAGAAGAGATCCTGTTCTTTCTGGTGACTCGTTGTTATGTTTCAGTGTCAAATGTGTCTTATGCTGAATTTTATCATCTACATCAGTACCTGTTGCACCAACATCTAATTATAATAAATGTACATAACTTGCTTAATAAGTGATTGAGATCAGACCTGGCTCTAATCATTTGGGGTGAAAATATACTTGGAACAAAGAATCCTCAGGCTCTTTTTTAGCATGTTGAGACAAAATGTTTTCTGTGAAACAAAGTAACAAAAAAAGCCTATTGTCAGTAGAGTTAAATTAATAGTTCACATTTGTTTAGCATCTAGGAATAGAAAAAGTTTGAAAACCATTGCTGTATGGACTCTTTGTGCTGTCTTCTCCAGCTAGCAATCTGATCATCTCTGGAGATGAGGTCTTCAGTCTTTTTCTATATAACCATGTGAGAATATGCAAACTTAGCTGTAACCTCTGCTAATGATGATTCACTTAATAGCTCACTTCTATGATAATATTGCATTAGAATTGTGTGACAAGCTTATATTGCAGAAGTGCAGATTCTTAAAACATGCATTTTCTTGCATTTGTCAATAGTGAATTTTCCGTACGATCATGTTTACAGCCTACTCCTCTTTGATAAGTCCCTTTGAAGCTCATCACAATTATGAATAGCGTGAATATTTCACCTGAATATTCTTCCATTCTATTTTTCACTTTTTTTTCTCCCCTGTTAAAAATTGCAGTTGGATATTGGTATGCTACACTGGTTTATCTTCTGAAATGATGTTCTTTTATTCTTTTTTTTTTTTTTTTACTTTCTTACTCCACACAATTTCAATTTTCTTAATTGTGTGAACCATTATCTTTTACAATGCAGACCTTTGGTCTCTGTTAAATGATATGATCTAAATGTATGAACCCACAAGATTTAAACAAGCAGAATGGGTTTATCTGTTCTTATATTAAAATGTTTTATGCTTTGTGGAAAATAATTATTTCTCCACTTTATGCAGAAATCTATACAGTCAAATATTTAGTGTGTAATTGTGATTAGAACGTATGCTCCAGAGGATCTGAATCACTCAGAGGACAGATAATAGGCAGTTCATCTCTGGGTCGCTAGTCTGAAGGTACTCCAAGTCAGTACTGACTGAAAGCTGATGTTATCGGGAAATGGTTTTATTCAGTCCATCTCCCTTGTGAATAAAGATTCATTTCCAGCTAACCTTTGTCACAGCTGACACTGGTTACCAATCATATCATCATGATTTATGGAGATGCCATGTAGTGAATAGTAACAAAGCTTGTGAAATACTAGTTTTGAACAGGCATTTGCCTGTTTTGAACAGGAATTGGAAAGGATTCCTATCAGATTTTTTTTTTTCTTTTCCTCATCACAGCTGAGAACTGATATGGAATTAATGGTTCTGGTATCAATGCCTTGCTGATTTATCACATTTTTCTTTCCTACTTCTCAGAAGGTAGAAACATAAAGAAGAAATAAAAGTTTTTCCTCTCCCAGTCATTTTTCCAGCTCCACTCTACCTTCTTCTTTATGCTTTATTACTGTTAATCTATTCAGTTATTACCTACTGCCTGTTGCCCTTCTCTGGACTTCTGATTTTATTTGTGAAGAAATGCCAAATCACTCTACTTACTGTAGTCCTATAGGAAAGTTTAAAAAATGAATTATTTCGTCAAACAAAAGTAGGTTTTGTCAAAATCGGAACTTTTTACACATCCTCTTCTCTTTCCCCAAGATGAGTGCTGTTTGTCAAGGGATGTCCCTATATATATAAAATCAGGTCTCTCCTAAGAACCTCTCCTTCCAGAAATGTTGTTTGAGGGTATTATTTTCAATTTACAGGGCAGGTTATTAACTTCGTTGTTCTAATAGTCTATTTCTGTTAATTTTGACAGCCACTTTAATATTGTCTTATTTTCCAATATAAGAAAAACCAGTATTGACAATATCTAAATGGGGTAATGACTTCACAGTATCTTTTTGTATTTTTTGATTTCAAAATGGGAGGAAACATTTTCTGCCCTCTTGCTTTCTCCTGAAATAAGAGGAAAAAACAGCTACAAAACATTTAAAACTTCAGAGTGAAAATTTGTGTTATCCTTGTTCCAGTTCTAAAAGGCTTGTTTTTTGCACAAAGCATAGGAAGGAGTGAAGTGCTCTCTGTGACTCTGGGAAATTTTTATTAGAGTGGTAGCAGAAACAAAACTTTTCTGCATGTCTTGTCATTCATTGCTTTTGAGTTGTTTGTTTCTCCTAGGCTATGTTTCCCGTTCCTCGTGCCAGTAATTTTTGTTGGTGTTTTCCTGCAACTCGCCAAGTTTGGTAAAAAGAATATATTCCTGTCATAATGTACACTTATCTTAATGTAAGCAAACAACAATGCAAAAACCTATTATTCAGTGTAATGTTGTTAACAGCTCCAGAGTGATCTGCCTCGTTTAAATGTTTTAGGGGAGAAAATGTTGCCCAAACATTGTTCCCATTTTGATAATTGCAAGTCTTTAAATACAGTGAAGGAGTTATTGAAAGGTTTTCACAGCCTTTTAATAAAAAAGGTTTATTCTGTGAGAATAAAAGTAGTAGGAAAATATTCTCCAGGAATTAGTAACTATTAATAATAAGATGAATATGTTAATTACATGGTCCTATAATGTCCTATTTTATTTCCTCCAGAATCTCATGACCATAGGTTATATGGATTAACTGTTAATATAGCCATAAAAAAGCTGAGTTTTTTTAATCCTCAAAGGATATGATGGCCTCATTAACATGGATCTCTGGGAAAAGAACAGTGCATTTGGATAGTGTATTTCTATGCTTTACTGTGTTTGACTTCAATTGTCATACAATCCCTGTCATTTGCTGTCATTGTTTGACAACACACCCATGCATTTGGTTCTGGTCTAAACTGTGACCTCTGCTTGGCTTACTGACTGGAGGTTGTTACCCATGCAAGTTTTTTCCAATTTGTCTTTTAGACATACTGTTTTCATGAT
The DNA here is from genome assembly GCF_036417845.1 of Apteryx mantelli. NCBI lineage: Eukaryota > Metazoa > Chordata > Aves > Apterygiformes > Apterygidae > Apteryx > Apteryx mantelli. Next base: position 55,556,167 of record NC_090020.1, read on the forward strand.
CCATTGCTTAGAACAGGCAGACATCATTCAAAGCTCTTGCTAAACCTTCTGAAGCTGTTTAAATTGGAAGCGTGTGAGTCCCCTTGCTCTCCAGAGAGGTGACACTGCCATTCCAGGTTAAAAATGCTTGCAGAAACAAAGATGTCCATACAGCATTGCAGATATGGAAGAATTTACATGTCAAAACCAAAAGGTGACAGATTAAGAAACCTGTATCTCTAGATATTCCCTGTACCAATTTCTTTTCCTGGCAATTTTGATACTGGATATGACAGGGAATCCCATCCCACCAGTTACGTGACTGGTAAGAGACACGTTTCAGAACCAGAAAAGGAACCTCACCACTGTCTAAAAAATGGCATGCGGAGGTGCATACAGGCCATTTGGGAAGCCAGAATTTCTTCAACACCAAGATAGACTTGATCCAGGACAGTAAGAATGGGAAGGTCAGTAATGCAATGCTACTAATAGATGGTTTCTAAAATGTGTTGTTCAGTTTCATTTTGGACTTTTTTTTCAGTCCTAGAAGACTGTCGCGGTCCGCGGGAGTGACGGGAATGAATCATACGCATTCACAGAATGCAGGTTCAATTCCATCTTTATTCAGCAATTTGCCTATTTTATAAGTACAAGTATTCGGCGCTCTGGCCCTTGATTTGTGGTTCGTACAGATTATGTCACAGGTAGCCAATCATTGCACCGATCACGCACACAGCGGTCATGCCTTGTACCTTGCTGCTTGTTTAGCAAAGCTGTCTAGCCCTTAACCTTGGTTCCCACTGGCTTCTGCTAGTTTATCTGTACTTTCTCAGGATGTATCATTCCCAGCTGCACCAGTGTCCTTGGTAAAACTACTTCAAAGCACATAGCAGCAGCTACAGTCTGAGGCCTAAGGCTTCAGCAAATTTAGCTACTTATGCTAAGCAAGTTGTGCTAAGCAACTAATCCTAAACAGTGTAGTTCCATGCTCTATATTTCATATAGATTATTGTTCTGAAGTACCGCAAGGGCCCCAACAGAAGACCCTTCATTTTTCTTCCCTGGATTAAAAAAAGAAATCATGAGTGGGAAAAGAGGTAAGGAATTTCCATTTTGAACTTATATTCAAGTTTTCAAATTTCATATATGTTTTTAAGGCATTGGCAGTATTACAATATCTGGAAAATTCACCATCCAGCATATTTTGGTAGCAAAGTAAAATTACTTTTTTTTCATAAAACATTACCATACACTAAATTCACAGCTAGCATAATCTGAAATGTGCTGAAACTAATACCTGATTACATAATAGAAAGGACATTTTAAATGTTGTCACAAAAAATCATATGTTATTGACTGGTCAGAACATGTGATTATAAAAATACGATTTCTAACACTGCAAATATCAATGTTATTTATTTATTTATTTATTTATTCCTCTAAGACTATTTGCCAAAGTTTATAAAAATAGTTTTCATTCTATATATGGACAAAGACATTGAAGAGGCATTTGTAGTTTAGTTTTCGTTCGTGTCTCTGATCTTTCTTCTTTCCCAAAAGAGATTTCTAATTGTGATGCAAATGCCCCTTTCTGTCACTGAAATCATATTAAGTTTATTGCTAATGTTGTTTGACAATTGTTTCTGAACACTTTCAGAAATAGGAAATAGTTTAATTTTTTCAAGCAATATATCTTTATGCTCCTATTGTGTCTTCTCTATTTCCATAATGGTCAATGACTTGACAGTGACCAAACTGGGGAATCTCCTTAAGGGGCTGCTTTCCCTTGGCCGTTGTCACAAATAGAAGTAAGATCAGCCATAACTACTAAATAAATGTGCCAGTCTTGCTGTACTAATGCAGTCCTTGGATATTGCTGCTTTCTGTGGGCCATATGGACATATAGCAGTTTTTAACAGCATCTACATACTGCTCATCATTCTGAGAACTGCAAAGCCATCCTGAATAAAGGTGATCTGAGGTTTAAGTGCAGGTTTAATATTATTCACTTTCTCTTTATCCTGAGATTGGGTTATCTTTGAGAAACTTGTGTAAAAGACTGACCTACTTCTGAAAAAGAAAAAAAAGTATGTGTGTGTGTGTATATACTATTTATTTATTTATTTATTTATTTATGAGAGGCTATGTTTTCCACTACTTGAAGTCTTTAGACTCCAAAAGAATAGAATATGGGAGAACAGAGAATTGAGATAAAGCAGAAGGTCAGATAAGAAAACTAAGAAGCTCCAGAATTTAGAGCTCCTATGAAAACCGTGTTAGATGTTGAAAAGCAGTCAGGAGCATGATGTCACAGCTCCCTGTCTAGTAGTCTTTATACTTTATGAGCAGGCTAATGTCCCCTGAGCTATATAGATATGTATGTATCTAGATATATATAGAGAAAGATAGCAGGACCCCTACCCTTTTATTTAAAAGCAAAACAAAGGAAATCCCCATGATCATCATATTTTGAACTGTAGTTAAAATAGGGCCAGTAGGCCACTGTCCTGCATTTTGGGCTTTTTTTGTTGTTGCTACTGGAAGCTTAACGTCTGTCTGCTTATAATCTTAAAAGTTTGTTGGCAGTAGTTAACTCTAACACTTTTCTACTTTTTTAGCACACAGCAGAACAGTAGCTAGGTCTGACAAGACAAAAATATCATAGTTCTAATTACACTCCCCAGTATTAGCGCTTCATGACAGGCGTTAACAATTACTCTGAAGATCTATGTGCAAGTCTCATACACAGAAAGAGTATGCTTCAGTACTGTGACTGACTGTCAAAATTATCGTAAGGCCTCCTTCAGACATGTAGTATCACGATGGCTCTTGTGATTGCATTTATCTGGCAACTCAAAATCAGCAGACAGGCTTTCCAGTTTATTCCCTCGCATGGGGAAATTTTTCCCTCTGTTTCTCAGATGCAGTATAAAATACAACATAAAGCAAAAATAACGGGAATATTACTGTTGCTGAAATCTAACTTAGCCTTTGCCAGCACCAATTTACTTTACCATATATAATATTTAGCTCAATCGGTGGTGCCCCAGTTCCTCAGTGAAGGAAAAGAAACAACAAGTAGTACAGACTCCTGGAGTTAAGATTGATAGTATAAGTCCATCAATTTTACTTGCTAATATTGATATGTTAATTCAATGGGGAAAAAAAAAAACAGAAAATTCCTGCCTTCAGCTGTTTTGAAATGTCTAGTATTTAAGATGTGAGCATCAAATGCTTTCTTTCCTCCCAGGTCAATCCCAGATACTCATGTTCCTACTGACCAGTCAGCAATTGCATAGACGTGCAATATTTTTTTCTTTTATAGGACAGGACAGCGGTAATGTTAGAAGGAAAAGATGAAACTGTGCTTTCTGTCTATTATTCTGGCACAATTCAGGAAACTTTCCACTTCCTGACGGTTGCCCAATTAAAATTTGCTGTGCAGCCATGTGAGCCTCATGATCTTGCCTGTTTGAATGATGACCAATATCTCAGCCACACAAGTGAGATCACTCGTGGATGATTGCAACACAGCCATAGCTGAGTTAGCTTTCTACAAGCAACTTAGTTTTGTCACAATGCAGGGGAAAAGTATGTGTTGCATCTCCCAGCTGGGTTTTGCATTAAACTTAGTTTTTGATAATCTTTTTTGATTATTTATAGAAGACCCCTAGGTTGGAGAGCTGGGATGACCTAGATGTGCACCTACTGTATCCCTTCAATCCACAAGTGCTGCACTCACTGTGTCTTATCATACTCATCCTCAAAAATTTAGCAAAAGAGTGAACAAAAATAATGAGAAAGAGTAAGCATTATGGACCTGGAGAAAGGGAATTGTAAGCAGATTATTCTGAACACAGAGATACCAAAAAATTCTGTGAATCAGTTCTTGTGGCTCCTTAATGTACTCCAAGACATTGGAATAGGCTTGCTGATGATGCAAGATGTTCACTGTGCATTATTTTTTGTTAGAATGTTTCATATGTTAAAGTTGGATCACTGGCAATTACACCAGCTCTGTATGTACTGTCTTGTACTTTCTAGCACAGAGATGATCTGAGTAAAGAAAAAGGGAACATAATAATGAAAATTAATGAAAAACATGGTAGACTAAAGACATTTTAAACAGCTTCTAACTCAAGAACAGTGAAGATGATATTCATGTTTTGAATTCTGGCCTGGAAAAGGTTGCTGAAGTGTTCAGGCAGAGAGCAGGAGATGGAAGCAAGCCTGGGGAGGTCACAGTAAGGAACTTTGACTTTTAATCACAGAATAGGCTTATAGAAGAGGGGAACTGGTCCTAAGAGGTATTGTGAGTCATGGTAAAATTCCTAAAATACAGGAGCATAAGCCTAGGAATGCATCCAGCTAACTTTGACTGATTCTGAAAATCACATGTCATCTGAAAGATTTCTAGGTGGACTCAGGCATATCACTGATGACTAAAATTATCAGAGATTCCTAATATATAATATAATACTCTGTTTGTGAGAGTAACCACAACCAAATGAAAGAAAAATTCTCCTTTGCTGAGAATGAAAACTAATCACCTTCGAATATGGTAAATACATAACACTGGTACAAAGTGGGTATAAGTGATTGCCTCAGTTGCATATGAGATCCCTGAATGATCTGTATAATCATTGTAGCATAACTTCTTTGTAGCCTTCTATTGCACAATTTTATTTTTCCAGGGCTATAGGGCTGATTCTTTTCTAAGAAGCTTTAATAAAATCTGTATGATACTAACTAAAGAAAGAATAACCATTACTAGAATCCAGATCCAGAAATGTAATTGCTGCTTACTGCTTTCAAGACATTTTAAGATATTTGAATTATTTATTACTGTATGTGAGAACTATTTTTTCTTATTAAGCCATCAATGAAAGACAATGAAAGTGACAAGATCTGCAGCAAATTTCCATCAAGTATTTGAATTTAAATTCTCACTCTCCAAGCACGCAAAGCACCTATATTGTGGAAGAATGGTTAAGTGAGAGAGGGCATGATCTCTTAGAAGTGAGCAATCCTGCCTTCATGATGAAGGGAGGGCCTCACGTCTATGCGAACTGTCCTTGAGCATTCCTAGACCATTACAAAAGGAGAAGACAAGTAGTGGTAAACAAGTAAAGGGGGGCCTGGACCCCTCCATGTGAACAGCAACCTAGCACCAATCATATATCCGCTTTATGCGCGTGGACAGAAGCTGTAAGCCAATCATATAGCTATCGCTAGCGCGTGCTTATTGCCTGTCTATATATACTCTGTAAAAGCTTGAATAAAGGGAGAACGATCATACTCATATTGAGACTCCGTCGTTACTCCGGGTCCGCCTCCCACTCCGACACTATATGATGGTTGTGTGTAATGTTCTGTCATCCACAGTGCAGAATAGAGGTACGCATACCTATTTAAATCATTTTATTGGGTTCTCTCTTACTGAGTTATTCCTGTACAGCATATCTTACTGATCACAAGTGGTTCTGGAATACAGGTAAACATTTGTATCCAAAAATCTACAGTTTTCTGAAACATTGCCAGGGATTTTTCACTTTGACAGTACACAGAGTCTTTCACTGAACAAAACTCTCTTTTCAAACTTTTTCAATGTGAACACTTGAAGTGTACAAGAAAAAAGAGGGCACTACAAATACAAGTTTAAAAGAGGGCACTATAGATGATCACATGCTATCAAGGCTATAGTGACAATGCAAAGAACAACACAGTGGGTAGCTGACTGTCTGTAAAAATCCTTTACAAAATCCAGTACATGATTTTTGGAGAAGTGTACTTGACATTGAATATTTTGAAGATGGCTAATCTCTGAAATAACTTGGTTCATTTTTTGTACTGTTACACAAGCTGTCATGCTCAGCTGTGCATGCCCTTTCCTTCAAGGAGATAAGACAACTGATGTTTGCATTTATAGTTCTTGTTTTTAGGTTAAGCAGTCAAAGTGAATGTATTGGATTTCTGACAAAATCTGCAGCTGAACAGAGAGGATTCTTACTGGATTGTTCTTATTCATTACAATGATATGTATTCACTGAGTTTGAGTTCTGTCAGACTACAAAAAGGTCACCGTTTTATAAACTTCAAAAGTCTGTTTTAGTTTATGTCAAATGTGCTGTTGTGCAAAAACTAATTCCAAATATATTTTAAATACCCCTTCTGCTTACCTATATAAATACAGGGTGATATTTGTAAAAAGATTATCTAACCAGCAAAATGTACTGTAAACTGTCCATTAAAGGGAGTCTAATGCAGGTTTTCTAATTTTGCACAATGTTTTCCAGTGTGGAATCTGATCCTGTGTGTACTCTTAATCAGATGTAGAAGGAAAGTAGAAGTGGTTAACTTAAATCACCTTCACAGATGTACATTATAATTAATGAAAGAGGAATCTATTATTGAAAAAGAGAAGCAACAATGGAGGGTATGGCAAAAATTATAACCTACTGTTAATCAAGCCTTTTTCTAAGAAGTTTAAAGACTTCATGGAAAGAAAATAAGCAGGAACAAGTTTATTGAGCAACAAAACTGGCATAGGTTTTATGGCACATAATTGTCTTTCTGTTGAGGGCAGTGATCAAACCTGTGTGTAACTTCATATTTGATTTGATAATATTTAATTTTTGCTGAAACTCTTGACAGAAATCTGTCTTAACTCAATTATAAAGCATCAAAAAAGGGATTCAAAATGGTTTTAATTCATCAGTCTGTGTAATGACTTTGTAATACTAAACTGGGATATGATGCTTCGGAGACAAAAGAATTTGCAGCATCAGCCAGTCAAAGGTTCTAACTCTGCAATTTCAATGCTGAATTTATCACTTTTGGCACTGATGTCAACCATATGTCAATGCCTGCTCATGCAGTGGGGACTATTTGAATTTAGCCTATTAATTCAAGGCCATAAAGAAAGTATATTTAGCTCTAAGGCTAAGTTATTTAAAGGATATCCATTGTAGTAGATGGTTAACAAGGTTGTTTAACTGGAGATGTATTATCTATTAACAAGGGTTACTGATGACTTTGTAACCTGCAAGTGGTAAAGACATTGCTTTTTATCACAGAACATATTCAGTAGGCAAAAACAGTTAGGAAAAGAAAAGGTCATCTGTACAAGAATCTACCAAAAAAAAAAAAAGTACAAAGTCTAAAAGATTATCCAATAGCCTTTAATGACCCTCTACATAATGCATCTTCCTATTGCATCTCTCCTTATGAGCAAAGAAACCTTCACAAAGGACACAAGAAACTGTCACAGTATCTATGTTTTATGTGGAAGAAACCTCACTATTATAGAATCATAGAACAGAATTAGAGAACTACAGAATCCAGCCTGGAGGGGACCCTAGGAGGTCTTCTGTCCAACCTCCTGCCCTCTTGTTTAAATTTATGCCAAACATGTCTTGTCCTTCCACCGCACACCATGGTGAGGAGCCCGGCTCTGTCTTCTCTGTGACCTCCCCATGGGCACTTGGGGCTGGCTGGGCAAGCCCCGTCCCCGCACAGGACAAGTGCTCCATCCAGCCCCCAGCCAGCTTGGTGGCCCTCCCCTGAACTTGCTCCAGTTTATTGATGTCTTTGCTGTACTGGGAGGTCAAAACTGGATGCGGTATCTAGATGTGGTCTAACGAGAGCTGATTTGAGAGGGACAGTCCCTTCTCCAATCTGCTGGCTGTACTGCTGCCAATACAGCTGGGGATGCCATTGGCCTTCATAGGTCCCAGGGCAACCTGTGGGCTAACACTCGGCTCACTGCCCACCAGGACCCCCAGGGCCTCTTCCACAGAGGTGCTCCCCTGGCCCAGCCTGTCCTGTTGCAGGGGGCTCTTCCTGCCCAGGGGCAGGACTCTGCATTTGTCCTTGTTGGCTGTCATATGGTTCATGTCAGCCCATTCCTCCAGCCTGTCTAGGTCCCTCTGGATGCCAGCCCAGCCCTTGGCTGCATCAGCTGGTCACCCCAGTTTGGTGTCATCTGCAAACTAGAGGAAAGGGCAATCAGTCACCTCCACCAGGTCACTACTGAAGATGTCCTTCACATATACCACTTCTTACTGGCTTGAAGGTAGAGTATGACACTTTAACCACTACCATCTGAACCTGATCATTCAAGCACCTTTCTACTCATGTTAACACCCGTTATGCTATAAATATAAATATGTAAATATAACTAGAAGTATATATAAACATATTATAGTGACTTATATCCATTATTTTGATTCTGAATTGAACATTAGCAACTTGCCTACTATACTGCAAACAGTTTATAGTAAAATTTATTATACCAAGTAAAAATTTAAAATCTTAATTCACTCATAGAATAATTCAGAATGTCACTATTTCTTTTTGTCTTTACATCTTATTTCTCTTTGCTGTACCCAATTATACTTGGCTGAAATGAAGATGATGGTCTACGGCATATAAAATATTGCTTTAAGTTCTGTGAATTAGTCCTCATTCAGCTTCCATTTTGTGCTTGATTCAGTGCCAACTCTTATGATTATTTTAGAAGCCGCTGTTGTTAAACCTCATTAACTAAATTATCTTCTATAAATATTAAGAAAATAAATTTATCAAAATAATTTTCAGTGCCTTATCTATATTATATCTGCAGAGTGTTCTTAAGAGATGTCTAAATTCGTGATGTTTCCCAGACCCAGCTATGTTTACCTGTATTATCTTCAATAGGCAGCTTAAATTCAGATTGCATTCAGGCTGTCTTCGAACCTGAGAGGGCTTGTGACAGGCAGCATCAGGAATGTTCCAGGTGACTTGAGGCTTATTGACTTCTATGAAAAGGGCAAGTGGAGTAGCTGGAGCCTGCACAGAGTTTTATGTGTTCACACATCCAGTTAGAGTGCTTGGTAGAGGTTTTGAAGATACATCGATTCCCCCACAGAGTATCAGCAATGTGGCTTCAGTGTGGCTCCTGATATGTTGCAGGCAAGTAGTTAATTTGACCTTGGCAAAGTGGAGGGGTGGTGTAGACCACAGCTCTAAGCATCAGAGGTTTTAGTGTCATAAAATAATAGAAATTTTTGGTTGTAATATTTGTTTTTAAAAGGGAGAAAGAAGGAAATAGAGTGAAATTTTATACGTAAGTTAATACTTACTAAGGGAAACCTAAAATGTTAATTCTTTTGGGACATTCCAAGAAATATGTAAAAATGACCTGATTTTTCCAATATTGCTACGATGGTCTAAAAACATACATAACAGTACACTCAATATTGTCTATAAATAACAAATGTAAATACTGCTCCAAATAGTGTTTCATTGGAGAAGACAATGGGTATTTCTCTCCCTTATGAGAGAAACAGCATGTTTAGCTTTTACTAGGATTTGGGCCTTAGTTATTGCATTTTTCAAGATTTTGTTTAATCACATGAGAAATAGATTCAAAGCTAATCTTCGTTTCCCCTGTAGCAGCTCTTTGTATTTTTCATCCTCCATTTTAATTGTTTCCAAAAAAGAAATCTTACTTCCTGCAGTTTTTTAATTTTCATGAGAAATCCAAATTTTTCTTTAGTATGGCAAATAAGGAATTTATAAACACTATTTCAAACTATAAATTGTCTTTTTAAGAGCAACCATTAACTTCAGTGACTAAAAAACTTGCAGGTAGATAGAAAGTGTAGTTTTTTCTTTCACGTCCATGGGGCAGGTAAATTTTCCTTTTTGGAACATGAATGAAGTTAGCAGCAGCAGCAGCAGCAGGTATTTTATCATTGTCATCAGTAGGCAAAGGATTAATTGCTGTCACAGTTCATACTATGGTACCTTGTGGGGTACAAATTACATTTCTCTAACCTCAGCACCTTAATCAAAACCAACATGATCAGAGCTCATATTAATCTGCTGCAGCCAGGATCAGTTTTTCTATTCCAAATGAATGCAAGGTCAGCAGTATGAACTTCTGAAAGGAAGGAGCATGCTTATCAGAAAAATGCACATGGTGAGGTCCAGAAGCAATGACAATGTGAAAAATCAAGTTAACATCCAATAAAAAGGCATGCGTATTGCAGTGCTGTTGCCTTTCCATCAGTTTGCTTCATGCTGAATCAAAACAGGGATTTGTATGTGTCTCAAGTGCCCACAGGCTCCCAGTAATTTGTCTGCTAGATATCTGGACTTCTATTAAATGGGCAGATACAACACAAAAAGTAGTGTAAGTGATAGATATATAAAAGAGCCCTTTCGTTAAGAAATTAAGCTGAATGGTGAGTGCACTGTGTTTGATAAACAGCATTATGTATACTTCAGGCTTGCCTTCTGTTTTTATGTACACATTCACCCTCTGGCTGGCCAGTCACACTTTCAATTGCGTGTGAGGAAAGTAAGGAGTCTGTTCACTATGTGTGAGCTGTATGGATTCAGTGAGACTCAGCCCATATTTATATTTTTAAATTGAAAATATTTATATGTCTAATTTCAGGGCTGAACTTTGGATAGTATCTCTAGCCTAGCCAAATAAAATTTCATTTATGAAGATTTATCAGCTGAGTTGCTAAAGAAAATGATCTTACAACACTGAGCTTACACATTTTCTAAACACAAAACTGTTGGAAAAGTTCTTTCAGAAGTGTCAGTATTGCATTTCGATTCTGAAAAGAGAAACGCTGTCCTTTCAACCATATTATCTTTAAGATCATTTGAAAATATTAGGAATAGTATTGAGTTGATTTACTATTACACTAACAATATAAGGCAGAATAGTTTAATGGTTTAAAAATTCAGTTAATCATAAGCTCTATGGAAGTGTGATGAAGGACACAATCTAAAGCTGTGCAAGCTGAAACCACTTAATACCCTAGCTCAGTTACCCTGTTGTTGAGAAAGTCTTTGTCCAAATTTTTAAGTCTACCTACGAGAAGCTGGACATCTAGATTTATATTTTTGTGCTCACATATATCTTGCTTCATGCTGAATCAAAACAGAGATTTGTCTCAAGTGCCTTATAAAAGCACACCTTATAAAAACAATTCAGGTTTTAGACACTTAAAATAGTAACCTAAATTCAAAACTCTTACACTGAAGTTTTAGTTTATAATCAAACAAATATTTAAATCAAAATTCAACCATAAAAAGTAGAGTTATCTGATGCAAGATACAGGCAGATTGATCCATGCCTTCCTTTCAGCAGCAAGTCATTTCAGTGTCAGTTATTCAGGGACTACCTGTCTCTATGTAGCTGAAGTGCTTGTGACTTCATAAGAAATTTGAGAAGTCTTTTATTTTTAATCTACTCTCAAAAGTTCAGTAGAATTGTTCATAAAAGCTTTAGATATATTGTCCTTAGTACGAATGTTACAGGTATGTCAAAAAAGGACAGTGTCACATTCAAATGAACATCTAATTCACAGTTCTCTTAAATGGGGAAAAAGTATTTTAGATAGTCTGATGAGAATGTAAAAGATCAATTGCTGGACAAGCAAGCGTGTTCATTTTGAAACTAAAGACTATGTTTTATTGCCTTATAGGGAACTCAGCGCCATAGGCCACCAATTTTGATTGACCATTGACGCTCCACAGATATAACCATTAACAGTTAGTGAATTCCAACTAATTAAAATCAATAAAACAACTGCATAGAATAAAAAATCTCAGCCTAGATGAGATGTAGTATAAGCATGCAAGAACCAATGGCTAAACTTTTTTCGTATTGCTTGGATAGGTGTTATTTGCATCAAGCTACAGAAATAAATTGCAGGAGCTCTGGTTCCTCGAGGAGCATGATGTCATGTCTGTGTTCAGAATTCAGCATCCTGCTTAAGCTGCAGTTGAATTTCTTTTTTTAAGGAGTATGCTTAGAAACACTGGAGTAGCTCAACACATACTGTACTCCTGGAATGACAGCTGAAAGGTGCAATTGTTAATGAGGACAGGTATGTTGGCAAGGCAAGTCTGGCAAGATGAAATTCCCAATGAGCACAGGTCAGAGCATTCCAGGAAATACAGAAATGGAACTCTTCTCAAAATAACGAATTCTCTCTGTCTCTCTCAAATATATGAGGAAATAGGAAATACTGTTAATTCCTTGTGGAATGTTTCTGCTTGCTAATGCTTGTGGAGCAACAAGACAACTATCTGTGCAGCATTATTAAAACTTTCTGTTACTTCATTTATTCACCTAAGTTCAGTCAAGCCACGTGGTCTAATGCCTATGTCAAATTAAGAAACTTTAGGGAAAGCCACTCATTCATGGAGTGCTGATGAGACAATTCTTATTTCAGGTGTATATAGTGCAAGCTGAACAAGAAGTCCCTGGTCTCTTATTCTTGCTCCCCAGTGTTCAGTAAAGCCTTATGACATGTGCATGCCAGACTGTGCAAGCTTCAGAGAAGCCAAGGCCAATCGTTTACTGAATGCTGACTATGCAAGTATTGGCTCCATAACCTTTCTGGTCTACTTTTATGAAGCAACTGATGTTAAAACATGAATTTGAAGCAATATTTGCTGCTACTCTTGCTGTTTCCCTGTTTAAAAATTAACAGCAGCTCATAAATTTATAACCATTAAGAGGCAGGCTGTTACAGAAATGTAATCAAAGGTTTAAATTTTCAATGAAAGGTTTCCATCTTGCAAGTACAGAACAGAAGGAGATTTTGCTCCAAGAAATGACCCTTGTGCTATGGTGGAGGATTGTGCAGCAACTACAGAGGAGTCTGTTCAGGGATATTGTTGTGTAAAAGTATATTGCAGATTTTCCATGGGAAGAATGCATAACATTACTCATCTAGCAGAAACTTTTACAAAAAAGCTTTCCCATATGTTAAAAAAAAAAAAATCTTAATCTAATGTAATTCTAGATTATGTTCATTATGTGCTGTATTTTATCCTATGGTAGTACATTTGCAAAGCAAGAAGAGGATGAGCGTAGCTTATGGAGGAGGTAGTTTAAACCTTGACCTGTACATTCCATGATATATTAAAGAGAGGCTTTTAAAATTGTTATAAATATCCATCGGTTCTATTCAAATATTTTCCTTTGAATAACTCTCTATTTCTGCTCACAAATTTCCTTGAAGAGAAAGGCAGCCATATTACACCATGGAGATTAATTCAATGGCTGCTTTATGTAACATGTTAGAAAAATATATATATTCTTTTGGAAGGTAAGCAATGATAGACCTGACAAAAATTAATCTTAAAAATACGATCGAAAGATTATTTTGTGACATATCATTATTTCACTTTTTGTCAGGTCTATCATTGCTTACCTTCCAAAAGAATATATATATTTTTCTAACATGTTACATAAAGCAGCCATTGAATTAATGTGTAAAGGTGAAAAACAATATATTTTTAAGAAGTATTTTATTGTGACTTCAAATATTACCTATAAGAACGTACTAATGCAAGTGAGACTCAGCTTCAAAATCCACATTCATATTAATATAGATTCAATTTTTTATGATGTCTCAGAAATGAAAGTTATATTCTTTAGAAGGAATTTAACAATAATTTTGCTAACTCCTTATGCATTCATGCTGCGAGATGTACTCCCTCCTTCAGCATTATCTACCCAACTGTAAGATTCCAGTATTTGATCTGTAAGAATGAGTTCAGTTCAGTTAATACTTTAGCTAACATATCAAAATTACTTATATGTTACCTACCATATTTATAGTCATTTTTTATAATTGAGTTTTTCCATCTTTCAAATGCTGGCCAGCATCTTTTAGGTAGATTAACTACACAGTGTTTTAAGACATGCTTAGAAAACCCATACTAGCTAAGACATTTGTAAAATACACATCAGTACAACAAAATATAAAAGACCATAATAATTCTTTCATTGTACACCCTGAAACAGAAATTTTCTTTGAAATGTGGCATTCTTTTTGCAGATTGGAGACTGAAACAAGAAAAACAACCTCTTAATGCTGTTGATCAAATCATGCTTTGGAAGTGGACCCTGGATTAATGGCCTAGGAATGTCTTCTAAATTGCAAACATCTGTAATGATCCTCCAAGGACAGGGCAGCAGGTTCAATGAGTCAGTAGTGAAATTGCTATAGAACCTCTTTATCAGTGTGCAAAAGTTTGCTGGTACTGTTGGACAGGCTGTCCCAATGTCCCAACAAACTGCTGCTGGTTTATCACTGTAATTTCCTCTGTGTGTCCACAGAAACCCTCTATGTAATATATTCACTGTTTAAAAGCAGACTAATTAGAGTCTGTCACTTTGCCTTTTGTTAATGTATTCTTATACACAACTTGACATTACTGGGCATATAAATGGTTTTAACAAGCGTGCTCTCCAAATCCTAGTTATAATAGTTATCTTTTTGGAATATCTTTTCCTTCAAGATTTGTTTGATAAAATTAAGTTTGGGTTAAGAATGGATAAGGTTTATCTATTACAGTGCGCTTACTGTTCCTCTAGATCAATGCAGTCATTTTTCTGTTTTTATGTATGAACATATGAACCATTTCAAATCAAATCAATACATTATCCTTCTTCCAAAAATTCTGCATGAATTGAAGCCAAACATTTTAAAGGGCTAGACAATCTCTCTTTAAAGTGTTTTATATTTTGCTCTATAATCTGGCCAAAAGTGGAAACAGAGAGCTACAGTTACTGCAGCCAGGTTTTGTTTCTTGTTAAATGTCAAATTCAAGGAAGACTGGGATCACTGGTATGAAAACATTTTCATTTGTTGCTCTTACAGAGTAGTTTGGGGAAAAATTAAACACTTTCAGAGAGTCTTATCTGATCTGAATATCTGAACATTTGAGAAAACTCCATTTCTGTTGCTTATAGAAAAGCACATAGATCTCTGACTTCCATCCCACACAGAGGCAGAACTGCTTTTACACAACAACCCCTTAAAATGGGACCAGAATCTGAAAATCAGACTGAGTTTTATTGCAGATAAAATTAACTGTAGGCTCTGCACATTGCTGACTTGCTGTGTTTCTCTGGGAGAAAGTGGTAGATCCTTTCTGTTCTGGACCACATCCCTCGTGTGGCATTTGGTCTGTCTTTGGAGTTAAGTCACAGTGATGTTAAATGGCCCTGAGGGTTGGTCATAAATAAAGAATCTGGTATGCATTATGGGAGAAATAAAGAGAAAAAAGAGGTACAAGACCAGTGCACTGGAGAAAGACTTTAGCTCCCGGTAATGGTTTTAGTTAGCTGTGTGACAGAAAACTGTGGAGAAACATTTATAACTCTCTCCTTGCATTTTTTTCCCTGACTGATATAGGTCTAAAACCTGGCACTCTGTTTCAGTGACACTATTCTCTTTTCTGATGCATATCAGCTTTTCTTCTTGCAAACTTCCAGGCAGCACCAGAATGTTTTTCTCAGAACACAGAAAGTGATCACACACTTCTGAGATTTCCATCTCATTCCTACTGAGAATTTTTAAGTGTTTTCCAGAATGAGAGCAAATAATAATTTATTCTTCTAGAGTTGAGAGCTCTCTTCCAACATCCATCCAAGAATCACAAAGGTTATACAGGAATATGACTAACAGTTAACTCTTGTAAAATGATTTTGTGCTAATTATGAAAACTCTGTTGTGGAAATAATGACAATTCCAGGATTAAACTGTGGTTTCTTTTACTTGCAACTCACCCAGTTTTTCATCCTATATGCTTGCAAAGTGAACATGTTCATGTAGATCTCTACAGAAGGTCAGCTCTGATCCCACTGGCATGCGCTATCATAATGCGTTGCTTAGAGGCAGAGATGCATGTTGCAAAGGCAGATATTGTACAAGTAGCACCTGCATTTGAACTACTCAAGATTGGTGAACCAAAACCAACAAGTTTCAGTTTGTTGAAGGTCATACTTGACATTCTTAAATACTTGACCATCCAGGTACTCATTTTTCAAAGAGAGATTCTCATTTTGATTTTAATAAGAAGTTGGTCAGTGTACTCTTGGATAACCTATTCATTCTGTAAATCTCATCAGTTGTGACGATCTGTGCTAAAGTGCTGATTTACATTTCTTTTTAAGTGGTGGTGATATAAGTGTGCAGAGGACATCTTTCTGCTCTTAACTGATAAGCATAGGCAGAAGGCACATCTGTACAGAGTTCAGAAATCATACTCACTTGTGCTTGTATTTTTGCTTACCTGCAATCAAGTTTCTTCTGGCTACTGTCAAGCAGATTGAAATACTGAAGTGCTTTGATAACACTTGCCATTGCATTCATTTTCTGTAACAGATTTGGTGCTAATAAGTAGCTAATAAAGTAACAATTCTGCTTGCCTGGAAAGATAAATATTCCTCACTTTTTCCTCTGATCTTTATTTTCGTTTGTATCTTTACTTCTACAGTCATCTAAATTGGTTTATGCATATGTCTAACAGTGTATTTTCCTTTTCTTTTTTGCTTGTTTTGGCAGAATGAAGCCCATAGAAAATGGGTCAATCTGGAAACTTAATTTGAATATAGCCAAGCTGCTGAGTCCAGATCATAACATTTGAAAGCTTTGAAGTGTCAGACTCTTTGGATGCAGGGGCTTGATGAGTTCACAGAAGGATATTTGCAAAACCTGGAATGTACTCCAGATTGCATGTCTAGACACTCAGAATCTCACGTTTTGAATATCATAAATATACTGAGGAGAAGATGATCAGCACATAAATCAGAATACACATTTATGGTTATAACACTGAGAAACTAGATATTACTATTGATCAAGATATATTGGTAAGTATGGGCCAAAAATCTAGGAGGTGCCAACTGGCATATCTGCTTTGAAGTATCTAGCTGTTGTATGGACGTAATTATTTCAGTTTACGTTGGTCAGGAATCTGCCCTCTTTGTATATTTCACCATGTCCCTAGATAAACTTATTTTAATTCATGCTAACTTTAATAACCTGAAAAAATGGCTTTTTTTCCCTCCTACACAGCAACCTGTCATAAATTGCCGGACGGTATCATATAATCGTATGATGAAGCTGTGAGGAAGCAGTAAACTGGAAATCAGAAAAGAGGGAAAAAAACCTACATAAAATTGGGGTCATGTCATTTGGCTACAGAATAAATAACATATTATCTAGCACTGAACATCCAAGAAAGTGAGTATCTATAATTGTAGTCAACCCCCTACCATAAACCCTGTAAAAAATGATTTTTAAAGAGATAAGGGTGTCATTTAGTTAATTATTATCTTAGTTCTCTCACCTGTGTAGAAAACTGACCCCCTGCCCAGTGACTTAAAGGGTAGAAAAGAGTTTGAAGGGTCGAACTCCAAAATTGAGAAGAAACAGTCAAACTAATTTAGAAATAAACTAGTCCAGAAGAAAAGCTCTAAACCTAAATCCATATATGATTTAAGAAGTTCGTAACTGAGTGTTTGAATATCCTGAGGTAAGCTGGCATATAATACAGTAATGAATTATTCCCATATCACTTATGCTAACAGTGGAATCACAGAATATATAGATAATATAAAGGTTTGCAAACATTTCAATTAATTACTTTTTGCTGTACGTTTGGGTATGCAGCAACATCACAGAACATGGTCTGACTTTATGCCTAATTAATTTGACACAGATTAAAAGTAGGATTTGCAAATGTACCAAGCATAAAGGAAGCGCAAGATCAGAAGGGCCTAGTCACAAAATGAGACGTGACTAGAAGAGGACATAAAAGTAACAGGAAGTCATTCTGTGAGTATATTAGTTGTATGAGGAAGATTGAGGTCTGATAATCAGTGGAAAGCGATGGCTGTTGACAGATGCCTTAAGAAGGCTGAAGTTTTGGTAACCTTTGTGCACTGTTTTTTTTGCAGCCATTTGTACATATATACACAACCATATATCAACTGCATACAGTTTATATATATATATATATATATATATATATATATATATACACACATCAGGAAATTAGAGATTGCTGTGATGGGAGAGATTGAAAGACTGACAAATCAGGCCGGTTTCAAACTTCAAAGCAACACTTCACAGGACTGACGTTAATTAATGATGCAGATTGCCAATAGTTAGCCCTTAATCATTGTTAGTCATTATCATTACATATACAAACAAGAAGCCCTGAAGAAGCTTATGATAAATTAGCTTTGAGTATACACGGAGCTGGTGCCATACAGTGCTGATGGCCGCAGTCACTGGTGATCTTGGCCGCCAGGGTGCAGGCTGTGGTGAGGCTTGAGAGCTCTTTGGGGAGAGAAGGGGGAACCAGCATGGGCGACTGCCTTCTGCCCCCTCGCTGATGCTCTCTGCTCCTCGCCGCATTCCCAAAAGAAAAAGGGACAACCACATCTGCTCTTGACATAGCTCATCTTATTTTGGGGGCCATCTTTCTTTTTTATCTTGCAGGATTATTCTGGTTCCATCAGATATCTTTCCTGCTTGTTCAACAACCTTGCTTCTTGCAGAATTTGCTGCTTGAACGTATTTTCCCGCACCCTATTTGGACAGCATCGCCATTTGACCATCTGAAGTTAAATATTAATTATATATTTATGCTTAGATGTGTTACGAGATGCTTGTTGCTGGTTATGTGTGCTTTAGAAGTGTTACAAAATGCTTATACACAGTAACAGTCACACTATTCAGGTGAGTTTATGTCTGGATTCAAGCCAAGCAAATATTAATTATATCTTTCTTAATCTGCTGATACTTCATGCGTGCAAAAAACCTCTGCTTTGGCTACAGTTTTTACTAATAGGATCAGCTAATAATGGAGCTAATACAATTAGTGTCAGTGGCAAAATGAAAAATACTCAATCTGCAGAAGAAAAAGCCTGGTTAGAGGCTACTTAGGAAAGCTAGATACTTTCAAATTCAGGGATGTAGTGAACAAGATGTTTGAAATGCAAATTCAGGTCAACCATGCACATCTCATGCAAGAAGTCTTGTTGACAGAAAAGAAATAGTTGATATATCCTGATTATAACAAGAGTTTTGACTCAGTTTTGCATGTATTTTCATATTTAAAAAGTAATGGTCTTATACAATTGTAGAAGTGTAGTATTATAAAAATGATGCAAAAGTGACTGGAAAGCCATACTTGAAAAATAATTGCAAATGCTTTATTGTCAACATGAAAGCATATATCAAATCAGATTGTGCAAAGATGGCAATATTTCCATTAATGACACAGGTGATAGATTGAACAGTGTTCAGTTTTTAATTAATAGCTGAATCCATCTGGAATGGCTTAAAAGGACCCTGGAGAATGGATTAGTGTTCAAAATGGAGTAAAAGCAGATGAAATTCAATAAGTATTTTACGGCAGTAGGAAATAGATCTGAGATTATAGTCAATGGCCAGCTGAGTATGACCTAGCAAAGACACAGAGTTGTGAAGGAGGTTTTGAACTGGGATATAGTGTAGCCTGCGAGATTAGTGAAGTAATTGTTCTATTCAGCTTTGCTGAAGTCTCTTCTAGTGCTCTGTGTCCAGTTTTAGATGTTAAATTTCAAGGTTTTATTTATATCAGCATAGATATTCTCTCCTTTAAGAACTGTTCTCTGACCAGTAAAAATTGGATGCCTTTGTCTAGCCACAGAGGATTTTTTTTATACATGTTTGTATCTCACTTAAGTGAGTGGATAAATTTGTCATATTCAATTATGCTTTCAGATGTATAGTGAACTACTAGTGGTTATGATTTGGTAGACCTACTAATACAGTCAGGTGACCTTTGACAATGCATTAGTGGTGGTAATCATAATTTTACCAGTTCTTTTTTTATTCTACATGATGATGAAGAGTATATGAAATAGATATTTGGTTTTGCCTCATGAACAAGTGATTGTGTATGAATACAAATATGAGCTTGCTTCTTTTGAGACTGACAGCAGAGTGTTTTAGCTCTAAGTATAAAAGAACTGTTGTTTGCTTTTGTTGGTTTTGGGGTTTGTTTTTGTCTTCCTTTTCAAGGCACTAAAGTTTACTACCCTAGTTTCAAGTCCAGATGAATCATTGTATTAATTACTTTATGGCTGAATACTTAACTGGAGACCTTATTAAGGCAGTTGCAAAACCCTGCAATGCTTTCCTTTGACTGAGCAGTCATTATTAATTCATTCAAAATTCATTAAAGCTTGTGTGACTTCATTTGAGATTCATCAGGATCTCATGACTCTGTATGCCCCTAAAATTTCCTTTCAGCTATAATATGCAATACATGTAATTGAAATAGGTAAGACAACTGCAGTCTTGCCTACACTTGACTCCAGTCAGATAAGGTCATTTGTACATGAGTGCAGAAGTAATGATTGTATGAGAAAGGAAGAAAAAGAAGAAAAGAATGGTAGACAGTTGGCAGAGAACAAATTATTGTTTATTACATCATGTATCTGATACTTTTAAAAATTTTTCTGCAAAGTAAAGGTAAATATTTACCGTACTTAATAATAGTACCAGTTTTCATAAATTGCCAATTCTTATGATATTTAAAATTATGTAACATATACCCCAAAATATATTGTCTTGATTTCCTGTTCTGTATTATTATTCAAGATCAATATAATGTAAAATTAGTGTGTTAATGGATAAGGGGGAAGTCTGTCTTTCTGTTAGAATGACAGTGCATGACCAAAAGCATACCTGTACATGTTCCCCGTGGAGCCTCTGAATGGACGCAGCTTTAGATTTGAATATTATCTTGTAGGTACTCTAACAGTGAAACTCATAATTTCAGGAATGCCTGACACTTCTGCCTTAGCCCTGTTTCAGACTGTCTCCACAGTACATCATCTGAATGCATACTGAGTCAGGCCTCTTGTGTCTCTATGGGAATATGTGTATGTGTGAGCATCATAAGTTTTACAGTGCTATTAACTTTTTTTCTGTGTTTCCATGGACTTTGTGAAGATAGAATTCATCCTTTGCATATTTGTTCTTATAAGATTATAAATTCCAAGTCGTCTTTGAATCATATGAGTCTTTTCTAGTTTGCATTTATACCTATGCAGAATGAGTCATTATTTATACCTGAGCAGGGTAATCCATAATGACTCCAAAATGTTGTGTGGAGGACAGCATTCATACCCACTCTCTGCAAGTGTAAATGATTACCCAGGTACAAGTGAGCAGCAAATCAGGTCATATATATACACCTGCCTCAGTTCCATTCTCAAATATAACCAACTTCTGTATTAAGTTGGTGGCACTTCCAGGATTTTATTACTCAAGTATTTTCTTGTTTTACTTTCTGTCAGCCTTGCCAATATGAGTGAGGGTGAATATGAGCAGAGTGAATAGAAAGAATTTTCAGTGAGTATTTGTTCACATAAACCTGAATTCATTTCATGTTTGCTTTCCACAAAACAATCAAGTGAAGAAATTTAATAGTAAAAATGTTCAAGCAATTATTAGGGAATGTTGTATACATTATGTCCAAATATGTCCAAAATTCAAACATGCTGCTTCCAGAGCTGAGCACTTACATCTAGGTAAATTTGGCTAATCCGCTAAAACTGCCTTTTAGTATTATGATTTCAGGTACTCAGAGAATGAATGTGTAATTCAGAAATGTTTATTTTATATTAAAAGGCACTTAAAAAGCTTCCTAGGTTAGAGTTTC
Source organism: Apteryx mantelli (assembly GCF_036417845.1). Taxonomy (NCBI): domain Eukaryota; kingdom Metazoa; phylum Chordata; class Aves; order Apterygiformes; family Apterygidae; genus Apteryx; species Apteryx mantelli. The sequence continues at coordinate 55,577,680 of NC_090020.1, forward strand.
TAACTGAATGTTTTGGCTTCAAAATAACTGATCCCTGAAATTCTCTTGCCATGTGCTTAAAGTTTGAAGATGCAGCTTTCAGTCATGCAGAAAAAATGATCTGTGGTTCAGTCAATATACTGTGATGTTGTTTGACCTGAGACATGTAAGCAGACATTTTCAAAGGCACAAGGAGTTAAGTGACTGACTGCCTTTGTGATTTTCTTCCCCTTTTCTCATCCCATAACCTGTTGCTACTTACTCTATTCTGTCAGTCTGAATAGGAAGGCATTTACTTGAGTCCATTATTTACTGTTTTTTAGCAGACCTGAAACTTAGAGGTCCCCTGCTGTTACTTAGGGTTTGAGGACAGCATCCCCTGCTCCCCTCAGCTACCCACCACAATTCTTTCATAGGGTGGAATTAATTGTATTTCTGTCCCAGACTTAACCATGCTCAGATTCATGAAAAATAATGATTCCTTAACATACATCCTTTATTTTAAAATAAACCTGTGTATTTTGTCATCGCCATCATGAAACCTGAAGTGGGATTTTTCAAAAAGGTGAGAGTCAGTAAAAATCATCTTGTTACCCACAGAAACCCTGATTGAACAGGAAGGATCAACACGTACCTTATCAACATAGTTTCACGTCTCTCTGTCTGCCAACATGACAGGGAAACAAAGCCATGGGCTGCAAAGTGTCAGTAATCATCTGGCTTCATAGTTAATTTTACAATGCATTTGATTTAGGACTGGTGACTAGGTGATATTCGTGTTTTCCACTAATATTGTAGGGATCTTAATATAATTCCGTGATATTACTTAATAATATAGTATCACAAAAAAAACTGAAGCAAAATTTTCTCTTGCTATTATTAGCAACAATAAGTTATAATACGTATATAATATGTGCTTTTAAAAAATACCTAAAATGGTAACACTTGGATATGTTTCACACACAACTTATGTCTCTAAGCATATCTCTACATCTCTACCAAGATTAATACTTGCCAAGTAAATACAGATTCTTTAGACAGAAAGTTTCCTTATTAATCATAAGACGTCTTACTTTTTAATATAGACATTGTCCAGTAGGATCTCATGGCAGCTCAATGAAGAATTCCTCTTTATATACTTAGGTGAAGAACTGGGTGTCTTTCTTCCACTTTGATTCTTTTTGTAGTGTCTTTCTGTAAGATGCAATGCAATAATTTATATTTGTCCCATATAATCATTAGTCCAATCACTTGCCTTATCTGTGTTGTCTAGTTTAATCCATAATTTACATGAGGCTCCCTAACATCCGAGAGATGACATTTTGAAGTAGTCTTTTGGAATTTGGGAACATCTCATGGTTTTTTAGGCCTTTGGGATAGCAAGGGACTAATTGACACTAAACTTAATCGTAACTTTCAAAGAATTTTCTCCTAGGAGACTGATAGAAGCCAATGTATTCTGAATGATTAATAACACCTTATTGTAGTTAATAATAGCTTTTTTTTCTAGGTGACACATTAGCTTAATTTTAACAAATAAGTTCTTTACTATATATTGTATTCCCAGGATATTACAATTATCTTTTATACCATTGCTGAGGTAGTAGTCAAAGAAGCTTTTATGACATTTTTCATAGAAGTAGCAAGTATTCCCACAGAGTTATTTAGTTCAACTCTTTTCCTTGTACTACTGAAATGTAGTATGCCAAATCTGTTGCTTCTGGCACCCCTTGGAAATTTCTGTCCAAGCCTTTTACTCTTCTTTCTTTAAAATAAAGGAAAAAATTAGGTGACTGGTTTTGAGATTTTTCCTCGAATGACATGTTTCTTTTCTTTGCCAATTTTGCACTATTTAAGCATATTTGTTTTTATCTCCCTGATGACATTGCACTGTGTAATATAGAAAAAAGCAGTATATTTCTCCTACTCCTATACTCACACACACATGCTAGTAATTTAATGTGATACTTTTCCTCTCAAAACATTCACTACATTCATTCCACAGCGGTGCTCCAGCATCAACATCCCCATTAGCTTGTGTAGTTAAGTATGACGCATTAGGGCTGAGCTGTAACTAGTGTCTAACTTTCCAAGCCATTCTTTTTCTGAGAAATCGAGATGTCATGGATATGACACAGCTAAAATCATGTCCCACTCTCTCCACAAGGTTCTGTTGACTTCTAAATCTCTTCTGCTTTGAAATCATTTTTTTTTCATTTCTTTGCATAGTGCCTCAGAAAAATAGAAGAGAACTGTTGTTCGTTTTAGAAAATAAATAAAATGATCATTTAGATCCAGACCTTATGCATTCTCTTATGTGTTTGAGATTCTATTATTACCTAGGTCCATCACACATTAAATGAAGCAGTTGCTCTGAGCATATTCTCTAGAGATTTTGAGCAGGTGGTTGCCCTAACAACAGAAATAAAGTTCAGGGAACAACTTCTTCTCCACCTTTTTTTTTTCTTTTTTTTTCTTTTTTTTTACATTGCTTCTTTTGGTCACCAAAACCATATATTTTAAAGGTTTAACTAACTGTGATGGAATGGAAACCACGTATTAGACCAAATTTGGTTAGCAATATAAGATGACCTGCAATCAATTCAAATGAAATGCAGTTCATGAAAACCAAGTATCAGCTGAAATTGATGATCAGGTACCAAGAGCAGTTTGGGAAATATGACTAATAAATATATTACTTTATCTGACAAATACAGAGAGAACAAGTTACAGCATTGCAGATATTAAACTTTTGAAAATAATAATCCTGGAATAGAAATAAGGATTCTAAATTAAAAAGGTATTGTTGGTGTAATATCTATAAATAATTTGATGAAGTGAAGGAGTTTCAAGGTCGGTCTATTAATCAATTTTAAATGATGAGACTCACCTAAGTTTTAAAAATATTTTTGTACTATGTTTTAAATATGGTAATTTACAACTTGCTAGTCTAATGAAAAGACTAAATGTTTATGCTGTTTCAGGAAAATCATTTCACAGTACATTAACAGTGTTTATATTGGAATTAACGGGCGCACTGCATCTGGCAGGCCATGGATACATGCAAATTGATGTGTGTATAGTTTAGGACATAAAGTTTCAGTCTTCAGTCTGTCATGCTCGGCAGTCAAATTGGCCAGTGAAACCTCTTTCCTACTCCTTTATTTTAGGAGAGAGAAAAGATGTCTCACCTGATAGCTAATTTCTTTTCTGGATCGTCTTTGTGATTCGCAGAGGAATTAGCATGAGATTGGACACATTCTGCATTATCAGGTAAAAGGATACTAAATCCATTGAAAGTGATTATTTATTCACTGATGTACCGCTATAGAAATGCTGCCTAGAATTACTTTTTTTAAAACACTCAGATATAGAAGGCTAACTAGCAAAGGAAAAACCCTCCTTTTGGTGTTTGTCTGTTATTGTGATTCTGAAGTTTGAAACATAATTTTCCATCTAAGGGAAAATATTATAAAAAGTGAAAGTAGCCTGTGCATAAAAAGAGGAGTGTGCTTTACTGAATTATGCTAATGAGGCAAAATTTGCATTTAATAAGAAAACCCTTTTCGGAGAGAGGTTCGTTCAACATGCTGTTTCATCCTGGAGTTTCATTTAACCTCAGATTATATCAAAATTTCGTGACGAAACGTTTCTGAATGGTGGTATAAAAGACCATCTGTCTCAGGGCAAAGAACTCCAGTGTCTCAGGGGTATGGTCAGGGCTCAAGCTATATGGTTGTTTCAGGTGTAGCTCTCAGTTCTTCCTACTGAGGCTGTTCTACTTTTAATAATATTTACATTTTCATTATATGGAAGAGAGAGAACAACAGTGCCTGTGACCCTGCTTCCATTAATTCTTTAATACTATATACATATCCTATATCCTGGTGATCATGGCACTTTCTTAACAACCATAAAAGCCTGGTTCAAAGCCATGTTATAAATTAGGCAAAAGAGAGAGTAACTCACCGTGAGAATTAGTTTACAGGGAAAGTTTACTGTGTTAAGAAAAAAACACTCCTTTTTTTTTTTTAATCTGACTCTACCTCTGTCTGAAATATTCTGAATTTGCCTCCAGGTAGATTACGTTTCCAGTCCCCCCAAAACAAACTGGGATGGCAAATTAACAGAAGAATATAATTCCTGTTATAAAATGTAAGTGTATCAGTTGGAAACAAAAAAGAAAGAAAAATATATTTTAACTGACAACAGAGAGTCAATAATGTGAAATGATCTTGAAAATGCAAATGAATTGTAGGGTGCATGAGGAAAGGCATTTCCAATCAATGGCAGGAGATAATCATTTTTGTGCAAAACAGCAGTGAAATCTCCTATGAAAGTCTGTGAATTACTTTGGAGCTAGTAAAAGAGAATGGTTGCTAGGATAATTAGAAATGGAAGACATCTTTTTAAGCCAAGGGATGGTGTTAAACCAAGAACAAATGGATTCAAATGGGCTGTTAGTCTATGAATTAGAGGGAGCCTTCTAGGGATAAGATAAGTGAGGTTTTGGAACAGCTCTCCAAAGTGACTAATAATGAAGGAAGGAAAGGGCACTGACTTCTTCTAAATTTTAAAGGACAAATTCTTCATTTCATGAAAGAGATTGCTTTTTATCTGTCATAATAGAGAGCAGGGCTCCAGGACCCAAATGATCAACTTTGGGTTAATGCTAACTGTATATATGTATGTATATATGTATGTATGTATTTATATAGGTATTTTTTCTTCACAGTTTCCCCCAGACATGTCACGGGTAAAACAGAATTACTTTAAGAATATCCTATTACCTAAAGCTTTTTGCCGGATAGTTCCACTTTAAGTTGAATTCTATTTTACTGAATTCTTTTACTAATTCCAGTTTGTTTGGTTTCTGTCTTTGTAATATGCTTCAATTTTCATTTCCATTTGGACCGTATGATTAAGTCCACAAGTAGACAGTTGCATAACCACACAGAGCACAGAATGGAGAGGTTTCAAAGATGGTAAAATGTTCACTGTTGCCTTCACCTATATGGAGACTTAGGTTACTTAACTTCTTAGCACAGGATAGAGTGGTAAGTAGTTTATATATCACTGATGCTAAATGCCTCCTCTGAGATATGAAGTTCCCACATTTTCTACTGAAATTAACTTAAGCTGAAGATATTCAGCCTCTCACAGGAGTGAAATCCTGATGGTGAGACCTACTAAAGAATGCAAACCAAATCATCCCATAAAGTTGATCTAAAAGAGGAGGAGAAGTGTATTTTTATTTTATTTATTTTTTTAATCTTTGAGTTCATCCAAGGTGTTTGCACAGCACATTTCCATTTGATTTAATCCTGAACAGAAGACAGTGCAGAGGTGGTAAAAGTCCCGTGAAGTATTTAATAAAATTAGTCTGTTTATAAACGGTGGTTTTAAAGACAAGATCTACCATGTTAATGCAGTATTTGTGCTAGTAGTTAAAAGAGGAATGTCATTAGAATGACAGCTAAAGAGCAGCATAGAGACAATGTGATGAGAATTTACAAAACCAAAATGTGTGATCTTTGGGCAATGCTAATATGCTGTCACAAGAACCTTGAGGAATACTGTTGAAATCGCTTTCTTAAATATTGGCAACAGCAAGAAGAAGAAATCAAATCAATCACATTCTTTTGATTGCATAGTTTAAAGGGAGAACAGATGTGTGATGTTTAGGTGGATTGTTACCTATCACACAGTAAGCAATTCCCTCTGATGCATTGGAGAATGAGAAAAAACTGACAGTCCTTCAATCCTGATACATATAAAAACATAGTGGTTAGAATGTATTGGTGTCAAAATAAAGCTTGTGAACAAAATATGAAGGAAGGTGAGGAAAACAAGAAAATAAAACCAATCAATGCCACTAAAATAGCTTACACTTTCCTCCAAGTACCTCTAACAGCATATATACAAAACTTGCAGCTTGTTCTGGTCTCCTCTTTTACAGTTGCCTCCCATAGGATCTTAGTCCAATATTCTTTTGGAGAATCTATCTCAGAGACTTTCTGAGTGCATTACATTTACATGATGAGGAAAAAAAACCCCAAACCTCATAGACTGAATAGGAATTGGAAGAGGAGGAAAAAAGAAAAACTAATTAATTTGCATGAGCATATAAATTATGAGTCTGATTGATTGACATTCACACTAAGATTCCTTTAAACTATACTAGCATAATTACACTTTCTTAAAAGCTCTTCTGCGCTGCTGCAGAGGCTGTAATGTAAACCTCTTATGCTTACAATATGTAACAGATCATGATTTGGAGTCTACAACAATGTAAATTAGAATGGCATTTGTCACAGCAGCAAGAGTTGGTTTTGTGAAAGAAGGAGTTTAGATTAACAACTTGCCCAAAGAATGAATTTAACTTCATGGAACTTGAAGCACTGTAGCACACTGCCAACACCAATTCTGCTTGTGAGACCAAGCCTTTCAATGACTTACTCTATTTTCCTATTTTTGTTTACCAGACAGCTGTAGTGGAAAATAACCAGATCAAGTTCACTTCATAAAAAATCTGCCACCTCAGATTAAACCTGCACTCTGGTACATATTCAGATTTTTTACTTGTAACTTCAGAATTATTTGATTCCAAGAGTAAAAATTGTACCTTTACTTAAGAATGGAATTTCATGGCATTGGCAAAGAGGATCTGAACAGAAGCACTATGAAGTCATGAGCTCAGAATCCCACCTTATGGTACAGGAGACTGGGTGGTGCTAAGAGAGCAGGTAGCAATGCTCATTCGATCGGTTATTCTGAGGACAAAACACCATTTAACTTTGTAATTACATTCAGAGTTTCATGAATTGCAGAGAATCTCAAATCTGTATGCATATGCACACAAGGCAGGATACATATAGAGCTATACATATGCATGTATATAATAGCAGTTTTGAATAACAAAGGAAAAGCAGGACACTACATACACACACACACACACACACAAACACACACACACACATAAATGTGGTTATTTGTAATATTCCATGAAAAGATTTCAATATGCATTTGTGTAAAATGTATGTACAGAATATATTGTCTTTGTGTTTGCTGATATTACTGGTAGATGTCAGTATGTCTCAGACATTACAACTCAGCTCCTCAAAGGTGTTCAGGTGCGTGCTTCCCACTGATGTTATTGGCACCTGGAATTTCAGATCCCTCTTGAAGATATAACCTGTAGTTTCTCACATACCACCATTGTGAAGTACAGTCAGGCTTTCATCACAAAGGTGGATTTCTTGAACAAAACCAATTCAAATTAATGTCACTTTCAGGAAACTGAAACATCTGAATTAAGGAAAAGATCATGTCAACTGAAAATGACATGTGAATTGAGATTCGTAGTTGCAGCAAACCTACATTATTCATACCCACTGCTTTAAAAAAATGTGTTGTCTTCAGCCTTCAATTATCTCCACCACAAAATTAGATGCTCCAGCTCTGTTCTTTGTTATGCCATTTTAGAAGTTGCTATTTAAATGCAGTGTGACAAATTATCTAATTATAATTCTGAACCTTATACTCTGGCCTCTTCTCGCAATTCAGTAAATGCGGTAAAAAAAAATTATAAAAGCAAGATTGAAATAACTTGCTGAGCATGATTCTAAGCAAGGAATTTTCTCCAAGTCTTGTCTGGCCAGTTGCTGTGGGTAGGATTCAGTGTCTACACACAGGTATGAAGTACCATTTTAGGTAGTCCACCAAACCCCCTGAGGTTGCAGAATTTATCTGCTACACACAGGGCTGTGTTGATGTTTTGGATCCACAACATCTACAATGACACCAAACTCCTACGTTAGGCAGTTGGATTACTCCCTGGGTGGCTACTTATTAAAGCCTATTTAGACATCAAGTCTAAGGTTTAAGTTTTAAAATCCAGGTGACAATTTGAGGTAATGGTACATGTTGCTTATTTGGTATTACATGATACTAAGAATGGAGATCATTAGTTATTGAGCAAATATTTGGCACAATGGTTGATCAGGTAGGTGATGGATCAAGACAGATATGGGACAGACTTAAGCAATATGCCTCAACCTAACTATTTTTACTAACTTATAGCTCTTGTGTAGTGTCCCACGCACAACAGGACAAGTAGATGCATAAGGTTTAGGAATACAAAATGCCAGTTAGCTAGTTTGTTACACACGGTAGATTTCCATGCTGACTTTGCTTTCCCTCTGAACAGTATCCCTTCTAGTAGGGTAGAAGGTACCAGAGGTAGGATTTAAGTCCATCATGGACTTAGGACTTGTTCCTTTCTCAGGTTATTGTTCAACCAAAATTATAGGTCTTTCTTCTCTCTGAAAGTTGATACCAGTTTCATTTATTTGAATTTGGAGCCATTAAAATGGATATTGGCTGCAAGTTCTATTAAATCTGCTTATTCCCACAAATGACAATTGTTTAAATCCTCTTTCTGTTAACTAAATGGGTTTGCTATATGTTGTGAAGGATTTAAAAGAAATACCACCTCCCTATCCTGTCACTCCTGGAAAAACCAGTCAGGTCTTTCTCTGCTAACCGCAGTAGAAAAAAAATCCTCCCTGACTCCAAATCAAGTGATCAGTAAGACCTCCTAAGAACTAAAAATATAAACAATCTCCTGATAGTCCTAACATATATGCAAGACAGAGTTTTAGACAGAATGAGATGCTCCAAAGATCTAGGCAATGGCTTTAACTGAAGGAGGTAGACAAAGGATTAGTCAGCTGCTATCTTTTGTCTTTCCATTAGAAGTTTCACACTAAGTCCAGGGCTAATTATTTTTTTTTCCACCCTGTAAGATGGCAGGTACCTTGATAACTCATTTGTTTAAGAGGTTCCTATTCCATTCTGTCAGCAGCAGGGAACAGAATGAGATGTGAGAGAGTTGCTGCAATCTCACAGTCCTTTATACGTGAGATCAGCAAAACCCACAATATACGTTGTGTTTTGGATAACGTACCTGCTTTGAGACACTGGAAGAAAAAATTGGATGCATCAAGTCTACCTCTAAAATCAGGGGAATGACAAAGGCAGAGAGTGCTTCTCAGCTGCCTGTAGGAGGCTGTTTTGCACTCATCAGTCCACAGAGAGTGCAAAGCCAGCAGTGAATCTTCAAGAACATATTTTATATGGCAAACACTTTAAAGAAAATGGTAAACTCCTTACCCATGAACAGATTAGAGACTAAATTCTCTGTGTACATTATCTGTGACAAGATCTTTGCTTAGATCATTTTTTTCATTGGGTAAACTTTAATTTATGAACCATGTCTTCATTTTCCCTATCAGGAGCTGCCTTAGCAAGTAAACATTTAAAAATTGATAATTTTTTCAGTGGTAACGCTTCTGTTTTTTCTCTAGTATTCAGTCACTGCACACAATTTAGCTTTCAATGTTCTAGGGCTACACTGAGGCTGACCTGGTGCAAATAACAAGCACAGAGAGTATCCAAGGGGTTTTCTTCTTTATACTCCATGTATGTAAGCCAAACATACTGTGAATGTAGTGGCCTAAGTTTCATGAAATGAAATGCGTAAGTATGCTCTAATGCTACTCTTTCTTCCCATTAAGAAAGTTAGCATGATAGGTTCTGGAAAAATGCTCAGTGTGCTTTATGCAAGGGAGCAGAATAACTTGAGCTGCCTCCCCTGGGTCTTCCAGAGCAATTCTGACCGTGTTCGCTGGACCCACATTGTAGCATAGCTGTTTCCATACCTCCTTTTTCCATGATCAGACAGTCAGATATCAGTCTTTGAAATGTGTGTAACTGTGGTTGCCAGATTTAGATAATTCACATCCAATCTTTATTTTTGCTTATAAATGTTATGCTGAAACCTCAGGGTAAGGAGTTTAATTCCAGAACTTGAATATTTCTCCATAAATCTCCTCAAAATTGGATGACTTAACATCTTCGATTGCTGGTTGCAATGCAACTTATGAGGCATAATATCACTTGGAGTTGCACAGTTTTGACACAATATATGCATAATGTACTGTAAATCACCTGTGCAAAGCCCTTGAGATGGAGAATTTGTAAGCAGGCATGGGTAGCAGTATGCTTTTCTAACTCCCTCAAGTCTCTTCAGAGGGATATTTCATTATGTCAATTCAGGCAACGCAAAGGCTAAGAGCTGAACCATACAGTTGCTACCTTCAATTATTCACAAATCCAGCTCAGAAGACACAGAATGGCTGACCAGGCTGTAAGAACACCGCAGCGATAACACTAGTCTCTGAGCTCAAATTATGTTAGCTGGTGGAGCCATTCAGGTTTCTTAAAATAGATAAATTATTTAGCATGCTGTCTCTACAGCCCTTGTTTGTTGCAGCTGTGCTGCCTCCTTCAACTTTCTTTGAGAAGGTTAACTTTAACAATATCTCCTTAAGTTTTACCAACTTTTCCAGTCACGTTACCTCATAAGGAAACAGCAAGGAATAATCATATTAATAATGTTTTAGAACATCAGCCCAATGATATTCTAAAATCAAGATAATTTTGTTGAAAATAGATATTATAAAACTGCCCAAATTCAGAAGTCTGACACATTATTTTATACTGCTTTTGTTCCTCTAAAGCCTGGCAGTTTAAAAGCTGACAGAGATCACCTGTAGCTACAGTAACAATGTAGCCACTGACTACCAAAATATTTTAGTAATTTGTCACAAGAAATACCATCTCTGTATTGCCTTAAATTTTTTTTCAAATGATAGGAAAAGGAGGAGAAATAAGAATAACATATTCAACTTAGTATTTATTGTAGACATTGCATACTCTGGATTTCCCATGATTGAAGTTCTTAGTTAAACTTAGAGGTTTTATTTTTTATTTCCATTTGTTAGACTTACTTTTGCTATACAATAGGATTTTTTTTTTATCATGAACATTCTGTTTGTTTAGTAGATTAAGATCTTGCAAATGAATGTGTATTGGAAGCTAGACACTCCTGGAACAAGAGTCACCTTCTCGAGGCATTACTTCAAGTCTGAATGTTTAATGGGGACAGTTGCCTGTACCATGGTTATGGCAGTTATGATAATGGTGGTAACTAAATCTAGAGTGTCTACATCTGATGTAGCTAAGCAGGTGAACTTCACACAAATTGAAAATTCCAGATTTTTTTTATTGTAGAAAATGCAGTAAAAACACATGTCAGAATGTCGATCCTTCCCCGGCTCCGAAGTTAGAAGCCATGCTCAGGTCACCTGACCTGTGGCTCCTTTCACTGCGTGCCTCTCCTGTCTTGGAGACTTGGAGAGGAATTTGCCCCTGAGTTGTGATAATCCACTGTATGAAAAAATGTCATCTAGCTTGACATTCAATTTTCCTAGGTATATATTGCTAGTTCCAATTTTGTTCTCTCATGCATTACTTACTAGCAACTCAAGGTCTTTTTCAGGCATGTTATTCCTCATCCTTGGCTTATCCTTTCTCACTGAACAAAGGGCTTCAGATTGTTTTTTAAAAATCTGCAAGTATTATTCTGTATTTTCTGCAAATTCAGTAATCTTAAAATTACTCGTACATTATGCCTTATCCCTTTAGATCTTCTATTGGACCAGCTGACATGCCATAATTGATCTTTCAAGCACCTCTTATTTTAATATCTTTTGCAAATTCATTTAAAGCTCTTTACTTCCTCTTTCAGATAAGCAAGAAGGCTAGTCCTGACGACCTTCTACAAAGAATTCCTAGAGATGGCTGCAACTTTGATACAATCCTTTTTTTTTTTACCTTACATAATTTTTGTATGTAACATACAGTTTGTATTCATGGTCAAAGAATTAATTTTCCACTAAAGTTTTCTTTATATTCATGATCCTTCACTAAATCCTGTCACATGGTAATTATGTACTTACCTTTGCTTTTTTATTATATTTTTTAAAATATGAAGAATTTATAAGCACATTTATAGACCAATTTTTTCCCTGTCTAAATAGTTCACGCTTATCCCCCAACAGTGAGTGTCAGAATATATGGAACTATCTAAAGCAGGTGACATCTCAGAACAGTAGAAGACCAGGTAGTTTAGTATGTCAGATCAAAAGTTCTGTATCTGCAGGGGGACTCTTATGGGTTAGAGACAGACAAATAGAATAGACATTTAGTGCAAACAACTTATGAGATCAAGCCTGCTATTCATCTTTTATTCTGCAAGTCGCTGCATTATGAGGATATTGCAGAGTGTGAGATCACAGTACTATACATAAAGTTCATGTGTAAGTCAGCATTCGGGGTGGAGAGCTAAAAATTTAATTTTGGCTGAATTACAGTTTTGTTTAGCAGGGTCTATTACTGAAAGAGAATGAAGGTGATAGAGAAATACAGAAATTGATTTTGCATATATTTCTCCCTGAGATATTCTTTTGTACAATATATATGGGCTGCCCTTTAAGAGGATATAAAAAACTCATATTCTCCTAATAGAAAATAAGCTAAGTGACTGCAAGTATCCCCAGGCCTTTGCAGGTGCTAAACATTAATGCAGAATAGAAATATACAGCTTTTTATAGCATGCTTATAAAACACCTCTGGTAAACTTTCTGGAATTGCCTCTGCCTCGCCTTGCCTCACCACACCCCGCCTTGCCTCTCATTTTCCCTTAGTTTGCTGGTGCGTCAAATCCCAGACGTACACAAAATGGACCTGGCACACTTCTAGTGAGTTCTTTCCTCTGTTTTCTTTCTTGTAGTGCAAAGATCTAGGATAGTGTTTTGTTGTGGGTTTTTTTGTGAAGATCATTTTCAATTATCTAAAATACAGTAATTTTTCCTTTTTTACTGTGTATTAATTTGGCTGGCTGATTGCAGTTATTGCTTATAAGGCTAGATGAAATTCTGTCTAGTATACTGTTGTCTATTTAGCAATCCATACTGAATTCTGGCAACCTAAAAAGCTTTGTTCAGAAATGATAATATCATAGATATACATAGCTTTCTTAGTCTGTGCAAAACACAGTGGCTAATATCTTCTTCAGTCATGATTCTCAGTATATATCTCCCTATGTTGATCCCTATATGTCTCCTGCTCTAATGGCATTTGATGTCTGTGTTCAAATTTCTGACAAGATCTCTTTTCTCATTTCTAATCACCTTGCCCTAATTCACTTTGCCCTATCAATCCATCTTCCTGTAGCAATACAGAATTGCTGTCCCTGGTCAGTAAAAATGCTGCCTCCCAGCTACAAGATTTATAAAAGCTGTTTGAGAGATAAAACCATCCTCTTGGTCAGTTACAGCAGTTTATTTCTTTTTTAAGCTGCACGGTCTTATGGTTTTCTTAAAATCTTTTGGGGATGCTAAGCCATATTGTCAGCTTGTGTAAATTGGCCTATTTTAACTCAGGGAACTATGTTGATCTATACTGGATCTGGCCTAATGTCTGTATCTTGAGCAGGACTGAACATTCTTGTACTAAAAACCTGCATTTTTCTCTACCAGTGGATTTTATCAGTGGCTAAAATTAGCTTGAAGATTGCTTATGGCCAATGCCTCATTCTGAGTGGTTGTGCTATATATTTATCAAGGGTCTGCTTCAGTTAATATATAAAAGTGGAAAATCATTGCAAACCATTGCTGACTGTGGTTATCAGAGCTACATAAGTAATATTAGCTTTTGATGTAGAGTGGTGGAATAAGTAGGAGACAATTTAAGATTAGGTGAAGAAAAAATTTGGTAACATTAATTACTGAATTGTATACCTTCATTGGATCAATATTCTTTTTGTATCAAAGTGAGCATTTGACAGCTGAACTGATTAAAAATTTGTGTCTTTGCTGAAACAAATTTTCTTAGAGCATGTCTAATTCTGAGGGGCAAAAATCAATAAATCAAAGCCCTCTTTTCTTTCTTTCTTTTTTTTTTTTTTTGAATCATTTCTCTTGGTCAACAATTTGCAAGGGAAACAGGACAGTTCTAGAAAGAGATCTATGCGGCACTTCAATTTCAATCTGCAAAGGATGGTATTTGCTCCCAAATACCACCCTAAATTTAGGCTGTATTCAACAAGTTCAGAGGTAAAAAAGAACTAAGGATTAGACAAGATGACAAAGAATGACATTTACAGAAAAGTGCTTGCCTGGTTGCATAGTAACCAGATGCATATCTTTCTGTCTGAGGTGGGGTTTTATGAATAGCGTTTTATTAAAAGCTGTCAATGTCGCTTACTCAATGTAGCTACTGAGGAGTATTTGGTTTTGTTTTGTTTGCTAAGTAAAATCCTATAATCACATGTCAAAGGATGTATTTATTGTTTCTTTAAATACGTACCAGAAAGTCTGGCGGGCTGAGAAGCTGAAGTCTCTGGGCACAGGCTCCACAATAAAGTAGGAAACAGGAAATAAAACTTGAAAGACATTATTGCTTTCTTTAATCTAATAAATGTCTTCCTTCTGGGTTAAAATATAATTACTTTTACTTGGCATCTTTACCAGTAGAACATGGCATCTGTTAAAGGCCCTAAAATATTGGTAGTTTTTACTTTATGTATGCTACCTGGATATATAACCTTCACAATAAGAGTAAATGTGGTTTTACATAGGAAATTTTTTTCTACCAGTCGTTACTGTTACATCAGCAATGGAGATTTCTGCTGTGTCTGAAAACACTGCTCTGTAAACTGAAGGTTGTTTTATTTATTTATTTTAGCAAAACCATATTTTTGTGTTATTACTGATGGGCGAGTGAAGAGTTAACAGGACTGAAGTTTGTCAGTTGATATGCAGAAGAACTGAGAGCACAAGAGCTGACCTGCACAAAGCTGTTGAACAGAGGACTTAACAGGACTAAAGAAGTCTGCCAACCGATATGCGCAAGGACTGACATGCGCAAGGCTGCGGAATGGCAGCACTAACAAGCCTGGAGAAGTGAAGTCTGCCACCTGGAATCTGCACGGGCCCCCGGGGAGGGGAGAAGCAATACGGAGGTGTTGTGGTCTTGCCTCGCTAGCAGGGTCCTCCCGAGCAGACAAACAGACAGTCCTGTGATTGTGAAACTTGCTAAAAGTCAGCAAAAGCAGTGTTTGCCCAGTGCCCCAGCCGTATAAAAAGAGACTTGGGAGCTAGGAGAGTTTGAGCAGGGACGGGAATGTGACCTGACCATCCTCTCCGGCTGGACCGTGAGTATCCCCCCCCTCCCCTTTTCCTGGGACGCTGGGTTAAGGTAACTCCTCGAGGTTGAGAGTTCTCTCACTAGGAGAGTGAACAAGAAAGCTTTCAAGTAGGGATAAGCAGTCCTTCCAATTAATAACGCAGTAATCGACGGTTTCAGGTTATCCTTCCTAAATTAGTAACTGATGGCTTTGTGTTATCCTTCCTAAATTAGTAATCGCATTATTTTAATGGATGTTTCTA
This sequence comes from Apteryx mantelli, assembly GCF_036417845.1. Classification (NCBI taxonomy): domain Eukaryota; kingdom Metazoa; phylum Chordata; class Aves; order Apterygiformes; family Apterygidae; genus Apteryx; species Apteryx mantelli. Next base: position 55,593,015 of record NC_090020.1, read on the forward strand.
ATCCAAGAACTTGTGCGAGGAAATAAACATCTTTTTTATTATTATTATATTACTGTCTCAGTCATTGCTATCGAACCTTCATAGCATGACAGCATGACAATTACATAGAAAGAAACTCTCTAAAATTGTTCCCCTGTTGATAGTATTGTGTTGGCATTGACACTGAACCATACTGCAGGATATATCACATTAGAGGCATTTGAATTTCCTCTTACCAGCAAGCTGACATCTGGTTCATAACTTTCAGTGTAGTGTGTCTCTTGATGTAGCGTCAATACCCTAAATCAAGCACTACAAAAGCTCACATTTGGAGATCGAAAGCCCATTTTCAGTATCATTAATATCTAATTGTGTATTAAAAACCAAATTACCTGTATTTACAATAGGATATATACACTCAGACCATGACCTGCTTAAAAAGAAATGTCAAATTTGGAACAATCAAGGTATTATTCACAGTGCTGTTCTTGTCCCAGTCATTGAGGTAATGTCTAATGTAGCCTGAATACTGAGAAACCAGAGCAAACTTCAGTGACTTATACCATGTGAAATGAATGTTAAAGAAAGCCGTTGTTCTCAATTACAGCATTTGATGTGGCTTTCTGTTTAATGGGGCCTGTGAAAGCTCAGCATGTATTTACAATCTAAACAGTCTCTGTCCAATGGCCTTGTATTGTCCTTGTCCGAATACTCTTGATGCATTTCCTCTGAGACTCTGGGATAAAATAAGTGACTCTGAAAATATAAGATTTCTAATATATTACCCAGTGGGTTCAACTTTAATTTCCTAAACAGATATCTCTCATATGGAGATGCAAAGCTACAGTGAGCTTCTGGCTTTTTTCTGAGTGGTTTATGAATGATGCTTACCCCATCAGGGATGTGCTTTTTCTGCTGTTTGGATGACCAGCTGAGACAAAGGGAAAGGAAGAAAAAAAGCACATCTGGACTTTTCAGTGTGAGGTACTACGTATTTGCATTAACCTTACACACTGACCCTTTATATAGTTAATAAAGACGCATTAAAGTTCAGTATGAAGAAAACTCACTATGAACATATACACCCTCATGAGCAGAAAAGAAAAAGTCTATCAAGTTAACTGTTCACTATAAATTATTGATGTGGCTGTATTTATTGCATACAATTAAATAGCTTTACTTTATCCTATAAAGGACTGTTACACATTTGCCATGATGACTAGTTAATTTACAGCCCGTTCTGTAATTTTATGCTGTGCTTAAAAGGAATGCTTGCCTAAATAAATACTGCACAGTGCAAATAGGAGTTTCAGAACCAGACACTGAGAAAACACACAATGTGTGTTTGTTTTCCATTACCCCTGGATTTAATTTTTTCCAGGTGTAATAACTGTTCAAAGGTGGCAACTATTATCTGGGCAGAGCCCCCGCCTTCCCTCCCCTTCCCCCTCCCCCCCCCCCAAAAAAAGAAGAAAAGGCTGGTGACCTTCAGGTCAGTCTGTCACTTCAAAATCCAGAAAATGCAAAACATTTCTAGATTACTGTCTAGATTACTGCAAATAGGCCAGGGACAATGCGGCCTCTTAAATTCTGTTAAGTCAGTTAGCATCTTTCTGACTCCTCCCTAAATCTGTAAATTATGGATAATAGTTACACACATTAATGAGGCTGAATTGTCTATAGAGCTTTGATGAAAAATCTCGGAGTAGTAACATGTAAAAATCAAGGGGGAATTTTCTTAAGTCTCGAGGAAGACTCGAGGACTCAAAGACTTTCAGAGGAAGAGGATTTTTTTTAAGTAACATATCTTAATACATATAATTTTTCTATGTATTTCCCATTTATCTGTCATACTAAAATCACTAAAAATATATTTTGGAGGTATTAACTAAGTCTTCTGCTATGATCTGAATAAGCTACCCCACAGACTAGGAATGTTTTATATTCTTTTTAGGATACATTTAGAGTTTACCAGGAATGAGAAAGTAGCCATTTTAAAAAATTATAGTTCTGTATCATTGCTTTAGTGCTTTTACACAGCAGACAAAGTAAATTGAACTTTCATTCAGCGGTCCTACTAGTAAAATGCCTTCTCATATTTTACTGTAGTAACCAGTGGAAATATTGGCTAAATTATTCTTTATTAAAATGTTCATTTTCCTTGTACTGCAATGCCCCTGGCCTTGGCATATTTCTTGTGAGCTGCTGCTGGAAAATTCCCTGTGCTTGGCAGAAGTCAAGAATTTATGATGTGCCTCTGAGCAGCACTGAGGCAAACAGCAAAAGCTGTTATCCTTAGTGCACTTTTGCAAGGCTATCTGTTAAAATGTGCATCTGATCTGAAATTCCTGTTTGTGTTTCAATATTATTTTGATGCTGCTTTGCTAGAAAAAAAGGCAACACCAACAAAAATCCGCTGCCCAGTGCGGTATTCAGGAGCTGCATAATCCCATAAAGCACAGATCAAATGTTCCTTATCTGCAAGGCATTTTAAAAGTAGAGAAACAAGGATGAATTGCCCTTGGCATTGTTAAGCCAGACTGTGATGTGTAATACAAACATTCACTGCCATTATTATGCTGACTTTGGATAAGACTGGGACCTGTGTCTCAGAAGCAATGACAACCTTGGTTCTGGACAAATATATACAGCTAAAGTCACTGTCATAAGCTCACGGTGAAGGTAAATTCCCACGGGATGTCTGCTAAATAATTCTGCATGTAAGAGTCCACAAAGGTGACTTTCTTGGGAATATTCTTTCTGTAAATGCATTTTTCAGTGACAGAAAGTTTGCACCTCGGAAATAATTTGATGTTTCTTGCTTACTCAATTTGTCATGCTGGCCTGTTTTGGGGGGGGGGGGGGGTTGAGAGGGAAGATTTTCTGGAGGAAGGTTATGTTTCCTATAACTGAAGTGATCTCTGCCACACAAAGGAGACTGGAGGATCCAACTTCATATCTAAATTAGTTATAGCTAAGAGAGCAGTACTTCTCCCCTGTCCATTCAATTTCAAGATTACATTAAAAAAATCCTGTACAAAAACTTGTGAAGCCTCATTGCTTTATGGCTGAGGATTAATTTGCTTAAACATGGATAAATACAGGATCGTTCTTGTTAGTATAGAAACCTCTGTTGTCAGCCTCTGTGGCAATTTATTCAATGCAGTTCACGGGTGTTATTTTTCTAACCTCAAGGCAGATGTCTAAAACTGGTCAGATGAGTACCAACCTAAACACACCTGTTTTGTTCATGGTTTATAAAAGGAATTTATGTATCAAGGTAGCTAACTCAGCTGAAGATGTCTGTGTTAAGCAATGAATCTCATCATAGCTGACTTCATGATTTCTTCTGTCCTGCAAGTGAGGCCAATATGGACCTCCCTTAGGTAATATTTATCCAGGTTTACCTTTTCTCAGATATTTTACTATATTTTGCACTATCTGAATTACATTCTTCATTATATTGGCTGATATCTGCAAATGTAGGTCACAGTCACATGTTCACTCTATAGGAAGACTCTAAGTTTCAGATAGGATTTGTAATAAAACTATAGAAGGGGGCTGTAATGAGGGCACAGTGACCCTTTGTGACACTTGCTTCTAAAATTCATGCTCATAGTGCAAGTTTGCCTGTGCCAGTGAATATCATAAGTATAAAAATACCATTCCACTTTCTTCTTACTTCTTAAAATCTTCTGTATGAATACTGAAATTCTATCACAGGAAATATGTTTTCACACCTTTCCAGTTTTTCCATAGTAAGTTAACAGCATCTGGACTGACTGAGTTATAGACAGAGACTTTTCAGAGAGACCTTTAGAGTCTGGTAGAGTTCCTGGGATCCCCAATTTTAGCATAACCAAGTAGATACAGTGATATGAGCACAAACCCCACCAAATCTGTTCTCTTGCACACATGCATTACCTATTAACATCACTACAAAATTATAAGTGCAAATATCTGAAGTCTTTGGGTCGTCCATTCAGCTGATCACTGTCTATGGAGAGATACTAATTTATATAAGCAGTGAAATAGTTCCTTGACTTGTTAAAAGAAAGAGAGAGAGATCTTTTGGAAAAAGTAGGTATGTTAGAAGGTGGAGAAACTTGTAGGCAACTTGTAGAGAAGATGTATCAAAGTGCCCAAGAGAGAAAAGTGAAGAGTGGGGAAAGTTCTCCATAATGACTTCTGAAGTTTTTTTTCCCTAAGAGTTTTGAAATATTATCAAGTTACCATGGCTTTAACAATTTACTGAAAGGTAGGTGAAAACATGGCTACTATTTCTGTTTGTGGTCATTCTGGCACATAAATGATGTTTACAAGAAGACACTAGTCTGAGATGGCAGGCTTGACTGCATGTCTGAGTCTTAGTGTATTTCTAAGGCAGTTCAGGCTTACCTGGTTAATTGAGACAGCTTTTTCTTATGAGAGGTATTTCCAAATTAAAAATATATATATATATATATATAACTTATTTAAAATCTGGGCCCAACAGAGTTCACTGAAGTGAGTTGAAAGCCTCCCATTCAATTTAGTGGGGTTAGGCTCAGACTGTTAAATATGTTTTTCAGTAGGAATCAAATCCAAAGTTTTTATGGAGGTTTGAAATGCTAAATAATTTCTTCCAGCACTTAACGCAGTTCACTGACTGCCTAAATTACTTTCTAATGCTTTGGTATATCTCTGAAAATGGGATGGCTGATTTATCAGTAAATATGCCTTTGTTGACAGCTGTTGTCCAGTCTTTTATGCACTACCATTTTTTATAGTGGTTTTCCTCCTTTTATATGATTATATGTCACAGTACCCTAGCTTTTGGTAGCATATGCTCTGATATACAGTAAGCTATGTTCTGGGCAAAATATCTAATTTTCCAGTCACTAATCCTGAACTGAAAAACTAGGTTCAGTGGCCATGCTTGTCTTGGTGACCAGAACACCAAAATAACCTCAATAAACCCAGATAATCTATATTTTTTCAAATAAATGGAAACTTAAAGGAATAGTGACAAGTTCCTACTTGTATATGCTAAACAAAATACAGGCTGTCTTCCGAAATCCTGGCTAGGTTGATTCTTGCAAGAATCTGTTACAGGAACAGCAGCTGATTTGTGAATCACCTGCTTTTGCTTATTTGCTTTTGAAAAATTCCTTTTTGTCATTCTGCATGGTCATTCCCTTCCTTTTTTCTCTCCCCCCTTTATAACTGACTTGTTAGAGAGCAGTTAGAGTTTGATTTCTAATGAGATCATCTGCTATGATTTATGTCTTATTTTCTTCTCAAGCCAATACCTCTCACTTTGACTCATGCTGAGTATTGTTTGATTGCTCAAATAGCTGTATTGAATTCATTTGAGGTACTGAAGGAGTATGTTGTTTCTCAAAGAAAAAGTGAAGGATAGCAGAGTCTATTCCTATAATAATTTCCATAGGTTTGTGAAGCATTACAAAATCTAGATGTAAGTACAGAAAGTAGAATCCCATTTAGGCAAATTCCCTTTTTAATACTTGATACTTGGGTTAATTCCCCATCTTTTCCAGGTATTAAATATTGAGTGAGCAGGTGCTCACATCAAAAAATTGGCCCACAGTTTTTTCCTGCCTATGGTGCAGCTTATGTCTTCTTGTGTCTCCTCAATCTGTTAAGCATTCTACGTCTTGTACATTTTCATGTTCCTTTCCCGCCGCTCACAGCAGCATCTTGGAAGTTAGAATTTATTTTGCACCTATACTTAAATGTAGTCACTGAAGAAGCAATATGTCATGCTTTTCTGTGTTTTAACTGGAGCAGACATTAAGATGGATGTGTTTATTTTGGTTTACTGTTTTTCTTTTTCTTAACCATTGTCATCTAATGTCAGCATAATATACGGAATAAAGTTTCTTTTGTTTATCCTCTCTGCTGAACTGTTGAATACCAGTTACTGTAAAATTAGTATTGGGAAGAGAATAAACAATAGATGCAGGTACAGGTGGGAAGAAGGTCACTTTTATTATTCATTCAAGTTACCATGAAAAGAAATTTTCAGTGTTTTTCAATAGCCAAAAGTAACCCATTCTGCTAGTGTGCTACAAAAACTGTCAAAATCTGAGCGGCTAAAGGTTGTGAGGGTATTTTTGCAATTAAAATGCATTCTTTAATACCTTTTATAGTTCAGAATTGAAAGCAAATCCGAATATATTGATCCAAAAGCCTCTTTCAAGGGAAATAAGCAGAGAACAACACATCATCTGTGCCCTTTGCCAACAGCCTTAAACAAATAATAGATAATCAGAGCTGGTTCCAACCACAGAAAAGAAAAAAATAAAGGAGGGTTTTCAAAAGCAGCTCAAAAGGATTTAAAAGCATATATTTCACTAATATTTTGGACTTAGAGTGAAAAATTCCATAGAGGTGCTGCATCCACTGCACTGACTTTCCTTTCGGGTAATGAAGAATATATAAATAGTCCTATTAGGCCAGGTCAAAGGCCAATTTACCTCAATATCAGTTTCCTGTTTCCTCTAATCATCACTGTTGGATATTTAGAGAATAGATACGGTTTTCCAATTTTTGACCAAAATCCATGCAGGATTGTAGGCTCTGTTACTTGCAATGTTTAGATGCAGGGAGTATCTAAGGACATAATTTCAAAAGCCAAGCTGAGGTGAACTGATCCTGAAAGATTGTCAGTGGTTTTCAAATCTTTCTTAAATTAGTATAGTATTTATAGTTCTTCTGCTATCTGCACCGAGGGCTGGATAGAGGAAGGTTAGTTTTACACTGTAGAAATAAATACAGAGGGCAAGGGGCCCTTCCCCTTCCCCTTCCCCTTGTAGTGGAGAGGGCCATAACTTCATCCCTGTCTCCCTTCACGATCCTGGTCCCTGCGTAGCCATTTCACTCCATTTGGCTTCGACAGGTCAGTCCTTTATGCCAGTGAAATCTCTCATATGTTGAATGGTATTATCCCCAACCTGATAATTTTGTTAATTGAGCTGAGGGCTGGATTTTGATTAACCCTTTTATATTTACTCTTTCACTAATTTTCACTAATCGTTCTTCAGACTGAGAAGCTCTCTAAGCTAGGAGGAAAAAATAGAAGAGAAAGCAAGGTTTTAACTTCACACTCTTCTGATAAGGATGCATTGATTTATACTGGAGATGTAATATGGTGGAGATGTAATATGGTGTATAAGAAACATATTTTTATAATGGGGAAGTTGGTGATTACGTTTAAATGGTATACCCAAATGATAGCCTTGGCTATGCATTATGTGAAATAGGAAATGCTTGTAAGAAAGCATGAACTGAAACTAATTTACAAGATCAGGTTTTCATGTTTGTGTTTTTGGAAAGCAAACATTCCTTTAAAATTGAGCAGTAGTGTAACATTTTATATTATTTTGATCTTAATTAAATTTTAACATGTACTGCTTTACTTGCTTGTGTTTTTTGCCACAGGCTGAGAACTGCCAAGACAGTTCTTGAACTTTTTCCTTTGTGGTGCGATTTTGTTATTAGAGAAGTGTAATATTATATATTGGCCAAGAAATGTTTGTAAATGAAAACCAGGCTTTCTTTATTTGGGATCAGTAATGCCTTTTTCTAATGAATATCACAGTACCAAATACTGAAAACACACACATGTACTTATATAATCAGTGGCTCATATGTGTTTTTGAGACTAGAGAACTTGTCATAGTAAGATCTCTGGTTGTCTAAACATATTTTACACACAGTTTTTTTGAATTTCCTCCAGGAGAAAAACATTCTGCCAAAGGGAGAAAAAGAAAGCTTAGCTGTATGTATAATATGAGTCTGTGTGTTTAATCCAGATAACTTTAAATGTCTGCAAGTTAAATATTGAATATTTAATTCTTGTGGAAGGCTGAAGCTATCACTTACTTCTACGGAAAATTCAAAAAATCTCTAGCATATAGTGCAATTCTTTCTCCCAAACAGTATTACACAAATATCTTTCTTTAAGTACACAGCGTGCTGGGTAACAAAGTGTTGTTGTTAGAATCAATGCAGATTTCAGTTTGCAAAACAATTTGGGGTAGCACCAGCTGTTTTAATGGTCAAATCATTTTAACTCTTCAAATATAATGCAATTATGTGTCTCCTTTACAAAATCAATAGTTTCTCCTATTACAGCTAACATGATTCTCAAGGCAGGCTACAAATGCCATGCAATTACACTCCAAAGCACTATTTCTTCTCTTGTGCCAGCTCTTCTTGAGGCTGAATAGTTCCAAAGAGCAACTAAATTCGTACTTTCTCAACAAAATATGTTTTTCTAAGCTACTCACTATTACCAATAGAAAGTCAGTTTTGCTTTGAACATTTGTCTTTGATGTGTATAGCTAGGGAAAGAAAGAAAGAGGCCTCTCCTTTCTGACACATTTTTTAAGTGAAATAAATGTTGGATTAGTCTCCTTGATCCATTTGAACTAATATGCATAGGATCCATGTTGGGGTCTGTAGCCATGCTCAGTAGAGACTGAAGTGACTATTCCCCTCACCAAGGACGATGCATTTTTTAAGATTAAATATCTTTTCATCTTCTTTTTGCTGAATATATGCCCTGAAATATATTTCACCATGCTTCATTTCATCTTGGGTAATCACTAAGTGCTTGTCACTATAAAAAGATCATGGTTAGGCTATTTTAATAATCTTAAAGTATTAAATAGATTAATTTCAAGTATCATTTTTATTATTATTTATTTTATTTTATTTAGCAACATGACTATTGTTTGCATCACTGTTATATAGAAAGTACGGACAAAAACAAACTCTTAGAATCAGCTGCTTCATTCGGGCTAAAATAACTACATCATTTATGGTGAGCATATAAAAATCCCTGCCTGTTAGCTATCTAGTTCATTCAGTTTTTGTTATATTTGGAAAATTTTGAGCTATTTCTCTTTTATGAAACTGACTTCCTTCCTTGATGAATATCAGAAAGTCTAGAGATACAATCTGAAACTGATTGGTGTGATTATTGCTTGACTCCAAAGATTAAATGAAAAGTTAGGTGAGATTAAGTTCACCTCTTAGTATTTGAAGCTATTTTCCAATGAAATGTTGGAAATACCTACTATTGTTCCAGCAGTCTGAAATGCTGGATGTGTACTTAGCAAAGTCTTTTAAAATGTTCTCACTTTGCTTTTTCCCTTATTTTTCCCCATAATGTTATACAGTTCATTTTGTTGCACTTTATTGACAGGCATGTTAGATTTGACCAACTAAATCAATACACCATGTTGTATATTCAGGGTATATTCCAGGGCTATTCACTATACTATACATACATACATACATATATATATATATATATATATATACACACACACACACACACACACACACACACACCAGGTATATTCACTGGGCTATTTAAAGACTCACATGTTTTATGTTAAGAATTTGTAGAGGACGTGCAGTACCTTGATAACTAGAAACACACCCTGGATCTTAGACTTATCCTGACTCTACATAGGAGGAATTGGAAGTACACATTAATAACTTCTACTGCACAGTTTCTGATTGAGAAGTGATATTGTTATGCCTTTAAATTTTCTTCCTCTGTCCGTCCCTAGGCTGGACATAATCTTTTTGTTTGTTTGTTTCTTCAGGGGAAAATGGAACTTATGTTGCTATTTCTTCTGTATTTCTAAGTCCTTAGGTCAACGCAGATGGCTTATTCAAAAGTGTGTTTTACTTTTAGAATAAATATATGAAATGCCACAATGATTTTTTAATCCTTTGCACTAGAGAAAGCCAAGGGTCAATACATGAAATATTTTAATATTTTTTGTAGATGAAAATTATTCTTTTTTTTTCTTTTAACATAAAAACAATTTAATGAGATAATTATCATTGACATTCATGTTTCATTTCCATAATTACCATGAAATATGCTTAAGCATGCAAGGGAATTAACCTTGAGATCACTATTATTTGCCAAAAATCCTTAAAACTTTTTAAACAAAAAATCTCCATGTGCGAAAAGACAATTTTAAGAATCTAGCAATGCAGAGCAAAAAGTGGGTAAGTGCTGTGAACTGAGCTCATCTTGCAGTAGTGGCTATCCATAAACTTAAGGCAACAGTCTGTCTATTAGGAGAATCCCACAGGGCACCAGAGCATGAATATGGAGGTGACCTCTGATCACAGCTGGGTTATCGTATAGCGATTGCCAAATGCCCTGGGTCCTGCCACAAAGTCTTATTATTCGACAGATTCAGCTGCCCGCCCTTCTGAGAGTGACACAAGCACGTGTGACCAGCCAGTGCTGGAGGAGATGGACAGGCTTTTCGGTACGCCGTCCAGGCACGACTGGGAGCATCCGGGGAGATTGGTTGTGGTTCTGATTTAGCATCTCATCTTAGGGAAAAATTAATGGGGAATAGGTCACAAATCCCTGACTTCTTTCAGCAATGAATATGCTATTAACCTTAATTGTATTATGCAATACAAATAACATTTTTCATGCTGTTCTTTGCCACATAATAATGTGAATTAAGTGGACAAAATTATGGCTATCTTCATCCCATCGCACAGATTTTTTTTTTACTGGGCTGATTGAAGAGAACACAATTTCAGTAAAAATAATCAAAACTTTTTCTCTGGTTTTATAATTGTCCCTTTGTTTCTCTGTTTCTTCATGGAGAAAAACAGGTAAGGAATCTGGAAGTAACATTTACAGTTTCCCTGGTAAACTGTACTTTCTGCCAACACACAGGGCCTTGTCACACCATTTTTCTCTGGTCTACTGGTATTCATATTCATACTAATAATTATTAATATAAATGTCTGGAAAAGACAACACAGCCTTCAGTTCTCTTTGACTATATCTTCAGACTTTTCAGCAAAGTTGTGGACACATGTTCTCTTTTGGCTGCAGCTGCTCCTCACTGCTCATCTGCACTTTCAGATTTTCTCTTGATTTTTTTTGTTTATTTGTCTATTGTTTGGTTTCTTCCCTAATTATTCAACTATTCAAGATAGCCTATATAAGATACAATTATTCAATTATTAACTGTGCCAGTTTTAAAGCTCTTTACACTAACCTGATGCTTTTTGTCTTGGATGTCCTCAGGTAATTACCTCAGCTAGCAATCTGGGAGGGTTAACGTCTCTCAGGAGTCAGTGAAGAGCACTTGGGCTGGCAATCTCAAAATTTGAGTGATGTTTATGATAACATTAAATGCATTTGACTTGTGAAAAAACCTGTAAGTCAGATTTAAAACACAAGCCATATGCAAAGATTTTAAGAGCAGATTTCCAGAAAGTGAGCTTCTGAAAGCTCTAAGAGTAATTCCTAGAACCTCTAGATGTTAAGCACTATCTCAGTTTGAGACATTTATATAACAAAAGGTGCCTGTATTTCTTTAGAATTAGCTTCTGTCAAATGTCAAGTTCCTAATCCAGTGTTTAGGAATGCAAGGAAAATTAACACTGGCAGAAGTACTCAGCTTACAATAAACTTTTTCCAGTAAGAGCTGAACTGTTTTGGAATGGGACTTTGAAAGTATTCTTTTAAGAACTCAATCAGAATAGTTTTAAACAACTAAATCCAAACTTTGCAATGAAAAATGTTAACCATCCTTAAGTGTGGATGTTCTGTTGTAATAATTTTATATTTTATATTTATACTATTTTGCAAAATATCTAACAGAAACACATTAATCTATGCTTCTTTCAGGTTTATAGTCCAAATTTTTAATGCTATAATTTTATAGTGCATTATTTACATTTATAGTTGAAAGGTAGGACCTGTTATTTTCCTGACTCTGCAGTTTTAAAGAAAAGGTTAGTTATTGGTTCTGAGCTGAGTGGGGGGGGGAGGGCAAAGTTGCCAATTATTTTTATTGTAAATCTAATCTGACATTCTGACAGCATGTACTACATATGCTGCAGCTTTTCTTTGGAGATAAAATATTTTCAAAGTCATAAACTGCTGCACTGCATACAGTGATACATTAGAAAACAAAGATTTTGATCTACTCAGGCATGAAGACTTGGAGAGAGCTGGAATAAGCAATGGCATTCATTGTGTTTATCTGGGACAGCTGGGGCCATATACCTCAGTATATAATAATCATCAGAATATTGCTTTTCAGTTCTATAGTGTTGATTTAAAATATAAGGGTTGATGACAGGGTGTTTACAGGAAAGACCTCTGCCTTGAAAATCTTATTTTCACTTCAGTCTGTTTGCTAGGCTTTAATATTGCTAAAACTCTCTTCTGTTTTTTTGTGTACTCTTTCAAAATCACAAAGAAAGAATATGGATTGGGGCTTTTTTCATTTTCCTGTGTTCATAATTGTACAGTTTTGTACTTAGAGTCAAATTTGACTACTAGTGTATATGTTTGCTGACCTTTAGTTTTAGAATATCTATGTTTCACACAGATAATTGAAAACAAATCCCATTTGATTTTTGAGCCAAAGTTATATCACTTCTTTCATATCTTTAAGGTCCAAATTTTGATTTTTCCTTTGGATAGAGAGACCCAAGCAGTGAGCTTTGTGCAGGAATGGTAAGGTTGACTCTTCTGTCCAAAACTGTAAGTAAAGCAGCCAGACAACTATAAGTTAATGCAGTTCTCTCCTGCAAACTGGCCAGCTTCTGAAAGCCCCATAGCTCTTTGCCATGGGAGGTTAGTGGCAAGACAATAGAATGAAGAACTCTTATCACAGGTTGATTCCCTGTTAAGAATAGGCTAAGTGATGTAATTTTTGGCACCCATCTATTGGCCACAGATTGATTATTTTACAAAGAAACTTTTTTTCCCCATAATATTAAGCAGTTTAACTAATTCTGTGGCATTTGTGTTGTGTCCAGAAGGACCTGATACAGGAATCTCTGTTGCCTGGGGATATCAAGATGCCAGGGTGATGAGCAAAAGATGGAAAAACAAGCAAATAAAAAACTTCAGCCCTCTGTGCTCCTTGGAGTCAGACCAAATAGAGTCTCTCCTACGATTAAATGGAGCTTTTGGTTATTCTCCAACACAGAGCTTATAAAGATGGTGAAGCTTTCCTGACAAGCTTGCTTATGACTCTTACCCTGTTTTCATGCCAGACTATTTGTTTAAATTTGTCATAGGAGCCAGAATTTACCCTTGGGTGAATAATTTAAGTATTGCTGGTCAGATATTATAATACTATTTTCCATTCTGAAGAGGACAGAATACCAATCAGATAAACAATAAATGCCTGAAAAAATACAGATTTTATTTTAAAAAATAATATTGTAAAAAAGTCAGGATTGGTTATAACCTATTGTTCTGTGATCTTCTACCTATTATTCTCAAATAAAAAGATAAAAATAATGAAAGTCATTTTGAAGTGAAAAAGACAGATTCATTCCATCAGAAGCTGGCAGTGAAAGTTTAGATGTAAAAGATGATGTGGAAAAAATACTTTTAGCAAATTGCATTTTTACATGGAAGAAACTACAATCAAAAAAACCAAACAGACCAGCTTTAATTTGAGCATATGTGCTGCTTTCCTTTGGTGTTTCTTTCTTGCAGAAATATTTAAATGCTGTGAAGGCTCCTCTTGAAGGTTAAATTCTTTCCACAGCTGCAGAAATTCGTATGGCAATGAAACCTGCTCATTTTCAGCTTGTAAGTGAGAAGAAAGGGGCTTCAACGTCTGGAATAAGAGTTAAAAGCCTGTAAAGAGATGAGCTCAGTTTTGCTACAGAGAAAAGGTGCAGGATACGGGCCAAACCTCCAACAGAATATAGGTGTTCTTTATGTATGTAGTTATTTACAAAATTTCCCATCTTTTTATGGTCGCTTTGGAGGTGGCTTTATAACTGCTCGAAGTTCAGGATAATTCTTTTTTACCTCCTCCTCAAATTGCTATAGAGCAGTTGCTTCATCTGATGTGTGTTTTATAATCATTGAAGAGATTTGCTCCTAAATTTTACACTTGATTGAAGTAAGGAACCTATAGAGCTCCTTTACTCTGGGTTCATGTCATTTTCATTTATTTTCTTAAATTACTTTGGAAGCCCAACAATTCCGTATTGGTATTTCAAAATGAAAAATGATTTTATGTTTTTTATCGCTAAGACTTAGCCAACTTGAGAGATGAAATGAGTCATAATCTGGAATTCAGAGAAATCTTTTATTTTCTTTCTTCTTTTACCATAACAAGTAATGGAAAATTTTGCCTGTTTAGTTAATGAAAAATATATTTGAAACAAGTAAATACTCATTGAAGTAATATGATTAAATGCACATAATCATGAAAAAAAAATTGTACTGACTGGGGGCTAACATTATGAAACACTGCTTTCCAGCATGCTAAACTCCTTTCTTTAAAGTTAACACTTGTCTATGGTTTCAGTTTAAACCTCCATTAATTTTGATCTGTAACTTTTGTAGCCACGCACTTAATACTTCCTATTTGAAATGTAGTATTTCACGCATTCTTATGTTACATATTTGATGTTCATTTAATTATTGCATTTCTTTTTTTGTTTGTTTTCATTAAAAAAAAAACTTTTGGTATTTTGCTTGACCATGAACCCAGATGCTGTTTTACTGGGATGTTTCACAGAATCACAGAATCGCTGAGGTTGGAAGGGACCTCTGGAGATCATCTAGTCCAACCCCCCTGCTCAAGCAGGGTCACCTAGACCACATTGCACAGGATTGCATCCAGACGACTTTTGAATATCTCCAGAGAAGGAGACTCCACAACCTCTCTGGGCAACCTGTTCCAGTGCGCTGTCACCCTCACAGTGAAAAAGGTTTTCCTCATGTTCAGATGGAAGCGTCTGTGTTTCAGTTTGTGCCTATTGCCTCTTGTCCTGTCGCTGGGCACCACTGAAAAGAGTCTGGTCCCATCCTCTTGACACCCTCCCTTCAGATACTTGTACACGTTGATAAGATCTCCTCTCAGCCTTCTCTTCTCCAGGCTGAACAGGCCCAGCTCTCTCAGCCTTTCCTCATAAGAGAGATGCTCCAGTCCCCTAATCATCTTTGTAGCCCTTCGCTGGACTTGCTGCAGTAGTGCCACATCCCTCTTGTACTGGGGAGCCCAGAACTGGACGCAGTACTCCAGATGTGGCCTCAGCAGGGCTGAGTAGAGGGGGAGAATCACCTCCCTCGACCTGCTGGCAACACTCTTCCTGATGCACCCCAGGATACCATTGGCCTTCTTGGCCACAAGGGCACATTGCTGCCTCATGCTTAACTTGGTGTCCACCAGCACTCCCAGGTCCTTCTCCGCAGAGCTGCTTTCCAGCCGGTCAGTCCCCAACCTGTATTGGTGCATGGGGAAAAAAATCCCTGTTTGTCTTTGCTTTCCATTTAGCTAGTGCAGCTGAGCAATTTTCGAACAGCTCAGTTCAGCTGAAGACACCTGTGCAATGGATGGCCTTAGGGAAAGATGTGCATATGCCAGTGCTGCATGCAAGCAACTGGGCATGGATTTGGGAAGTGCTTGCTAACACAGGCACCCTGGCCATGCTCAGGAAAAGCAGAATTTGCTCCTCCCTTTGCAGGGTCTGCCCCGTGGTGCTGGCGTGGGAGCTTCAGTGCCAATTATGAGCAGGATGTGCTGGAGGTTACCCACCTAAATCTAACTTTGACCAGCAGTTGAATACATATTCCTCTAGAAGAGATTCAGGAAATGCTACAGTCGAAAAGAGTACATAGCACCCTTCCCTTGACTGTGTGCTCTCAGTATGCTACAAGATTTGAGAATGATACCGAATCTTTTGAAAAGGCAAAAGTGCATTTTAATGTATACTGTTTGCTGATCACCTCTGAGCGCAAGAATTACTAGTGACTATGTATGGAAACATTGATGATTTTTTTCTATGATAAACCATCTGACAGTCAAGATGCTGAGATAAGTTAGTTTCAATGTGCACAAAATAGCCAATATCATTTACTTATAGTTTTAATAAATAGTATAACTCAAAGTCTTTAAAAAGTGTAAGATCCATAGAGGAGATGACAGGAAGGAATAATTACAGATGAATGTTGGGGGGAAACTCCCCCAGAATAACAGTTTAATCATAAAATGCTAAAAAGTACATGTTAAAATGGAGAACATCTTGTGAACTAGCTAAAGTATTCTTCACATCTTAGTATTTTACCATTTGTCCAATCTTAGGGCCATCACACATCCATAAAACATGATATGAGATGTAGCCAACATTAACTAACCCAGACTGTTACTGAATTATGGAAGGTGTCTTTTTAGGTCTACCACAGGCTACCGAAAAATGACTTAACTTTTCCTCTACACCTCATATACCAAGAAAATGAAAAGCGAGGGTCTGCCATAGCAGCTGCCCAGTCACTTGAAAACTCCCACTATCCCACACTCGCTATTTGAACCAAGTTTGAAGCTAATTTTCTGTGCTAAAAGAAGCAAGGAAATTCAGCTTTGAAGGTTGAATTCACTGGCTATAGTCAGCAGAAAATTCTCCCTACTTACTGAAACAAGTAACACATGCTCTTTTTGCTTATTTCTTTTAAAATAAAACAAAACAACTTTTCTATGATTCTTTGTGTGACCATCTTGTGACCGTATTCACTTTCTGTGTATTCTTGCATAATCTGTAGGCACAATAGGCACAAATATTTACAGAGTATAAGCCTTAATTTCCAAGCAAATTTTCATTGGAAAGTTGAATTTGGTCCTGATTTTTTGGTTTTCTGAACATACTGAGACTGATTTAAAGCTCCTGAGATTGACAAGAATCTCTCTTTGTTGAGATTTGGCTCATACTTTACTAAACATGAGTCATGAAACACAATTAATTATGAAATGTTTTTGATATAAAAATATCTAGATAAAGGTTTGGAAAATGCTCATAATCTGTAAAAACTCATCTTTGATATTACACTATGCTTTTGTTATTTGTAAGCTGACTATTTCTTATATGGAATCATAATTAGTTTTACCTTTGGAAAATACATCATTTTCTAATGTAAGTCTTATCTTTCTTACTTGTTAGAGATATTTATTCAGAAGCAAGTATCACGTAGATGTGCAGGAAATCAGAATGATAATCCTTTGTAAATTTGGCAATTTCATGGTGGTCCCTTTTTATTAATTTTATCAATGTGCTGAAGAAGTATAGCAACACTAAGCTTTTTAAATAAAGAGTTTACCAGCAAAATACAGGTTAAATTTCCACCTATTAAATAAATGTATTAATGATACTTATCTTCTCTTATGTTTGCCAAACAAAACATTTTGAACTTCTCAAATTTTCATGTAGTAGGAAAAATGGAGAGTTTTGGTAGTATTCATGAGTCACTCAGGATATTTTCTTTCCTCAAACTTAGAGAAAATATTGTCTGAAAATTGTGTTTATTTAACAAGACAAGGTTTGTGTGTTATTTAACAAGATAAGGTTTGTACAGGAAGAAATATCGCCTATTAGTCCAGCTGACAGGTTTGAGGAGGAGGCCAAAGAGGCAAGACTTCAGTTACCCAAGCCCTGCTTCAGCTCTGAATCCCAAACATCGAGGCTGAAGTAAGTGTATGCTGAGAACAACTGACTTCTTTTGTTTCAGACCTAAGGGAGAGCTTGCGTTTCTGAGCATTTGTCCGCTTCTTTCCACCTTTATCAGTTGTTTTAACAAGAAGATATTTCCATGTGTCCTGCTGTTGTTTTTGACCATCGTGGCTACACTGCAGTAAGTTATGCAGCGTATTCTACAGTGGGAATCACAGCAAATACTCTAACATCCATTTTAAGTTTCACACCACCTGATGAAATAATCCACTGTAGTTGCCTTTGCTATAAGCAAGGTTGTTATTGAAATAGGAACTCTATAACACCACATAAAGTATAGCTTCCCATGAAGACAAAATACTTGATATAGAACCATTTAACGCCTAAAGGTTTAGAGCTATTTCAAGCAAATGCAGCTTTGCTGCAGTCATATGCATACAAGAGCCTGCTGGAGATAAAGCAATAAAATATTTGCAGCTGAGTCAGATGAAGAAGGGAAGAAATAGGCATGTTCTTATCCTTCTAAATTGTCTTCATTGTGTAGTCACACAGCATAATACATAATGACAGTAACTCCCAAAGGAAAATGCAGTCCTATTAGAACTTCTTAATGCTGTCTCCTGACTTGAATTGGCTCTAAAACAGTACAGTTATTTAAGGCTATCATGTAAAACTTATGACACCCCAAGTATTTTCTTATTGCTCATTAATTTCCCTTCAATGCCCAGAAAACATTCTGCAAATTTCTATAAAATTCCTTATGGTAACTACAGTTGTTGGCAGAATAGTAGCAGCAATTGGTCCCAGCTTCAAGCTCAATCAATCAAAATAGTAAAACTCCTAAGAAACCTTACATTTTTAATATTGATTTCTATGATTCCTCATATGCTTGCTTGTGTCATATTTACTCATTTTTAGAAAATAAGTAGAACTGGATCATCAGAAATAAGGTTTTGTGAAGATAACACCATGGATTGTCCTATACATAACTGCTTTCACATATAGCATCTAGGCTTTCCAGCTGGTTATTCTTTGAACTATAATCCCAGGACAGAGAAGCACTTAGAGACATGTAAATAGCTATATTGCTGGTATATTTATTGAATAACAGTTTATAGTTGAAGTGAGCTTTTTGCTGCATTATTGGTATGGAATATTTTTGCATAAACAGTTTGTAGCATCACTGGGCATGTAATAGCCTGGAAGACTTTTGGGCCCTTAATATTGGACTTCAAAATAGAAAAATAAAATTTGAACAAATTATACATGATTCATTATTTTGTCTTTGATAGCAGATAAAAGGCCTAATCTTCTATATCTTCTAATCTTCAGATTTAGGCCTATGTTGATATGGATTACAAAAGCCTTAAAAGATTTAAAAAAATAAATTAGTGTTTGAAAAATATGGTGAGATATAACATAACATATAACATATCAACTAACTCACCTGTTACCACTAAGCAATAAGCAATCAGTTCACTTAAGCATATCTTCTTATTTTACCCTGACATCTGACTTTTTTTTTCCAGTTGCTTATTAAGAAATATTTCTGAAGGGCAGCTATCCTGATCACAAAACTTTGCTTAACCGCTTGGAATAACGTGTACTCACTCATTTTTTTCCATTTGCTGAGGCTGGGCTAGTATGATCATGACTTTGAGCAACAGGTATCACAATAGGTACACAAGTAGCAAAAAAAGTATCATAGATATATGTGTAGACATTGATGCATTTGTTACTCAGCACTAGAGAATTTAAGAGAATAATAGGGTGCCTGCTTTTAGTTTTTAAAGACACTGACATACAGAAAATGATTGATCACAATGGAGAGAATTGCATAATACAATGTCCTCCTGACTAGATAAATGTATAAAAAAGTGTGAGAAAGACCAGTGGGTGATAGATAGCAAAATAAATATGAGTTCACACTGCAGGAACAATGGAAAGCATGCCAAAGCCTGTGCTATTTTCAGATGTGCATACAGAAAGAATTTAATGTAAGAATAGAACTGTTCTGCATAGGACTAGTTATAAATCCACCTAAATATCATCATATTTGTTCATTATTTGCCTTGTAGTGGGATCCTAGATACTTAGTCCCAAAATAGAAGGACAGTATGAGGCACTGTAAAAAACAGTGGATTAATAATTACAAAAGGGGAGCCTAGAAACAACCAGACAGCACTGGCTGTCTTGGTGATAGGTAGTATTTGCAGTACAGGAAATTCACAACATTTTGGTGGGAATTATGGTGAAGAGAGTTCTAAGGAAGGACTTGGAGGAGGTAGCTTTTTTTGATGCTTTGGGGGAGCTATTCCCCAATAGTAATTCAGAGATGATAATCTATGAGATAGATAGGCTGTGAAGAAAACTTGAATATGTAGCCAATTGGTAACATATTGCTGTAGAATTCATTCTCTTGGTCGGCTCTTTGTAACAAAGAGAATGAATTCTAGAGCAATATTTTGAATGGACATGCATTGGGCAAGTTTGATAAATATTGCTCCAAGAATGCTGAAAGAGGACAAGGGTAAGGGAAAACATGGGTTGAAATCAAAGTTTAGGAATTCTGCAGAAGGAGATGTTCTTTCAAAGAGAAAAGACAAACAGAAGATCACAATTTTGTTTTCGCTATAAGGAAACAGGTGTGCATTAAGAGGAGAGATGTTTTTTAATCCACCTGAAAAGGATAGCTGAACTTGCTGGTAAATTAAGTTACCCAGTGATAATGAGCAGAAGTGAAAGGGATAATAAATCAAGCAGAGGGCAAGCAGCTCTCTCTAGATCGGATCACAGCTTGGAAAGGATAAAAACAAACTGAATTTTGATGAGAGCCATTCTGGCTGAGTGCAAAAAGTCATATTAGCTAGGGTCTAAGATGGCACTGAATTCTTCATTAGTAACTGAAAGACAGAAATCCAAACAGCCATTTGTAGGTAATACGTTTAATACTACATGTAAGGGAGATAAGACAGAAGTATATATTGGGAGATTGACATTGTCTGTCTATCTTTTTAGATTACTCATGCGTATTTTCAGTATAAAGGAAAAAAACTTTCATTGCATCCATAGAAATGATCTCTTCCTGTAGGGAAAAGTTTTGCCATTTATACACATTGAGTAACCCTGTACTTTTGGAGCAATTCCCTTGATCTCCCTGAAACGCTTTGTGGAGTCAAGTGTGAGCCAGCATCACTGACAGTCGCTCCATCAGGAGTGTAAGCCTAAGTGAGTTTTACAAATGCTTGCTTCACATCCTGCAGCTTCAAATCTTCCACATCAGCAAGGACACACATTCCTAAGAATCCAGGTGTCAAAGCATTTCGGAGAGCTCTTCATCAGCCTGCTCTTGGGTTTATAATGAAGGTTCATTATCTCCCTAAAACACGAAGTTTTTTACTGCTCACCCATTAAAAACACTGGGATTTGAATTCTATTACTGGTTTATATTAGAGAGCTGAGTGTTTCGTGGGTGTATACACCCCTGTTATTATGGACACTTAAAGTAAGATCATTATTTCTGTCAGCATTACCAGTATTCCTCTAGTATCTATCTTGCAGCTGAGAAACAGAACGTGAGAAAGAGGGCAGAAAGGATTATTTTTTTTAAGAAAGATATTTTGGGGTTTAATTATTTTAGAATATATTTGACTTAGGAAAAAAAAATGTTTTTTTCCAAATTGCTTACCAGTAAATCAAATGTTGGACAACAAGGCAGATCATCTACAGGCCCTTCTTTGAAAAGGTAATCTCAGTTTAAGTTGTTTACCCTTCTTGCAAAAATCTTTGTAAAACTACTTGCTATGGTTTGGGATGCAAATAGCTCAAAAGTAATTGTATATAAATAACCATTAGAATGTTTGTTAGAACTTTCATTGTATTTTCAGCAGATCGCCTGCTGTCCCATCTTTGAACAGAATTTAACTAAATCAATATGGTTTTATATTACTTTTTGATGATTATACAACTGAAGCAGATTGAAATGAATGGTTTATGCTCCAACATAAAATCAAGATGTAAAAAGGTCCTTGCGTGATGATGTTCATCAGCTACTATGCAGAGACAGACTGCATTTCATTTTTACAAGTGGTAACTTATCTTAGTTGTATGTTACTGCTCCTTCTGAAACCTTGAAGACACACCTGCTGTGGCCACCTAGTGCTTTAGGTGTCTGACCTTATTATGGAATCATGAATTGCTACTTTCCTTAACCACTGCAGAAGAAAAGCGAGTGCATGTTTAGCTACTATTTCATTTCCTCAGAGAAATTCACCAAAGAAAGTTTTCAGGCTCCAGGAAGCTGCCTGGGAGCAGATTCAAGAAGAAAAAAAACCTCCCTGTTTCACTATATAACTTTTCTCCACCACTTTCAACAGCACTCTGTATTTAGCCCCTATTTTTCTGACATTCAGGTTGGAAAAAGAAGGAGAATACAAAAGAATTAAGAGTTCATTTTGAGTTTCCTATATGACACTTGTATTCTGGAACCATTAAATCCTCTCTTCCCTGGTCAAGAAGTGACTTAACCTTTAGAAGATAGAAGAAAAAACACTGGAATATACATTAGACCCTCATACATATTTGCATCAAGCCTTGAAATAAGTAAGAAGAGTCCTCTTCTCTTTCTCTGTTATGTTAATTTCTTGATGCAAAAGTTCATATAGAAATTTAAAAACTGGAGGGAAGGCTTAGTGTTCAGGAATATAATCATTACCAAGGCAGCCAGTAAAGAATGAGGACTCTGTTTTACAGCTTATAAATTTTGCAACCCTTTCCTGGGGAGAAAAGCATAAGAATGTTGTATACCGTGGTTAGAGCTATTGTAGACAAAGTAAATCAGAAACGGCTTCTGTTCTTCTCTCTGCTTATTTCTACCTCATTCATGTCCCTGACCCTTCCTCTCTGCTTCAGGAAGGAAAGACGACAGTCTAGATCCAACAGTTCTATATATGTATTTATTTTTGACAAAAAGTAATTAAGAAGATAATGAGAGAGTATGTGTTTCTTGACAAGTAGTGTATTGAGGGAGGAGAAACCAATTACTTACTTATATGAGAGAACTTGATTACTTAAAATGAGATAAAAATAGGGAGAAAACATAAACAGAGTATCGGGGAAACCCATCAACAGAGTTTAAATGGAATTGTTTGGTGAAATAATTTTGATTCTACCACAAGCTTTTAGTGATTTTGATCACGTCATTATAGTGTATAGTTACAATATACTCGATAAATAATACTCAGTAAAGTAGTGGTAGCTAATCTTCTAAATTTCCATGCCACAGAAATTTCTAAATTTCCATGAATCTTCCTTAGAGGTGATCTGTAGGGCTTCCACTGATCTCTGTAAAAGTATTAGAAGGAAACTCAAATCATATACAAATAAAGCATCTTCTGCTTTTTGAGGGTTGGAATATTTTACTCATCTTATGTATGTGCTTCCTACCTATCTACTCTTTTAAACAGTACTGACCCACATAACTGTCTTGTAGTCTCAGCTTCTTCAAGACTCCCTGAACTCTTAGCTGTTCCTTTTTTATCTCTCTGCTGGCTCTTCATCCCTACAAAAAGATTTCTCCTCTTGAAATTTCTGTATTGAACTACTGCTTTTAGCTCTTTCTTCAACTCGATCCCTGTTAAGTAAATTAGGGGAGGGTAATTGGAGCTCTCAGGCTCTAGTTTAACTTCCTTACAGGGGATAGATTTAAGGATACAATCACCCTGTGATGTCATTATTCTTTTTCTAGGTATTTATCCTTGGGTTGATTGTCAATAAACAAAATATCTCTAGCACTGCAGAGTTCTTGTACTGAGAAGTTTAGTGAATGTCTTTTTGTTCACACTCCAAAAATAATGTCAGAATAACAGGAGATTGAAATTCTGTGTTAAATAATAAAGTTTCAAATGAAGGTCTAAATTAATACTATTTCCAGGCTGCTGAATGTGCTTCTCATGCTTTTAACTCTGAAGGTCTGATGGAATGAAAGCTACAGATTTTCTCATTAAGAGCCTTTGGAGCAACTCAGAAAGAGCCTATACTTGTTCATCTACATCTGTGAAAATGGATATCACCAGAACTCTATCATTATGTACTTTGCTTTGTCTTCTTCAAAAACTTATCTGGAAATTAATGGGAGTTTAATAGAGCATGATATGTGATAACATACAGGTCCACTAGCCCACTAAATGATATTTACCTTGTCAAACCTGTGAAAAGTATGAATCTCAGTTCTCAATAAAAACAAATACTGACAGTTTTATGTGTTCATTAGGCAGCATTGTCCACCAGAAGAATCATGAGCTGAAAAGAAGTAGAAGCTCAGATAACAAACTCAAACTTTAAATAAGACTATCTTTGCAAAATATTGTGTGCCATTACATTTTTGGGATTATAGACATGTTTAGAGATTTTACAGAAATTACAGATTTGAGGGGCTTTTGCATTTTTACTACTCTTGTCTTGAATTACAAAAGTAACCTACAATTACTTTTTAAATAATGCTTTTTCAGAAAGAATGTTGAAAATAGGAACATGAGCTTATAATGATGTAATGCTATGATATGAGATTAGGCTCTTAGTTAACTGTTCTTTTGGCTAAGCAGTAGGTTAAATTCACACTTTTTGAAAGAGATGCCTATTAACATAAGAAATCATTAGGAAGATGATACAGAAAAGCCTTGAAATAATTTTGTTTATCTAAAATATCCAAAATATAGGCCAGAAAAGGCTTGTTTCCTGGAGTCGAAATGTGCAGGCTGGCAGTTGTCTTTCAGAAACTTCAAATGAGAGCTTGAGGCAGGCCTGTGAACAAGTTCCCTGTCCCTTCACTTGCCAATTGGGAATGCTGCTCGGGCTCCCCAATGCCAAGGCTGCTGTTGAGCCAGTGCTTTGGGCTGCAGTGGCCTTGGAGCCTGCTGCAGCCCCGCAGCCGCCTGCTCTGGGGCTTGGTGTTTGCTGTGTGCTGGCGCAGGAGCCGGCCAGCTCTGCCTTCCTTGCAGAGCTCTGCAGCCAAGGCCATAAGCAGTTCCATGAGCCTCTTTTTAGTAATGGTATTTAATTATGTAGAAGGATTTTCGTATTCTGGAATCGCAATTAAAAAGCTGCACAGAATGTTTTTTTCAAAGCAAATGTTGAGTTGGTAGAGCTAATTCCCAGCTGAGGCAATTTGGTACGTGTTTACTTGACGACCATCCAGCAAGTGCCTCTCTATCACGGTAGGGAACAAAAGAAACTGGATGGGAGAAGGAATCTGAACCCAAGAAGAAAGACAGTGCCTGAGATGCAAAGGCTGGTGAAATCTGATGATACCTTAATCTTTTTCTGTTTCCTCCCCCTCCAACTCTTTTTCCTTCCATCCATCCTCAATCCCAGTTTTCCTGTTTGGTAAATCTCAGTCTCTTTCCTGCCTTTTTGTGGTTTAACTTTTGTAAATTAGGCTTAGAACATAACCTGTTACTCTGTGAAAATTATATGTTCTGTTTTGTCACATTTACCTTCATTGCAGGAAGAAATTCTCAGAGGATTCAGTGTATTCAGCCTTTCTATGATAATAACCAGTGCATGGTAGTTTTGAGGCATTAAAGCATATTCAATTGAGAAAGACTTCAAAAAAAAAAAACCCCCAAAACCCCAAACCCAAACTCCAAAACATTAGGTGCTTAACTCTTCAGAGTTTGATCTGAGCTTGTACAAGAGCTAGGGGGTTTGGTGAGTTTTGGTTTTTTGTTTTTTTTGTTTTTTTTGCAAGAGTCGGCAAGATAACTGACAATCCAGTTGAATTGTCAGGGACTTAGCAAAAGACAAATCTTTGAAACACCGGATTCTTTCTAGCACAAAGCAAATGTGAGTTCCTCCGCCTTTTTGTAGCTGAAGAAACAGTGTATATGTCGGTCTCCTGACAGATACAAAGCAAAGAAAATTTCAGCTTGCATACTTCAAATTTTAAAAGCTTCTACACCACTGAAAGAGGGTCTTAAAGAGAAATGATGAACTTTCTTAAAAATAAGATTTTCACCTAATAACATAGGAAAACCCAGTTATCTTATAAAAATAATATTCTGAGGTTTGGAAAACAAACTATTTTCAAATCTTAGATCCTGGAACAATTTTGTGCATTGTATAGACTTGTTTCAACTCTTTGAAGATATATTTAAGCTAAAGGCCACTACTGCGAATTTATGCCTACCTTGTAAACTATCACACAGTATATTGGGTTGAAACCTTTCTGTTGGAAAGCATATGTTCATCAATACTTAAAATTTCAGGAACGTGTTTTTCTGAGAAATCTTCTGTTAGGAAAACAAACCAAACTAGTACATACTGAAAATATCAACACATTTTGTTACAACTTCTGAGAACCTAATTTTCCACTTTACCTGTTTGAAAATATATTGTTTTATGAAGTATCTCATATTAAAATTTGTTATATATTTCAACATAACTTTTTTTTTGGAGCCATGAAACTTCTGAAGCACACAGTTTCCTCATTGCATATTTTTGCTTCAGACTGAACACGAGATTGAAATTTTGGAGTTTTCTGCAGAGCAAATGTTCTTACACATATGCAGATCTTACTAACAGGCCCAGGAGTTAACTTTTCAAAAACAAAGAGTACAAGTTGCCTGACAATGTGGTTTATACATCAAGTGTATGATCTCTGAAACAGCATGCATGACTATATGTTATATAAGACACTAGATGGGAAGGGATGTGGTCTGCTTAACTTATGCAACTAACTTGTATGTAAATTTTTTTTTTGGGGGGGGAGGCCATAATGAAGCAGCCCTTGTAAAGGAAGTGCCTGAGGAGTCTAACTAGTTATGAAAAAGTATTTGCCAGTGAAATGCTCTAAACTGTGATACTTTCTGGATTGGAGAGTTTCCTTCTCTGTGGAGATCTTTAAAGGCTCCTGTTCTCTCCAGTAACTGCACAGAAACACGAACACTTATTTCACGCAGGCTGCTTCATTCCATGCATAAAAGCAAATGGATGTTAGATGCCTAGATTAGATGGTCTGGATCCTATTCTGCCTTTAATATTTCCCTATGATTTGTATATACCTTTTTTCTACTGCTTGTGGTTTTATGTCACTAATGTAGAAAGTAGACTGTGTAGAGGATAAAAGTCGATGAACTGCAATATCGTTAGCTGCTTTTACACAGTCAGATACATGTTCTGGGAAGCAGCTTTTTGTTTTACAGCATAGTATGTCCCAGTAATGGAAACCACACTCGCCCATCCTCCTTCACCCAAGCACCAGGCAAGGACACAAGAAGATAACTATGTCTCCTAGTGTTGTTCTTCAGACAGGAAGACTATTAAAAAGATATAACTCATTTCTGTCTGATAGAATTTTGTAACAGGTCTCTGAAACGAGAGCAAAAACTGTTTTCCTAGTGGGACTGCATAAACAGTGGCACTGCAGGTGGGCTAACACATGCAGAATATAACTCGCACTAAAAGTGTGTAAAGTACTGTGGAGGCTGACTGTTACTTCTTGTCCTCATTCACAAGATGGATTGGTGAATTAAAATCCCATTACCTGCCTTACATTAAGTAGCCTTGTTATATGTAATTATCAAAGTCAATTTGCTGCTATAGCTTGATGACCAGGTCTTAGGAGAACTTCTTCAAAATGGAAGCGACTGTTAAGGGTATCATAAGATTTCAAACGATAAACAATGTGCAGTTTACCAGTGTTGTCACACTGTTGTTTTGTCCTTCATTCTGTTAGTATCCAGTCATAACACAAAACTTACTTTAACAGAACTAAAGGAAAAACAGGAAATGAGTCTTCTTATTTCTGTCTCATCTCAAAGTCTTGTGTCAGACACTTAGGAGGTAGTCAAGGGAGACAAATGGGAAGCAGAAAACTCATATTTGGAATCTGATTTTCATTTTCGCTGACTCCAAAGCACCTTATTACTGCTAGGAGGAGGTGTGTAGTCCTGCATGCGACTGACACTTGAGCCTTTTCTTTAAAAGTAGAGAAGTCTACTTTGGTGCAATAGGCTCTAATACTAGATCTGAATTCAAAACCGGAGTAGAGACAACACTGCTCTGTAACAGTCATCACTGGCTTCTGCATGTTCTGAGCATGAAATGTATTATGGTCAGAATTGCATGAGCCGATGAAAACAACTTCTCCTAACTCCATGTGCTTCAGAATAATAACTTTGAGTTATTTCCCCTTTAATCTATAAGGTATAATATTATTAGAACAATTTTAACAAATGATAGAAACCTTAGAAAGCACATGCCTGTGCCTTTGTGATAAAACCTTTTTTAAAATCAACAAGAAACTGTAAGAGTTTAGGAAAATGCTTATGCGCTTAATTCTTACCATATATGCCAACGTTCAGATATGAAAATACCAAATGAACACCCAACTTAGTTGTAGGAGGTGACTCAGTTGCTCTTAATATGTCCCTGTTTATTGCCTTGTCAGCAGCTGGGTGAGTGGCAGCAGTTCAAGGAGGCTGCAGGATGCTGACACTGGGAACAGCCTCTCGGTCCTAAGCTGGCGGCAAACAACTCTTTTGGGTATAATGGGTACCACGCTTGCTCATAAACAAGTCATTCTGCCAGTATTATATTCATTACTTTTTAAAGTGCTTTTGTGAGACTTTGACAGATATTTAATGTAAAAAAGTTCCCTTTTATTTTTTCTCTTAGTTCTTCATTAGGATTTACTGAAGCATAGAGAAGGAGAGTAGGACTGACACTGATAGCTATTGCTGCTAAAAGTTAGTGGAGATAATTATCTTGTCTTTGTCACTCTAGTCTGTAGTCTAATTTGCAGTGCAGAAGCTGAAAACAAACTTGTGGGCTATACTAGTTATTTAAGTATTAAATTCTGGAGCCCTCATTCTGAGTGAATAGCACCTTCCTCTTCAGCTAGTCTCACAGATTTCATTAGGGCTAATAGGTTTTACTCACTGCTGTAAGTGAGTATGAGTGCTAAATCATGCTTGCCAACCTAACACAGCTCTTGGTCAAAGTGGAAAATCCTGATGGGTTTTAGCCTGGTTTTCTAAGGAAGATATTTGTGGAATAGAAGTAGGAATTTGTGATACTGGGCTGTATGTGAGTACACTTATCTTTCTGTCGTTTCCCACCTGATGATGTGACAGATGGATATAATCTGTATCAAAATAAGAAAATACCAAATCTCAAACCTGTAGTCACCTTTTGTATCTTTGCCAGACACTTTCATTCTTCTGTTCTTCTGCACACTAGTGCAAATCTGCATTTGCTTCTAATTTCAAAGATTAGTATCACTTCAAAACTCCCCAAATGGAATTTCTTTTAGAAAATGTTTCCAACTTTTGATTTAGAGTAGGAACAAGATAAGCATTTATGTCACTGTTTAATCATCCACTGCATATTGCCAGGGAAGAAACAAAGCTTTACACTTACAGACAGAAATAAGTTCATATAGTGGCACTAATCTTATGTGCAGAACCCACTGAAATCATGCATATAACCTAGAACAGAAAGACTATATGGAGGATATTTTTACAAGTGCAGCTTGAATTATTATATGAAAATTATTCATTCTTAAAGTCTTTTATGATCCTTGTGACAATAGCACAAAATTATATTTTCAGCTTATACCTGTAATTAGATTGTTTACATACATACTGACATAAAGAATCATATTACCTACAGTTGCCATTTAAAATTAATATTACTCTGTTTTTAGCTTTTTGTCATTTAATACATGCATTCTGCACTTTTACAAAGAAAAATGTGTACTGCTTTGCAATGAACTTATTAATAACGATTACAAGAATAGCTGTACTAATATTGAATTACAGCACTTACATTTTACTTCATTAACCAGTCTTTTCTACTGTAAAATTGAGGTAGAAGAATAACGCAATGCAATTTTGGCAATATCCTTTTATTGTAACCAGGCTATCTCCTACTGCATTGTTTATGAAGTGATGAGCATTGCACTGAATAGAAATTTGCATACAGTAAAATATTCCAGAAACAGTTTCTTGCATAGTGAGAGCAAAATGGGAGAGGAGCAAAATAGAAAGTTTCTTTGAGACTGAGATTTCTCTTAGACCCTGGTGTTACAAAAGTGTACCATCCTTCCGTTTACTGATTTCTTGGATTGAACAGGATGAAAACTAGGCCTAATATTTCCTTAAGGTGTATTTGTTGTTTTAAAAATAGACATTATATACCACGTTGATGGATAAAAATGGTGAAAGTATAGCCCACAGATTTGTTTTTCATACCATCTGTGGTAGGGAAGTGGTTGAACAAAGATTCTGCCTTGCTTTCACATTCATTAATAGATAAATGCAGTGTTAACTTTTACCTATATCTGTATCTATCTATATATGTATCTATGTATGTGTGTATATGCACATATATTAAAAAAATGAACCTTAAACCCAGGTTTTTGTGCTGCCTAGGTAAGGCCCAGCAGAGGGCTAAGGGTCAGAGCTGACCTTGATGAGCTCAGTGTCCTTCCCAGATGTAGTGCCGTAGGATGAATGGCTCAGAGATAGGTACTAGCAGATGAGAAATGCAACAAAAGAGGATCTTAAACTGCTTCCACGTTACTTGACTCCACCAAGCCAAATGAGCCGGTTCACTCAAAGCTGTCCCTTAGTGCCTTTTAACAGTTTCCATCTGAGGTTAGTGCTGACCCTGCAGGTGATGTGCCTCTCTTCCAGTTGAAATTTTAAACCATCTGTATGTAATCTTATGAAGACTTTTCTTTGTAGTTTGGGTGTATAAAGTTACTAAGCTGTTGCAATTAATTCAGAACAAATGAAAGTTGTCATGTTCTGTCTAGTTTTAAATTATCAGTTAACTTGTACTGGACTTAAGCACTTAAATTCCTTCAGAAAGCTGAGCATGGCTTCCCAAATCAAAATCTTTATCCCTGCAATAGCCCAATTGTTTAACCTTCTGAGCACAATTCATGGTCTATGAGTTTCAAGAGTTTCTTCTCTCTGTCACTTTTCCCATCTGACTTGCTTGTTTTCTGAAGTTCATAGTTTGTCCTAGATATTTCAGTTTCTTTTCTTAAATACTTCTGTTGCCTTTCACTTAGTTTTCAGATTGTAAAGTTTTAGAGAATCATAGGATGGTCAGTAAATAAAAACATAATATTGAGCACAAATTACACTGCTTCTGAAATACACTTCTATAAGATTTAATTTTGATGTCCATGACACTAGACTTCTCTGATATAAATTGACATGGGCTCCCCAAAAGGATTTTGTAAAAACAATATGCCAAAAACATTCCACTGTCTTTCTATAGTAAAAGCTGAAACAGAGTTGATTGTTTAATAAACCGTGAAACAGAAATATCGGCCCCATTGCTGTCCCTACCTTTATCTGACATAAGTGTACATTTTGACTAAATACCTGCTATTCATCTACCAGATTGGAGCTGAAGTTTAAACGGTGACATTCAATTTGTGAAGCCTGAATATTCCACAACCGAATTATCCTTGAATGCTGTCATTTGATTTGTCAGCCAGCTTTTCAGTCCAATGCTCCAGCTCATAACTAGTCTCCAGAAGATGTTATTTAAAGCATCATCATTTAGCTTCCTCATGCTCACATGTAGTATCACCGTCTGACTTTATATGTATGTGTAAAATATTGCACTAGATTCTCAAAACAACTGGCATTTTGAAAATTCAAATGTAGAGTTTCTAGTTGCTTTGGTTAAGCTGCAAAATCTCTAATATGAATACCAAGTAATTACAAATAAGGCACTGCTGTGACTGCAGATGTGGTTAACTGAAAGCCTAACTGCATTTCACAGTAATTAAGATTAGACTTTATGCAATATGGTTTCATATCTCTCTTGTGCTTGTCTACAGCACAGTATTGTTCTGATGACACTGATGTTATTCCTTGCTTACATGCACAGCATATTGACTCAAAGTGCATAGCAAGAGAGTGAACGAGTATCTGATTTACACTCCTATTAACTGAAGTTTGGTTTTCTGAACATAAAAGTTCCAAGCAATCTGGCTTTGTTCTTTCACTCTGTGTTAGTAACCACTGAAATACAGTGTTCAAAGCTTGCAAAGTGGGTGAAACACTGTTATGCATCTCATTTTCTTTTAGTGTTCCTTTGTAAGGTTGGTGCTGAGTTAATTTGTTGTCGATGGTGGAAGAGTCCTACTGAGATTTTATTAGTGAAATTCCTGACAGGGTTTCTTCTGAGTGCCCGTGCCAAAACAATAACTGCAGCTGATTCTCAGAGGTGTTCATCCAGAGCGCACCCAAAGCTTTTCAATAGTGTATGCAAAATTGAATTTTCTTGTCCCACAGATAAGACTCGGGTCTGGCTGGGGCCAGGTTGCTCCTGCGCAGGAAAGGAGAGGTGAAATGAAGGAAGTGGAAGGAGGAGCTGGGGCGAGGGCTGCGGCAGGCCTGGTGCTCTCTCCCACTGCCTCTGGCGGGGTGGTGGTGAGGGGGGCCAGGCAAGCGACCCCCGGGGTAGCGCAGGCTCTGTGCCAAGCTCACCCAGGGGGGCGCCGGGGGGCGGAAGAATCTGCAGAAATGTAATCCTTCCTGCTTTCCTGGATGTCCGTGTGCTCTGCGGACTGCAAGGCCAGGCTGCTCGCGGGAGCCGGCACTCACCGGAGCCGGCCCCTGCTGTCCGCCCCCCTGCTGCCCGGGGCTACTAGAAGATCCAGGCTAATTTGTCAGCTCTGAATTTTTAGGCGCTTCTAACCTGATTTGGTTTAACTTCTAGTGCCACAAGAAAAAAGGCAAAAATAAACCACAGAGGCAGTGAGTATAATTCTATTAGAAAACACAAAGTCATTACTAAAACCCAGCTCCCATACTGCAGAGTAATCTACGGATTAAACACTGGCTGACTCGTGTGTGTGTGTGGGGGGGGGTGCGCACGCGTGTGTGTGCATGTGTGTAACCATTTGAAGTACCATTCAAACTGGGCCTCAAAAGGTTTAGGTCCTGGAAAATAGGATGAGGAAAAATCCTGCAGCAACAGGGCTACATGATAATCTTTTATCATAGAGGCTGATTGTGTTTGTTGTCATGAAAGAAAAAAGAAATAAATTAACCCAGACAAATTAGTGGGTTTACAGACCTGGTCAGCCATTCAGCCATTCTGTTTTCTTCACTCGCTACTACCTTTTTTTTTTTTTAAGGGCTTTTTTTGTGGTGGGAAAGCAGAAAAAGAAATATTAGTCCTACAGACAATGGCTTTTTGCTCACCACTATATTTTAAAAGTTATGTGCAATAACTTGAGTCAAACTGTAAAACTGTAGCCCAGAATGCCAAAGGGTGCCAAAGTGTAAGAAAATGAATGGCTAAGCCCAGACTGTTGTCATTGTTTTTAATTAAATAGTGAGAATTGAGAATCAGGATGCCCTTATTTCAAATAGTGTATGTAGCACTGTTATTATCTGCAGAAAGAAAACATTACTAGCTCATATGAATGTTTTGCTCATTTGCATAGAGGTATTTGGGGGGCGGGGATAAGTATGAGAGGAATATGAGCTTTCATAACAGCAATGTCCATATTTTGATGTAGGTTCTTTGGCTGGCTAGAATTAGAGTATCCAGCAGAAAAATATTTTGTTCAATGATCTGTACTAACTATGCTTTTTTGCTGAAATTACCCTCTTGGCATTTTTGCTTTGTTTCAATAATCAGCTCAGAAGAACACAGAGCCAGAGGGAAATTTTAGCAATATAATGAATATTGAAGACTGATCACAATGAAATCATTAACTGTGATGATGATGTGATGATACTGCAGGATGCTGACTTACTCTCTTTCATCAGAGCCTTGGGTCTGCAGTAAATATGAGTCTGAATTTGTTCTTAAGAGAAAATAAAAAGCATTTTAATTTTAAAACCCGAAATTTTCCTGGGCTATGCTATCTCACAGCCTGCTGAGCAGAACACCTGTTTCTCTATTGTAAGTTAGAGAAATATCCAAAAGAGTTGGGTGCACCCATAGAGCATTTCAATTTTTCCATGCACCAGAGAAATGACACAAGCCCATTTTTAGGTTTTGCAAGTTTTTTTGGTTTTGGAAGACAATTAATTCACCTTCCAAGAAACATGATAGTCAAAAAGATAGACATGTCAGGTCAGAATAAATTCTAAAAAAATCATATGGGCCCCAGTTGAAGAAAGGATCTCCATCAAGTCACCTGTTATGTACAGCTTAAATTCCGGTTAAATGTTATTTTACAGTAAACTGAAAAAAAACAGCCTATGGTACTGCACAATTTTAAATTGCCAGGAGACAAAGGCCAGCTAAACCACAAATGTGGAGAGCTAAGCCGCTAAAGAAAAGATACACTACTAAAGTTTCAGGTTTATGGCGTGTAGCACATCTGACACTTTTCCTCCTTTAGTGTGCAAGAATGAGACCTTTATGAGATCTTTACACCTGTAGGTGTTTACCACAGTCTAGGACACGTAGGCTTCAGTGTTTTTATTGCTTGGCTTTTGTCCCATTACAGGAGCTTTAAAAGAAACTAATATAACCTTAAAAGAGTCACCTTCAAGGCTGACAGGTAGAAACATTAACTTCCTGGAAAACAGCCTTTCTTCTTTGTAAATATGACATGCTGATGGGGAAGAAAGAAACATTTATCATTCTCAAAAGAACATTCTGTCTGATGGGGGTGAATGTCTTGGCAGAGTACCTGGTATTCAGCTACCGAACAGCAAGGAAAGTTTCTTGTTTTTATTGTCAGGCTGGTTGAATGTGGGGCCAGTTAACCATAGCAAATGATGCATAAAATAAAATTGCTTCAGCACAACTAGAAATTGCAATGATGTTCTTAAGGACTGCGTCCCTTTGCAGGGCCCCCATGTAGTCAATGACTGTACTGAGCAAGGTCCTTCCCCCGGGAAGGTGAACTTTGGAGAATAAGGAGTCGTATCATATAAGATGCCCCTAACCCCAGATTCCAAGAATGGCTTAAATAGATCCTGTTTGTTTTTCACAGCCATAGCGCAAAATGTTCGTCTTATAAATATGTTTGGAAAGGAGGCAGAGCTTTGATGTTGCAGTCCATCAGTGTATGTCCTTTAGTCCCTCTTACAATGTTTTGTGTTTATAAATGCATTGTTTTGTAATTTCATACAGCAGTGACAAATATCACTGACATTCTACTCTTATCTCCTGCTCTCTAAACTTTAATCTAGGTTTATGATACTTGTAGTGTTGTATTCATCATTCTGATTGTCAAAGAAGTTGGTATATGGTGGTGCCTTGGAAGTTTAGGCCGGAGAGCAAGAATTTGTGTTGGTCTGGTACAAGTATATGGCATACATCAAAGCTCTTTGTGGACTTTGGGCCCAAAAGAGGAGCAGCTATACCAGCTATGTGCATATGGTGTTATGTTTAACATCACAGTTGGCATATTCATGATCCTGAGGGTAGTGCACAAAAGAACTGTAGAAGCCAATAGTTTTGTTGTGGCATTTATTTGTGCTGGCACAGGACCTAAACTATAAACTCAGTGTCAATATGCAGTACCTCATTCCAGTTCACTGGTAACTGTGCAAACTTATTTGAATGCTTCTGCGTTACTGTCTGACTTGAGTTTGGCTGTACCTGCTTCAGATCTGAGATCTCCTTTGGTATCTAGATCCTTCACAAGTGCCCCTGTGGCAAACGTCTATTTTGGGAAACCTTTCCTCAGGCACGAGTATGAAATAACTTTCAGCATATTTGGCCAGGTCTCTTTTGCTCTTATGCATACTGTGTAAACGTAGGGAAAAAGAAGAAAATCCCTTATTTTTCTTATCTCAGTAAAGGCTGATGCCTCTGTGTCCTCATCCCTTTTATATAACTCAAACCCAGCTGAAAACAAATACAGAAGGAGCCATAAGAATTGCTCTGTAATCAAGCAAACTTTCTCTTAAAGCTGAAGGCAAAATTTGGGGACTGATATATTCTGCAAAATCTGTTCACAGATTTTCTAAATGAAAAACATGGAGTGAGGAAGTCTCCCTGTGAGTGGAGGATGGAGAGGAGGAAAGAGCTGAGTGGGACATGAGGACCAGACCTGTCATCGCTGGATGACTGGAGCTTCAAAGCCATCCTGCACATCTGACATGGCAGAAATCTTCCCAGCAGACCCATAAATGACAGTCTCCTAAGACACCGGGCTCAACTCTTCAAAGAAAATCAGTGACCTATAAAAGAACACTGACAAGTCAACAGACTGGTAAGAACATAATTTTTGTATGAGGTTTATTTCAGAAAGATGGGCAGTGGTGATTCAGAGAGGAGAAAAAGAGCTTTTAGTTGCTTTGAGTTTCTGGGAAAGAGGAGGAAGACAGGAAAAGCTTGGATGCAGGTGTGTGGGAGAAATAATCAGTCCTCAAGCTCGGATCCCGTTTGACAGCACAAAGCTGGGGTGAGCTCTTTTGTTCCTTGCTCAGGGACTAATCAAAGCTTTTCTCAAGGCAACCAGCCAAATCAGAAGCCCTTTAGTGGCATCAAGACTTGTGGTTAGCACATTATGCTGGACTCCTGTTTAAAATCCTGTCTTCAGTCTCCCTCACTTTTTCTTTATTGATGTCTGGACCGGATTCCAAGTCATTACTAGACATTTAAGGGATGATAAATGATATTACAAATGATGGAGAGAATGACACTTTTTAAAAAATTCTGCAAAGAGAATTTCTGGGGGTTTTTTTAGGTTGTTTTAAAGTGTGTGTGTGTGTGTGTGTGTAGGAAGTTTTGTGTAATTAAGATTGCATAAATTCTGAACACCACCAACAGTATATTAAATTGAGCCCTGTTATATCTATTATTAGATACAGTGTTCTGTTGTACCATAGTGTTCTTCTGTGACTTAAAATTAAGAAAAATGAACAATTAAAATTATTTTCTGAGGTTTCAAGTAACCCCTTAAGTTCTAATTGAAAATACCAAAGGATGAACAAAACACATAGTCAACATAAAACTGCCCATATTGGAAAAAATTTCAGATTTAAAACACCAGTTTCTGGCAGTACCATATTGAAAACAAATCTCTATTTTATACAATGCCAAGAAGGAAAACAAGAGGGTCCAATAAGAACTAAGAAGGAAAATTGTATTATTTTGTACTAATATACTATTTTGATAATAAGATTTATATATGTGTATGCATGGTCAGAAATACTGTTTCCTCCTTCTTCTGCCTCCCTCCAACATCAGCTGCCAACATGTAGGACTACAAGTTGTTTTGCAGTGAATTAGAATGAGGCTTTGTTCACACATGCAATAAAAAGAAATTAAAATGTTACAAGTGAAACAGGGACAACACTCTCTGTGACTATTTTCTTGTTTGTTCTGCTGTTAAATACTGCTCAATCTCTTGAAGCAGGCTGAATTCTTACTTTTACAAATAAGGGAAAAATGAGTTTGTAAGTCAGTCTTAAAAAGTTGAATTCTCAGATAAGCAACAATAACCAAGAACCAACATCAGAGCTCAACATCTGGAGTAAAAGTTTAGTGTCAGTATTTGCATGACGGTCTCAGCCTCTCTACTGTAGTAAATGGTCTTTGTAACAGAGTTGAGACATAATCAGTATGAATTTTTTGTAGCTGTTTTAACCTGATGCTTAGCATTTCTCCCTTCAAGAGGTTATATGAGTATAAGGGAAAGTGTTAAGAAGCAGTAGGGAAAATTCTGTTCTTTGTGATTCTCATTCATGTCTCATAACTATACCTCTTACTTACACCAGAGTTCTTTGGAGTCCAGCCGCTAGGCTGTATATTCTTTTTTGTGAAATTCTGAATTTCCTGTTGCCATTCAGGCAGTAATCATTCCACTGCATATAGATATCTGAAAATGAATACAGGTGTATATAGTACTGATGCACCATATCTTTTTAATTCAAGTGTAAATAGAGCCAAATGTTCAAGTAGTTCTTATTTGATCCAAGTCAATTAACACAAATAATTGAAGTTATTTCAGTGCATACTCAATAGCTGTTTGTACACATAATGATTATTATGATAATCACATACACAGTATATGCAGTACTACCACGTACACACAGAATATTCCAGAGCATTATCCAATTTTTATATTCCAGTGCAGAATATAGAACTAAAGAGATGAGGTATATAACCTTTAATCAAAAATATGCACCTTTCTTGATGGCAATTCATTCAGAAAGTGAATCCAAACCACAGTGTTTCACAAACAAGTTATTTTATCAAGTAGCATAATGTTTAGAATAATAAAGCTAAACACTCTAGTTACTTTTATAGCTTTCTAAATCTTCTAATTTTGTTCAAATGCTATTTTAAGCAACATATAATTCTTTTACTATGATTTTGCTAAGCCTATTAATGATTCATACATGTAGAAACATCTAGGGCATTGAAACTATATCCTAATTTAGACATTCCATAAGAAGAGTATAAGCTTGTCTGGAAGTAGTCTAATTTAATTACCCACAGTTAGCTGTTCGGATCATACCACTTGTTTTAACAAATATGCTCCACCATAAACTATGGCAGAGCAAAACTGCCATTAAGCAAATGAACAGAAGCTGGTAAATCCTGGCAATGTGCAAAAGAATATTCAGATTACAAAGATGGGGACAATCATGGATGGAAAAAGAAGCAAAGCTGCTAAGCCATTGAGCTAGTTTGGGGTCAAGATGAACATCTAAATGTGATTATGTTACTCGATTTGTTACTACCTGATCTCCTGATTTTTAGATCCAAAAGAAGCTAAGTAGCCTAAGGCTTCAGTAATTCTACTGTTCCTCAAGCTAATAACTGTTTTGCCTTACCAAAAGATACAAAAGTAAATTATACAGTATAACCAGTGGATGTATGTCTGGAATAAGATACAATACCATTAATTAGTGCAAGAAGGACTAACAGAACCTTCTGCCTAGGATACTACAAGTGAGAAATTGTATGTATAATTGCTTAAGCCTCCAGAGGTTGTTCTGTTTTGGGGCGTGTGTGTGTCTGTGTGGTGGGTTTTTTGTTGAGTAATATGGACAATTACAATGATAGAGTAACTAGGTTTTTGGAAAATCTCACTTATCCAGCTCCTCCTGGCCATATATTGTTACGTGCATCAGGGGATTTCATGCATGTGAACTGAAGCCTGTGTGTGCTTCAAAGGAACAGGCCTTATCACAGGACCAGGACATCTGAAATCCATGGAAAAATCATTGAGAATTTTCAGGACGTGGGCTGGCAAACAGGATCCAAAGCAACTCCAAAACAGAACTGGCTAAGACTTTAGGATTAAGTATTTAACTGATATAATTTCCAAAATTGAAACGTTTCAGAATGTATTTTTCTGACAAATGTATTGTTGTGAAGGTTTCCTAAGCTGAAGTTGTAAGAGAGAGGGAGAGAAAATACAGACAAAACAAAGAATGAATCTGAATCTCCCTGGGTGTATCTATACTGTGAAACAGAAGATAGGGAGAAATTTGACTGCTGGACTATTGATTGCCTACACTGCCTTACACTTAGTTTGCTCCCTGGCTCACTGACTACTTCAAATAGCTCTCTTCAAGACAATATTCAGGAACAGGTGAGGATAGAGCTGACTTCAGGTACCTTTTCCCAGTAGGCAGTATGGACAGGATTACGCCCTTCTTGATTCCCCTACCCAACAGAGCTGCATGCTTTGCCTCCCATCGTGGCCACATAACCTCATGCCACTTCTCTGCTACAGGATCTGAGGTAAATTCTTGGGTCTCAAAGTCAGAACTGAAAAAAAGCACACAAAATTATAACTGAGTCTTTAAAGCACAGAGGATGCAGAGGAGACTAAGGCCAAGTGTGATGCAGGCGAAATGCAGCCAACCTGCACTGGAAGGGACAAGGTCTAGGCAGTGGGCAAGTCTGTAGTGCTTGGCCTGAATACACAGGACTCATTTATCTGGCCTGAGAGACATGCTTGTGCTTTCTGGGCGTGCCCTCATAGCCCATCTGGCTCATCAATTTAGAAGTGACAATTTTGGCATCTTTCAGCATGCCTAAAGTACTGCCTGATCATTTGTATGTCAGCAGTTGTGTGCCTTTTTTTCTAGATGTTGTCCAATTTGAAGAGTTTGTTAGGCATTTTACGTCAAAGCAACCTTTCCCTTGTTATTCTGTGCAAGTCAGAATGTGGACATTTCTGGGTGATTTTTCTTTCACTCACTCTGATATTTGTAATTTAGATAAATAATATGATAAAGGGGGCTGAAATCCTGCCACATCAGAATAACATTCTGAAACTGCTTTGTGATTGCTTTGCAGAGATGTGGTAACGTGAGGTGCAGGGCAATAGAGAAGGAGCTGCTCTTCATTCCCTGGGAGCAAATTCTTCTCACTGTCGCATTGGTTTGACACCACGGAATTACACTAGTCTGTGCACTTCCACTTTTAGGTCTTGTAAGCACTTGGATCTGGCAGGAAAATCAAGATGTGGCAATGCTTGAAAACTGTGGCAGGTTTTGTTTGTTTACATGAAACAATAAACAGCAACAACATTTAGCCTGTTCACTTTGGCTTTTTAAGATACAAATACTGAAAATACATCTGCAAAGGAAAATGATAGGAAGTTGATAAGACATACCTTGTTAACTTGCCAGTGAGAAGATTTAAGTTAAACACAAGGAAAAAGAAAAAAAAATGGCTAGGCTAATGAATAAAAATTCCCTAAGGAGGCTACAGAATCTCCACAGTTGGAGGTTTTTAAGCACAGGATAGACAAACTTCTCTTAAAAGCTGAGTATGTTGAGTATGGTTGGTCTTCCATGATACAGAAGAATGGACTACAAAACCTTCTCAGGTCCTTTCTAGCTCTATAATTTTATCACATAATGGCAAAAATAATTTTCATTTTTTACGCCATTTATTGCCATATTTATTATTTATTTAATGGCAATAATTGCCATAAAATGGTAAGCTAAACTGTAAATTCTTAATGTTATTGGAAGAATTGCACGTCCTGTCCTTCATAGCTTATGAAGGAAAAAATAATTATTTAAATATGCATTCTGAATATCTGGAAAATGGCAATTCTATACATGTGCACATGGGAGATGAAAAAGTTATTCAAAGAGAAACTACATTTTTAAAACCTTTAGCCTTTCAATTGCTGGGAATTTTTTTCACTCTTGTGATAATATCTATT
Source organism: Apteryx mantelli (assembly GCF_036417845.1). Taxonomy (NCBI): domain Eukaryota; kingdom Metazoa; phylum Chordata; class Aves; order Apterygiformes; family Apterygidae; genus Apteryx; species Apteryx mantelli. Next base: position 55,633,627 of record NC_090020.1, read on the forward strand.
TTTTATGTAAACTCAAAGGCTAAAAGCAGCAAATCTGTCAGGTAAGTGGGAAGGATGTAAGGAAACTGGCTGAATGTTTTGAAGTGGTGTAGCTATTCACGAGCATGGAATCGGAGATGAATCAAATTCCCACATTGATACTAGGGGCCATTTGTGACCAGCATTTGCTTTTTTATATTTGTGTGTGCTTTTTTTTAAATTTAAGATTGAAATCTTAGTGGGGGCTATATCTAAATGTGTATATGTGATGTACAAAAATGTTATTTAAGTGGGGATTTTTATTTAGGACATCCAAAGACTTATACATGATAGTGAAGTTGGGCAATTTGATTATCTGGATAAGTCTCAGCATCCTGAAAGCAAAGTATTTTTAATGTTCTCCTAATGAACAGCTGTAACTATGCCAAGCTGAGTGGTGTGAGCACTAAAAAAAATACATTGAACAGACTTAATTCTGTGCAGAAAGATGAAATGCTGAAAGTATTAACCATTTCAAACAACATATAGTGTGTGTGTGTGTGTATATATGTGTGTGTGTGTGTGTGTGTGTGTGTAAATAAATAAATATATATATATATAGTAAGGCCAATTTTGTAAAAAAGCTGTTTGTTCTTCCAGGATCCTCACCAGTATTGAGGCATTTGTAGTGCCCTAACCTTTTCTGTGGCCTCCTCTTTTATAAAAAAAAGTATTTTATAAACGCAATACCACTGTCCACATAGCCTAGTATCCCACAGGAAGACAAAATCTCCTGAAAATCCTTATTCTTGGAATTCCTGTATCCTAGACTTAATTTCCTCTTTCAATGTATCAAGAGTCTGAGTCTTACCAGTACCATTCTTACTCATTTTTAACCTTTTTATATTTTTGTTAGATGAGCTGTTCAGAAGGGCCTGGATGTTAATTCTAGAAGACAGTAACTTTAAAGACCTTAAGCACGACGCGTGACTGATGAGTAATCAGGAATATCTCAAAGGGATGGAAGTGCTCCAAACTGGAGCAAGAGAGAAGGCGGAAGAAAGCAGGTGGGTTCATATAGCTAGCAAGTAATAGTATGTCACTGTTCAGCAGTTTAATTTGCAGGCTTTTTTTTTTTTTTTTTTGTCCTTTTGCTGTATACTTGAGAAAGGGCACCCTAACAACTAACAGCAACGAGATCCTTGTCTCACTGGAGCCAGCAGGAGCTTTGCCTTTGACTTCAGAGGGGTCAGTCACTTTGAAGGAAATGATCAGATCAGCAGTTTTGACCTGACAGACAGATATGAGACTGAAAGAAAATAAATGAGAAAACAACTTTTAATTAACAAACATGAGCTGCTGAGAGGAATATGCTGACTGTGTGAATTTTTTCTCACTTTCTGGAATGGAAAAGTCAAACTGAAGTTACCCTCAGCTTGACCTTAGAGCATGTCCACTTTTTAATTATGCTTAGCACAAAGAGGATGCGATGCTGTGAACCAGTGGGCTCTGACCCCACTAGGCTTAGTCCTCTGACTCTGTGTAAGACCAGGTCTACAGCTATGCCTCAGCTTCCTTATATACTTGGAGCATTTCATTCTGTGGATTAGGCCGCTTTTTTTTTCTTTTTTTAATGGTCTGATCAGTCTTTTAAAAAATTCGTATACTCCAGATCTTGCCCTAAAGCTAAGTAACAGTTCCAAAAACACCTCCTGTGTTGCAGGCTTAAAACTAAAAATCAACGGGGAAATAATGAGACTTGAGGGCTATAAAAGTAAAACTGCTTGGGGCAATGAGGTAGGAGTAGTAGTACTTAGATGGCTAAAAAATAAAGTAAGACAAAGACTTTTCTTAGAGAGAAATAAGGAAACAGTGTATAACCCAGAAGGATAATTTGTCTGATGTAAAGGTAAACTGTATGTATGGGGGGGGAGGGGGCAACACAGCGGAGAAGTACAGTGCTAATAAAAAGAATGATGCTATACTGCTTCCAAGTGTCAGCTAAGGAAGCTCATTGATTAGAGGTGGAGATTCGGATTTTTTTCCTGTCATTTGGAATTCCCTGGAGAGAAGTAGGGTCCCAAATGAGATGGAAACATGAAAAAGGAAATTGGCTATTAAAAAAGGGCATCAATTATGCTTTATTATGTACTGTATCCAACAAGCTGGGAACTTACCTTGAGCTCCTAACAGTAAGTTGCACACTTGCCTGTGAGACTGCAAAATCATGCCACAGAATTTATGCTTTGTATATACTTTATGTATATCCAAATAAAAGTAACTTATTTCCTTCTGTAAAATGATGTATGCTCCAACCTAACAACCTGTATGAGATGATTCTCTTGGGTTTTTATGACTTCAGCTTTTTTCCTCAGAACTGCAACGTGAAAAATACTTGGCATCCTTACAGCTTTTAATAAGACATTGTCCTCTATTACTGTAAGAAACTTCTTATGTCTGCGCAGAAAGCGATGCTATAATAAAGCAAGGAAAAAGTATAATTGACAGATTCTTTGGTTTGTCATCAAATGCAAGTTGTAAGTAAACAAATGATGCTTCTGTGTGGAAAAATATGTTATTTTGTTGATCAAGTAGGAAGTCTTTAACTTTGGGAATACTTTCTATTTTGTTGTGTTAACTGTAAGCATATGTGTTGGTGTCTATGCACTTGATAGAAAAGAATAAAAAGGTATGACATCTTGAATAGTGCTGTCAACCACATGCTATTAATTGGCAGGTTAGATAATATTCTCCATTTCAGTGGAATTCTTTTGGGATTTTTTTTATTCCAAAGTCAATTACATGAGATTGAGTTTTTAATTAGAGAACCTTGTGTTTTAAAATTTACCTTCCTATGTGTATTGTTGGTGTTACTTCAATACACCAGGAGTGAAATCTTGGCTTAGCTGAAATCAATTGCAAAACTCCCACTGATTTTAATGGTGCAATTAGAAATAGGTGTGTACATATATACATACACACACACACACACACACACACACACACACATATGAAAAACATAACCTTATAGTTAAGAGTAAATATATTGGGACAGAATTCTCAGTTCAGCAGTCCTTCTGGACTTCTAATCTTAAATGAAGCTGTGGAATCACTGGATCTTCCAGAAACATATTATGGAAAGAAACAAAAGATCTTTAAAATTGTACAGTTACTCCATAAAAGCTTAAGCATTTGAGATATTCATTTTACTTGAATGTGATCATAACATCACAAATGTCTGTAGTTTTAGTGGACAATTGCACATGAACTGTGGTAATGGAGTTAAAGTTCTGAGAATATTATTTGTGATAAATATGAAAGTAGTATAAAAATATACTTCAATCTTGAATGCTGACAATCATTTTTCCCCAAAGACCTCTGTTTTTGAAGGACTTGTAGCTTGCTTTGTTCAACATAAGATTTGTAAGCTTGAGACACTACGCGTGAAAATGTACAGATTTTTGGAAAAAACTTGTGTAATAGTAACGTGACTCTGAAATGAAATTCACATTTTCTTTGTATCTGGCTCCATAACAAATCATGGGCACCTTGAGCTGCCTTTCCTTGCTTTTGAGAGAAGAGAGAATTTTCAATGTACCTTTTATTTTGCTTTCTTTATCAGAAAGTCCCTGGAACCTTCTGATTTGTTATGTATACACCTGATTCATCAGCTGTCTCAAAACTTCCATTTTGAGGAACCTTGAACAGATCAAACTGATAAGAAGGCCAAGATCTACGGTGTTACTGTAGCTGCTTTTAGATGTGTCATGTTCTTTTTATAGTCCTGTACTGTTATTACAGCTTCCTGACTGGTCAAACCTGCAGACATGATTGCTTTACAGGGAAAAGCTTTTTACAGGACAGATTTGTCTATGAAGTTTCCCCACTGAAGCTGGTGAAAAAAGACTCCAGACAATTTTGTCCCCAGTGTTCTAATTGTATTAATTTGCATTAGAGGAATAGAAACTTAAAAAAAACCTTTAACAATAATAAGTGATAACACATAATCACTTATTTTCATTGCATCTAAATAAATCTGTAGAGTAAATAAGCTCTTTTTCCACATATACATCCTCTATTTTGGGAAAAAACAGGAAAGAACAGCAAATATATTTTAAAATTCATGCCTGCAATTTTAAGAGATACATTTCCAACCACACAAGAAGAGTATCTTCCTTGCTTCACTTCCTTTCAATAGAAAAATATATTCAGCAGTTCCACTTTTTCACTGATGGTTTGTCAAAAACAAAGAAAAGAAGAAGGATGGAGGAGGAGAAGGAAATGAAGTAAAAAAATGTTAAATTAATACCAAATCTGTGCTATCTTCTCTGAGAAAAAAATCTTCCTGGCTTCAGTAGCTTTGTAACTACAATGTCATCATAGTTTTACAAAATGTCCATATCTTTGTAGGATTTTCTTTTCTTTTCTTTTCTTTTCTTTTTTTTTGGAGAGGAAAATGTCTCAGTGACTGCAATTGTATGATGAAAACACTAACTGTACATGGCAAATTACCACTTCTTATTAAGGATGTTTTGTCAACATGTAAAACTTCCACAGTAAAGTCAAGATTTGTAAAATTCTTTGGAAGGTCTCTATGGAGTTTGGAGGTCATACTATTAATATGCGAAAAGGGATGCATGCAAACACTTGAAAGACTCAAGTGAAATATCACAGCAATGTCATATGTTCTAAAATCTTAAAGTTGTTCAGGCTCTAAAGAGATTGAAAAAAAAATCTTGAATTCAGGGAAAAGCCTAATGTAAAATCCTGCTTGGCTCTACAAGAGCTACTAACCCTTCACACCCTGTTGATTTTAATGGAAACTGATGCTTACTAGATTTTTACTCTTGCTCCATTAAAATAAAGCTACAACTTCCTCACTCATTAATTCACTTTCTAACAGAGATGTATGTGTAATATTTTTCTTAGAACTATAAATCATACTCATGATTGGACCTTAACATTAGCTGCATTATTTAGGCTTCAATATGTAAGCAGGCATATCCAGAAATGTAAAAATACATCATTGATCTCATCAGACTCAAAATATATAAGGCAAAATAAACAAAATAAGCATTTCATCCTTTAGTTATACCATTCAGATATTCTAAATGTTATCACCTAATTTTCCAGCTATGTTGTTTTTCAGGGGGGATTAGGCACTAACTCTAAAAATTTGCCATTTGTGGCTAAATCACTGGTCGATCAGAATCATTGAGAACCCAGAAATAAGAGTGTCACCTGCTCCAGTCTGGCTGTACACTCTCACTGTTTTTATGCACCCAGGCAATTATAGTGCAGAGACAGCACAATCCCTAACCATTCCTTGATAATTTAATTCACAGTGCTCAGCCTTCATCCCTTGATCCAGATCAAAGTCCTGGGAAACCATCTAAGTCTGTCTTCCTAGACTGTGCCCAATCTTTTCACTCCATGTGGATTGCAAATGAGGTCGGCAAGAGGAAACGAAGACTTCCACTCTAGCAGTGATCGAAAACATACTTCTCCCTGGTATTTTCTTCACTTTGTATTGGACTATCAAAACAAGTTTCTTCATGATTAGGATGTGAAGCTAAAGAGGAGAACAGCCTCTCCTGCTGTGGTATGATACGTGACTCCCCACATTTGTCAGTGTCAGTGGTTGTGCTGGACCGAGGTCCTTCCCACATTGACTTCTCAGTCTACGCACTGATCCAAGGGTCATTATGGGAATGTTGGAAGCCAAACTCTAGATTCCTGGAGAAGATTATTCTCTGACAAGGCTGTGCATAACCCATGTAAAGAACAATCAAATGGATGACCACTAAGCAGGATTTTTGTTTTGTTTGAGTCCTGTTTCATGCTTTAAGGTACTATCTATTCCTGCACATTTTTAGACTGCTAGAAGGAAGATTATATAAGCAACAATTGAAATGCTCGGAGTTTGGATTTATGGTATGCTCTTATGCTATTTCTGGCATGGGAATTTGCAAAGCAGCAGCTGCTCTGTGGTAACTGTATGGAAATTCTTAACCCTTTGTAAAGGCAAAATAACTTGCCCACTTTTTACTGGTGATCCACATACTTTTTATTTCTCTTGTGTAGAAAATAAATGTGGACAGTTGCCATGAAATAACTGGAATTTGGTAAGTTTTTGCACTGGTTTATATTACAATAGTTAGTTCATTGCAGCTTTGTCTTGAGTTTTATATGCAGATTGTGGTACCTACCTGACTGTGATACCTCCTTCTCTCCCATATGTCCAAATGCAAATGCTCCAAGATGAGTGGTTTGCTCAGTCAATGCTGTCAATGCCTGAAAGGTGTTTTTTGAGCACATTTGACAGATCAGTCCTTTGAGTGACTTAGGGAAAGTTTAGATACCTCTCTGGCTCAGGTTGGATTATGAAGGTTTAGCTGGGACTTCAGCACCTTCTTGTCCAGGTCTTGATTTCATTTCTTAAAACATATTAACACAGGAGCCTTGCTTAGCTTTTGGTACATCGTTGCCTGCTTTCCCCCACTGCACCCCATTGCTAATATTTAGAAAACTTAGGTGCCTAAAATATAGCTGCTGGCAGACCTTAGATATTACAACACTTCAGGCTATATAAGATGACAAATAGCTATACTGAATCATTCTCTAAGAGCTCACACTCCACCTACACCCCATCCCAGGCTCCTGAAATAAACCATTCGAGTCTCGGTCTCACAGTCACTGAAAAGTTCCCAGTCACACCCATCAGAAATATGTGGATATCTGCTTGTTGACTTTAATGGAAGTACATTTATTTACAAAAACTGAATATCTGGCCCTACTTCTTTTGTTTCAGATTACAGCAGAAGATGTTAAGGGGATTTTGCCTTCAGTTTAAGTCTAACTTCTCTCAATTTTGTACTCTGTTGATAATGAATGAGATGGTATGATTTAGAAATTCCAGTATAAAAAGCTGATTGATGCCATAAGCTTGTTTAGTATTGCCTTTCTTTGATAAACCACCACTGAAAGAGAATTTATAGTTGCCTCACAATTTGTTATTTAAAGCTGGACATCTCTGTGTGGTCAGCAGGGAAATCTGCCAATATAATTTTGACATTGCAACATCACTTCAATAGGCATACATGGGGACTGGTTTCATTTTAGTTCAACTTATTATTCATAGTATCATCTCCATAGACTTGCAGTGACTTTGTTTTGTATTGACATTATAACATAGTCTGCATATATTTGCATGAAATAATCAGACAGTGGCTGAGAGTCTCAGGCAACAATTGTGCCTGCTCTGAAGTATTACCTCAGCTGAAAATGTCTACAAAGTTTTTTCCAAATGTAATTTAGAATCTCTGAACCTTTAAGTGGTAGCTCTCAGGACCACAAACTTTGGAAATTAATTTTTAATTTCTAAAATGTATATCTTACATGATTGATGTAATCTGTATAGAAGTTATTACATGTCATTAGGTATAATCCCTATCTGTCTCTGAACTGAGCAAGTAAACCATATATGCTCTACATCTAATTCTTCAGACTGATAACAGAAATAATAGCCATATGTATATCTGAATTCAAATTTTCATCATCAGTTTGGCTGTTTCTGGGATTCTTCTCAGGAATAGAAAGTTGTGTTTTTTCTCTGCTGGTTGGAGCTAACGGCCAGCACACAGGCCCTCCTGGCAGGGTTCTGAGCACTGTAGTCAGACCAGAGCACTCAGCTTGCTCCATGAGAGTGGACACTTTCTGACAGGGTGGTACTGCCTGGAGGTGCAAATCCATTTAGGACTTAAGGGGGAATCTTGGAGCTTCACTTCAGGAACATTAAATGAGAAGCACCTTCTTCTCAGACTGGCAAGACTCATGTCCTATAATTTTATACTTCTTAATAAGAACAGAGCTTCAGAAACAACGTTTTCCTTTATGGACCCATTTGCCAGAAAAATGCAGTTTTTCTCTCTGTCTCTCAGTTTCTTTTATTTTATATTTACATAAATATAAGCATATATAATAAATATATATATATGCACACGCTGCAGTATGACTTACCTCATCTTGGTTTTCTGTCAGAAAATGAAGGAGTTCAGATGACTGACTTCAATACATAAATGTAGACTGCACTTTCTCTGTGTTGGCTAGTTATTCCAGGAATTCAATCACTACCTGAAATCAATGATTTTTGTGTAAGGAAAAAGTCCCATCTTCCTTCAATAAAAAAATATATACAAGATGGAGTCTTAGGTTAAACTAAATGACATTTATATGGATTTTTGCTGAATATCAGATGATAATAAACTATTGCCTTGAAGTTTCCTCATAAGGAGACAGAGAACATGAAAATAGTTACAAAGTCTGAAAAAAAGATTTTAAACATGGTGAGGAGTTCAGGTAAGTCACTGAAAATTTTCATCATCTTTGTGTCCTAGAAAATTTTGTCTTTCATCCACCTCAATATGGGCTTAAATTGTTTCTTCAAAGAAAGATTTTAAGAAACATCAGCCCAGGTCACTTTCCTTTACTCCCAGCTGCTGTAACTGAAACTTCTTACTTGCACCATTACATTAAACAAGTAGAAGGTGAAACTCTGTGATAAAAGACAGACTCAGGATGAGGAGGAGAATGGTGTGCCTGTAATGGTGTGACCTCTTGCCCAAATATCTGTTTGGAGTCAAGATAAAAATGAAAATTAAAACAGGAACAATGCACCATACAGCAACAAAACTGAAAGCTGATAATTAGTTTCACCAATACCTTGGCAAATTCAGAAAGGAAGAAACAATCTTAAGAATAAATCATGCTATTTTAGGTATCTAGTTAGTGTGTTCTTTCTTCAATAATCTTCGAGCAGCTTCAGAAATTTTATCTTTTTCCACCTTTGTACTGCAAGATCTTAAACGTTGCTGAACTTAAGTTCTCCGGGCCAACTGTCACCTTATTGATCTGTACTTATACAGTATCTGGCACAATGCAAATCCTCATCCATGGTTAGTGTTTCTCGGTACTTTAGTAATGTAAATAATAAATACCACTAATAATTCAACACAAAAAAGAGCAGTTGAGCAGTCCGGGTTTTTTTTCTGACTAGTCAGGCAGACTGCTGCAGCACTCAGTAAAATGACTTGTGTGCACAGTGGCTTGCCTAGCCCCTAAGAGGACGCAGGAAAAAAGGAGGCCATGTACTCTTAAATTAAAACAAACTGTGTATATCTCAATCCTGTGCAACTCCAATCCCAAAAAGAAGAGTAGCTGTTAATTTCTTATGTTCCTAAGAGAAATGCTCAGAAAAATCTGAAAAAGGAGTGAGAAAGTGGTCATGAGAGTCAGGCGCTGACAAAAGAAAGAGAACAGATTCTTCGATAAGAGTATTCATAGCAGCTAGCCACCACCAGAGGCATCTGGGCATGTGAGCCTTCTGCCACTCGTGCTGTCTGCAGCATTCACTCAAATTTTTTTACCGCAATTGATCTTTCAAATGATGCAGTGTCGCTCCCTCATTGTTCCCATGGAGGGATATGATCAAGACCTTCACAAACTTTGATTTTTTCATACTTTCCACAAACACTTTCAGGAAAATATTCTAAGCAAAGGACCTTCACAGGGCCTTAAGTCACACCTTCATAATAATGCTCTTGCAGCTTGGCCTACCAAACACAGAAATGTACTGTCTGGAAGTGTTAACGCTTCTGTGTGCAGGTAGGTGATACTGCTGCTGCCACATGCAGGTTGATTCTTGCATTTTGCAGGTATTTGAATAGGCAATGACAGATATACTTCATTGAGGCTACTTTTTGAAGATTTTACTGAGTAAGCTATTTTGGGGGAATCATATATTGCCAATGTTCTGGATTCAGTGCTGGCTTTCTGAATTGTCTTTAGATGGAGTTTTATCCTTTGATTTTTAACTCATAAGTGCCTTGGAAGCACCTAACGTTTGATTTCCTCTGAAGCTATAGCTGTGGTCAGCTGTCATCTGTGCTGGATTTTAATTATTTCAAAAACTTTTTGGTAGTACTAGGGATGTTCTTTGGTAGTGTCTCTGCAATGCAAGGTCACGTGGAGATATCCAACCCACGTCTCTCCAGGTTGGTTACACATTTGCAGATGACTTTCACAGGTATTTGCAGATGACTTTCACAGGTATTTGCTAAAAGTAGAGCCGTGGTGAATCTCTTTAACTCTACTCCTGCTTCAGGATGTAGAATCCAAATCCACTGAGCAAAGCCTTTTTTGTATTATTTGGTGTAATTATCTTATTTTATTGTTGCTAGTCATCATGCAGGACGGCAACGTACACCTACTAGTTTTTTTTTCCCCATCTCAAGTGACAAATTTGCATAGTAGTTCATGAGGTTGCAAACTTGATTAGTCACAAGCATGTCATTTTTTTTGCTTCAAAAAACCCCCAGACATTAAATAACTTAGAATTTAACATGCCAAACCTATGTTAAAGGCACATGTAGCATACTAAGCATGCAAAATGGTACACGTGAAAGTGAGGAAAAGTCAGAATAAAGGTTGTATATTTAAACATAATTTAGCCAGTCTTTACAAATATTATGATGCACATTTAATAGGATTTCTGCCTTTCTTAATACATTTGCTCTTGGGATGGATCTGCACCACTGCTACAATGTGTTCCAGAAGCTGGGATGTAATTTCTGACAGGGATATGGGATTGAAAGAAGAATAAGCTGAATAATGCCCTGGGAAGTGTAGCTTCTCTTTCTTTGCCACAGTTTTCCCATATGATGCTAGGGTAGGTTCTACAAAAGCACATAAGCTGGCAGATGCAGGAGGGAAGAGCCATGATACCCTACTAAATTGGGCCTAGACTACAAGTGTGTTTAGAACCATGACACAGCTCAAACTTTTGCCTCGCAGCAGAAAGTATTAGCTCAAAACTCTGGAAACAACTAAGAAGTCTGATATCAGAACGAACTTGGTCCTTTCTAGCTCAGCTGTTCCTTATGAACATGCCCTTCAGACCTATTTTTCCGAGGGACTGATCTTTATGCCTGTCTTTCCAGTTTATCTTTTGGTTTAAGAGGCATACTTTTATAAGCTGCCAGATTGCCCATTGCTTCAAAGTAATCAGCTCTTATAGATAAAGGAGATTTCCAACATTGCACAATTAATTTTGTTTTAGCAGTCATTGCAGCTTTGAGTAACTATTTCCCATTACCACAATCTAAGACATTTAGGAAGGAAATGTTGCCTAATAGATACACAGAAGGCTAATTTGCAGAGTTGAAATGGGACATATACCAGTTATGTTGTAATAAATATGATACTATTTTATAATCCCAGAGCATATGAGCAGTATTTCTTCACATACTATCCATTATTTGTTTTTATAACATCTGTTTTCTCCAAAATACGTGCATTTGAAAGCTAAAAACAATTATATTAATCCTTTACTGATCCTCTTCTTTATTTTCTACCTCCAAGACATGGATGGGTATTATTCTGGATTTTCTAAATATATTCATAAAGTCTGTAATTTATGCATGTATATACACCTATGCCCAGGTCTTCATATATAGTCCAGTGCAATGGCTACTTTTTTTTTTTTTTTTTTTTCCTGTAGCGAAGAATACATTCGTTATCGTCTCTTCTGCCTTTGTCCTCTTCAGGATAACTTTCATCTCCACTATTTCTCCTTTTTGCTTCTCGTCCCATGCATAACTGTAGGGTTGACAAGGCTATGCTACGCTGGCAGGAGGGAAGAGCTGAGGTATAAGATATTATGTTATTTGTGAACCTAATTCTAGCTGCTGCAGATCTTCTCCCTGTCCTTTTTGCTTACTAGAGGATAAAAAGCAGTAGCAGTGATGGGATGGAATTGGGGATACAACCTAGCCGGGCTGTTTGGGCCAGTGACTCTCGTTCAGCTGTCGTGACTGCAGACGAGAAGCGTTGCCTGATTTGCCTCATTGCTCTCAAAGACTTCCAGGAGGTTTGGATGTCAACTCACACCACAGACCTTCGGCAGGTCTTTTTGAAGGACAGATTCAGACTCGATCTCTCTTACCCTGAGTGAATAGTCTAACCTGATTTTCAACTGGCTGTTCAGTGAACGAGAAATAAGAGGGATGAGGAAGGGCTGGCTTGGACCTGCAGCTGTAGGATTCATGTCCGTGAGCAGCAGCTGAAAAAAAAATTATTAATGCACTTTGATGTTAGGAAGTCAAAACAGAAACAAAATTTGCTACTAGATGGACTAGGCAGTTCTTTAAGCAGTGGGTAGCTTTGCTGGCCACATAGTAATTTTCAGCTGTCCTATGCATTCTATAGGGAACCAAATGACCACATCAGAGCATGAATTTTACTAGATGGCAGCTGAACACTTAATTCATCAATAGCTTAATTACTAGTTTCTTTATATGTATCTTTCTTTTCTCTGAATTTACAAAAATGAAGGTGGGCAGAGTAAAAGTTGAAAAATGGGAAAAGAAAGTGAAATTGAGAAATGGTAATAAATATAACATTCAAAAACAATGCGAGAGTCAATAAGGGGAAAAGCATATGACATGTAGAGAGCAAGGCTGTCAGAGAGAGTCTTACTTATTAAAGTCAGTATTGTAACTAGTATAGTGGGGTCCTGATTCATGAAAGTACTCTGGTACTATTGTCTTCCTCATTGACAAAGGGTATCATTAATCAGAGGGAAAGGAGTGTAAGAAGAGGCTTAAAGTATGAGATAAGGCACTCTAGTTCTAAATCTCAATAGCAAACATCTGGACTAACTACACAGAGAAACCTGAGCTTACAGGAACAATAAAGAAGTAGTAGTTAGAAATTGCTCTACTGATTCCTTTTCTCCTAGGAAAATATCAACAGAAGAAGATTCAGAACAAAGTTTTAATTGCTCTTACAGTAGCAGAAGAAATAAGAGTACATATAATGCAGAAGTAGCTTGCACTATCAATCTATAAAATGGAAAATTCAAGTAACTATATCCTTCAGAGACTTTCATTGCATAGTTCTCTTTTTCATATGTTAAATTGAACTTCATTTAATTAAACACCAGTATTAGAATACTAATTTATTTTATCTTTTAAGTAAGCCCAGGGTGTTTTATTTAAAGTCTGATTCATACAATATGCATATTTTTCACCATTTTTAAAAATTAGACTCAAAAGATGTTAAGCATATGTAAAGAATGACTTTATACGACCTACTGCATATTCTTATCAAACCTATGCAGATAAAAATAACAAAGAAAGCAAACCACTTGTAATTTTTAGAAATGATTTAAAAAAATCTGATTAGTGCAAAACCAATTCTATTAGATAGAATTGTCCAAATTTATGTCACTGCAAAATTGTTTCATCTATGTATTCATGGCGCTTTGTTCTGTCCAATGTAAATTAAACAACTACTAGGGTTTCCAGCTGTTCCTCTGGGAAACATCTGAAGAAAATTCTTTGATGAGACATTTCCTCCTACACAGCCTGAAATTTTATACCCTTTTATATTTTACTGTTCTTCTGATTCTTGCTAGTTTCAAAATCTCTGGTCTGTTTGAAGTCATTCTCTTTCTCCTTCACAATGAAAGAGTAATTCTAAGCTTACTAGAGTCATGGGGAACAATTTCTTAGAAAAAGGAATTTTAGAGTGGGGCTTTACAGATTTCAAATTTCTGTGTACGTGTCCTTAGTATGGGATCCTGACCACTTGGTAGCTAAAAATTTGCAGGTTTCTGAGAACAGAAATATAACTGAATGTTTCCTCTTTCAGAAGAATGTTTTGAAATGGAGAATTGGATGCTTTAAAGAAACCACAATTCTTGTTTTTTTCTGTTATAAAATGGCAGGGAATTCTCAAATCTCTAAAAGGCAATAGAAAAGTCAACAGGAAATAGGAGAAATAAATATAATACTGCCTTCATTAAAACATATCAAATTTGACTGATGGTGGTTTTTTTGACGTCTTATTTGTCCAAGAAAATGCCAGTAAAAATGGTCACAATTCTGCAAAGACATTTATGACTAAAGTTATAAATGTGTTTGCATGTTTACAGGTATTGGGTTTTAATACATGATTAAAAACAGTTAAGAATCTATATAGCTTTAGTCAGAGAAATAAACCTATTTGAACTGCAAAAGTAAAATAACATATGTTTAAGCATTTGCAGAAGCTGGGCCTGGAGCTGTGATTAAGCTCTAATATAAAAAATGAACCAATTTAAATTAATTTGGAGCCTAAACTTTGCAATATGACTCCTATATCCATTTTGGACCCCTGAATAAATAGTCTGATTTTCAGAGCTGCTGATCTTTCATAGCTTTCAATGACTGACTTTTCTGAAAACTATTAGGTGTACACCTCCATTGTTGGTCTGGCTTTTGATTGATTATTTCCTGAGGCCAAATGTGACACACATGCTTGTCTTTTTGATTCCCATGTCATCAGTATAGCAACTTCAGAATATTTCTACAGTTATGAAGTGAAGGCAGAGGTTAGAAGCTGAAAAGAAAGGCACTCTATACTGAAAATGTTACATTTTCACTACTATTTATTTGCAAATCTTTTTCTAACCAATTGAAGCAAGTACAACTTTTACATAATATTAAAGATTAGTTGCTCTCTATTACAATATTATACTTAGGATAAGTACTTCTCTTCACTGTTTTGAACAAATAGACATTAATAAACAACATTTGTATATTAGTCCAGATGGGATCTATCTTTAAGTCTCATTGTTATGCTTTGCAGTACAGACCAAAAGAATTTCAATAGCTGATCAAAACAGAGTTCATCATTCAAAAGTCTATTTTATTTCTACCTTTAAACAGTTAGAGAAAGAGCTTTTCAAGATTTATATTGTATGAACTACTACTATATCTGACATTTCTGAGACTAGGTGAAAATTAACAGCTGACAATTTCTTGGATTTTTCTTAAATCATCCAATTATATATTACTTGGCAAAAAAAAGTGATAGAACTAATAATAGTTTTCATCTGGAAACCGGTACGAGGCAACACAATAGAGGAAGTATAAAACTAAGGAGACCATAATAGAGAAAGAATATTTTCTGCAGTGCTGTAGAACCCTTAACCAATATTCTGAGTAAGATAATAATAATATTAAGCCATCACATGGTTAGTTCAAGAAGGAATTTTACTTGATGGAAACATATTAGATATCTGAGAGAGTCAGTGAAGTCAGAGGTCAAGAGGTGAGAAGTCTCTCTGATTACTGAGCAGGGGGCACAGAGAGAAAAGGTAATCAGCAAGAAAATAATGACTCAGAACAGATAATTCTGGCAGCATATAAAAACACTTTTTGAATTTTTTTTGAAAATTCTTAGACAACATCAAATATCATATCAAACATCATATTTTACTCCACAAACTTTAACAAAGTGATAAGCACTTAGCTAAATAAAATCTATAATGAATTGTCCTTTGGATTCAGGGATAATAAGCTTGTATCCAGATTATTTTCAATTATTCAAGTAATCACCTCTTATCTCACATCAAACATTGTTTCTTGCTTCTCTGGTTGATGGCATGCCCTATCAGAGTGATTAAATATACAGTTTGGTTCTCTTTTTCTGATGGAAACTTACCCTTGAATTTGAGGTTCTGGAACTGACCTGAAAGTATCTCAAATGTTGGTGAAGTTGAGTTGCAGAACTCACAATAGTTTTTCACACCAGTAAGATGGATTGCTGTAACTTGATTACTAAAGAGTACTACTAAAAAGCAAACAAAAATGCATCACTGAAAGAATGCAGCTATACGGTTGATGTCATCATTCAATGATTTTTGTTGTCTGAACTGCTACAACCCTCTTCAATAACTTTTGGATATGGACTTTTAATATGCCGGATGGGATTCACCTGATAAAATGTGGGCATCTCTGTAATAGATATGTACATTTTCTTTGTGATCACTAGAGAGAAAAAGCTACTTTTAAGGCATGTTTAATTTCATCCTAATGTAGATATCTAAAATAAGTCAGATGATAAATCATGCCACAACACTGCCAGTTTCCTCTCTATTCATTTTAGAGGGAGCCTGGCTTGACAGGCTCTGAGGTACCCGTCCATAGTGCAGAAGTTCAGAAGTCAGTCTTAACTATTGTCTTAACTAAGGTCAGCATTTACTACTTTGGGTATCATTGGCCATTTTGCATTCTCAGAGACAGAGTTAATGAGGCAAACAAAACCATATTTTGGCTATGATATGATTTTGACTGAGCAAGGCTTTCTTTATGCAGGGTGAGTATCATCTCTCCTCATTTTAAAACTGCATCTGTCTGTACTTAAAGCTAGGAAAACCTTGGGGTCTTTTTCTGTTTTAACTCATTCATTTTCTGAGGATATGTGAACTGTTAGAAACAACCAATTTAGCTGGATCTATTGAAACTTTCATGTGTTAAAGACTAAATTCTGATTCTTATAATGTGTAATCCATTCTTCATAGACAATTATTAAAGTAAAAAAGGCTGAAGCTTTCTCCTATTATTCATTCTGCATACCTTTCACTAGATGAGACTACATTTTACGTCTGAAATGTGTTTTATATGCTGGAACTAATTGTTTCCTATAGTATTGGGAATACAGGGTACCTTTTCAGTGTTTTGGTTGGTTTATCATTTATCAAGTGCTTATGAGAAGATTTGTCTTTCCCAAAATAATAATCTTGATATAAAGGAAACAGTTTAAAATAGTCAGTTATTCCAGCTTATTTGTAAATGCAGAACTGCTAACACCTGTGATCTCTTTATCAGAGACTCTGCCGTTTAAACTGAATTCCGTCAATAGCAGTCCTAATATTCCTGCTTCAGTAAATAATTACTTTCCAGGAGAAACTCTTTGCTCTCACAATTCCTCTCACGATTTTTCCCACATATAAAGTTTCAAGAAAAATTTCTAACAAAAATCTAGCATGCAACCATTTGTAATGATAATAGCAATTTACTGACCGCATAAAAGCTACCTAAATTGTTCTTCACATTATATACAGTCTTTAAAAGAGAAAAAATATATAGTAGATAATGTCTGACAGTTTATGAACTCAGGAACTGGCACAATCTCTTAAAGCATTTTCTGTTTTACAAGGTATAGAGGAAAGTAAGCTAAAAGCAGATGAAAATACATGAATCTGTCCAAGCCAATGGGTAATTCTTTGCTACTGTAGCCCCTGAAGCAAGTCTGGGTTTTATTTGATTTCTGTTAGTCCCATGACTCAGCAGCAGAGTTTAATGGTGCTTGGTATTATTCAGCTGGTATCCAAAGGCCAGGCTATTTATTCACTTCTGTGGAATCAATTAATCCTATCCCTAGGGCTTTTGAAAATCCCAGACTAACGTTGTCACCAAAATAAACACAAAATATTTGGAAAAGAGGCACTTAAAAAAAAAAGGAAACCTTTTTAAATAGGTATATTTTGGTTTAGGGTCAACATTAACACAGTGTCAACTTCCTGCACCAATGTCACTATGGGATAGAACTTAAGGACATTCCTTTATTTTATACTACTTCATTTCACTAAGTCCTATAACCTTAATTATCATGAAAACCCTATTAATATGTAGTTCATCTCTTTAAATTCATTAAAAAACTGTTCATCTTTCCAATATTACTTTTCATTTTCCTTCGGTTCTGTCTTTACCTCTTTCAGAGTTACATGACTCTGAATTATCTGTGCAGAACATATCAAAAGCAAACAGACTGACAGGAGAAAGATGAATCAGTGTTTCAAAAGAGACAAACCTACATTTTCTGAAACTGCATATTGTCAATGAAAAAAAGGTTATTTTGACACACCACATAGTGCTTTCTTGATATTTGATATAAACTAGACAGGTAGAGTATAATACTGGTAGTATAGTATACCACGTTCTTTAAAATGTTTTTTTTTAATATGATTGGAAGAAAACCTTTATTTATAAACTGTATGTATGGAATTGCTATCGAAGTGTGTTGCTAATTATAAAAGTGGTGATCTCCCCTCACCCACATTTTTAAATCCACTTATTTTTGAGTCAGGAACTGGATAAGTCCTTTCAGACTTAAAAAATAAGTTACTGTGCACAAGGTTTGGGCAGAAGGAATGCCTGAGTACACTCTCATTTCAGGTTCATGGTTTTCCAAGTGTCCTTTTTACAAAATAGTCCTTCAGGTTGTTCTTTCACACATTTTCACTGGGGGCATGACTATTGGATCAATGTGAAAGGAGGACTTGGTTCTGCTTCTTCACTGTCTTATACTTCCAGGATCCATTTATTCCTGTACAGCACCAGTGAAATACAGCCCTGGAGGGTACCAAGCTCTACTGTGAGTGCGACGTACAAGACGTCTCCCTGTTCGCCTAAATGTTATAAACATGTCCTGCTCATGTCAAGGTATATAGGTACCTATTTATATCACATCTGAAGTCAGTTTTGAAATACAGAATGAACTAAAATCCATATGGATGTTTCCAGCATCCTTTCTAATTAAACCGGTACTAGGAGAATATTCATACTGCCACGTGTAAAAATATACGGAGCAAGTGATGTGGTATATACATGGAATAAGAGATATGCATATTAATGAAAAAAAACCACAGCTGAGGGTTTATAATCTCCTAAAGCCACTTACAGTAAAAGATATTTTTCATTTCAACTTTTGTTAATTATGCAAGTGTTCTGTAAAAGAACCAATGGTTAATTTTAATTACATATTTGTGTTCCATCTAATCTATTATAGCTAAAATTTGAATACCATCACCACGGAACAGATGCTGTCCACTGTCATATAATAAGCTTTCATTTACTACACTGACATTTGAAATCTATTAGTGTTATGATGGCTGACACCTTGTATTTATCTTCAGATTGATGTGGTAGGAATATAAGCCTTGACAGTGTAAAAAAGAAGTATTAATAATTTCCTGATTCATTCAAAACAGCCAAGTAAAACTCCCAGAAGCTCTGGAATTCAGAACTATGTGAATCTACAATTATCAGAAGGCAAGAGACTATCATTTTATTCAGAAGAAAAAAAACAGGCATGGAAATGCAGTCACATGGAACATAAATGCGCTTTGTAGAACATAAAATTTCTTACAATTCTGGAGTTTTTCATATCCCTTTTTTAATAATTATTTTTAATATCTTTATAGTGTGGGTTACTCATACATGCCCAGAGGCCAGTAAGTCTAAGTTACCTTATTCAGGAGTGATCTTGAAATCAGGCAGTGGAAATATTTAAAAGTTAGTTTGTGTGAGTGCTATAGCAGCAATCCTGTAGCGAGCATATGCTCTGTTTTTTGCCCAAATCCAGGGAAGTCAATAGAAGTCAAACGTCAAACTGGTAAGGATTAGGCACAGTCAGGCTCATCTGTTCAGTATCTTACTTACTTTAAGTAGAAATACTAAGTAAAAAGTGGTATAGTTTTGAAAAATGACAACAAAAACTAAACATCTACCATCCCTACTGACCCGAAAAGGGAATGGGGGAATTTAAAACACTCACCCTTACTTATTGCAGTAAATAGCAAATTTGTTACCAACTTCAACACCGCAGAACTGCACTTTTAAAAGAGGACCTCAGTCCTCATCTGGTTTACTTTTATGTGTCCTTTGAAGTATAGGGATATACACACACACACCACACACCCATATACAATCTGAGTTGCAAAGTTTGATCTTATGAAAACTTACTAAGACCTTTGTTGTATTTTGTTCTTCTGGTGACAATTAGCATATTGAGGCTGTCTTGTATAACCATATTACTTGGACTATTAAGTTAATATTCTCCAAAAAAATGATAGCTTGTACGAGCATTTTGAAGCTGAAAGAAGTGTTATAAAAGATCTTTTTAATCTAAGGAATTTTGTACACCTTCTGGAATTGGTAAATATGAATAAGTGGGAGGTATCCATTTGTTGCAATTATGACTTAAGCATCTGCTAGAAAAACATTGAGCTATTCAGACATTTTTGGAATTCTGCTTTTCTTACCTTAAAGTCTTCCTTCTCAAAGCTGGGGTTTTTTTTAATAAGAATAATGTTGATTTAATCTGTGTCCTTACTCCATGAAATGTTGCTACTTCTTTTACTTTACAAAGACAAATGTTAATAAGAAAACATTTGAAAACACCTCTCATTGTAAAGCTATCCCTTTAAAGGATAGGACATAAATAAACTTGTTAGGATTCCCTTAATATTTATTTTAAAGAAGCACAGAAGCAAAATGGTCCAATAGGTACCTTGTAAAACAGTTGAAAGACTGTTTGGTAATGCTATGAGTGGATTATATTGCTTCTCTTACCAGTACAATCACATATTGCAGCACTTTCTTTTGAAATAATACTTATAGTGCTCCACTGCTGCTAAGAAGAGAGTGATGAACATAGGTGTTGCCTTCTCTCTCAGTCACTGTCATTGCTGTTATTTAATATTAGAGTCCTGCTACCATTCACAGCTTAAATTTGCAGGTGACCAGAATCTCCAGCTGTATCACTTGCTCTATAAGGCAAAATTTCTTTATACATAGGGCCTCATTTTGAAGAATTCAACACATAAATAGAAAATGGAAATGAATATTTAGCAGAGGTGTGTGAAATTCTTCATCAAAGACCTAAACAGTGACCAAAAATGTATGTTTTTCTTAAATCTCAAGCTTCCCTGTGCTAGCTGAAAGGTGAAAATAATGATACCAGAATGCAAGTAAACTATAATCAGCATTTTCTAGGGCTAGAATACTACTCACACGACTAGTATAAGGATGGTCTTATGGTTAAATCCTTTTGATTTCTCTAATAATACTTATTAACCTTACAAGTGAGAGTACAAGACTTTCCGTCTGTCAGTTGCAAAACATTTCTGAAAGAGCATGAAATTGCACAGTTTGCCTTTTAGTCTTCCTCAGTGAATCCACTCTTCCAGGAGAGAAAAACCTGTGATCCCCAGCACCAAAAAGAAGACACGGTTACTTGCTAGCGCAAAACATAACGTTTGGATGATCAGTTGTCCAACACGCTTGCCCAGTCTGAGGCCTAGCTGCCATCACTTGTGCCTGCAACTAGTTACAAGTAGAAATAGGCCTTGTCACACCAATAATCCATTTTACACAGTCCCTGTCAAAGCTGCCATCCGGAGGTGTTGCCAATGTGATGCATCCAAGAAAGAGAAGCGATTGCTCACTAAGCTATGGAGAAGGTGAGCAAGGCAATTCCTGTAATACTTGCCAGAGGTAATCTGTAGAGCGAACACCATGGAAGAATAAGCATTTGCTAACGCAAAATGGTGGTTAGAAGATCCTAACTGTGAATCTGCCCGGAAACACAAACTTACCGTGTTTATGTGGCTAAAACTCCTAGTTATTTCTAGTCAGCTTTTTATCACAATAATAATTCGCAGATTATTTAGACAAAACTATGAAGTATATATAGAATGATTTTCACATGGGGAAAGAATGAAACTAAGATCTTTAAATAATTATTTTTATATTTGAAGCTACATAGGAAGGGCTGAAGATATTCCTAAGCGCATACCCAAGGTCTTCTTTTAATTTTTGTAATTGTCATACTATAATTAATATTTTTTTGAACTGTACTGAATACTCAAGCTTTGATGTTTAAAATTGGCTTCCTATGTGGCACTCATAATGTGGCAACCACAGTCAGTACAATTTTAATTTAGAGGCAAAATTATTGACAGGTACAAATACCAGTAAGTATTTAACCATGTAATGCTCAAGATCAGGATTGCTAACTACTAACATTTTAGGTCAAATATTGCTTTGGGTAATGTAGTTTTCAAAATGAGAGGCCCATTCTCAAGGAGCATTTATTGTTATGAGTTGTGCTGCATTTAACAACACACAGCAACATTTTGCTGGGATTTGCATACCACTATCTAACAAATTCATACTAACTGCCCAGTTTTCTTTCTTTGAAATACATGCCTTTCTAATAGACTGTAATGTGGTGATTCGATTCAATGGCCAGGAGCCCAGAGAGTCAGCCTTCCTGCCCTTACGGAATAGACTGGTACCAATTAGATAACTGGGAATGCTATTTCGATAGAAGCCCTGTTTGGGGGTAATTAGGTGTGACAAAACCATCTCCCTAATGGAAAAAGTTGTTATTTTAGCTAAGAAATGGGAATCAGCTTTATTTTTACTTGCAAAGGAAGAAGCTATTAAGATTAAGAAACCTCCCTTTCCAGAGTAGTCAGGACTAATTTACCAAAGTGATAGGAACGAGCAATTGCAGGAAGGTGTTTGCAAAGTGTTTTTGCCTCTTTTGCTCCTGTGCAGACTTCTGGCATGATCTGAACTCCATGGTGAGAACACTTCATTTTATTTTATTTGAGGACGGGGAAAGATTTTGGTTATGACTAATCTGAGTTTCTACCACTTCCTGAGATCTATAAGAATCTGAAATACAGTTCATTGACGCTTCACTTCTTTCCATCTTGAATGGTCAGCATCATTTTCTTTAAGGACTGTAGTGGGTCCTTACCTAGGTAAGCTATCAACAGGGTGCAAAAATGAGCTCCACAATCAGTGCTTTAGAGAACAGACAAGGAGGAAAAGAAATGCGAGAATGTTCGTAAACTCTGTGTCACTTTGACTTAGCAGTGTTATGACCTTTTTGTTCGTTCTGTGGATGAGTTTTGGTTGGCACGAAGCTTCCAAAATTATTTTTTCTAATAAATACTCTTTTTCATGTCCAAATAAGAAAAAAATTGGTATAAAGTATAGACGTTTTCACAAATGGTATCCATTTTAGCAGATAAATTATTTCAATAAATAGTTATCTAAAATCTAATTATTACCCTTTGACTAATGTATGCTATTATAATGACAGCCTTTCCCAGAAAATGTCAAAGATGAACTGGTTTTGAATTTCCTATAACTAATATTCATTGTTTGATTAAGAAATTCAAGAAAGTTGCCTCAGATATTTCTAGATATAGGGACACATCAGTACAGTTATAAAAGCAATATCTCCCATATTATTAAATACCCAATATTATATATGTTCATGGCTTTGACTAGTAAAGAAAGAATTTGGCTAGCAAAGCCTTCTATAGCTGCTTAGATAATTTTGTGATCAGTCTTAGTGAGATGATACTGGAATCTGATTTACTTTTCTAAAAGCAACTTAAGCAAATAATTGTGAGTTCAGTGGTACATAAATTTATAGCACATCTTCAACTCTGTTATGACTTCCTTATGTGCTTATTTTTAGCTGGTGGAAATGCAGAGAAACCTACCCTCATCAAAATAAGGACAGAATATTTCGTATTTAGTTCAAGGTAACATAGGCAAAGTCACTGAGGAAGAGCTGGTATGTCAGGTTAGCGCACCCGCTCTGCTCTGCTCTGTTCTGCTCTGCTGTGTGCGCTGACAACATGTAGGACCTTAGCTCTCCTGCAAAGCTTGTGGATATGGGGTGGTAAATCATAAGGCAACTTGTTGATGAACCTGCTGGTTTCAGTCCTGACCCTAGTGGAGTTTCAGCTTGAGACCAGTTTTTATGTGGCCTCTACAACACGGGCAGAAATCAATCATCTAAGACCATGATATGCAGAAATTTAGCATGTGAGTGCTGAGCAGAGAATCAGTACCCATTCACTGAGCCAAAAGGCAAAGGAAAGGAGACATAAGTAGTTTTTAGCATGTTGAATATGGCATTAAAAACTGGGTCAGGAGAAAGACATATTTAGAGCCCAGCTCCTCTCGCCATGTAATTGCTTATACAAGCTGGACCAGTTCTAAACTGGAAGCCATGCACTGCCCAAAGCGCTGGCAGAGTGGGGGCTGAAACCTGAACCTCTTTCATCCTAACCACTAGCAATTTTCTTTAGGCTATTATGCAAAAAATAGGAATGGCATTTTGCCAGCCTGTCACCTCCAAATATCTCAAGCTTGTTTTGTCATTAGTCTGGCAAAAATGCCCTTTAAAACTCTACTGGCTTGCCAACATCAAGACTGAAGGCAGTCCCATAGCAGGCCACTATCAGAAAGAGACTATATTTAAGTGGCAACTGAAAAATCACTTTAGGAGATCAGTGACCTTCTGTGCTCTTATTTAGGCACCTCATTCTGTGCCTTACATAGTTCTTTTGTGGATTTATCCCTTAATAAACACACTTGAATCTTTGTCACCTTCGAACGTGCACTTTATGTTCCTAAATTACTTGGACCCTTTCAGAACCCTTTCATTAACACTAGATAGAAAGTTATAAAATATAAAGCATATGTAAAATCAGTTTCGCAGTGCATCACACAAAGTTCAGTGTCAGTGACCTACAAACAATTCTTGTGAACAAAATAATTAAATGGAAGTGCATTTGAACACAGCAGGAGATATAATTTACAGAGTTATTTTGGAATGATGTACTTTGAAGATCGAAGAGCCATGCCTTTATAGTTTTTAATATAAGGAAACACAAGAAAAAAATAATTTATTTTCTAACAATTTCTTTTTGAAATGTAATGCATAGGTAAACCTGTGCAGAAACTGGCTTGGTTTTGGAAGTAATAAAATATAATCAAAAAGCAAAAAAAGTTTTCAAAAAAAAAATCAAGTAAAGGCAAATTAAAACTGTCAACTGATTTCCAAGTAGAATTTAATGTTTTGATTTTGATCTGTGAAACCATTGGCACCTGCATGTCAGAACTATCTGACTGCCTGTGAAATACGCTATAGTATGATTATCTTTAGCATTTGAGATTGACATTACTTTAAAATAGAAACAGTCACTAGCATGGCAATCACTATGTGTTTCATGTTCAATGTGCTAGCTACTGCTAATATGCCAGGAGGACAATCCATGCTTTAAACCACAAAGTGTATTTTGTTTAGCTAGCTTTGTTCGAAGATATTACCTACTGCTGGTATTAAAACCACTGTGTACCCACACTAACTGACTTAATGAAATTGTCCTTCTGAAACCTATATTCTCCTCTCCAAAAATGATAGATTACTCCAAGTTTCTCCAGACCACAAGCTAAGCTACTTAGTTTGACGTTCAGGTCACTTTAGAGAACTTGCCAATTTTCTCAAGCTTTCAGATAGAAGTTATTGATGCTTTTGAGAAGGGGACAGCTACAGACCTCAGTGAAAATCTGTAAAACTCTGGGTTAAAAAAATAATTAAAGCAGTCTTAAGCTGGCAGCTGACAACTACCCCAGAATTACAAACTCAGCTTTTTGCCACTTAATTCCAGTAAAGTAACAGGATTTTTACATATTGAAGGTGCATATGAAGGCAATAAGTATATGTCAAAGTCTTGTACACTACCCCACATAATTGTTGAGAAAGTTTATAAACCTTTCTAATAGTTTGAGCTGGCACAGGTGGCATAAAACTCGAGTAGTAGGTATACTCTGGGGAAGTGAAGGAAAATTTAATCTGCTCAAATACTTACTGAACTCAGTTCAAAGGTTAGTATTTTCTGTCCCATAATTCTTGTCCAAAAAAGAAAAAAAAGGAAACAAAAAAGGAGATCCGTACTGTGCTCTCTTGAAGGAGCAAGACCGGAAGGCCTGCAAAGCCAGTTAGCTTGAACTACTTTGGTGGGGGAAGGAAGACAGAGGGAGCATGCTGCAGCAAGAAGTGGAAACGCTGACTTTCTTGGCTTTCCAAAGAGGCCACACAAAGCACAAATCCATGATTCAGTATAATTTCTTCTAAGAGTAGTATAGAAAAAGAAGTAAGAAAGTAGCAAGTCAAAGCTCTCCAAAGCAATTTTTACATCTTTATTATTCTATACATGAAAACATAGTGTACATTTTTATTAGTGTAGGGGTCTGGAGTACCTGCAAATATACAGTCTGTGATTAGTATTGCATAAAACAGATTTTATCCAATGCATGTGCTATTTACACAATGTTGGCACTATGCATAGGAGACATCTATTGCACACTGGGCTGACTGCTGTTTGGTTTTCATGGATATGCAATTAATGCAGGAATATTCTCCATTATAGACACCCACGAATGGATGAAATACCAGCCAGTGCTTATAATTTGTCTTCATTTTCCCACACTGCTAAAGTGCCTGTAAATGTAAATGTAACATGGTTACACTTAAACATATTTTCATTTCCAGAAATGTGTAGGTCAGTGAGAAGAAAAGTCAGGCAAACAGTAAATGATTATTTTTACATAGTTATACTCAAAACAACAAGCTGTTTTTTCTCTCATGCTTGTCAGTTCTACCACATTGCTTTTTGGTTATTATAGTTCATGAGTTTCAAGTCTGCTTTTCCATTATTCATTCATTTTATAATCCTGGTACTGTGCATCTACTTGCCTGTGTTGATACCATGAGATTTCACTGCCTTTGAGTTAAGCATAATAAATACCTGTCAAAAGGTGTAGAGCTGACATGCACAAGGTTGTTCTGAATGTAACTATGTGTTTTAAAGCTTCTCCTGTCGTAAAGGAGGTACTAGTATAGCCTCTAAATAAACATTTCTTCTGCATTATTCACCCTTGTCCATGCACAGACTTTCTGTTTGTTTTGTTAGTTTCTGTAAATCTAACGGGCTGTTTACTTTTCCATTTGGGGAACATTTCTGGAATCTCTCATTTCTTTACTCCTTTCTTTTAAATTTTTACAGGGAGAAACACATTCCAGAATATTATAGTCAACAGATGGCAGGAGAAACTGAATTAGAAGGAGAGTGAAGAGATTAGAGAGGTAGCAAACATTATAGACCTCTTTGTTATAATATAGCACTAACTCATATTGAGCTACTGTATCTTTTTTTTTTTTAATTAAATAAAGTGCCCCAAAGCAAAGAGCATTCTTTTTAATGTTGCAAGCAAAATGGAGCTTCCTCACTTGTAGTCTCTCAGACTGGAAAAACTCTAGCTTCAAAGTGTCTTTGAAAGGTGGTGGGCAGGTTTTTTTTGGCTGGAAGAAAACAATCTGTGATAGGCAGGAACTGCAGCAGCCTACAAGTTCCTAAATATTACAGGCTTTCTGTGCATGTATCCAGTGTCCCAGGACTGGGCAGGGTTTACCGTGAAGGTGCTCATCGCTCATTATGTATGAAAAGCGCAGGATTTGTGTCTTGACAGGGGGAAATAAAATATTAATTAACCCTACTGTTCAATGACAGGATTCAAGGAGCGCCCACATGGCAGATATGAGTGGTTCCCCTAGCTAAATGGCAGGGTGACACGGCGGGTGATAGCCTGGCCTGAGCCGGAGGAGGAGAGCAATTGCCTGAGATGCAGAGGACAGTCAGCAGTGGTGAGGGTCCCACTCTGCTGGACGGACGCCCAAGAGGATTGCATGGCAGAAATGAGGAACCTGCCCAAGCTCTGGATCGGGGGGCCCTTAGTGGTCGTGTGGTGGGGGAAAGCAGCTACTCTGGAGTTGGAGATTTACGGACAACTTCACTAGGAATTAGCTGCCTTCAGTCAGAAAATGGATCGGATAACCTTGGGGTGTTCTTCCCAGATCTGTGAAGTACAAGTGAAGGAATCACTTAAGACTTTGTTCAACTCTGTCTTTTTTACTTATTAGAGACAGACAAACAGACCAACTATTGACTGATCATTACTGAATTTCCCAGTTGTGTCCTTTGCCTTATCAGCCTAAGTTCCTGCACAGGCTGAGTATTGGGGGTGATGGTTATCGAATTTTTAAGCATGTTGTGCAAAAGGAAAATGACATAAATAGACTTTTTTTTTTAACTTTTAAAAAGAAACAGATTCTCTGTAATGAAAGCTACTTTCAGAATACTGCTATGGCAGTGCAAAGCAGTAACAGAAAGTGGAAATACTTCAAAGGTATCATCAGCTAGATAGTCAAAAAGAGGATTCCACAAAGGAAAAGGTTACATTGGACAGGAAGCTATCCTGTTTAGAAGAAGCTGTGGAAGCATCTATGGATCATTTTCAAAAATCAGTATATAAAAGATTGTTAGTACATGGCAAAGAATATCAGTCACAACAAAAAGTGGAAAGAATCAATGAAATATCTATCAATAGTGAATATGAATGGGACAATGGGAAGATTTTTTTTTAATGTGAGGAACAAAAACATTATTCAGCGTGATGTTTTGAGTTCACTGATGGGGAGAAGGAGAGGAAGGCAGAGAGGCTGTGTAGGAGGAGAGTTATTTTGCCACTTGCTTCCTTTCTGGGAAGCTTTAGTTTCTCTGCATTTAGGGAACTCCATCCCCAAAGCCAGCATATAGTTGAACACAGTGCCATGTCTCTTCGTAGTCTGACTGAAAGTATTTCCCAGCCACTCAGTTCTATAAACGTGTATCATGGCACAAGAGCGGCCAGTTTGAATTTGCCACCTCTTTGGAGAAGTGCATCTTTAGTTTGTCAGTTTTCACCTTGACTCCCCTTGTCTCCCAGCATGAGGCTGACTTGTTAGTAAAACAAGGAAACATTTATTTAGTGAGATTAAGGCTTCCAGTTACAAGAAGAGAAACAAAATATTACAAGTATAATAAACATAAAAAATAATTGTACACTATACTTAAGAACCGGATATCTTTCCAGTGGCTTAGCTTTGCTTTCCTAGCATTCCCAAGTGTAACCCTAACCTGTACTAGCCCCCCACATATTTCTTTGACATAAGTATACAAATGCATGTGTCTCTGATAGTTATGTCCTGAGCCAGGCTTTTCCAGGGTTTAAATATGATTTTCTCTACTAACGTTCACACCTAATCAGCTGGAGAATGTGATATATGAAAGTGCCATTTACAGATTTTTCTGGAATAGAGACATTTTGGATACCTAAGGGGTATTCTCCCATGGTTTCTATGTAATTAGTAACCCCTTCCTAATCCTTCTGTATAGGACTACAGATGCACATATATTAAATATTATATCTCTCTCATACATAGTTTGCATTAAACTGATTATCACCCTGACTTAGTTTTCTATAGAGACCATTCATGAAATATTATTACCACAGATGACAGATCAAGAAATGAGCTGCTTTACCTAGATATGCCTTAGAAAGCATATTCCATCTCTCCAAGGGTTTTTGTTTTATGGTTAGACACATGTTTATGTTTTTGTTTATGTTTATGTTTTTGTTTTATGATTTATCTCTTGTTAGATAGAAAGCAAAAAATGTGCAGACTGATTTAGAATAACCATGAACATTTAATAGCTAAAATCTTTTGTAGTATTAAAAGATAACTATATCAATATTGAGTATTAGGGGCAGTGGGGCATCTGGTTCTGTATCTGCTCTAAATATCATATGCTGATTTGGATAGAATAAGAAGCTTATCATTGTAATTAAGAAGAGCTGGTTTATCACAGGCTATTTTTTTTCAAATTAACAAGACATTTTCCATGTAAGAGCTACCTACTAATGTTAGTTTTAGTGTGTCTCAGAAAGCTGAACATTTTCAAAATGTATTCTTTATACTGAAAAAAAAAAAAGAAAAAAAGGTAGAAGGGGACTTTCATTAATGCCAACAATACTAGGAGATAAAAATATGAAGAATACCATCAGTATGAAATCTATCTTTTATTTTTCATAGAATTGTTGCTCTGGGATATTAAGGTAGCTATTGATAACCTATGTTTAGGCATGTCATTTAGTAGGCTTACCATTCCCATTTCACCAAGGCATTACACTTAGCACTATGTAACACATTTTGATGAAAAAAAACCCAACTTTTCCATTTTATGAAACTAATATGACACACAGCTGAAGAATAAAAAACCCGGCAGACAGATTTCAAAATATGATTGTGAAAGGGTATCATCAGTAAGATCTGCCATTTCTAACGGGGCTTCCTCAGGGATATAGCAAACTGTTCAGTATTTTGCTAGTAACTTTTGCAATGTGCAGAAATAAATAATGAAGTGAATGGGTTATTGGTAGAGTGATTTGAATTATCTAGTTGAAGGATTACAGTTCAGCAAAATATTTCACTAGAACTAAAAGTAAGAAAGAATGTGGATTGGTTGCTATAAAAACAAGATTATCATAGAAAAGGATTGGCTTCCTGACCCTCAGAGATCTCTCTGCAGAAAAAACGTGTTAAAACTTTCTGGGCTTTATAAAAATAGTCCTATGTAGCGGGAACAGGGTATCAGCCTCAGTCAAGCCACAAGACTAGGACTGGAC
The DNA here is from genome assembly GCF_036417845.1 of Apteryx mantelli. Classification (NCBI taxonomy): domain Eukaryota; kingdom Metazoa; phylum Chordata; class Aves; order Apterygiformes; family Apterygidae; genus Apteryx; species Apteryx mantelli. Next base: position 55,663,635 of record NC_090020.1, read on the forward strand.
CTCCCTCCCGGGCTGCTGCCCAGGCCCCACCGATTTGTCATCCTTTTCTATTCTGCTATCGTGAATGTCCTGGGGTTTTTATTTCATCTTTTATTTTGCCTTTTCTCAGGTTTCGTGCTTCATAGGTACCTTCCAAATAAACATGTGGGACTCAGTTTTCATTTGGCTTTTACTTGTTTGTATTTCCTTCCTTTTGCCTGCCCTCTTAGGCTTCTTACCATTTCTTTTCAGCTTGCTTTCTGTTGTGTCTGGCATTGCCTGAGCATGAAAACTGACGGATCATTATTTTGTAAAGGTCTAGCTCACTCTTTCAGTGTCTTGTAGAATAACAACCAAGCTACTGAGTGAATAGATAAAGAAATGTGTTTCAAACTTGGCTATCAGCTCTCTGCAGGAGGTGGCGAATACATCAGTCTTTTACTGTGACTTTTTATCAGGTAAAAAGTGTACTTTTCTGTCTGTGATCCAAAGTGCATCAGTATAGTTGTCTTCAAAATGCTCTAGAACTGTACTCAGCTAAAAAGTCTTCCCTGCATTTAGCTATTTATAGTGCGTGGCTAAAGAAAAGCAGAGACAGGAGTGGAAACATGTTACACAATATATGTGGTTTAGCAGTCGGGACTCCTGAAGTGCCAAGGCCATAGTAGAAGGTCTCTTTGTACAGAAATACTTAAATGTCAGTTGATACCACAGTCTTGCTTGGAAGAGGAGAATTTTTACATGATGGACATTAGTACAAAATGCCTGTAAAAGCTTATTTTAAAAATTCAAATGTTTACCTCTGCTTTTGCTAATTACCCAGTAGATTAGTCATGCTTTTGTATGTGTTCTAGCTTTTTCTGAATGCTTGTCAAGAAATGAATTTTTGTTTTGTTGCAAGCATTTAGGTTGCACAATGCTCTTCAGCCAGGACAATTTTGCCATTATTTTTCCTTTGTGGAGCATTCACTATTTCTTAGCCTGTGAACCTTTGATCTCCCTCCCCCCAATTTCTCCTAATTACTACACCAGCTAGAACAAACCAATTTGTTTTGTTGCAAGCACTTTGTGATTATCTTCCATGGACATGCATGTGAACACAGCCAAGCTACACAAAGGCTGATAAATGAGCCATTTATTTGATTCAGTAATAATCATATTTATCAAAGGCCTGTGTATTGGCTGCCTTACAGATATATTAATCAGAAGGCTTGAGCTGAACTTCCTCAAGGTGACAACTTGGTAAGTCCTTCCTGAAAGCCTATTTTCTTCTGTGCTAAGTATAATACTTTGATAATTGCAATTCTTTGTGAACAACATTTAGGCCACCTTGAAAAGACTTTACTTTTGCCTCAGAATATTTTTTTAGGCACTGTTGAGGTATTGTTTAGATTTTTCTAGCTGAGAATTTTTCTCAGCATGGACAAAGCTTACTGAATGCCCTTGTCTGCATCTGCCCTCTTAACCTGATATTTTAAGAGGAATAGGAAATTAAAGCAGGATTCAAACGAAGGGATGTGTTTGTACCTACTTTGGCATCTTGTTTTTTGAGGTACACAAGATTTAAAACTTGTATTTGTACTCAGAATTTTTTAATGATCAGTACAGAGGTCTCCTTTCTTCATATGTTGTTTTGTTGCTTCTGTCCTGAGGTGCCTGATTTTCTCCAAACATTATATAGGGACTTGCGTGTCTCGCTCACAGCTGTGTATTCTGCTGAGCAACTGGGTGCTGAAAGGGCTCCTGGAAGGACTCTGTGACTCCGAAGGGGCTTGACATGGCATGTCAGCTCCCTCTGAATCTGGTCACCAGGCTTCTCTTCTTTAATTTTAAGAATCTTGAAATTTTTCCAGCTTCTTGTGGCTTGCTTTGGAGGTAAATTTTGATACATCATACTCCTCTGTGAAGTAGAATAACCTTCGTTCTCTTCTCTGTAAGAATCAATATTTTATAAGCTGGTAATTGAAGATACACATCAGTTCAAATACTGACCCTAATTCTACTTGCTGTTGTCCCACATGGTTAGTTTTCTTAAATTTAGTAAGTGTGTCCTGGACATATATTCTATATTGGACAGCTTTCTGCATTTCAAGGGAAAAATGCAATATAACAGCCTTAGAATTATATCTTGGGAAAGCTTTTGTGTTGCTGTTGTAGACGACCTACAAACTAGTATGTGATAGATAGGGGACCATTCTCATATTATTTGATCAGATAATAAGCTAGGCTGCAGTGATATGCCTGTAAAGCCTGCAATTTTTGTCTGTCTAAAAGGCAGTCCAACCTCTCATTCCAGTGAAGAATTTCAAATATTGACAGAGAATATGGAAATACTGCTTGTTGTCGCAGTGAGAAAACAATATTAAAGTCTTCCTGTTTTTTATGAGCTGCATATTTTTCTATCGTATTCTGCTCCGTAATTGAGATGGGGAAGGAGATTTCTTCTGAAAGAACTCACACTTCATTACTTATATGCAGAGCTCTTTAATGTGACACAACTCCTATTTTGTGTTCCTAATATGATGCATGGAAAGGAAGAATACGTGCAACTGAATTTATTAGGTGAAATTCTAAGTTAAAGGGAAAAGAACTTTCAGAGTGTATCTGATAGCCTCTATTTCACAAAGCAACCTTATCTTCACAAATTCAGGCTTATGCATATTTTTTCCAATGGAGAGAGTAAAATTTGACCAAGCATGAAAGTTAGCATTTAAACAGTCTAATCTTGACACAAATGTGCAATTGCCAATTAAGGGCCATTCATGTCACATCATTCAGAACATAGTTCAAGAAAATGAAGGCCTCACTTTTAGAGATCTTATATGGAATCACAGTATAAATAAATAATAGTTAAGACTAGTTCCAAAATAGCAAATTGGAACATAATGCAGAAGCTGGGGATATGATGCACCTTCATCTAAAAGCATGATCTCAAAGCCTTCAGCTCCTCCCTAACCTGTCAGCACTTTGACCAGGCACTGTCCAGAAACTTCCTCTGCAGATCTCGGTTTCTGTTTCTACCTATGTAGAGAGCTGTCCCTATTTAAGCAAAGTTCAAGTAAAATCAGAAAACAGAAGTAAACAACATTTAAGTTCTTTATGGACTTCACTGGTAGTAACCTATGTCTTTAATTGGAGCATGCTGTAGTTTTTAATAAGCAGATTTTTATCTGAATAATTAAGAAAGCTTTATCTTGATTTTACAGATAGATTAACTAAGCAGAGGAAGAAAAAGAATTTTTTCAGGGTCACCGAGAGAAATAGTGGCAGAACATGACATATAACACTTCTATAGCAAGTCTATAGCATGTCTTCTATAGCATGCTTATTGATGTCTACTGTATTACTGTACTAATAGGAGCACTTCTGTCTTTTGCACACAAATTAGGTATGATAATTTGACTGTTTCCTGCTGTGGGTTGTATTGTAGAATATTCTTCTGAACTTAAATTCTGTCTATTTTCATGCTGTATTATGAATTGTAGTTAATGAACAGTATATTTTCCTCTGTCTGGAACATGTTTTAACGCAGTGTTGTTAGCAGTCTGTCTGTCTGAGTATATTTGGAGGTCAAAGTGTATATTTAAACTTGCTCTCAGAATGGTTGTGTAGAAAATTAGCGATCGGGTATAAGAATATGTGTGACTATGAAATGTCTCTTTAGGATTTTGTCAGGCTAACTGTGAAAGGCATTGTCAGATTGCCCTTGAAGTCTGAAAGCTAAAACTTTAACTGTGTTCTGTAATATTCACCAGAACTATTATAGGAGAATTTTTTCAGAGATTTCCACAGATTAGTAGAAACATTAAGACTTTTAGTCTGGTCAGTTTTTGACTTTGCCACTTCTCCCCTTGCTTACCCACAGAATTTAATAAAGAGGATATCATCATTTTATATTAAAACCAGTCAGACCATGTTCTTCTTTTTGCTTATTTTGATTTTATTTAATATTTGATAACAAAAATCAAACACAGTAATGTCTGTGAAGATTTGCTAAATGAATTCATTTTCTGTCTCTGGCTAGTCATTTTTAATTTCTGGACTTTATACACTGATCTGAAAGGAGTTCAGGTAAACTTTTTTATTCTATCACCTGAAAGAAACCAGCTATGTAATGACAGTTAAAAACCAAAACAGATGATTAAATTGTTCTGAGTGGCCACTTTTCCTACTGGATGGGACAGGAAAAGCACTATACTGGGCTGACTCAGAGGCTGGGGAACCTCCAGCACTGGAGCTTTGAAAAACGAGACTTCGCTTGTTTTTAACATAAGAACTGTTGCTCTTGCCTTCAGACTTGCTGAGGGCCTGTGTGATCTCTTGAGTTTCCTACTAGCCCTGCTCTCCTGTGGTCTGAAGATCTCTACGTGACTTCTCTTTTCTTTAGTGAATGAGGCCCTCTGCCAACCCTAAGCACTAACCCTGTACAAGAGCTGTGCTAAGCTGTCCCTGGGCTTCCCATGGGGTTTAGTGTCGGAGGACGCCGGAGTGGGAGGCGGGCCCGGAGTAACGATGGAGTCTCAATATGAGTATGATCGTTCTCCCTTTATTAGAGTTTACACAAAGTATATATATGGATAAGCAATACGCATGCGCTAGCAATAGTTACATGATTGGTTACAGTTTCTGTCCACGCGCATAAAGCGGATACATGATTGGTGCAAGGTTGCTGTCCACGCTCCGTCGACATTTATGGAACCTAGTTCCGTCCAGACTTGTTTACCAGTTTTGTGAATACCTTCTTTTGTAGTGCTCAAGGCCGCTATACGGCCACTTTCAGCAGGCTTCAGCAGGCTCGCTTGCCTTGGCCTAGATAAGGCCGCTTTCAGCAGGATCGCTTGCCTTGGCCTAGATTCCTTCCTCTACCCCGAAGACGGGATTGCTCATCCCAATCAGATCATGCCCTCTCTCACTTAACCATTCCCATAACCATTCCTCCATCAGTTTAGACCCTGCTTGCAGAAGGGTCAACAGACATCGTACTCGATTGTGATGGTAGTCGGTTGTGCCACCCTCTGATGGGCAAAACATTGTGCCTGGGGCACGCCAAGAAGTGCAGCATGCTCGCTCGTGCGCTGCGGCTGGGACACACCACCCAACGTGTTTTTCCAGATTAAAATACTAGCATATATATGCAACTGCACAAATGCATCGCTCCTTTTCTAGTCATGTTTTCTTTGCTCAGGGGCTATAGAAATGATTTCAGGTTGTGGCTCACAGAGTTCTAAAATGAAATGTGAATGATTGCCAGTTAAATAATGAATGTACAATGTATACACTTTTTTTTTTTTTTTAGAAATCATCTTCTTAAGTTAAAAAGTCATGCTGTGTATAAATCCTCTTTCTTTTGTGCATATATTCTATTTTTTCATTTAACAAAGGGGATTTTTTTTAATATATATTTTTGGGCATATTTATCATATTCTTTCTTACAATTGTAGTCATCACTGAGCCATATTGCTCTAAGCAGAATTTCAGAGCTGCCTTCTTCAGATAATATTTAAATCCTGCTATTTTTTCCTCTGAAACCCTAAAATTTCATGATAGAACATGAATGGCAGAAAATAGTGACATGACTTTTTTCAAACTTAGTACCTAACTGACTAACAATCCCAAGTATTGATCAACAATTTATATTGTTCATCTGATGTGTTAAGGCATTGAATACAACATGCCATTATTTCTTTACCCTCAAATGTATCTGAAAAGTTTCTTTGTCCTTGTATTCAGCACTGTCCTTCAAACAACCTCACTTATAATCACAGAGAGTTGTCATTAGTGACCCCACCTTAATCTTTAAATTATTCTAACTGTGATAAGCTTTTGTACTGTGAAGCTCTTGATGTACTTAATATTGTATTACTCAACTAGCTGCACTTAAATCATAAAATGGTCTACTTTAACCTCAATAATCAAAGATGCTCAAAGGTAAAATTGAGAATGAATGGTGTTAAAGAACGTGAAAAGAACATTTGTGTAATTTAAAAAATCTGCTTGCATTTTCATTTTCATTCAGAATTACTTTATTTCATTTTAGCTTAAATCAGACACTGGGCAAAACTGCAAGCCTAGGCATCTGAAATACACTGAAAAATATGTGTGCATATATTTAAATAAATAATAATAATGCTAAAATATAACCGTGTTCATGCAAAATATGTTTTAAGATACACAATGCTTCCAGTTTGTATAAACCAGTGTCTGCACTGTCTGAATAATGTAATTGCATATGCACATCGAAGAATGGACATGGAACACAGCTAGAAAGCCAGGGACTCATAGCATCCACAAGTGCTGTCATTCCCCTGAGTTAGTGAGGTGCAAAGCAGCTCTAGAGTGGTAAGTCCAGATGCTTTTTGTGAAGAAAGATGACCTGATGTAGATTCAGCCCATTCCAGTGTGCAGCAGAGGCCAACCTTTCCTCATCTGGCTGACTGCCTGGCTAGCAGAGATTTACTAGGGAAGTGCACAGAGGGTACTGAGCGTATTGCTGGTTAGCATAACAACATGTTAGTCACAGCTCATTACTATATCCTAACAATAAGTAATTGGTGTGTACTAATAAACTGATCATAAATATCATCATGTTTTCAAGTCTCTGAGTCTAGAAAAAGATGCCCATGTCAAAGAGACCCAAAAATTTGAAGAGAGCAAAATGGCCATAAATATTTTTCTGAGAACTCTGTTAGCTAAAATTTGCAGCACTGGGCTTTTCAAGGCTCAGTGTGGCAACTCTTCAGCATTTTCTAGGTCTTAGTATCATTGAAACTATCTAGGCCATATACTAACCTTTCAAATTATACTATTTTTCTTTTCCCTTTTTTCATTTCATAGACTTCCAAATCTAAAATCTGACTGTAAGAGAAGAAAAGTAATGTTTTCTATGTATTGCCTGACAAATGTTGAGCACTTTGAATCATGATCTATCAAAATCCTGAATACATACTCAACTTGAAGAATGGAAATGATCTAGCTGAAGTCAATGGAAAGGTAAGTGCTTGTTTAACTTTTCTGCTGGACTGAGATCAGCAGTCTCAGGACCTTTCTCAGGTAAAACATTTTACATTTCAGAACTTATAATACTCAGAGTACCTATACAGAAAACATCTGCCGTGGGAAAATCTCTATTAGCCTCAGGTAGCTGATATCACAACAGGTCATGATGCAGACAGTAAATTTTAACCCCATAAATAACTGCTTCTTCAAGAGGACACCACAAAAACGCTTCTGTCCTTCAGATATTGCCCTGAATAAGAAACAAAACCTGGTTTAAAATGTAGCTATATAACCTCTTCAACTGCTCCCATCTTGTTTAAAGACACCCAGTTTGTTCCTAACAAATTGATGCTATCTGTAGACACATTGCAGTAGAGTCAACTCAGCTTTTGCATTCAAAGTCATACTTCATGAACCTTTAGAGACATTAGATGGGTCCATGGTTATCTGGAAATACTGAAGGAGTCCACCATTATACGGTTGAGAACAACCTGGGTACTAGACTGTGTGGGGAATTGACAAGTCACTTAGTGAAGACTCTCAAACAGTCCAACTTGCCGTGAGATAGAAGGGAATATCCTCTTCTATTTCAGGAGCTGAATAAAATTTAGTAAACAGAGGATTGCTACAAATGATTTGTTTTCACAGTGAAGAGGGGTTGTCACTGGCATTACCCTAGAATCTCCTGCTAGCATACGTGATATTCAGTGTGCTCACAGTAAGATGGAAAGGGAAATAAATACCAAAGTTGTACAGCTTGCCAGTGAAAAAAATTATTTACAATAGTAAAAACAAAATCTGGTTATGAAGAGTTGTAGGAAGATCTCACAGTTCTGAAAGACTCAACAGTGAAATAAAGTCAACAAATCCAAAATTCACATAGGAAAAATCAACTTTAGGAAAAATCAATTTTAGCTGTAGGTATAAAATGAGGAGCTTTGAATTTTCCACTTGGGAAAGAGATCTGTCAATTGCTGTATGTTCTCTGGAGATATCAGTCAGTGGCCATAGTGCTCAAAAAGACAAATAAAATGATAGGAACCATCAAGAAAGGAATAGAATAAAAAATAGAAACAAACAAACAAAAATATGCCACTAAAAAAACTATAGTGAAATTATATCTTGCGTATGTTGTGCATTTCCATTCTCCTCTTCTTGAAAAAGAAAACATATACATTCTAGATGTGGTATGCAGATAGAAAAAAGATCAGAATTTAGGAAGAGCTTATATAAAAGGATAGATAAAATATATTAAGACTCTTCAGCCTGGAAAAGAAGTGACTGATGTGGGATATGGTAGAGATAAGTAAAATGATGAATGTCGGGTGAAGGTCAAAGAGTTACAGGTATTCTTTATTTCTCATAACATAGCAGCAGGGGGCATCAAATGAAATTATGAGGCAGATGGTTTAAATGAGAAAAGAAGTTCACAAAATGCATAATTAAATTGAGATGTTGATTGGCACAGGATGTTGTGGCTGCCAATAATATTAATATCTTCAGAAAGCAATTAGACAAATTATTAGGGAAAATATCCACCAAAAAGATGTAAAACACAGTAATATACATACATGCACCTCTGGCTCTTCAAGTACCTCATTACAAATTCTTGGAAGCAGAGAAGATAGATATATCTAGAAAAGTATACATCTATACTCCCTCTCTTCAATATACCCATACTCAGTTTTTTTATGTTTTATATACATTTTTCAAATATTTTTATGTAATTACACAATTACATATTTTACTGTTTAATTTCACTTGGTCAACCAATTTAGGAAATAATTTACACAATTAATTTCACTTGGCTTATTTACAAATATCTAATACTTCAAAAAATGAACAAGTTTCTGTTATAACATGAAGCAGTGTACAAATCATGATCAAAATTTAAAAAAACCCAGAACATTACTGTCTTCCTGTAGCTACTCTGAGTAAATATCAGTCAATTTAGCTAGCTTCTTTTCTTTCCATTTGCATGAAATTTTCCTGTGATCTTTTTTCCCACCTGAACAGATGAAAGTAGAAAGATCTGCAATTCTGATGAAAATTCACTGAACAATTTGCCAGGAAATCTGAGCACTGGGTTAAATAGGAACCACAATAAAAGGCATTTAGCTTTAAAATTGTCCTTGATTTCCACAATTCAAGGTCTAAGTGAAGGAGATCAAAAAATTTCACAGATATAACAATGTAAATATTGACTCTGTTCCAGCATATCACATATAACACATTTCTTTTTTTAAAATGGGAATTACTGAGCAAATGTTAAAGTAAAATAACTATTATTCAAGACCTATAAGAGGCTAGTTCTGGTTTCTATGTATGTTTAATAATTTTTTTTTAAATTAGAGCTTCTACAGTTATGTTTCTGTCAGTAAACCTTTAGTGAACAGTAGCATTTTCACTTTGTTAAAACGATAGTTGTGTAGTGAAGGACAGGATGAAGATGGTCATGAAATGTTTTCTCTCTATCTCCCTCTCCATTTGATGAATGAAAAGAGCTAGAAATCCCTCTACCTTTCTCTGAGTTGCCTGTTAGGTACCTCTTCACTTCCTACCCTCTCCCGGGATGAGCCAAGCTGTTATTTTTCCAGCAGGTAACCCAGAAGTCTTTCCTTGGCCTGTTCCGCTGTTGGCCGGGCCCTCCCATTCAAGTCATTCCTTGCTGCCAGGAGGGATAGAAATGGGAGGAAATGCCAGGAGTCTGTGCACACATCCTAGCAAGAAGTATAAATCTTTAAATAAAACATTACTATATAACCTGAATATTTCCAAAGTGACATAAAAATACATTATTATTAATACTATTTTTATGATTCTTAAGGTTCCTCAAGAGCTTTAGGTAACACAGAACTGGCATTATAGTTGTCATTATGTCTTTAGGTCCTGGCAGTATTAAGTTTGCTAAATGGCTGGCCTGTTTCTTCAGTCATGTAAAACAATAAGGTACTTAATTCATTTTTTTATGGGCTGCACTTCCTTCTCATTTGAATTTTGCTGAAATTAAAGATATTCGTTTTCTCATCAATAAAGTTGTATGTGTCCTGGATCTGCGTTACCTATTCTCTCTCCCTGCAGCTGCTACTATAGTCATTAAAATCTGTATCATGAATTTATACTAAATAGATCTATAAATAGAGTGTCATGTACAGTCCCAATATAATTGGCTACAGAAGATACAAACAAGCTGACAACAATGGTCAGATTTTCCACCCTGTGGCCTCTGTTTATACGTGTACAAACGATATAGCCACACTTTGACCTGATGAGCTTAGTGGGTGCACATTCTTAAAGTCAAGTGGAGAGGGTGGATATACTGGGATAGTTCAGCTGATATTTATATATTTAAAATTGTGCATACTCAGTGAGTAAATTATTTGAGTCTATGAAAGAGCAGAGTAAAAATGATGAGCTGAAGTTATGATCTTGCAAACAGTACGTTTCCACTGAAATAATATTCTGCCTTTCATTTTCCTCAGTATTTCTGGATATCTGCCTGGTAAATTATAATAAAATATTAGCATTTATCTTTTTAAATTGTTTAATGTCCAAAGGCAGAATAATGTTGTTTGTTCATTGCCTCAGGAGCCTCTGTGGATTTAGGTCAATGGGATGGTGCATAAGTTAATGGGGTTTGAATCTGGGGAGTATCTACCTTTTTATATCTTTTCTAATTAATAACAACAATTTTTCTATTAGGAAATTTCCCCTTCACTTATGCATAGTTATACAACTAATATGAAAGCAAGACAAATACAATTGCCAAAAAGGAAACATAATAAGTAAGGTAAGAATGATAAATTATCTTTCCTTATCTGAATTTTTATCCAATTTAACCTCTTTCTGTTATTCTCACAGTACAGTTAATCATTTTTCTATTTTCTTGAAATCACTCGCTCTTATCTTCCCTCCCAGTTTATGCTCATTTTTGCTCCACTACTGCATTGTATTTTTAATATTGCTCTTTGTATTCTGTATGGTTGACCTTGCTTTCATATTGCATTATCACATACTTCCAAGTTTTGTCCCAGAATATTAAATACTCTCCAAAACTCATTCTTAGGTTCTTCTGTTTCTGTTTCTCTTTTTTTCTTTCTCCTTCTCCTTCTCTTTCTCCTTTTCCTTCCCTCCTTCTCCTTTCTCTTCATTCTGCTTTGCTGTCCTGTAGCTGTACTCTGTCAACTCTTTTTGACCCAAAATTACTCTTGGCAAGTTGGCTCTGTCCAGCAAGAGCAGTGGGCCTATGCATGACCCAATAACTACAAGGAGGAATAAAAGGAGGGACGCAGGAATAACACAGAAGTTGAAATATAGTCCTTTTCAACTTTAAAATAAAGCAAACGGTTCCAGAAGCAGTCAGCAAAAGAAATGTGATTTCCCATGACTTTATGGCTCATGGTTGAATTTGTTGGTATCTTGTGGGCAGTGATCACATTGTGGATTGTTTCTCTGCATTGCAGACTAACAAGAGAAGTGTTACTACGAAAATAATCCGTGCCAAAGGCATTCACTGGGTGCTGGGACTCCTCAGTATGCTCCTGGGCTTTTCTTCTCGTCCTGGGCAAACTAAAACTCTTCTAAAATAACACCCAAGCCCAGTTCAGGAATCACTACAAGCCAGAGAACCATTCATATGCAGACACTCTGTTTGGCTGGCGTTTAATAGTGCAAACACAGACTATTTCATGTTAGTTAATCTCAGTCCCAGAAAATAGTCGCAGGATGTGTTAATCAACTAGAAAAGATATAGCCATAATGTCTCTTTCCTTTCTCCATCTGCTTATAATCACAATAGTTTTAGGCACTTGGTATCTCTGAGACTATTTCTTTATGTCAAATGTGGTTGAAATCGGTTCAGTATCTTAAAAATGGTAGAAATTTATGTATTCTTACACACAAACAATATAAGCTATTTATTTTTTAGAAATTAAATACAGTAAAATATTACCTTCAGCTGGTATACAGAAGAAATTTGACATTTGTATTTATTTGTTAGGAAAACAAAACTGCTTCGGAAGAAGGAGCTCAGTGCTAGGAGAAACAAAATAGTCTTACAGGCTTGTAAACTACTTTACAGGCCCACTCTATGAATACTCATGGAGGCAAAGTTTTAAGCAATTAAGAGATGATAAATGAAAAACATGATAGTATTTCTAAGATCATTGTCCCCTTCCCTTTGCCAAATTTATTTCTACACCATCCACTGCTCACACCATTAGTACAATTACACTCAGCTGAATAAAATCTCTCTAAAAACTGTCTCCACAAAGGAGTTCAGACAGAAAGAATCAGGAGCCAAATTCAAAGTGATCAGTTTAATAAGACTCCAGACTGCCGAACGCCAGTGGCTTCTTCCCTGCCTCATAATAAAATTAACCATTTTATTACAAGGAATGATGAACACACATCTCTCTGATATTGTTTATTACTTGCTGGTGGCAGTAAGAAGGAATATCTCCTGCTCATTCCCAGAAATGAAATTGCTACTGAAGAATAATAGTTCATACTAATAGAGGTCTCACTGGAAAAAAAAAGAACCAAATTGTGCTAAATGTGGGCCACAAGTTCCGACTACCAGGCCAGTTATTAAAGAACTGTGTCATGACTCTACACAAACAAATACAGCAGGATGCAGACATTAATCCTGCTGTATACAGCTGTACTAGGATTAGCTGTGCTATTAGGAACAAGTAATGTTCATTGCTAACGTTTTCAGCTTGCAGTTTATTTTCATCTTCTACCCCTATTACTGAATAGACTAGCACAGTAATACACTCAGTAGACTCATTTTTTCAGTATTTGTTCTTTATGCATGTACGCATTAATTATAATGGGCAATATTCTACCTATATTATTCCAACTATTTTTCAGTAGCCCAATATGCTAAACATAGCCAGTCATGTTCTTTTACTGAAATTTTCAGGTTCTTTTTCTACTGGGCTTTCAACAGATTGCTTGTATTGGATATCCATTATTTTAATCCAATTCTCATGCTAAAATCTAAAAAAGTGGGTATTGAACAAGCATAAACATAAAATAAAAAAAAAACAAAAAAACTGAAAATCCCCTGTACAGATGTTTTCTTGGTTCTTCTCAAATTTAAGGCAAGTACCTAGAAAATGTGGATGTAGCTAAAGTATGTAGCTGAAGAATGTATGAAGCTATTTCATTTGTGATACTGCTTCTCACCCTTCCCTCTGCCTTCCCTCTGCTACCCTTGCTGATTTTTCCCATTTTTATATATCCCAACGATTACATTTAAAAAAGTTTTAATGTGCCCATTTAGAGGATCAGTATCACTGCTTATAAAGATCTGGGAAACTTTAAAAAAGTCAATAAAAAGAATAACACGGGTCTATGATACTGTGCTTAATATGATACCAATTTGAAAAAATAGTGGAATTCTTTTTTCATGCTATTTTGAAATTTATTTAAAACTTATTTACATGTTCAACTTATTACAAGGCATAGAATTTCTTTTATGTGAAAGACAGTGTCTCCATTTTTACAGATGGGAAACCTGGAACACACACAAGGTCAGGATAGCTGAACATGTAAAGAAAACAAGATTTACCACCAGCAGAAGTACACTATTTCAGACACGTTAGAACTGCTTTTGCACTACACTGTGCTTTGTCCACTAACTGCTTCATCCAGAAAGAAAGATATAAATACGGAAATACATTCAGAAAGGCAGCATTTTACAGTTGTTTTTCAATGGTGGAAATTGTGAAAGAAAATATGAAGGTGAGGAGAACTCAACTCACTATAAAGTTCTGTGTTTCAAAAAAAGTCATTTTGTGTTTAGAAAAGTCACCTTCTTTGTATTCCCTGATCCATCAGTAAGCATAAACACTTTGAGGGGAAAAAAACAGAAGCTGAAAGAGAAGGTCAGTGGGAGAAAGAGGATACACATCTTGAAATACCTTTGATTATGTCCGAAGACATAGCTCGGATGAAAAATATCACTGTGAGAAATAATCATATATAGTACAGATGAAAATTCACTCACATTGTACATCATTATTCAGTGAGTAACTGGATGTCTTTTTCATTTAACTGAGACCTGTGACAGGACTGGCAGCTACGTACTAAAGAACAAGCTTCTTGGTAGCCTTCAGTTTTAAGAATTATTTAATCTTCCACAAGGTAGGAATAAAATGCACAACTAGATTTAATGTACAGAGTACCTAAGAGGTCGGCTTTCAGAAAATTAAATCCCCTCCATCTCTATTTCACTGAAGAAACTTAAATTAGAGTTAGGGTGGCTCTGACATTTTTCCTCCTCTACCTGTAGCAAGAAAATATTAGATTATTGTTGTGATTTTTCAAATGAATTGGAGTAAACTGAAATCTCACTGAAGTTCAGGAAAATTTAAGTTCCTAAAACCTTTAGGTTTCTTTGAAAATCACATCCATTTAAGTGAGCACATTACCTGTCTACATACATTTCCCCTTTCCCATTATGGTGTTCAACTATTACGAATGACAGTATTTTGCAAATCAAACTGAAGAACACAGGGTAATTCTGACTTTAAAAAAAACATGTTGTGGAAAATGTAAGCAGTTGTCATTTTAAAACAGCAGTTTTTACATTTTTATATTACCGTGAACTTAAGTGCAAAAAAAGAGTAGGGCTAAAGCTGATTTTATCTTCCCTTGTTAACTGTTAACGGGTACTATCATTGTATACTGGACTTTTAAAATATGTATTTGTTGCCCATTATACCTCTTCTAAAATGAACCATGGCAAACTGTTTGGTATTCACTTTTATGTCTGTCATTATAATGTATTTTATAACAATATACGACAACAAGCCAATTTGGTGTTTAAGTGACGCCTTGCAATGAGATTCTTTTTATTTGATGTGGGCAAGAGTATTGGTCCAATCAGCAGCTGAAAATAAGTCTGATTGTGGGAACAGTTGCATATCGGTAACCAGGTGAGTGGCGGTAACGGTGGTGGCAAGGGAGTCGAGTCTTGAATTCTGTTCACGGTATACTTCCTTAACGTACTGCTGTAGTGACACGAAAAACAGACATATAAAGGGCAACGAATGGGGCACAAGATAATGGCAGATGTGTGATATAAAAGTCAGATTTAATACCTGCAGACATAACTCCAGAAATACAAGCCTTGATCTCTTCCTGTAAAACCTAGGTAGGAAGCATTTTCCCATTCTGTGAAAACATTAAAAATAGAGAAATATATTTCTATTCCAAATTCAAATAAATAGGATAAAGTTCACAGTTTCATCACCATTTTTGCCTATTGTTCTTTGACCAAAACATGAAAAAAAAGAAAGTTTGGATGGAAACATATTTTATGTATTTGAAGTAACTCACTTTGCATGTGATCCTTTTGGTTAATGTTTTTGTCTGAAAGCTATCAAAAGCTTAAAGTGGAGTTATGCTACCTGAAAGACTTTAATATTCCTACTCAAAAAAAAGCTGAATGTGAGTTTTTGACAAATTTGAAATTTTTCACAGCTCAGAAAAATGTAGATGGAGTTAACACTGATTTCATTTTAGGACTATTTTCAATTTTTGACAAATTACGATTTGAGTGGGAGAAGGAGCTAGATTATGAAAAATTCCAAACCCACTTCCTGCTGTAAGCATGATGTTTTCACCCTTTTACATCAGAAGAACTGGACATAATGAAGAAAAAGCTGCCAGCCTTGCAGAGATATGGGTATTCTTTATACATGGGAGGGAGTATAGGAATGTCTTTCATTTGTTGCAGAAAAGCTAGAAAGAATCTAACCAAAACAAAACATCTGAGCCTATATTACAAAATTTTTCGCAACAATATTTACGTCAGTCTTGAGGGCAGTTTGTAAAAAGGCATATAATGCAGGAGAAGCTGTAACAGCTGACCAGGACAGAAAATATATTTACCTTCCTATAGAAATATTTTGTGCCGATTGATTCTAAGAATCCAGTATGCCTAGATTTTTCAGTCAGTAAAGAATATGGTGATTACTATACAATTTTTCTTATGAGTGGCCTAACAACTCTGTTATGCTGGGTAAATTATTGATGAGGACACACAAAGCAAGGTGTTTCATCAGAATGAATATATACAGACAAAGTTAGTGAGGAGGGCAGCAGAACTTTTTATTACAAGAAGTAACTCTTAAAATTGTATTTTGATAACACTATTTTCTTCAGATAAAGCTTCTAGATTCCCAGGAAGTGTGAGTAGTTAAAAATCAGGTGGATGTAGCTGACTTTGTCTTTAATAATCATTGTTAAGTAGGCAAGTTGATTTCAGAATAAAGCATAAGTTTTAAATCTTAGACCCTGCAATTTTTGTTCACTGTTTAGTAATTGTCCATACTGTTAGTCTAGTAGTCTTTGTTAAGTCTAATTTTATGAGGGAGAGACACAAGACTGAAATTTTAATAAACATAAGTCAACTGAAGCACACTCCAAGATCACGCTGGGGACAACTTTCTAATAGAGCAAATACACTGATATTTAATATTGTCTGTAATTCCTGATTTTGTTATTGCCGTGATAGAAATGTCTTCTTTGGATGGATATATCCCTGTACTTGTAACAACATTTTTCTAGAGTTTTGATCAGTACTTCTCAACTCCTAGATAATTAGGTCTTTATAGTTATCCTATCAAAAATAACAAGGGTCTAATTTGACTGGTACACATTAAAGTGCACACACTTCATAAACTACCTATTAGTATAATTGCGGTACCCTGTACTTATAGGCTTAGAAAGGACAGCTATTATTAAATACAAATCTGATGGTAGCATCACACAATACATACTAACTACCATACAAAATACATTATCTTACCTTAATTACCTGAATTACTCTGAAAAGGTTCATAGCCTTTCTCTCTCCCAGTGAACATAACACAGACACAAATAATGTTTTTTCAGTAGCAGAAACCTCAAATATGTTAAACAAGTTATGCCAAAATAGTCCATAGGTCTCAGGGTTTACTATCTTATTTCATGCCCAGTGCAAGAGCTATTGTAAGGCCATATTTACAAGGAATTACTCCGTATTCCTCTGTGAGGAACACTCAGAATTAATTTTAAACTTTCAGTGAAAGATCCTGAGGCATAAATACTCCATCAGGTACTTGTCTCAAAACCTCAAGTAGGGTGCTAAGTAGTAGCACAGAGTGGGATTTCAATAGCAGAGGAAAAAGCTGTTCCCCTAGGATGAAATAAGATTTTTTCCAGTTATTCTTTGCTTTCTCTGTAGTCACATCACAGGCCAGAGGGTTGGGTTGGAGGATCAGTGCAGTGCGGTTCCCAGCGGCTGCTTTTTCTTAAGTGCTAAGGGAATTCAGCTGCTTATTGACATATGGTGAACACTACCCCATGACCCTCCCAGTGGAAATCTGGTCTGCTCTTTTAAACAGCGACAGTGCACTGTGGTCTATGAATGTGGAAAGACTGATACCCCCATGCCAAACCCCAGTGATGTGGAGTGGGAGTGGGGGTTAAATCTATCCATTTAGTTTGGTGTTCATGCTACTGAGGCAAAAAATTACATGACAGGTGAAACTAGAAAAAAAATATGTCCTCACAACACAAAAACCTGAGGGAAGCATTTTCAGTTGGATAAGCCATCACCATAGTAAATGTCTGACCGTTTCAGTTAGGGACAGTGGTGGAGAACATGTATGCCAGGGGAGAACATCTTCGGGCTCTAGAGAATGCAGTGAGATCCCAGCAAACACAGAGAGCTAATGCAGTGCAAATAATACTTCAGGCAACAGCACCGAAGGTTGCAATTCCTACTCCTGACTGCGTGCCAATGTAGTCTTTGTAGACACTGTACTCCTGGGTATGGTGAATCTCAGAGTCTCAGAAACAGACTGGCTTTCTAATAAAGACTGCCCAAACCTGTAAATGTTTTCTAGCATGAAAAATATATTTAGAAGTTTTCCTCTGAAAAATTGTGCCTATTTTAGAGGGTAAATCAAATCAGTAGATTATTAAGTAAAGGATCATATTTCCTCATAAATGAATTCTAGTTAATTAGTACTTCACTCTCTTGATTTTGTGAGAATGCCTGAGATTTGGACTGTTGGTTTATTTGCAGAATGGGAGCATTAAAGTCTTTGTGGAAAAGTATCTGGAAGGAGCAAGCTTTGCTGTGGCCAATTTGAACTCCTTGCACAGTTCAGCTTACAGGCAAATGCAAAGGTTTGGGAAAACTCAGCAGTCCTTTGTGCACCCAGCGTTCTCGGTATTCTTGCTACTGTATTGTCCCATCAAAGGAATGGGTTTTCCTCACCCTTAGGTATCATTGTCAGGTTTATCTTCAAATCTGTCAGTTCTCCTCTGTTAGGATTCTGTGACCCTCTGAGCTTGAATGTACAAGACAGCAGCACCAGAACTACAGCACCAACGGCACCCACTGAGGTTGTTCCATCATCTCTTTCCTTATTCGCATGATTCTGGACGCTGGTGATCAAAAGCAATAATTCTTTCTGCCAGAGGTTTCAATAAACCCAAATTTTCACTAAATGTACTCTGACATTTCTTTGTATGTCTCCTTTCAAACCTGTCATACAGAATGATGTACATACTGTTATAAAAATATGCTTTATATTTCCTACTCTATTTTCTTAAAAAAAAAAAAAAAAAACCAAAACAGCCCAACTCTTCCCTTTCTGGGAGAGAGAATCATCTTGGCTCATCAGTTCTGATAATGTTTTTGGATCCTTTCACAGGTTCCTAAACTGTCTGAGCCTGAGAAAAACAGTTCATATGCCTGTAGAAAGTCTGTAAAGTATATCTATGGAAATAGATGACATTTATGAAGATCCATGATCATTTACAGAAATGAGCTACTGGCACGTATTTGAGCATGACCTGCATAACTCAATCATGTCTAAAGAAAAGATGGGTTAGGGCTGAGTCTGTCAGATTTTGCATACTGAGCTGTCTGGGTTTATTCAGTATTAGGTGGGGTAGCTTAAGACCAGGAGTCTGCAAATGTTGCACTTGTTTATGAAATTAAGAACTGACGGCATATTTATATGCTCAGTTGCAAGCAGTTATCCATCACCCCACCCAAGTTCTCAGCTGACAAAATGCAATTAGGAGACATCTAACTACATTAGGGTGGTAACAAGCCTGAGATAATATATTCAGCCACTTGGCTGAGTTCATTAGCACAGGAGCTGCCCCCACTGTAACTACCAAGCTTCTGGGCTGATGTGGAGAACTTGCTAGGTCTGTCTGCAACCAGCTGCATAGATACATGCTAGAGGGTAACTACCAATATGGAAACTAAGACTGAGTTTGTTCCAGAAATTACTGATTATGGTTCTGTGGCCATGTAACATGTCAAACTAAAGAATCTTATGTCATTCAAAACTATGCATTACTTAACCAGCCAGGAATATAGCATCTTGAGTGAAAATACTCTCATGAAGGAGAGTTGCAAGAACAAGGATGTAGCCTTCCACTGTGGAATGACAATATAATTTTACTTCTGCTTTAATACCTTTTCACAGCAAGAATCTGATGAGATAAAACCAAGAGAGAAAGATATTTAAATGCAGGAAAATGCTAGACCACTCAGAAGATCACTTCCAGATTTATTTTGTTGTATTTAATTCTACATAACAATTTGCTAGGTCAATTATCTGATCACACTGAAACCTAGTAAAACAATTTATTCAGACTTTTGGTGAATATTTGAGTTCTTAATTGAACTATTGAACTCTTACTTATGGAAATAGTATTTGACTTTGGTCTGTACAAGATTCCCACTTTTGCCACAGATATTAAATCTTGGCTCCAAAAGTTCCTGTAATAGCAGCTTAAAGAAATGATAAGGCTTTAAAAAGCATCTCCTGCTTTTTAGGAGTGTTCTCTGTAGGAGTTATAAGTTTGAAGGAGGCATGGCAGATGCAGTCTGTGCACATGTGGGTAGAATGCTAGAGCTTTACTATAGCATCTTCGTAAACAGTTTTACAGTTTAATTTTACAAGCAAATGCTTCCCCAGTTATTATTTTGCATATGATAACTGAAACAATTCAGATTTATGTAGTACACAGAGTTACAGGAGATCCCAGTGAGCAACAATATATCTGTTCTTTGTAAAAATCCTCATATATAAATAGGATATAAATACAATGCATCGTAGATACATTGTAGCTGATTTCAAAATCATCATTTTCTGTTAAGTCTTATGCTACTATGGGATTAAAACCTAATATTTTAGGTTTTAAAATCTAAAGGTCAGGAGATCTGTCAGTGTGGAAAACAACCAACAGCATTCCAAAGAATAGAAATATATAATAATGTTTACACGTGAATTAAGTTATAGGGATCATAAGAATAATTGAAATATACCATTCAATACTGATTTAACCTGTAGAGGATATCATTCTGTTCCTGCAAAGAAGCAAAAGTTAGTGGCCACAGAAAAAGGGTCTCATCCCACATTAAATACTTTTTTTAATCTTTGGCTTTCCTCCCATTTGCTTTCACAGTCTCCATTAAGAGATACAGAAACCAAATAGTGCTTGGTTCAGACTGTATGTTCTCTTGACCATTTGAATGGGCTTGTTACTAGAACAAATGTGCTTATTGCTGTTTAAATATTTAAGTAATTTAATGACATAAACATAGCTTTAGTACCATTGTATACATGTAGGAAGTGAAAGAAGAGGGAACTGAAAATCACTGGATTACTGATGGGTGAAGGATGGTTCAGGGAAGGCAGGAAAACTGTGTTACTGCATTCTTTGTTTCTTTTCCACAAACGAACTGTTTCATGGCCTTATCACATCCCTAGGACTGCTGATCATGCTAGATCAGTCCTAGATTCCACAGACCACGACTGCGTAATGGACCTAGAGCTGTATCATGGGCTTACTTTGAAAATGGGTGTAAGCCTGGCTACTGAGGTTTGCCTATCATCAAACCTTTAATAGCTTGAATGGTTTGCTGCCAATCAAAGTTCTTAAAAATGCCTGCCATGATGAAATATCCATAGCAGAGGTTCATAAAAGTAGACATGTTCCAAATTTTATGAGATACAGAGCACAATAATACAGAAAATAATACTTATTGAAAATATTTGTCAGAAATCTGTTAGTGAC
Organism: Apteryx mantelli; assembly: GCF_036417845.1. Taxonomy (NCBI): domain Eukaryota; kingdom Metazoa; phylum Chordata; class Aves; order Apterygiformes; family Apterygidae; genus Apteryx; species Apteryx mantelli. Next base: position 55,684,716 of record NC_090020.1, read on the forward strand.
AAATGCAAAAGTCTGCATGTGTCAGTAATGAAAACAGTTAAACCATTTAAGTATTTTGAAATAAAAATGCAGGCTGAAGAGGTAATTAAAAAATGATGCAGCATATCAAGGGAATAGGTGATAAAAGAACTCTCCAAGCTGTCTTCACCCTGCCTGCCTGAGGATGAGTACCCTTTTTCATTAAAATTCAAATCAAAGTGTCACTATTTCTGGGAAAATGTGAAAAGTAAGCCAAGTGTTATTAATCAGTCTGAGCTCAGACAAACAGCACTGTGTTCACTACACCATCCTTCTCTAACAAATCCTTCCAAAGCTTTGATCCAGCAAAGTTGACTCACACATACCTATCTCCCTCCTCTTCCTCACAGTATCAAAGTCTATTTTTGAGCTCTTGTCAATGTTTAAATGTGAGGCTGACAGAACTCAGCCTGTTTGAACACTATATGAAGGCCAACTTTTTCAAACTTAAGCTACATGTATGCCTACCTAAGTCAAGCTTCAAAAGCTCTGTAACCTACTTCAAAGAGGCTGATCCTCAAAAGTAATATTAACATCTGTTTAACATACTGACAGTCAGCACACAAAATATGGCTAAAATTTATTTAAGGAATACACTTAAGCAACCACCATTCCTTCAGTGAATAATTTCTGCAGTTAAATCTGCCTGGAGAAGTGGATTCCCATAGTAAGCAATGGGAGAATTACTGAGGGTATAACACAGCACCAGGCTATATCCTGAGGAACTGCCATAGTGTTGGCTGGCTTCTCTGTTTCCCAGTTGAATCCTATGTGGAAAGGCCCATTCTTCACATGCTCCCCTCTTCACCCTCAAGGACAACAATGTTGAATCTTTAAACAGGAAAATAATGCTACAGAGGTACTTATATCTGTTTTCTACACAGATGTCTATTTATTAAAGGACACAGTTCAACACCAGCTGTCTCTATTTTATTTCTGTTCTAATGTGTCTGATACTATATTTTTATGCTTTTATGTTCTCAATTCACACAATTCACTTTTCATGTTTTTCTTTGTTTCTGAAAGCTTGGATATTTCTCTATTGAAGAGAAATTTTTGGGTCACTTGATTATTCCTCACAGTAGTCATAGAGCTTAAATCATGGCTAAATGATGCAGTCAGATCAGTGCCTACAATTTCAAACTCTTCCTCCTTGTGTTGCTAATGCTGTTACAGGAAACAGTAGCTAATTTCATGCTATATGTATTTGGTAACACAATTTGGTATGTAAATAAATGTCAAAGAACCTTTCCTCAATTTTAGAACAACCAGGAGGTTTTCTATTGTTTTTCCTCTTAGTTTCTTATGATATCTTCACTGGTTTAGTTTAGATGGTGCTTAAAAGACCTTATGACCTGCAGAAACTGAATAACCCTCTGTTGACATTTACAGAAAATGCTGAATTACTGGAACTTTGTACATTGCAGCAACCCTCAATTACTGATATGTAGGAAAGAATATTGTACAGAAAAGTCTGTACTGGAACTGCCTGAGGCCTTGTGAATATACAGGAATGTAAGAACATTTTGTTGCTTAGAATCTGAGGCAGAAACATCTTTTAAAGGTCAGGCAGTCTTTTCTTCTTTCTCATTCCTTAAAGGTTCTTTTCTTTTAATTGTATTTTCTTATTTTGTTCATGTTGCATATTAAAGAAAGCATATAAACAAAGAAAAATGGATATACACAAAGAAAAAAGAAAAGCATTAGAGATATGTAATAAGCTAATAATTCCAATGTTTCATTGAGTCATATTCTTTCTCAATTCCATATAGTGCCAGAACTACTTCTCATCACTATCCAGAAAACTCAATGATTTTTAACAAATGAGGATGCCCACAATCAAACAAATAATCAATCTTTCTTTACTATGAAAAGCATTTTTATAACATTACAGTTCCCAGATAGCATTAATTAGTATCCAACCAAACTTCACAAGGAAGAAGAAAGAATATATATCCCCAGAAAACTGTACAAGCTTTACTATGGAGAAAATGAAAATTGAAGCAAGTATACTTGCTAGGCATCAGTACGTTGGTATAACATAAAGAACTCTGAGATTGTTTATTCTCCTAGGCTGGCCAATGGCTGCCACTTAAATTAACAAATTTGTTATGAAATTATATTTTCAACTGTGGACATTATCTAAGATTAAAACACAGTAGAGATATGTGTTAATGTAACTTGGAGGGTGTATAGGTTCAGACCAATAGGAGTTAGACCTACAGAATTACTGAAGTGGAAAGATGCACCTAAAATCAAAATTTAAATCATCAAATCCCTGCTTATTTGCCATCATAGCCTTGGAAACACATCAAGTCAATTTTCTTCCATAATTTTATCTCTGTAAAATGTGGGTGCCACTGCTAAATGAGTCATATAACACTCTTTACAGACAGTAGAAAGGGACAGTTGCATCTGGAGGACAATGTAGTCACTCCAGTGAGGCAGGAGGTGCAGATTAGACCTCCTCATGGAGGAAGGCTCTCACCTCTGAGGCTCTCTATTAGGAGGCACCACCAACACTTTGCACTTCACTTGTCAGAAAACCATGGAAGTTCAAGAGAACATTCTTGCTTGTTAAACTGGGAGGAGAAAAAAGAGGCTCTAAAACTCCTGACCATGTATAACGGACTGTCAAAGATGGTCTATTTTACTATCATACTGTTTAGTTAAATGGCTGAATGTTCATTGTACGATGAGATCCTTTTAAGGTCTCTTTAAATATAATACAAGGAGGGAGATTTGCCTTATATATGGCACAAGCGAGCTGTCATTAACAACCTGTACAGTTAGTTCTATTAAGAATGAAGTTCCCTAAAAGGCAGGTATTAAAAGGCTCCACATTGTGAGTATAGAGCTTGATTGTTATAATAGTAATTATTATCTATAATATTGAATAGATAAAATAAGTTGAACCTAGGCTCTTTTGTCTATTTTATTATCAAATAATCAGATTTAGTGTGTCAATGGGGTGTGAGGTGCAATTAAGAGCTGGATTTTGTGTAATTTAATGTAACTGATGATTATAGCCAGATGTGCACAAATCCTTTTATATACTAGAAAGTCTTTTATTACTTCAAAGAAATGCAACAACAAAAGGACAACCTAAAAGTAGAATGAAGAAAAATAAATAAAACAAATCACACAAACAAAATAAAATGCAAAATTCCTAGTGTGCTTAGGGGAGAAGGAATAGTGGAAAGAAAATGACAGTGTTCCTCTCCAAACAGAATGCCTGTTTTGGCCATTCCTAACTGTAATGTGAAAATGAAACACACTCCTCTGACACAATTATCTTTTTTCTTTCTTGTGTAGCCTGATCAACAAAGAAATAGTTTATAATGTTTTCATTTAAATTGTTATCCTTAGCTTCAAATCTTAACACTCTGAAATGAACAAGAACACCTTCCTTAGAGCTGTGATTTCAAGCTGCAGAAGTCACAAGGGCAGGCTGAGGCATGCATTTATATCTGATTCATATCTCAAATGCTTTGTTCACAAGCAAAGTGCTTAAGCATTAATGCTATTTTAATAGAAAGCTTAGATTCAGCCACCAGAGAAAGGATTTGCGAAGCTATGGCCAGTCAGCCTAATTTAAACAACTGCCCTTCATAAAAATGTGCACATTTTTGCAATACCATAGTTAAGATAGCCTTGTGCAACAGAGTTGTATCTTGCAGCTCTAAACCATGAATTCTACTATATCGTAAATTATCTTTGAAGGCTGCCTTACCCAAAGCTAACATACCAGTCAGTCAGCATTAATATTCTTCTATTTCAATTGTGTTTGTAGAATGAGAAGTATTTAAATATGTAGGCTTTCCCCCCTACTGGGATATTTTGCTTCGGGTGATAATCACTGCTTTCATGAAATCACACGAGTTAGGCCTTGTGCAGGAGCAGTAAATACTGACCGTCCTGCTAGGAGGGAGGGTACTTGTTCAGTGCTGTTCTGTGCCTATCAGTTGAAACCTTCCTTGTCTGAATTAGATGGATATTGGAAGTGTCCTACCTTTGACTTTAAATCCGTGGTGTGGCATGGCCATCTGTTAGATTAGCTTGTTTGGCTTCTTCCCAAATGAGAACTACAGGTGTAGAAAACAGCATGAGTTGAGATTATTTGCCTCAGAGAATCGTTGTTTTCATTTTTTTTCTCTCTGTCAGTTCCAAGCTGTTTTATGTGCAGTACAGTCTTCTCCAATCCTTTGATACACTACTGCTTGCATTGCTCTGAAACTGTTTAAAGACTCTGCTTAAGAGGTTAGCAAGAAGCAGACAGCCAAGACAGTTGGGAGCTTTCCTAAATGAGCTGCTGTGCACAGTAGGGTTTCAAACCAAGAGAGTGTGGCCACTACCAGTAATTACTTTTGCAGGTGAAACATGCAAACTTGATAGATACTTAAGGGATATGATTAGCTTGCCACTAACAACCAGACAATGCTTCTATTTTTTTTTTTTTTTTTTTGGTTTATCCTACCTCCTATTACCTTACGATTCTCTTAGTAAGGGGTTATGTGAATTTGTCTCTTTTAAATACATTTGAGGCCATTCTTTACCATATAAGACCCTATCAGCTCTGGCACAGTTATAATGGCAGAAGGTATGTTGTATGTTTCATACGTACATGCACACTAATTAGGTGGCATGTTATATTTTATTGATTTCTCAATCTATTTCTTTCTTGAAAAGTATTGCCTGGTGTGAAAGAGATTCTCGCTCTTTAGTACTCATCATTATTTATGAGGGACTGCTCTGAATTGTGCAGGCTGCTGGTGGTGATCTGTCCTGCTTAGCATAAACCCGGTACTGGAGCTTTCATGAGGGAAGAGAAAAACTGACTGCTTGCCAGAGGGTCCTTCTGCTTGGGAGAATTGTAGAGATAAATATTTATTTTCTACTATATAAGAATGTGATCCTAGAGCTTTGTTCATTTTGGCCTTTATGGATATGCTATAAAATTTGAAACATCTTAATCTTGTTTTATACAATTAACCTTTCACTGTGTACATTTCCAAGTGTGTATCTAGAGGACTTTCTAGCTCACTGTCTTTAGCATTCCTGTGATAATTCCCTGAAGGGAAACTGGCATAGATGCTAATGCTGAAGACAGGCACTATAGGGTATGTGGATAGAGTTCTTTTTTTTATTATTATTTTGCTGTTTTATTGCTGTTGCAGTACATTGAGCTCAAATTCAGTGCCAAATCAACTTTAAAATGTTGTCTTTGACATTCACGTAAAGGCAGACATCACTCTAAGTTCTAAACTTCTCTATTTTCCTAATAGACTCCTTGATACAGTCTCAGGTTGGCTGACTTCAGCTGGTTAAACATTCCCAGACACAATCCAGAGGCTTATGAAGCTTGCACTTTTATCAGCAGTGCTTTTCCATACAGCTCTTCTATATTTAGTTCCATTTTTTTCAGGCTCCTGCAACATAAACATTGATCAAATCTTACTCTAATGGATGTCCCTTGCCATAGTAGTCTCCTATAATATACAAAAGCTTGATTCGATTGTAGCATTAGAATCCACTGTTTTCACATTTTTAACTGGGGGGGGGGGGATTATGATTCTGCAGGGTTTTTTTAGTCAACATGAGAACTCCTATGGCCACTGGCTGGATGACTGAACTCCTAATTCTGAACAGAATTTAGGAAAGATCAAAATCTCACATTCAGGTCATCTCCCCTGCTGGAGAATTTCAAAACAATCCTTTCAGCCCTAGTTCTGTAGTGCAGGCTATGCTTTTGTCTGTCTTGGTTTACTGCTAGTCAGTCTATAAAGGATGAGAAAAATCTTCATGTTCAACCCCAGTAAAAGACACCTGTATTAGGAAAGGCCTACACTGGTAAAACAGAGGTTTCTGTGGTGATAATGAGCACACTAATCATTATAGGAAGACCAGCAGTAAAGCAGACAGCTGATAGGATGAAAGGTTTCTTTTCCCTTTCTTGAGCTCTTAGCTCAGAAGGCAAGAACAAACATTTCCCTCCTTGACCAGAACCACACTAAAGATTCTTGCTGCTTTGCCAGAAATGACTTTCCTTCACAAAGCCCTTTTCGCCAGAACATACTATTGATTTTTCAGCAGTAATTGTAGGGCAGCAACAGACATACTGGACAGGAATAGACTTACTGCTAGCCTAATCTAGTCCCTTCCTGAACTCATCCCAGTATGTAAAAATATGTAGAGGATACTGATCTTTTCAAGTCTTCTCCTTGTTCCTTCCTCAGCTTGTTCCTACTGTAGGGTATGTAGGCAAGAGCTATGTTTCTTCTCAATTCTTCCATGAGGCATGAGTAGAGGTCTCTGAAAGGTTTCTGCTCTGATCGCATAAAGCTTTGTAACCTTTATGGTAATGTCAATGCATGGCATAGTTATGAAGAGCATAACAATATTAAATATGATTTTGCGGTTATGGATGATAGTATTTTTCTGAAAAAAGTGAAGGATAAGTTATGAGTAGCTTTTCAAAATGAAAATGATAGGAGGCCTAATACATGCTCTATATTCCTGACCTGCCACCCATATTAGGAAAAAGGTCATTAAGGCTTAACAAAAGTATTTGTTATTTTTCAATTCATTTGACTGTATCTTCTGCCCTTTCAATGAAAACCCAGGTACATTAATTTCCAGGACTCTGATTTTCAAAATATTTGGGTTTAAAAAGATGGAATTGAATTTTCAAAAATGATTATTGATTAGCCTTGAGAAGAGAAGGACCTGGGGGGATCTTGTCAATGTGTACCAATACTTGAAGGAAGGGTGTAACGAAGATGGAGCCAGGCTATTTTCAGTGGTGCCCAGTGTCAGGGAAAGAGGCACAAATTGAAATACAACAAGAAATAAACTCTTAAACATAAGAAAAAGCTTTTTTACTGTGAGGGTGATTGAACACTGAAACAGGTTGCCTGGAGAGGTTGTGGAGACTCCATCCTTGGAGATAATTAAAACCTGACATGGTCCTGGGCAGCCTGCTCTGGCTGACCCTGCTTGAGCAGGGGGGTTGGACCAGACGATCTCAGAGGTGCCTTCCAACCCCAACTGTTCTGTGATTCTTTCTTCTGAGTGCAAGTTCAAATATTATTAATACTGTTATTCTTTCAGTTTGTCTACTCTGAGATCTACTTCAGAATAACTATAAGTTAAAAATAAGGGATTTCTGAGAGTGAAGTAACAAATTAATCTTCAGTTCTTTTAGTATGATAAAACCAACAGCAAAAGCATTGCTTTCCATTTCAGAAGTGAGGTCATGGAAGAAGTCATTTTGCCTAGTGACTTCCATGGCTCAGGAATTAGGAAAGCCAGAAGGTCTGAAATTGAAGTTATGTAATACAATGAAAAAAATATGATTATGCTCTCCTCATACTATGATCTTTGAAAATCCATATTGTGGGAGCTAGGTATCAATTCAGAAAGGCTTTTAATGGTGGAAATAAATATACATGAGTAAATTTTTCAAAGTTCACAAACACTCAGAATTCTAAGTGAAACCTACAGTGCAGAGGCATTCAGCAAGAAGCTATAATTCTGTACTCTTATGTTTGCCAAGAACATTTGGAATGGCATAAATTTCTACTCTGTGAATAATAAATTTAGAAAGAATAATGCCCAGAATGTTCAAAGGTGTCTACATAAATCACTTCTTACTTTTCAGAAGTTCTGGTCACATGCAGTTTGAAAGAGCCTAAAGTTGGGTCTTTGGGCCTGGTTCAAAACCAATGCTAAGAGTAGAAATGTTTCTTTGTATACTCAAGGCATTTTACTTTCAAGGTTCATTGTTTCATTTAGGCTTTGCTAAAGCCTCTGCCTATAAATTTTATTATGTGACCTCTGTTAATTACAATATCAAAGCTCCAAACAATGATATTCAACCATCTAGCATGATATCCAATTGTAAGTGGAGTGATGAGCTGTAATTTCATAACTCAGTATTAAAAACAAGGTTTGAAAATATTAGTAATAATAATAACTGATTGGCACAGACTCTATGCTGTAGTTTCAACTCTTTTTGTATCCTGATTCTTTGAGTCATAATGTAGATAAAAATAGCCTTGATGGAAAATCCTGGACCTAAGTTAGATTTTAGTATATGTCTCTTTTGGTGTACATCTTGTATTTCTCAGACAGGCCTTAGCTTTTTAAGTGTTCTGTGTTAAAGCTCAATAAATCTAACCTTAGCTGTGGGTATCCATCTTGGACATCACCCAGTTGCTTTGGAGTCTCAAAATGGAGAACTTAAAATTTACTTTCTGCTTTGCTGTTGCAGTTTTCCTCACTGTTATTTTTCTATATAGCCTGTACTGGTTTGGGTTCTTATCATGTTTCCTCCTCTAGCGCTGTGCCATTGTAGAGCAATTTCTAAATCATTTAAAACTCAGAAGAACATCCATTGCTTTTTTCCTTCTGTGTTTCTATCTTCAGCTTCATAAAATATATGGGATTTTTTTCTGTGCTTCTCAATTTATTATGCACACAGTCCCGGGGACAGAACCTGAAGATCAAAATATATGTCAGCTAACCATTTAGGACCTCAAGTAAAATGACTTGTTAACATCAATGTGATGACCATTCTGCCTCACACAGCCCACTAAATACTTTTCTGTACTTAAAAAGTTGATTTAGTTGAAAACAAAACCAGAGACTTAAGTATCTAAATATCTTTGAGGACCAGGGCCATTAGGGCTAAGAAACTGCAGTCTGAGGGGAAATAATTCCTGTTTCATCTTTTCAATTGCATCCTTTAACACTGAAGTATTTGGATGTATGTATTTGTGATCCTTTGCAAGTGGTTTTGATTAGATAATTACATCTTAGGTTTGAGCAGTAAAGTATCAAAAGCTGAATTGATCTCAGTTCTGTCCTGACTTCAATATCTGAACTCATGCATGACAAAACAATTTATTCTAATCACCTGGTGGGACAAGTATTTATTTATTTTTTTACTTAATAGTTTCATATAACAAAGTACATAATGTAGATGTTGAAAATAAATTGGATACTTTAGGAATATCTAATCTTTGAAATGCAATTTGAATATAAATATTTGATGTCAATTATTTTTAATAATTAAGGTGGTTGCTTTTTAAGACTTCAGTTAAAATCCTGCAGTTCATTTTGGCATCGTATTTTGGAATACTCAAGCAAAAAACTTTCTCTTTGCTTCACACTGCTTACAGGATCTATGGGTGAAGTCAGAATAGACACTTATTAACAATGCAAGTTAGGCAGCTATAATAAGCTTATTTGTTTTGCTTATCAGTCTTTTTGCCCTGCTTTGTACAAATTACTGAAGGCTAGCCCAAAACTCAGAATGCTGTCATTTGATGCATTTGGGATCAGTTTTACTTAATCATTTTGGTCATTAAAATGTATTAAATTATTGCTCAGATAAATAGTTCCCTTCATGCCTAAACCATTTTGGGATTCTTAAGATGATTTTTGAAAGTGGTTCATGTGTATTAGCCATATCAAGAAAGTGCTATGAATTAAATAAATTGATTAATTTTCAGAACTTTTCATTGGATCATACAAAAATTATACATGATGGATCATATTCTCTTTCGCTCATGCTTATGCAAGCCTTCTCCTGGAGAAAATTTGTCATGAAAACTGTCATTTAAATTGCTTTTCCACTGAATGAGGCAGAAGACACTAAAGCCTAGATTACTATCCATTGCACAAGACATTGGATATCATAGTATTAAGTAAGTCTACAGGGGGAGTATAATGCTGGCATTCTTTTGCTATAACCAGAGCACCAAATTCAGCTCTGGGACACAACTGCATAGTTGAACAATAATGCCGTCATTGGAAGTTGTAAGTGGCTGTGCCAAGACTGATTTAAGACTAGGGTTTCACATCCATAAGGATCCAGGAGAATATAGTTCCTTAAACAAGGCATGTCATTGGGCAGCAAATTCTGAGATTTACTTTAGCCAGTGAATACAATCATTGGTTCAAACTGGATTACTTAAACATAACCCAGGGCATTTCCCCCATAAGTACTTTCTTATCTAGCTCACATGCCTTGTATGAATCCCCAGCGCCTCCTGCTTTGTAGGCTGCAAGCAGGTCCCCAGAAGTAATCACAGTGCATAAAGTGAGGCAGCACAGTAACTCTTTTCCTGCTACTCCAGCTACTTTGTCTTGCTTTTTTCAATATACAGCCTGTTCACTTCTGGAAATTATGCTCCCTTCTCTTCAAAAGAACATTAAAGGCAATATTCTTCTGAAGCCAGAAACGCCAGCTGTTTAATTTGTCACAAAAACCTATGAAACTCCTCAGTGAGTATACATAATTGTTAAAGTGGACAACAAGGAAGAGGAATAGAATCAAACTTGTGGAAGGGAAGGGTGTGTGTGGAGGGGAAGCTGTTTTTTTGATTTATTTATTGAATATGTGAGTTCCTTGCACTACTATATTATTCTGAATGTGATGAATAAGATGCCACAATCCAGGAATACCTAATTAGAGGATGTAGAGGCTGATCACTTAGATTTAAAGGTGAGAGGTTTGCAAAGTAATTCACAATATTAGTCCTTAGAGCTTTTCAGAGAGAAGAGGGAAGAAAGAAAAAAGAAAAAAGAAAGAAAAAAACCCACCCACCTTCAGGTCTTTACCAGTCTACTCTCCCATGAAACCATAAGTTAATTGTACTGTGCAATGACAGAAGGAGATACCAGGATTCAGCAATTAATGTCACAGACCGATTTTGTCATCAGGACTCTGCTATACCTATTTTCATATTGAAACAGATAATGCAAGTGTTCAATAATTACATTGCTCGTCCCCCACAGAAATTAAAACATAAAGCACCTTATTCCTGTCACAGTGGGAATAAGAAAACAGGGATTCAATGTTCCTTGATAATTACACTTATCTGTTATCGTGAATATACCATTCAAATCAAAATCGGAAATGTATGTTATAACATAATCATTGAGAGAATGCCTTCACTCTATTGGAAGATAGACTAACACACGTTGCCCATATGTTTTTGTTTTTTTTAATACTTTGGCTACTGTGTGGCATTGCTAGGTAGGATTCAAGTATGTAAATTTCAAGCAGAAGTCTTAAACATAAAATATTGTTTTCAGAAACAAGAAGATGCAAATCTCAGACATTTTGTGAAGATAAATTTCCTTATGCTTGCACGTAGTTGTTTGTGTGACAAAATATACATTTTCAAACAATTCTGCTGTTCCATCACAGAAACAGTGCTCACACTATAGCATTAAAATTGACACTAGATTTCAAATTTAAAACAAGTATTTTCACATCTGCCTGTGTGCTCAAGAACAAAAAAACAAAGCAATTTCCTTATGCAGCAAATCCTGTTTATTAATAAAGTTCTTGCTGAGGAAAGCATGAATCATTAGCTATTGCAGTGGGAAGGGACAACTTGGGCTGTGTTTGTTTGTACTAATATGGGCGTCTAGGGTAGTCAGAAAAGACCTTCTAAATAATTTAGGGTTAAAATGGCTTCATTCTTTTGCTCCTTAAGCAGAACAGCTGTTGGGTGGTTTCCAATATTTTTTTATAGTCAAAAAATCCTGTGAGCTAGGGAATTGCATAGTAATTATTATTACAAGGGTAGTGTCATATTCACCCATAAAGGATTTTTCTACTAGTCTGAGACAAGTTTTAAGCCTTAAGATTAGTGTTTTTGTTTTTTGTTTTTTTTTTTTATTTCATTCTATACTAGGTTATATTTCTACGTATTAGAAAGTACTGCACTGTCAGTTTATCCTTTTGGATAATCATATATTTCTGACATAAATTTTACAATAGTTATGGCACAATATTTAAAAGGCTCCTCATTTGTTCTTGTTTATTGGGCAGGTTGTCTAACATGATAAACATGGCTGCTTTTACTGTATTCACATATCATGGCTCTTAGACAGCAAAGCTTGTACAGCCTGAGATTCATAGGTTGTTTCTTTAAACTTCTTTACGGTTTAAAAAACAAAAACCAAACCCTTAAAGGATCAAATCCTGGAAAATGTTAGCATGCTTCTTCTTGGGACCCTTTAGGCTTCTTCACCTCTCTTTTTTCACCTTCACTGCTGTTTTAGAAATACAGTACAAAAACTTTTCACTGCACTTACTTACATCTACATCTCCTTCATGAAAAAGAAATAGTAAACTCTGAATTCGGGAATCTGACTCTCATCTTAAAATACTTTATTAAAACTTTCAATCATTTTGTTGTACTTCAGACATGGCCCTTAATATCTTCAAAAAAAAAAAAAAAAGTGTGTTCAACAGCAACAAAAAGAGTATGAGCACAGCAATACCACCTTTCACATCACCTCACATCAATCGACATTTAGGTCCAGGATGAAGCTGCCTAAACCTGCTCTTAAATTCTGCTTTTCAGGCCAACATGTTCTAGGCCACACGCTTGGTTTTCTTTCCAAAATGGCTTGGTTGTTTCTGACCATGAAGCCCAGGATAAAAAAGACTGCATGTGCAACCTCTGTCCCAAAGGAGAAGGGGCAGGCTGCAAACGGGAAAGCATGTCCTTGGGATGTGCGAGGGAGCTCGCCAGCCTGGCAGGGCCAAAAGGGTAGAGACTCATGGCTCTTAGGCTGGGTCTTGGGAGATTTATGGATGGTATTATCTGATGATGCTTGTATAATTAGAAACTGTGCTCGGTGAGCGAGTTAGTTTCTACTTAGATTAGTACATTCCCAAGTAAGATGCCCCCAGAAAACGTAAACTGTAAAATGTAAAACTAAAGTTTGTTGAAATAATGGATCCCAAACTGTAAATTATTTTCATTGCTTAATTAGCATGAACACATTATAATCCTTCCATGTTTGTGACAAATGGTGCTTCAAACTTCAGTTAGTTTCAGCATACAGCCCTCTATTTACAACTATATTTTTCTTTTATTAAAAAGAAAACATTCTGGTTTTGTGATCAGATTGAGACATAGTACAAGCTGCCAGGACAGGCAAATGTAAAACAAGCGCTTCAATCATCAAATATCAAATTGTGACCTTCAAGAGTTCAAGAACACTTAAAATGAAATGTTCAAGAACAATTTAAAAAAATTTAAATACAGTGGGCTTTACGATTCCCTTGAAGAAAACATTTTCTCTAAGAAGTAGAAGATAACTTACTTCCACCATTCCTACAAAACTTCCTTTTTAATTGAAGCCTGCCTTCAAAAAGTGGGATTGTGACAGAACTTCCTTTTATGCTGAAAGTTAACACAAACAAACTATCAAAATACTATAGCTTTTTCTAAGGTGAACTTGTCTGATCTGAAGGAAAGATGCTTGTGGTACTGCCGAATTAACATCATAAGAGGTTACGGGGTTTCTTAGTTTGACAGATATATTTCATTGGGAAGCAAAAATGACCTTTGTCTACATTCTTGTTTGCTCTCTGCTTCTCTCTCCTTCTCTCCCACCCACTTTTCCAAAAGCTTTTAGCAGAGCTTTCAGTAACCTGAAAATAGACGAAAGCCAGAAGCTGTCATATTGTCATTGCTAATTGTTGTATATGGAAATGTGCTCAAATACTACCACGACACTATTATGATAGTATTTGATATAGGGTCACTACAAAACATGACTGCAGAAGAGAGGTCCCAGCTAGATATAATCGTGACACTGCCTGGATTGGGTCGTTAGAGTAGGACTCTAAGGAATACACTAAGTCCTCTCAGGAGTGCTGTTATTTTCACCGCACCCCTATCTTTCCCTGGTCACTCTCTGCCAAAAGAATGTCCCTTTTAACTACACAGGACAAATGCAATCCTGCAGCACTTTGCTGTTTCCCTTTTGGTAACTTAAATGTAGGCTTTTGTACTTATTTAAGTATGAGAGGGAAGATAAATGAGAGTAATGACAGGAAGATTATTTACTCAGACACCACACACATACTTTAATTTTTTGTGCTTATTTCATTTTCCATAATTCCTGTAAGCATGTATAATAAATGCTTTGAAAATATTTTTTCAGTGAAAAACGAAAAACCAAAGCCATGTTCCTGGTGAAATCATGCCAAACATTTTTGTTTATTGTGATAATGGAGAAAAGTAATAACAAAAAAATAAGCAGAGTCTCTTAAAATCAGCAGGCATGATTTCCCTTTCATCTTATTCCCTGTTTGCACTGCTGTATCTGTTTATTCCTCATTCATTTTAGCAAAGCCAGGCTTGCAGTGTGGATGCCTGTGTGACAGGGCTGTCTCTGAGGTATACCCAAAAGCCAAGTGCAGCTCGGACAGGCTTTTCTCCCCCCTGCTCTGTGGGCAGTCCACCCGAGGGGCAGCTTTTTGCAGAAGCAGAGCTTGCCGCTGCTCTGAACTGCTGCTGAAGGATCCTGTCCTTCCCGAAGCTAAAGGCAGTGCTCTGAGGCCCGGGGGCATGCACCGCTCAGAGCAAGTCGCAAGGAAATAGGGCAGTTGATAACAGAGACGGCATTGCTTCCATATTTGCTTACTTGCGATAGCTCAAGAAACATTACTGAACATGCAGAGCCATGCCAGGTGAGCTTTGATTTCTAGGCAATAAACATCAATGGTAACTATTAACACATATTAAAAATGGTATGTGCAGCGCATAGCATTATGTATGCTGAGAAGTTTGAAAGCTGATGGTGAGATGGTGATTCTAGCAAAGGATCAGGTTGAGGCACTGTGAAGCAGCACAACTGTATGGTATTTACAGGACACAAGCCCAGGTTCAGGTGGGTCTTGAGTGAATGATGATAAACTTTAGGCAGCCAATAAAGTTTTTATTTAAGATGCTCCTGCCTTCAAGCAAAGATAAGTTTCATATGAATCTCAAGGAACATTGCTATATGTGTAAGAACGCAGTGACCATCCCTTTTGAGGAATCTGAAGTGTTTGTCATAAGCACACTTCACTGAATATATGAACAGAGGAACATTGCTTTATGTGACTTTGACTGATGTAGCTGATACTTCTGCTTCCAATATAGTTTAGTACAGAGTAAAACTATTTTCTTTTCCTCCAGGGAATAAATGAAAAAGAAGAAAAAGGCCAGTCTACACTTCACAGCTTTTATTGAAGTGAACTTTTAAAACAAAATAATCCAGAAAAGGTGTTGAATATTAACCTTTTAAAAAAAAAAGTGCATTAAACTTTTAAGCAAAACTCAGACAAGAATCTCTTAATTATATATCAATGCTAGGACTATTAATAAAAAATAATCACTACAGAATAATCTGATGCTAAGAATCATTGCTTTAGGATAAATTTGTTGCAGTACAACTTCTATGAAGCATCTAGAAAGTTGTTGCAAGATAGACTGAATTTCTCTATTTCCCTGTGAGTCAGTTTAAAATTTCCTCCAACATTTTGTTGCATGATAATGAATATCAAATATATTTAAACTACCTAGAATAGGAGAAGAAGGATTTGATTAACATTTTTGTTTTTTAGGTATGCCTATGAGTTAATACTATTTGCATATATACACACATGGAAATGTGTCTTTTTTATATAGAAGATAACAATGTATGTCTGATTTGAGACAAAGGTCTCCACAACAGTAAATGCAATCTCTAGTGTTAAAGTTAAAGTGACTTGATTGACAGACATAGTCTTAGACTTGTAATTTGATTTGCACGTGAATTTGGGCTTTTAAAAAATGATGTATTTTTAAAAAGAAACACTTTTAAAGTTGGTAACAGAATATTAAACAGAATTGTATTAAGTTCTAGAAAGCAGGTACTATAACGTGAACTGCTTGATTTTTACTCATGCAAGTTCCAATTTTGCTCTGTTTGCAGCTTCTTGTTGAGGGTCTTTCCAAACAGAAGGTAGGGATCCCATGTTATCTTCCATCCTGCTTCCCAATATATGTCAAAGCCAACCATCAGCTGTATAATTGCAGTATACAGCATCTCATGGTGGCCTACTGGAGCATGAGAAACTTCTGCTTCCTTGGGTAATCCGGTTGTCACTGAGAGCAGGACAAAATTTAAAGTATACTTTGCCAGTGCTCAATAGTGTTGATCTTCCCTAAATCATTATCTCAGCATCTCTGTTAGAGCCCTTCTTGGATTCAGTTCTTAGTAATTTTTTTGTTAAAACCCATAATAAATTGGCATGGTTTACAGTCAAGTATACAATTACTTCTAGAGGGCTAATAAAATACAAAACTAAAGAAACTTAAATGAGCTTACTGTGTGAAATTGCCATCTCCCTTCTTTTGACAAAACTGTCAACTTCTAATAGTTTGTTATCAGATTAGTCAAAGCAAGCTTGGCAAAAACAGCACCGCCACTGAGCTTTTATTGATGATGTTCACTGAGTATTTGGAATGATTCTACCTTCTCTAAACCATTCTTGTTTCCACTCTAACTGAACTATGTTTTAAGTGGTCTCTACTTTGCCCAGGAAAGGCAGGGGAGCTATTATTTACAATAAGCAAATTTTGATTCAGATGTGGAAAGACTATCTTTAAAAACTGTTTAAAGAAACTCACTTTGGGACCTTTGTGTGCCTAGCTTATTATCTCTGGTAGCATTTAGAGAGGTGAAAGGTGCGAATCTAACCAATACTGTTTGAAAGAACTCACAGGAAACATTGAAAGTACACTATTTTATCACTTTGCAAAAGAATATTGTTATTAAAGGCTAACAACTCAAAATGCAGCCTTGAAGTGGTATAGCAGGTAATAAATAAAAGATGCGAAAGTATTGGAAACTGCAGGGAGGAACCAACTCTAGCTTATATCCAATGCACCTGTTGTCTTTGTGGAAGAAATACCCATCTAAAATTTGTAGTGTATAATCTTGGCATCTGCTAGCAGCCATTTTTGGAATGGGATGCTGGGCTGGATGGACTTTTAGTCTAACATGATATAAATGATACTGTGCTCTTACTGGTTCTCAAAATAGTAATGAACCTATAGCTATTTAGCTGGAAATGAGGCACTGACATTCTTTGCCAGTTGTGGAGCTACAAGAAGTCCATCTTTTTTTCTGAAGGACCACTTTACTGATTCAGTACATTTCACAAGTTGTTGCTTATTGCTGTATGTTTGCATACTTGCCAGATCGCCATCCAGGGACTGAGTTTCTCTTACAGCGCTTTGACAGGCTTTGATGGCTGTTATGTATCCAAACAAAAATGTCCACGCTCAGTCATTTGAGAACGATGATCTTGGTACTGCAAACGATTAGGACGTTTCCCTAAGACAGCTGGCCTAGCATGACAAAATTCAGCAGTGGGGCCTGGAACATTACTTATGTATCTTGGCAGCTAATGTTTTGGCAATGGATCCCTGATAAGCTATACACCCGTTTATATTTGGCTATCAGCCTCTGTTAGTACTCATCCTCATCCCAGTTTTTTTCAAAAAAGACAGTCTTGAGAAGTTTCTATATAGGGCTGGGTAAAGCATTCTCCAAACTCAAAAATAGTTTTAGTGTATTTTATTCCCCTGATTTGGTCAAAACTTTGGATAAATTGGCTACATTTATTTAAGAGTGATTGAAATTCCCTCAGCAAGCATTTTTTTCCTGTAAAAATAGTGTTGCCCTTTCTTTAATTTCTATTTCACTGCAAAAACAAAACCATGACAAAAATGTTGGTTTAATATAAGTCATCTTATATACATACATATACGTGTGTGTGTGTGTGTATGTCTGAGCCAATGAACCAATACTATCAATTACTCAGGCACATGCACTTTCCAGTTACAGAAAATACTTTTCATCAGGATGTGGTCTTAATTTGCTTTATATCTCCTGGCTTCTGTTTTTCCCAGATTTTGTAGGAAGCCTTTGAATTAGTACATGGATTCTTGGGTTTCACAGAACAGAAGAGATCGGAAGTAGAAAATATGATCAAAGAGATTTAGAATGAAAGAAAGAAGTGAGCAGTGTTTTTCTTTGCTATAGCATAACCAGCACTACATAAAAGTACTACATGCAAACTTACATATGTTAGAGACCTTGAGAAAAAGGGTGGAGCGGGGTGGGAAGGAAGAAAAATGGCCACAGTCCCTGAATCTATCTGGATATTCAAAAGGGTCAATTATCGCCATGATGAGCCATGCTTTTCTTTTGGTGTTCCAAAACTGAAATGTGGCTTCCCAGCACTGTGGACTAAAGGCATGATAAAACAAACATGCCTAAATTATTTTGTTTCAGATGAGATGAATTGTCCCCTAAAAGTACTGCCTTCTCTCCATTGATAATAGATGGAGCCTGGAAGACTGGATTAGATGTACTTATCCACATTAGGGCTATCAATAATTATTTGCTATAGATACTCTCTAAGTTAACTTTAGAAGCAGGTTGGAAGAACATGGAAGTTTACACAGGAAGATGTTTGAAAAGAACCACATTTATTTTCATATTGCTTGTAATAACATATGGTCACATTAGAAAGCACTTAATTTTTTGTTTTCAGTGGTTAATGTGCAAGGTGTTGAACATTCCTTTCATTAGTAGAACTCAAGAAAACTAGCTAGTTATATTCCTTACTGTAATTTTTTTATCTCTAAAATGTAGAGCTTTATTTTTCTGAATATAATAAAAACAAACAGGAGGCAATTTCCATGGCTGCCAGCACTGAAAGGTATTGATCCATGTCACACTGTTGATCTGTTTCACTTGGTACTATTGCACATATGCTGTACGATTAACTTAAATGAATTAGCTATTTTTCCAGTATTTCCATCTGGACAGTCAGATGTCCAGAAATTAGATTGCTGTCAGAAGCAGCAGTATTGATAGGTCTAAATTTGCTCGGTGCAAAAACCTCCAGTTTTGCTTTGGCGAGCTCTGACACCAAGCTATGGTAGTGGCAATTTCTGCACACCACTTTTAAGACCCGCAGGTAAGCTGTCTGCCTGGCATCAGCTGTGTGAAATTGCCACGAAGGTGAACAGGATACATGGCTATGGCCAAGCACATACAGCTGTGCCAATGCAAATGCCAAATCTCGCCATATGGTAAGTATGGTTATGGGTGGATCTATGCAAAGAGGTATCCAGAGAGAGTGAGAGACACTTTTTAGCTTTTATGAGACTCATTTAATAGCAGCTATTGACATCTTATGGCATAACAGAGTTTAGGCAAAAAAGGGGAAAATGAACACACAGCAGGTTCCACAAAGCAGGTGGAGCCTATTCAAAAAAGCCCTATTTGGGCTAGTCTGTAGTTGTTTCTTTATGGGTACCATATATAATGTTTTGGTTTGGAAAGGATGTTCCAAGTACAGTTAGAACAAACTAATTGCTCTTTGGAGCAGCTGGAATGTATCAATGCTACATTATGGAGATATGGATAGGTAAATCTTTTTTTTTTGTCCTGTTAAATTTGTAGATGAAACTCTGAGCCTGAATAACTGAGAAAGTACTACAGATTTAATCCCGTTATTTGCCAGCATGATCAATCTAGATGAAAGTTTGCACTTCTGAAGCATAAGAGCTTTATTGTACATCATGTATCACCAAGGACCTCAAATTAAGTAGGGAATTTGCAAGCCAATTTATGATCATGCTGGATTTCAAATGAGGCCTCTTAGAAGCTATTTTGCACAATTACAGTATTTTGAGTAGTTTAGTTTAGGGAACAGCTGTTTTCAGAGTGAAACTGAAGCACCTGCATTCATTTTGAATGAAAATTGTTTGGGGACATATTGTAAAATAATTTGGTGTCCACTGTAGCACAGACTTCTCATACCAATTTCATAAATGTAAATATTCTAATCCCAGAAGTGCTGCACTGACCTTTCAATTGATTTTATGCATTTTGCCAGTATTTTGAGCAAATATGAACTATGAAGTTTGAAATACAGTGCCATATTTCTCCACTTTAAAAGCAGTAACAGTCGCTTTTAACAGGTAAAAGCTCTCCTGGGACAAAAACTCTTTGCTTATGATATATTGGCTTTTCCCTTTCCTCTTCTCTCATTTCTTAAAAGAAGTCACTTAAAACATTTTACATTTCTCCATGACAAATATAGGTAGGAAGAAGGCAATGTTAGCCTTTAATTAAATAATAATAAAAAAAGGATAACAACAATGTGGGAAATTATCTGCATTTTCCACCCTTTCCTCAGACTAAGAAGAACATCTGCAGTGCATCGGTAAGACAAAAAGAGTGTCTCTGAAGGACTATGATGGCACTTATTCTTAATTGGGAACTGATTTGCGTTTCTTTTGAAAGTTTCATTCCACAGAATATATTTCTTTACTGGTAGAAACCATAAATGCTGTTTTACAAAGCACTTTAAACCATGACAGATAAAATGAAAGAGAAGAGTCTCAGCTTTCTATTTCCACCTGATCCAGGCTAAGTGGATGACACCTGGTATGCTTTCTGGTCTTTGTTGTCTTATTTAACATATTGTTATATACATATTAAAATTTGTCATGCTATTTCCTACAAGGATAAGGAGATATATAAAACTTTGCCTGTAGCTCTGAGTGACAAAGAAATTTAGCCCACACTTTTCTTTCAGTGAGGAAATTTTACCTTTCATTCCAGTTTGATCGTTACTTCCCCCCAAAATTATTTTCAGAGTATTTGTCATTTAGCAAGGAGATTTTGTGGGTGATTAGATTTTTTTATTATTATTGTGTCCTTTTTACATTAAGCACACAACAAAGTCGTAGACACAACCAGAGTATTAATCTGGTCACAGAATCACAGAATCACTGAAGTTGGAAGGGACCTCTGGAGATCATCTAGTCCAACTCCCCTGCTCAAGCAGGGTCACCTAGAGCACATTGCACAGGATCGCATCCAGGCGCGTTTTGAATATCTCCAGAGAAGGAGACTCCACCACCTCTCTGGGCAACCTGTTCCAGTGCGCTGTCACCCTCACAGTGAAAAAGTTTTTCCTCATGTTCAGATGGAACTGTCTGTGTTTCAGTTTGTGCCCGTTGCCTCGCGTCCTGTCGCTCGGCACCACTGAAAAGAGTCTGGTCCCATCCTCTCAACACCCTCCCTTCAGATACTTGTACACGTTGATAAGATCTCCTCTCAGCCTTCTCTTCTCCAGGCTAAACAGGCCCAGCTCTCTCAGTCTTTCCTCGTAAGAGAGATGCTCCAGTCCCCTAACCATCTTTGTGGCCCTTCGCTGGACTTGCTCCAGTAGTGCCACATCCCTCTTGTACTGGGGAGCCCAGAACTGGATGCAGTACTCCAGATGTGGCCTCAGCAGGGCTGAGTAGAGGGGAAGAATCACCTCCCTTGACCTGCTGGCAACACTCTTCCTGATGCACCCCAGGATACCATTGGCCTTCGTGGCCACAAGGGCACATTGCTGCCTCATGGTTAACTTGGTGTCCACCAGCACTCCCAGGTCCTTCTCAGCAGAGCTGCTTTCCAGCAGGTCAACCCCCAACCTTTACTGGTGCATGGGGTTATTCCTCCCCAGGTGCAGGACCCTGCACTTGCCTTTGTTGAACTTCATGAGGTTCCTCTCTGCCCACCTCTCCAGCCTGTCCAGGTCTCTCTGAATGGCAGCACAGCCCTCTCGTGTATCGGCCACTCCTCCCAGTTTTGTATCGTCAGCAAACTTGCTGAGGGTGCACTCTGTCCCTTCATCCAAGTCATTGATGAAGAAGTTGAACAAGACTGGACCCAGTGCTGACCCCTGGGGGACACCGCTAGCTACAGGCCTCCAACTAGACTCTGCGCCGCTGATCACAACCCTCTGAGCTCTGCCATTCAGCCAGTTCTCAATCCACCTCACTGTCCACTCATCCAGCCCGCACTTCCTGAGCTTGTCTGTGAGGATGTTACGGGAGACAGTGTCGAAAGCCTTGCTGAAGTCAAGGTAGACAACATCCACTGCTCTCCCCTCATCTACCCAGCCAGTCATTCCATCATAGAAGACTATCAGATTGGTTAAGCATGATTTCCCCTTGGTGAAGCCATGCTGACTACTCCTGATCACCTTCTTTTCTTCCACATGCTTGGAGATGACCTCCAGGATGAGCTGCTCCATCACCTTTCCAGGGATGGAGGTGAGGCTGACTGGCCTGTTGTTCCCTGGGTCCTCCTTCTTGCCCTTTTTGAAGACGAGGGTGACACTGGCTTTCTTCCAGGCTTCAGGCACCTCTCCTGTTCTTCATGACCTTTCAAAGATGATGGAGAGTGGCTTAGCAATGACATCCGCCAGCTCCCTCAGCACTCGTGGGTGCATCCCATCAGGGCCCATGGATTTGTGGGTGTCAAGTTTGCTTAAACGATCTCTAACCCGATCCTCCTCCACCAAGGGAAAGTCTTCCTTCCTCCAGACTTTCTCTCTTGCCTCCAGGGTCTGGGGTTCCTGAGGGCTGGCCTGAGCAGTAAAGACTGAAGCAAAGAAGGCATTCAGTAACTCTGCCTTCTCTGCATCCTTCGTCACCAGGGCACCCACCCCATTCAGCAAAGGGCCACATTTTCCCTAGTCTTCCTCTTACTGCTGATGTATTTGAAGAAGCCCTTCTTGCTGTCCTTGACATCTCTCGCCAGATTTAATTCCAAACGGGCCTTAGCCTTCCTCGTCGCATCCCTGCATACTCTGACAACATTCCTATATTCCTCCCAAGTGGCCTGTCCCCCTTTCCACTTTCTGTATACTTCCTTCTTCTGGTTGAGTTTTGCCAGGAGCTCCTTGCTCATCCATGCAGGTCTCCTGCCTCCTTTGCTTGACTTCCTACTCATAGGGATGCACCGCTCTTGAGCCTGGAGGAAGTGATGTTTGAATATTAACCAGCTCTCTTGAACACCCCTTCCTTCTAGGGCCCTAACCCATGGGATTCCTCCAAGTAGGTCCCTGAAGAGGCCAAAGTTTGCTCTCCTGAAGTCTAGGGTTGCGATCCTACTTAGTGCCCTGCTGCCTCCTCGCAGGATCCTGAACTCCACCATCTCATGGTCACTGCAGCCAAGGCTGCCCCCGACCTTCACATCTTCAACCAGGCCTTCTTTGTTTGTTAGTACGAGGTCCAGCAGCACACCTCTCCTTGTTGGCTCCTCCACCACCTGTGTCAAGAAGTTGTCATAGAACTCTTCTAATCTGTCCCCTAAGTATAAAATTCTTACTTGCAATATGTATATAAAACTTTTTCATGCAAAAAAAAGTACTTTTAATTAATAATAATTAATTAACTGTTTGAGTTCTACTGTATGTGTGAGGGGTATGATTTGAAGTACATGTAAGGCAGCGGAAGAAAGCTTGTGTTTAATGGATCAGGCCCTAAAGACAGACTCAACAGTAGACCTCACCTTTCCCAGCTGCAGCTCAGTAACAATTTGAAAGAAGGGTACAAGGCAACTAGTTCCCTGTACCTTAAGTGTGAATCATGAGAAAGCAACATGCTGCAAAAAATAGCATGCCTGTTTTGCTCCTTTTCATAAGCACAGCACATGTGTCTTCCTGGGGCCGTGACAACATTGGGTCACCCACATGCCTGGGATCACTGCTTTAGTAAATGTTCTTTAACTTAATATCAACCTATTAAAAACAGCATTTGGGGATATCTTTTGAAGGAGGCTCTTCACTTTCAGTTTGAACTCATATGTCTTAGAAGAGAAAGATTTCGTGATAAGTCCCTGTGCCATGAAATCAAAGGGATTAAAGAAAGAACATGATGGAAAAAGTGAAGATAAAAGCAATACTATTCATGACAATTTACTTTGATTTGAATGAGTGTTGGCATTGTAAACTGTTGCTTTTCATATTTCTTCTGTCTTGTTTTTTTAAGATGGAGTGTACACCATAATGTCACATTTAAAACCTTTTAAGGGCAGTAGAAGCTTCTGTTCTGCAAAAACATTATATTTAGCACATATCAATATTCTGAATATCTGGAGCATTGCAAGCTTTTTTTTGGATTAGCTATTTATGAGGTACTATAATGCTGATCAGTTTTAAGAAATACCTTGCATTCTATCCAGTGCAGAAGGTACAGAAGAACCTGCTGTAGAGGAATGAACCCACCACTGGATATGCTTTCACCTTAGCTGAGATGAGGTCAAGCTGCAAAATAGTAAAAGAGCTGCAAATTGTTTTAATGACATTTAGGTTTCTGTTTGTATGCCTAATCCTTGCCTGCATTTAAATTGAGGGAATAAAGAAGGAAATATCTATAAAAAGGGAATCTGTGATATCTGATTCATTACCACAAAATCCACACATTCATTACAAAGACATTTATTAACATTCCCTGTTTGCATCTAAACTGCTGCCCTTTACTTTATATCCTCAACATTTTTCATCCAGCTCATCACACCAAACTTAGCCTTCTCTGCATAGAAACAGAAGTGTTTTTCTGAGTCACAGTGTTGTTTCTAAAACAAGATTAACCTCTAATCTACAAGAGAAAGACTTTGCAACAAATCTACCAGAACTTATTTTTATTATGTGAAACAAACAACTTAAAAATTCTATGGATATGATAGTAAAATATCCATTATATTAAATGATGATTCACAGAACAAATGTCTAGAAAATATGTAGACAGCTGTTTGACATAATGTCTTCATCACTAAAAGAGAGTTTTAGTTCAAAGAGATCCTGTTTATTCCCAGCCCTTGAATAGTTTTGACTCAAAGTCTGCTTCATTAGCAAAGGAATTATTTTGAGGCTGTCATCTAAAGATTTGTAATTTAGGATTGTTTCATGTATCAACTATTTATTTGTAGCTGCTAAGCTTGAAACGGAATTGGGATGGTAGTATACATGCATTTCCAAATAATATCCTTTTTCTATTTTTTTCAGTTAACAAAGACTCTGTGAAACAAAATCAAGCAAACAAACCAAAAAAACAGTTTGGAGACAATGGTATTTTTGCTGATGAGAGAATGGTGTTGTATTGGCATCAATTGCTTGGCTCAACAGACCACATAGCTCACAGATTTCATAGCTTCTGAAAATTAACCAGTGATGTAAAAGGAGAAAAGGCTTTACTTTTAAAAGTTACATTATGAATACAGTTAAAAGTCAAATCTACCTGAAATAATTTCTGGATTTTCTTATTTATTAGGCCACCATTTATTTGGAGAAGAGTTGTTAATACACACAAAAGACAGCACATATACCATCTCTTTCCCACAAAAATGTTTCCAGCATTTAACAGGAAGAGCAACATAATAATGTTTTGAGCGTTTTAAGGCATTTCTCCCTTTAATAGGCAGTATTCTTGAACTAGACAAAGTATTGTCTAGTCTCTGAAAAAAAAATATGTTTTTGATTCATGGGAAAATTATTAATGAAGTAAGAGCTGCACTTTTCTACAGCAAGGCGTTTTATCAGGAACTGTGTATCCTAAAGGATTACTCAGTTCTCAGTACTGCCTAGATTTTAACTTAATTAGCTATTATTAAGTTAGTTAATAGATTTTAACTAACTCCATCAGTTGGCATTGCATCAAAGACATTTGACACTACAGCACAGAGCAAGAAATTGCATGGAGAAAATTACTTTGGGACAACCGTGGACAAGTCATACAGAAAAAATGAGTGGACAGTTTGTTAAATGAACACAGCTCCTGTGATTTCAATGGCCCAAAGATAATTTACATCAGCTGAATATCTGACACCTTGCCTTCACCTTACACACCACAGGTGACTTGGGTAAATTACTACAAGTTAATTTTTCTCTCCTTCAGTTCCCAGTTTTTGCAGACATTTTTTAGTCCATAGCACTGCACAGTACTGCTCAGGAGAATGTTTAGAGTAATAACAAATTGATAATCAATTCTTAGACTACTGAAGAAGATACACTGCACACATTACTTTATAATCACTCACATTTAAAAATAATAATTTCTCCCTCAAGGCTGAGTTTTAGAAATGCTCGTTTCACTCTGCTGCTTCTGTGCTGTTGCTAAAGTTGGATTTATAACACTTTGTGAAAATCAATTAATTAAATATTTGGTTGAACCTACGAGATAAGGAGCAATAGAAACACGGTTCATAAATATTTAAGTAGTTAATATATGTAAATATTGACAGAAATATTGGAAGCAGAAATTGAAGAAGAGCAAGCTAAAAAAACTAAATTTTCTTTCCTCTTTACAATCAATGCTTCACTATATGTCTCGGCCATTTTAGCACTCTATTTTGCAGCTGAAGCAACACGTTCTTCTAAAAATGAAGAGGTTCTAATTTTTCTTCTAAAAATATGTTATTGTCATTTCCACTTCTTTGGAAAACTACCTTCTGTGTGACACAAGGAACAGAAACTCTAATCTTTGTAAAGACAAGTCTGCCTCTGTAAGGGACGTCTATGCCATTTCTCAGGCCAGGGAGTTTTGAATCCAACATTTATGGTCAGAAAAAAATGAAATGAATTTTATTCTTGCTGCTCACAGACTCATGAGGTCATGTCCCCAGCTGACAGCAGCTAGTGAATTCCCACTGACTTTGCTGGAGTCGTGCTGAGGGTCCAGCTCTGAAACTGCAAGAGAATACCCAACGCAGTGGATACTCCTGGCTGCCAATGTTAAATTATGCTTTATGGTGTGCTAGAGAGTTTGGTCTAGTCTAGTAAAGCTTTAGTTTGAACTATTCCAAAGAACTGAATGTTCTTCTTGACAGACCACTACAAAACTCTGTGATTTTTCTTTCCCCCCCTTTTTTTTTCTTATATAAAACAGGCAAATAATATTACATATGAGAATGCTGTTTTGGTCTGATGCTTTATTTTTGAGAAGGGGATAGGATGGCAGGAAGGCTGTATTTTTTTGCTTGAATAGAGAAAGTTCTAATTAGATGACTAAACTAAATCATTACTTGATCACCTTTGGAGAGTAAGCCTATATTTATACCACAATATCCTACATGTAGTTATTTTATCCCTGAGTTTGAGAAACCCAGTTTTGCTTCATTCATTTGAAGTGAATAGGACAAGCAGTGGCACATGCCAAGCAAAGACAAAAGAAGTGTAATAATTAAAATTAAAACATTAAAAATTAAAATAATTAAAAATCACAAACATGGGACTCTCTCTGTTGCATGAGGCGAGGGTCCCACAGGCGAGTGGAGTTCAGCGTTGAGGACTTACAGGCACAACTTTTAGTAGAAGTACATGACAACAATTAAAGTAATAATCAGGATTATGGGGATTACGATTTATCCTAAAATAAACTGTGCAGCCCTACCCCCTGGTATTACTGACAATTACAGGACATTCTGTAATTACAGGACAATTAGGGAAACATCTGCTTTCCACTCTGGAATCATTTTACTCACTCTCTGTGGTGAAAAGACAATGCATAATTTGTGGAGAAAATACAGGATTCTTAAGTATTATTATTCTCATCCAGTTTCTAACCACAACAGATGACTGCTTATTTTTGCATCTTAATTCCCATCCATATCACTATGCAGGGACAAATATGTGTATTTCCTATGTTTGTTTTGGAAGAACAATCCGCAGGAGAAAAGTGGATACTGTTATATTAGAAGAGAAAGTTAAAGCCTATTCTATTTTCCTATTCTGTTTTCTAACCTCCCATTTCAAAAGTATGGAAATACCATCCTTTCTTGAACTGCCATAACTATGAAAGTATTCATACAGTAGGGGCACTATTCAAGTCTGTCTTTAGATATTTTAAAGGTGGAAAAGGGGAAGAATAGTAATATTTACTTTTAAATCAGCTAATACCAAACTAAGAAATGTCTGAGATAGCTCACATTTGTCATTGTATATAGCTAATAAATATCACTCCTTTTGTTAAACATGCAATTACAGAGTTCTCAGAACTCTGAAATCTTTCAAAAAATGTGATTAATTACACACAGCCTGTTTAAAGAATGCTGTGATTTTCCTAGTGTTGCTTAAGGACACTGACAGTGTAAGAAAGACAGTGATTTTAAACTTTATAATCTTTCTCTGCAATAACAAACAAAGCAGAAATAAGGCTCAGGAACCGGACACCTCCAGACAGTTCAGTCAGAGAGAGGTAGCAGAGCAATGCAAAGGTGCTGGGAAGCTCTTCCAGAAGGCAACCACAGATTCTCCTGCTACGAGGGAACCTCATGAGTCTACAAGGCCAGTAACAGCTCCTACATCCACCGGGCGTCCACAGTTTGAGGGAGGGTGAGAGTAAGTGTCCTGAATTCCAGCTAAACAATAGCTGCTTCAGCAATCTTTATGAAAAAGCACCTCCTACCCATTTTATAATCACTCTTCCTAAATTATGTAGATGACTGAAGCATCCACTGGTGTCCCAAAAAAGAAGAGAAAGAGGACACCAACATATCAACACCTACTGCCCTTTCCCTCCAGTTCCTTACCTAAATGCAGGTATTATTTAGGACTCCTTAATCTCGTTCCACATAACAAAACACATTTCTAATCAAATAATCTAAATAGTGACATGAAGTAAATTAGAATGAAAAGGGATTATCATAGGTACTAATCATACCTAGCACATAGGGACAAATACTTTGTTTTCATATGTAATTATATTTTACTTTTATATCAAATCTTGATAATTTTAGTGTAATCAGTACATACTTTTTCTAAGACTTCCATCCTTGTGTGTTTTGAATAAGTAAACTGTATGCTAGAAAGAAAAAAGACATCAAGGCTCTTGGTAACAAAGGGATATTGATTGGTACACAGCAAAAGAAAAACATGAGCTGATTTATTCTGTCTTATAAAATTCTAGAATATTATTTCACTATACCCAATATGACTTAAAGTAACTACCAGAGAATGCAAGTCATTTAAAATATATGCTAATTTTATGAAAGTAGAACAAAAAAGCATTCTCTGTTTCTCTTGATTTTCTACCCAGTATTATTATGAATTCTCACAGAAGCAGAGGCATCTAGTTAGGTCTTTGTCCTGGACAGAATCAGCTATTCGTATGCATCCTGAACACATCTAGTGATAGGCATCCATAGCCACTGACTATAGTGAGGGCTCCATAGCCATTCCCCACTTACTTCAGTACTTTCCCCATGCTACTTTCAGAAAGCTTTCTTTTCCTAATGTCTATCAAAAATATCCCTCGCTACTTTTTGGTTCGTTTACCATGAACAGGTGTTTGCAATGTCAAGATTTATCTCCTCTCATTCTTCTTTCAGCTGAAAAGTCTTAATTCTTCCAATCATTCCCAGTGCATTACTCTTTAAGGCATCTTATCACACTTGCTGCTTTGTCTGGATTCATTCATTTGGTCCATTCCTGCCTGAATTAGGTGTCCAGAACAGGACACCATGCTTTAGCAGAAAGCTGCCAAGCAGAGCAGAAGGTCCATTTCTCCTGTTTAGCAAGCTTTATTTCTTTTTCTGTCCCTCAGGATAGTTTCTGTTTGTTTTAACAGTGTGAAAAGTTTGACTCTTGTTCTGTCTGCAAGCTGTTATAAAGTAAATTGTTTTTCTACAGATCTTCTACTAGTCAGATGTTGATCATCCTTTATTTCTACAGTTTCTAAATACAATACCTTTCATGGGAAATAATATTTTAAAATATTGATAGGGTGCATATGCCATTGGAAATATTGTAGATATGTCACCCTATATATGGCAAAAGCGAAAATGTTAAGCTTGTTTATTATAGATTAGAAACTGTGGCAGAGTTTTGAAGTCTAAAGGCGTGATATGCTATAATTGTTCCTAAGACATGTTACCACAGTGACATGCACATAAATGACTAACTCAAACTCCATCCTGGGGTACACCCAAATTCACGTTAGATGCCACCTCTATTTTAGCAAGTGCTGCTGTCATGTCAGCAGTCTTCTTCCCTCACCTTTCTAGCTCCATAATGGATCTCTGACAAGTTCTCCTGATGGTATCTTGAAAGCAGAAGGAATGAAATATATAAAAATATGGCAAACTTTTTAACATACCAAGCCCTTAAAAATGATCTGCAACATTGTTCCAGGACATAAATTCACTTGATGTGAAAGTGTGACACTTCCAAGTACTTTCACCTACCTGTGAGAAAGAAACTGGTATAAATGGAAATTAAGAGCTCAAGTGTTAGATTCAAGGTGCTAATAAGATACAGACCTTTATTTTTGGACAAAAGTTGTTTCAAGAACATTTTTGAATTCTGAGAGTGAGTTAATCTATCCAAGGAGATACAGTCAAAACAGCTTCGAAGCTACCTGGAACTTTAAAATAAGAGATTTGTATACAGTACCAGATCAGTCTACCAGTTTATCTTCTTTTCAAACTTGGCTGGTAACAGAGGCATACATGGAAGGTGCAAAATCCCTCATAACTGGTAAAAGAAGAGATTGCCTGTAGATGACATGTCTTTCTAAACCTTATTCACTGTTGAGTGGGCTTTCTTGAAGTACAAAAGTGTATTCATTATTTAAATTCTGTATAAAATGTCATCCTTGTGACTGTCTGATCTGCTTGTGTTCCTTTTAATTCTTGCATTTACCAGTGTCATACGGTGATGAGTTTAACACTTAACAATATATAAAATGTAAATCCTTTTAAGAGTTTTGTATTTTGTTGTGGTTTGATTTTACTAATGCTCCCTTCAGTTAAGTGCTTGTGTTTTGCAGGCTTAAAGGTTAAAGTTCATATCTCTACCACCCCTCATAATTTCCACTTTACATTTTGCCTAACATAGCTTAGGTTCTTTCTTCTCATTTCAATATTAGATTACCCTTACTGTTCAGGTAGTTAGCATTAATCTGAGGTAGAGATGGAAGTGATATTCTCACAGTAATCCTTTAACAGACGTCCAGAGAGAGGAGTTGTAGTACTAAACTGAAGAAAAATGCTTAAACAACATGTTAGAGTGCACTACCATGCGTTTATGTAGCAAGACTTGTACAGAGTTTGAAGTGTGTTTGTAAATATGTGTGTTTGTACTCTCCCATAAAATCTAATAACCAGATTTGTATAAGGGGATTTCCCAATGCCATGTTTTCCTTTAGTCAAATGCTTAATTTTTAGTAATTTGTAGCAAATAGCAGACCTGAATAATCAATTAGCTTTGGGACAGTAAAGCCATTGCTAGCTGGTTTATTTGTTCAAAGTTTAATATTTAATATCAATTAAAATTAACCATACTAATAAACTGCTCATTTAAGTGTCTAAGGCATGAATCAGGAGCAAAAGGCACCATATGTGTCTTCCTTTCCAGTAAGAATCTAGAAGGAATACTGCACCAAGATTTCATTGCAAATCAATGACTGCTCTACCAGGAAATTATTTACATTTGCCCATGACAGAATATCTGATATGAACGTCCATAACTTTACCCATAAAGGTCTCAGCTGAAATAACAGTGCCATAAAATCCACATGAATTTTGGATTACAATTTCATGATTTGAAAGCTTGAACTTGTAACAGCATTGTATGCAGACACAAAAGCAGAGAAATTTCCTGAAATTACATAAGCTCAAAACTTGCTATTTGACACAAATAATGTGTCTAGTCCAGAACTATTTTTAATGATTTTAATGATTTTTGAAAACCAAAGAAGAAAATCACTCGTATTTCACAGATTCTCAGCATTATATAAAGTCAGGAATACCTGACTCGCTTCTATTCTTTATTGGAAATGTTTAACTACCTGAGGTTTATCTGAATCTAGTAGATACAATTTAGTAGAGAAAAAATATTTATTTCTATTTTACTCATTGTCTGTAGTTACAACATCTTATTCTATTGCTCTCTGACTGAGTACTGTTGCTGCAAGCACCAATAAGACCTTATATTTTAAATGCCTTTAAAAATTGTACTGATATCTGGATATTTGATAAGCTGAAATAAAAAGATAAACTAATCACAGGTTTGTAAGGCTGATTTGGATTTCGTGAAAGTAATAAATAGACACAGTTTCTAGGCTGCTTTTCTATTGCTCTGGCAAACCCCAGTGAGACAAAAAGCCACCCAGCTTAGTTACTGTTAAAGCAAGTTTTCCATGGTATTTATAGACA
This sequence comes from Apteryx mantelli, assembly GCF_036417845.1. Taxonomy (NCBI): domain Eukaryota; kingdom Metazoa; phylum Chordata; class Aves; order Apterygiformes; family Apterygidae; genus Apteryx; species Apteryx mantelli. The sequence goes on from NC_090020.1 coordinate 55,716,597, forward strand.
ATGAAAGCAATTTGCCTGTTTCTAAAGGTTCAGTCTAAAAATTGCCAAGCTTGAAGTTATGCATTAGAGATGTATTGCTTGGAGAAATAAATGGTTGTGTGACCCACAGTCTCTGACTGTGCCTATTGATTTTGTAAGCAGACAAGCTAGGATTCTTTACATGTAAGTACCTATGCATAACACCAGAGCGTGCTACATAAGTAGGATGAAGGGTTAGCATAATATATTCACAGCCTTTAACTGACTGACGTAGGAACACAGCAGAAAAACTAGAATTCTGTCTCTTCTAGCTTTTATTTTGAGAGTAGGTGGCTGTGCCAGAGTACTATTTTTTAAATTCCCATGCCTAACATTGTGGGAGGTTTAGTGATTTCAAATCTAGTAATATGTCTGAGTGAAATTTGTAAAGGTACATGAGCAGTCTGCATTCATGAAGCTATCATGTCCAGTCTGGAAATGGCAGATCCAGATTCAAAGATGTTATTCAGACATGCATTTTAGTGACCCCCCGAAAAAGTAAGTGTCTGGTCTCAGCGAGAAGATTCACATAATGTGAGTTAGATGTATATTTTTATTTATTTATTTTTAATATGCAGGCAGTTGTTAGAGCTGTGTTCTACCTATGCTTTCAGATCACATCAGAGTTTCAGTCATACTTCAGCCAAAGCTGTTCAATTTACCATGCAGGCCACATTTTGGCTTATGTAGTTGCTAAGCAGGCAGGCAAACCGGCTCAAATGAAATCCTGCTGCTGTGGGCAGCACGTATGCAGTCCTGCCCCAAGCCCAGGGCCTAGCATCTCAGGCAGCTGGGATTCAGCTGCTAAACTCGCTTTTGACAGGAGGTGACCCTGTCACCAAATGTCACCCTTTAAAAGAGACAACCATCTCTTAAGTAAGCAAGCACTGCTGCTTACTTTTTGCAATACACTCTTCCACAGAAATTAGCATTTATGTCTTAAATTACCCTGTTAGTCCAAATGGACCACATTTCGTGTCTCTAGTGCTCCGGCATAGTACTCTAACCATTGGCTACAACTTGGCCTGGGTGCAAGGCCAGAGGGCACCCTCCATTCTCCCTGGTAAAGCGGTGCAACTAACTGTGTTGTCTCTACAAGAGCTAGGAGGAGAGAATGAGTATAGGAGAGAAATTTACACATCCCCACTCACCTGGGAAGAAACAGAACCGAATTCTCAGTTTATTTCTCAGAGTTTAATCCAATGATTGTCTAATGCTAAATTCTTAAGCTATCCAGCTAGAAGAGTTTGATTCCAGATCTTCCCATTTCCCTGCGTATGCTGATCTCTGGGTTTATAAAGTCTGACTGTAACTTCAGGAACTCCTGGTTCAGTGGGTCACTCAGCTTCAAATGAGGATGCAAGTCCCTAGACTGCAGAGTCTGGCTCATAATTGCAGGTTTTGACCTATTGTTATGAAGGCAAAAGGAAAGTGGGACACAGTACAAGTCTTCTTAGGTCATATCAATCAAGGGACTTCTCTAATAAGTATTGACCAATAATGCCTTCAACTCCAACTACATGTTCTGAATGAAAATGAATATGTGTGCCTGCCCTGGTTACTGCCATGCCAGCAGTGGGAATTCCTCATTTTCTGAATATACTAATTTGAAACCCACAGGCAATTTACCTAGGGTCCAAGCACCTCCCTGAAATATGCTGGAGCTTTGAGTGGATTTGTGTGCCAAGGTGTTTAGCCTGCATGCTTCTGTGCAGCCATCTAGGTTCACAAAGGAAACACCTACTGCATGGATATTTTATTTTCAGTTACATAGATTTTTGTCTTAGTTTTCTGTTAGGTTTGAAAGTATGGAGAATGAACTTCCCTATAAATCTACCTCTTTTTGTAGATTTATATCTTGTTTTTGTATCTAGTCATATCTTCTGTGCTGGAACAATTTCAACTGTTGTATAGCTCATTGAAAGTCAGAGAAGTCATATGTAGTTTCATTGAAGCTGAGCATCACAACACCAAACTTAAATTAAGAGGCTAAGACACAGGGAGGACATTTATCAAGCTTTCAATATGCTTTGGACTTCCTGGGTTTGACAGTCCAAGCGTAAATCAGGGATTACTGAGTATTAGAAGAAAAATCTACTTGAGCATGGCAGAAGAGTTTACAATTTGATAAATATTCTAGCTGAGTATTCATGGTGAGCTGTATCTTCTTCAAGGATGTGCCCAGCCTGTGAATCGATTATCTCTGCCTAATGTTCTTTTTTAGGGCTTCTCCTCAGCTCTGAAGTGGTGAACAGTTGCCTGGAATCAAGAATTTTATAACAGATGGAAGTAGATGTCTAGCTAGGAGATCTATTTCATGAAGTTGTTAAACAAAATAACTAACACACGTCTACCTGGTTTATCGCCAAAATGCATTCTATCCAGGAGGCAGCTGGCTTGCCAATTAGTACATTTTTGAAAGATTAATTTTTTTTGCAATAGCCAGTCAGTAAGGAGCTTTCTGGTAGCAGAGCTGTTAAGTCAGTACACGTCTGGCAAGATCACTCTTGAGGGTCAGAGAGACCATACTGATATGGATTACTGTGAGAGACTGACACGTCATTTTATTCATCCCCCTCACACCTTTATCTTTATAGCCCAGAGGACAGGCTGTAAAATAAAATAATTTTAGGAGTGTATCTATCATTACACAGATGCAGGATGGCTAGTTTACAAGCTGCAAAACTGAGAACTGTAATAGTTTGCCAACACTGAAATCACTGACTTACTTTTAGGTTCTGTAAATACCTAGAGCAGGTCTGGTTCTGATCTACGCATTGGTACTTTTTGAATGATTAATGTACTGAAGTCTGAAGACAACCCAAGAATCATGGAAATTGTTAGCCAGAAGCCCTAACTCAAAATAACTAGAAGGGGCAGTTCATATACATTAAGGGTCAAACTAAGAACACAATTTCACATTGACACGAGGCATTGAAGTGTTAAAAAAATAAAATACAATAAAATTTTAAAAAGTGTGATAACTCTTGTTGTAGCTATGCTTCCTAGAAGCATTTGAAGAATAACAGACATTTCTTAGTAAATCTTACAGACTGTGTACACCTGCCCATTATGCTACCTCTGTTTGTGGAACATAGAGGATTTTGGATATTTGGAAATTTTTGTTCTATAGGAATTTTTCCTATTACACTAAACAAATCATTCTTATAGAATCAGTGAGTGTATTCTGAGGGGGAGAAATCAGAATGCAGGATGTGGGGAAAAGTGTAAGCAAATTGCTTATTATTGAAGTCTTAGAAAGTCCAAAACATTGAAAAATATAATATATTTATCTATTCATTATTTCTCTACATTTAAAATACATGAGTTTTAATCTTGAGTTATTTGGTGCAGAAAAGGTTTCAGCAATATAGATTAATGAAGCAAACATTTGGCTCTACGGTTTGCTTTTGAAAGTTGATGTGTATAAAATTTTCATTCTAACTACACCTTTTCGGGCATATATTTTATTTTTCTGACCTGAATACTTCAAAGATGGCTTTGAAACACAGCTCAATTCCAATTTCACAATAATGTAGTACTGGCTAACTAAGGTATGGCAATGATTTGACCTATTCTACGGTGTGGTTAAATGATCTTACTTCCTCTTATAGTCGCCTCATTTATTTTTTTACTGCAAGACTATGCAGCACTTTTTATTATGTAGTTATATACGTTTTTACACCTTCCTTCTTCCATCTTTCCCAAGATGAAATGTACTTTTTACCTAAGCTGTATGGAAGCAGTACAGCATCCTAATGCTTAGAATTTTAAAACCTGTAATTTTAAGGAAATGATAGGCATAAAGATTTCTTTTTAATGTAAAATATGTAAATGTAAAAATATTGAACTCCCTCCTCTTTGGACAAAAATATAGCTTGATGATTAAAGTCCATAGCAGTCCTAACTGGAACAGGTCCTGGTCATGTTCTCTCTCTCAAATATATTTTCTAGAACAGGTTTGTTGTCTAGCAGACGACAGAAGATCTGATGAATGTCACTCCAAGGAGACCAGATCTAGAATTTTAGTTGATAAGGAAATACTAATTAGCTGGAGGAAAACAAATGATCCTCGACAACAGAGTAATTAGAGAAAGGAAGGATTTCCTTGGAAATGTTTTTGTTTTGGTCAGCGTGAGGAAAAAAAAGCAAACCAGGTAACGTCATATAAAGGCACTGGAGGGCTCTAAACACAGTTCATCATCCTTGCATGACAGACAGTAGCCTGAATGCCAACTTCCACATTCAGGTAGATGAAGGATGCTTACATTTCACATGTTTCCATGCATGTGACAGGAGCTGCCATGCCCACAGGAAAGAGTAAGACAAGGATTAAATTAACAGTTCATTCTGCAGCCAGCTCCCTTCCCTGGCTGCTGAGACTTTAGGAAAGAAAGTAACTGCAAGCACAACGGAGAAAAGCGAGTTTACTGTCTTGATAGGCTGTGGATCATTCATCCAGGCCTAGGTGGAGCTTTCTAGCCACAACAGGTGACGCTTTCTTTAAAGTGTTATTGAGGCATCACCTTAACAGTTGGTAGGGAAACTTCCAAAATGATGTCCTGACCAATAACCAAAGGCAATAGTGTTTTCCCTCCTGTGCCTTGACAGGGTGTTAATGCTGCAGTCATAATAGGAACAGAAAATTCCAGCTCCAGCTGGAAGCAAATTCCAGCTCCAGAAATAATTCCAGTTATTTCAGTAAATGATTACTGTTGTGGAAACATCCAGCCGTCTGGGGTTTATGAAGAATCTCTAATCTCATACTAATTAGAGAGATTTCTCTCCTCAAAGAAGTATCTTCTATAAAAAGAACAAGCAAACCATACTCGGTGGGTCAAACATCTTCAGTGAGCCAATGTGACTAATCTGAGCAAGACCTTATTTGTTTTAGACTTCAAACTTGCATTAATTACAATGCCAGCAAAGTCCTTCCATACAGACCTCCCCTGAATTCTCTTCTACGTAACACAATTCAGAAGTGGCTTCACAGCTGTATATATGCATTTCCTTATACCTCAATATTCCCCTTTTACATTTATATAAAAGTAGATTGGGCACTTCCAAAATATTTATGCAAAACTTAATCTTGAAGGTGTTTATTTGTAATGATCAATAAACAATCCCTGTGTAACTGAGAAATAATTCCTCATCCTACATACCATAAAAAGTCAGAATCATATGGCAAATTCCAGAACAATCCACACTGGAATGCAAAACAGTTTATCTTCTGATGGGAAATACTTTTAGGGATCTCATGTATCCACTTTTACTCTTCACTACATGAATTCTGGGGGAAAAAGAATTTTAGAGCAGCTGCTTAATCTTTCCTTTTTGTGGACTTTCAATATGCACTTAATTTATCCAGAGGCAGACTCCAAGTACTTCATGTTAACAAGTGTAAGAGAACATGCATTATTCAAAAGTGACCTACATGCAAATGAACAAAGCATAAGCATTTTAACCTAAAAGTGATTTTTCTATTAATCTGTTCCTTATATCACTGTGCAGTGGGTAACTGCTAAAACTACACCTCTGAAACACAAGACGTAGTATTGGCTTTCTTGGCTTTTTTTGAGTTGCTTTTTGAGGCAACACAGTCTAGTGGATCAAGCTGTAGTATAAGAATTGGAACCTCTGGATTTCTAATCCTGGCTCTGGCCTTATACCAGAAGAAACTCATCCTTTATGAGTTTAGCTTTCCTTTGCTTATTAAAATTGTAAATAATACTATTACAAAGCATTCTCAAAACCTTGATTAATGCAAAATTTGCTAATGTATTTACTTATGTGGATGAGATAGATAATATATACACACACACACATATATGTGTATACTTAACATAGATATATATGTATATGTAATACTGCATATAGGTATCATTTCTTTTTAAATCCAAATGTTCCAAAATTCCAACCTGAATGTGCCCTAATGTTTTTCTTACAAATGTAAGCTTACAGGTTTAGCACATTTCCTTTTTCAGTAACAGCAGTGTGATAAGTGTTATATGTAATCACTGCTTTCCTTGAATAGCAGGATGAAATTCAGGACAGAGGATTGTATAACCATTGTTTTCTATTTAATGAAATATGCAGGATTTAGGGAGCTTCCCCAGAACTTTGCTAAAATCACAAGCAAAAATGCTTTTTCCTTCAGACTTTCTTATTTATTTATGACTATCAACAGAAAACTATTGTTTTTGTCGTAATTCTTAGTGCAGCTTGATTGGAGGGGAATGACATTTTTTTTAACTGAATTTAGTGTTTCCCCCCACCTCCAAGTGCTGTGTAGAATTTTCTTTAATGAAGGACATGTTGTAAAAAGGTGCCAAGAAACTTTCCTTCTCCTCTTAACATTTTCAAAAACATAGGTAATCTTGTTATGCAACATTGAACACAATCATATTCTGAAGGTCGGGTAGTATATATAGCACATCCATTTCAGTAGAAAAATGCATCTGGTGATACGTGTCCCCCAGTCACTTTCATTGCAATAAGCCCTAGCCTACTAAAAAAGCCAGAAAGTGATAAGCACCTGCAGAGATTGAATCATCCTAGCCTACGATAGTCTATATCAAAAATTAAGAAAACAGGCTGGACTACAAATTTCAGACACTATGTCTTTGCCAAAATGGTGAAACAGATTAGCTAGCTTGAGTTAGCTTTGGGGGTTTGTTCCCCCCACCCCCAAAGCATATCAGTCCTTATGCATATTGCTCCTGCCGAAAAGCATTGCCATGTTTATCAAAGTGTCACTTAGTTGCAGCTATGTGGGCTAAAATAAAACAGTTGGAGCAAGTATGGCTGCTAACTGTATGTACAGAAGAAAAGAGGAGAAGAAAAAGAATGTGAGAGATGCCTAGGAGACTTGGGTGGCTCTGCCAGCTCTCTGGGGCCCAACCACAGGAGCAGAGCAGCAATTGCCAGAAGAAAACTCTCATGATGGGGACAGATGAGCTGAACTGTGACAGGCCTTTCACTAACTCATTGCAAAATAGCAGTGGAGACCCTTCAAAGCTCTGGGTGCTTTCTGTCTCCTTTGATATTAATGGGAGCTGCAAGTGGCAGCTGCTTTCAGGAGCAGGTCTCAGATTAGCACTAGCCTCGCTTCCCTGTAGATAGACAACGAGGAGCAGGAACTCCTCATGCTACTGGAATGCAATGAAGAGAAGAAAAATTGACTTGAGACTTAGAGGATGTGATCTTCACAGCATCAAAGAGGATGACAAAAGGAAACTGTTGCTTTAAAAATCCTCCCTCGAAGCTGAACAAAGAGAGGCAGGGACAGGGATCAGTTTTCCCAGGCCTGAAGATCTCAGATAATTCATTGTCCTGCTTGTCTGAGAGCAGATATTAAGAAAAAGAGTAATATTATCTTCCCAATATTCCCTTTGTGACAAGTGTCAGCACACGTATTTAAGATAGAGATCCAGTTTTATATTTAGAAATAAACATAGCATAAGAAGTTCAATAAAGAAATGAACCTAAGTGCAGTTAAGAAACTGCCTTGCTCTAGGTCTTGTATTATATTCCTTGTAAATTGTCTTTCTTTTTGTCTGTGTTTGCACGTTTTGTCTCTTTCCACCTCTGTAGCCTTCCAGAACACAACACAGTAATTAATCTTAGTGATTTTCTGGTAATATCTTCCCTGGTATTTAAGCAAATGTATAAAAAAATTTTAGTCCACATTCCAAAAGAAATTAAAATGCTACTGAAGTAGGACATCTAGACAAGTATTATAGGTTACTATTTACCAGAAGTTGGATTTGGTAAGTTATATTTCTGTTTACAACCCTAATTTTACCCTTTGTTGTTGCATAAGATCCCAATCAGGTACACAATCACTGGCTGACATTTAGTGCCTGGTACAGTGTCATATTAAGATCTCCATTCTTCAAGGTGGTGACTGATGCTTCATACATGAAGTGAAATATTTTGATGCAAACATTTAGTGCTTCATCTGATGGCTTTTAAAGGTTTACAAATACTGTGCCACTCTTTCCTAATGAAAACCAGCTCTAGCACATCGTTACTGCCATAAGTACTCTGGTTAAAAATCCATCTGTCCATTTCTGAGTTTTTGTGGGTCTGGATTTTTTTCTTCCTTGCATTTTATGCACCATTACCACTTATGCCCAATAAGTTATGTTTCTTTAAAACTACCAGCAAACTTCTGGTTTGCTGCTCTTGACAACACATAAAAGAAGCAGCAAGTTTAACTTCCGTTCCAACTTCATTATTTTATACATGTTATGCTTTCTATAGGATTTTTTTTTAATTTTATAAAACTGAAATAAACACATCTTTAAATAAGAAGCAAGATCTGTAGCCTTGCTGCTCAGGGACAGTAAATAATAAGATTCTTGTATAGAAGAGAAAAGGATTCAAGATTTAAAATGCCTCCAGAAACCTCTGTTCTACTTACAAATTCAGCACCTGCGCTGCAGTTCTCTAATGAAAAATAATAAATTTTGTAGGCACTTCTACCTCCGACAAAAATCCCTGACGGAGAAGAAACAAATAGCAACACAATCTTCCCTGCTGCCCAGGTGGTTAAGCAAGCACTATTCACTTGCTGTAAGGTTCTTACAAGTCTTTGGTATTCACCAAGTTAAACCACTTTTCTCCCCAAAGCCCCAAACTGCTAGTTTATTCATTTCAAATCCCCAGTTTAACAGCTTAAAGCACGCACTGGACATTGTAGCTGCTTCTCTTTTACCTTACACCTGAAAGAAGTCTAGAGTAGCACAGACCTTCTGCAGTTTCTCTCAAACAATCATGAGTTCCCAGTTTACATTTTGATCAAAGATGTCAGGCATGGTAATTGCATTCTTTTTCCCTTTTTGCTAATCTTAAGTTTTGCATTAACCAGATGTTGGCTATGCTATGAAAAACAAAAGGGGAAAAAAGCTAGCACAGTCCATATATTTGTTATTCAATAAATGAAACCCGTGAACATCAATCACGCAGCTTTGTCCTTTGTCTTCAGACATGTTCTGTATAATGTCTGTTTGTACTTAGCTGCAGGTACACCTTGTAATGACAGTATTTTTTAAAAATGAACATATTCTACAGAAACTTGCAAGAAAGTACCCTGCAATTATATTATGGAAAAATTAACTCCTCTTGCAAAATTTGACAGTGAGTTATTAAAAATGCTGAGTGGAAATTTTTGAAGGACTGCAGGGTTTAGTTTGCATGGGAATACAAGTTCCAGGTGCTTACTCAAAACTCACTTGGTACCCTGTTCAGCAAGTGCAATCCAGTAAATAAATTCAATGTGCAGTTCTACTGACACATCTTATCCTGAGTTCAAAATGTAGAGCTGAAGTCTATATAAACACACTCACGAAATAGAATGAAGACATAAAGAGAGCATTCCACCAAGCAGAAAGCACAGAGCTGAGCAGGAAGGCTCTGAGAAAAACTGAGGGCAGGTTGGATTATTCTGCTATTATTTATTTTCACTGGGTGGTGCTCACAAATTCAAAAAAGCCCCGAACCTTTGGGCACTCCTTCAAACTGAGCTTTCAAGTCATTGTCTGTTTTCATACCACTGACATGCATTAAATTAGTTTAAAAATCAAGATCCAAGTTTGTAGTTACTTCCAGGCATTTTACAGCCTAGACACATATTGTCTATGGATTTTCACCTTGTGGAAATCAGAACTCAAGGATGAGATCATGAGCACCAACGGTGTCTTTGAATATAGGAAATGCAGCCTTATCCTGGGAAGCCAGAAACTGAAGGTCCCACAGTTCAGGCACAGCTACAGTGACTGAAATGCTATGGATGTCAGGAATCTGATGTCATTAGTTCACCCTTCACAAAACAACATATTTTACACACACACACACACACACACACCCCTTCCAATCTTCCCTGTCTCTTTCCCTGTTCACTTCCTTTTCCCTCAACCCTGTAGCTTTTGTTTCTGTTCAGCAAAACTCATAACTCTGGAAGGTAGGTTAGGGAATTATTTTGTCTAGCTATATTCATGAAAATCGTGTGAACAGAAATGAAACAAATGTCTGGCATACACTTGTATTTTTCTTTTGACAATAAAGAAGAAAAACAAATTTTGAAATACATTACATTACTTTTTATGAAAACACTGACAGGTTAAGCCTTACAGACTTGGTTCCTTGGATGGATTAGTTTGATTTTGGTACAGTTAAAAGAAGTAGGAGCAGAAGAAGTGAGAAGCTGTAAGCAATGCTTTCTCCTCTAATCTCATGCTGGTGTAATTTAAAGCAACTCATCTGACCACTGCATTCCTCGCTAATGAGTCTGCATACCATATGCTTAGTACCATGCCTAAACCTGGCACGATCTATTTGCAGATTGTGTGAGGGAAGCAGGCAGCTTTCAGGGAGCCAGCTCAGCCAGATTTACAGCACCTCAGGACTTCCATGTGTCAAGAGAGACAGCTGGCTGCTCGGGCTGCATTTTCTGTAGCCAGGACTAGAGAACAGGCCATATTTTTTTTCTTACTGGAAAAGAATTATGTGAATGGTGATGTCTAATATGCAACTATATTCAAGGAGAAATTTTAAAATGTGATATTTACACACAGGGAATATCACTAGGTGCTGCATTTTTGTACCCTGTTAAACTTTAAACTACTTTAAAATGCTTTACTACTTGTTTGATGTTCCTAAATTCTCATCCATTAGTAAATGAGAGAGGAAGGAAGCTTTGTGGCTACCTGAGATACCTATTTCCTAAGGCGGGCACCTGAGAATTAGTTCCATTAAAAGTAATGGAGTGAGACTGTGAGGAAGCTTCACAGAACATTGGGCAATCAGCAAATATTACCAATGTGGGCAATAGTAAAATATTTTGTGAGTTTGTTTTCTCATAAGCAGAAGGTGTATGAGATTAAAGACTAAAACTTTGAACATATTCACCAAAGGTCACATGAGAAAGTACTAATGCATACTGGGAGACACTTTTTTCCCTAATAGATCTCTGGCTACATGTCTGGAATGTTTCCTTTTCTGTGACCTACAGATCATATGTAGGAGGTGAAGTTACAAAATAGCAAACAGACTATATTGGTGTGCAAAGAAAGTCAGCAGGAAAAAATATTTCTAAAATGAAGAAATATTTTTAACAAAATGTTTTATTGGTGCTAAAAAATTTACTGTTTCTTTAAATAATGCATAAATCAACGGTGAACTGATCTATTTGTCTTTTTCCAAGTCTAAGCAATATTTGCACTACATTGACAGAATTATTAAAGAGTAATATTGGAAACAATACGCTTAAAGGACCATGACTACCAGGTCTCCACCCCCCCCCCCCCCAAAAAAAAAAAAGTGTGAAAGCAGTTCCTGAAGAGAGATGCTCCTTCTGCTTTCTGCCCTGGTTTTCTGCTTTTTGTAACTTCTGCTTTTTTAGGAATGGGGCTGAGGCAAGCTGATATTGATTATAGTTCTCAATACACAGAGCAACTGGCTGTTTAAGGGCTTAAAAGAACGCTTTCTCAATTCAGCTAGGAACCCGATACAGGAGAAGGTTGTATTAAAGCAGGACGAAGAGTGGAAAGCGGTGAAAGAAGAGAAGGTGAAGGAAGGGAAGTAGAAACCAAGGAGGAAAAGTGAAGCAGTAACTAGTCTAATAAATGTGGCTGAAAGATGGAAAAAAACAACAAGAGTCCACCAGAAACGGTATCGAAGGATATAGAAGTGAAGGACTGTAGTGAGGGTAGCAGAAAAAGGAGTTATCAGGTAACTGTCTCTTACGCTTGAAATAAGCCATGCAATAACAGCTAAGGTAAAAGCTATTCAATCATCTTTAATTGCGATATAAAGTGATCATCTTTAACAAATTCTTGCCTTTTAGTTCATGATAGCTTTGAGAAAAAACAAACAAACAAACATGCAAACCTGGTCCTATTTCTGTTAATCATAGGACTAGATGCTGACGCTGGGGACAAGCTGGGTCAGGACAGTGCCAAAAATTCTAATTCTTGTTCTGCAGAGTAACATTGGTCAGGTCTGTTCACCCTCTGAAAAGTGGGACTTCCTTCCTTCTTAGGGCTTAGACAGAATAAATACATAAAAGATTGTGAGATGCTTAGATAATTTTGAAAAGAGGTATATGTGCAGTTTAGATGGAGAGAACTGCTTAATCACTAGCATTAACAACTAGTACATTAAGGACTTTAGCAGAAAGGAACTGAGCCCCTTGAAAGGTTTCCCTAATTAGGGAGTTCACACTATTAGATTTAGCCCACACTATGGAAATGGGAATTATATGTAATAGTTTGCCTATCACACAACAGAAGGCATTTTTTTGCTGGTTGGGTAATAAGGCAGTAAAGCTTTCTGGTGTGCTCATGTGCTGGATTGGAGTGTGTTGAGCTGGTGATGAAGATGTTTTAATAAGATGTTTTTGAACAGTGAAGCTGGGCTGCCCAAAACTAACGATTCGAAAATGCAGTGAAGACAGTGGACCATTAATGATGATGGGAATGATGTAACTAAACTGATTGAATAATATTTTGCAAGTGATGATAATGTACAGATATAATTTATACAGATTAGATAGTTTGAGAACTTTTTGTAGTAGCTGTCTTCATGATTTTTTTTAACATCTTGTTAGTCCTGCTTTACTAAAGCAATAAGATTGTATGAACAACAAGCTAACAAAGTTTTGCTTTGCAAACACAGCATTAACTCTAGCTACAAGGTGATGTTAACTTTGAGTATTGATTGCTCTTAAAATACATCTGTGTCTTTTTGTACTGATTTCATTCAATCAAAGTAACAAATATTAATCAGACTGTATGTACCTATCTCAGTTTTACCTGACTATCAACACTGCAGTTGCTCACTTCAAACAGAAGTAAAATAATCTGTTAAATCAAAAGTAGAATTATTTATTTCAGTTCCCTCCAGCAAGTATTTTGTAACTGACAAAACAGCATTGGCAAGTGTTATATAGAAACCATTCACAGTAGTTGATTTGCAGCCTGCTTCTTATGCCAGTTCTATTGCAAAGAAAGAATGAGTTACCCTTATCAAGATATGACAAATTAAGTGAAGTATGTACCTTTTACCATGTTTACCAGCTTTTTTCCTAAAGTGAACTTAATATTTTCTAAACAACAAAGAGAGACCTAAATCCCATTTATTCTTTCCTTCAGCAGTATTAAGAGATAATAAGCACATGTTCTCCTGCTGAGAAAATTCAAGCTGGCTCCAAGGGTGCCACTTGGCAGCATGGGAATGGCATCAGGGAGCCATTAGATCTTCTTGACCCTTCTACATGGAAAGTAGGAACTTCCCAATCTGATCTGAAGCAGGGGGTGAGAAAAAAAGCGAACAAAGCTGCCACCAAACCAGGCACAGGCAGTACAACTCCTTAGAGAGAAGGCAGTGTCTGCAGCAGTAGGGAGGCACTCTTCCAGCACATTTTTTAACATATAGAGTTTGCAGCCCAGCCTTGCTGTGTCTTTCACAGCATGAATATCATCATTAAAATTTAAGGTTTTTATTTCATAGGAACTTCTATTTGCCTGGCAGAGTTTGCTACTTTCACTACCATATGTACTCAGGTTTTATCATACAGATACTGATAATTAGAATAAAAAATATCACCAATATCTAAATAAGTCATTTTAAAATAGGCTGGAAATACTGCCATTTAATGGATCTAATGCTCCTAGGAACTGTATAGAAGTTATTAAGAAGGAAATTGATGTCTTTTGATGTGACTCCTAACTGGCCTGATTATAGCATATGATATCCTTGTATTAGGGGGAAAACAAACAAACAAACAAAAAAAACCCCCAAAACCAAGAAAACCCACAATCCTTAATTCCAAGTAAGAATCAAAGAACTCACTAGTGAGCTTGAGGGAGCATATGACAAAGCTAAGTCAGCTAACTATAACCCAGAAACCACAATGTGGTGGTTAAAACATTTCATCCACATGGAAAGAAAGCAAAGAACTGGATGATTTGGTGGCATGGAGACATACACCCTTCAAATAGGAAGAAAGACTTTGAACAGAAGTGTTTCTTTAAGAAGCATGTAGAAGACAAGAGGCTTCAAAAAGTGAAATTTAGGAAATAAAACGTGAAAATGAACGTTGTGATGAACCTTTAGCTTTTTTTAAATAAATGGGTAAAAGGGCATTTGAAATGTTTCAGGGGGAAGGGGAAAGCTTTCTGTAAATGAAATGTCTGAGGGGAGAAGCAAAGTAGCAGATTTAATATGTAATACATACATTCAGAGACCTGAATTCGAGACCTTTGTATTCCAGATACTCCTCTCCCCTGACAAGCATTAGATTCTGTTTCATATTATCATGTCAAACAAAAGATAGCAAAAGTTCTACAAAAAGGAACATGTAACACAATGAAAAATGATATATTATTATTCCAGTGAAATACACACAATCAGATACTGCTTTACAGAAGCCAGGAAACAAATAAAGTGAACCAAGTACCTTTTTTTTTTTTTTTTTTCTCCTCTTTCTCAGACCATTTTTGTATCTAGGTTCTGTTCTTTCCCTTTTCTTTGTTTGCATTGCATTCCAATTACAGGGTAAACAAAGTTAGATTCTTGGGAAAACAAGTAACAGACTCGGCTCAAAGACTTACAGAGCAGAGATAGAAGCTTGATTTATATTCCCAGGTCATCCAAACCTTCTCTAACATCAAATAAGAAAAACAGCAAAATAAAGAAGACTAGAGCTGGCAAGCTCTAATCTTTTCTAACAATTTCTAATCATTTAATCCATTGTAAGTATTACTGACAATAACAACACAGCTATTTTTAAGCAATGTGCTAAATTCATTGACTGTTCCCAGGTGAGTCAAAAAAAAAAAAAAAAAAAAAAGCCGGCCTTTAATTCCCCAAAGGACCATGCATATTAATAGATAGCTCTCATTTAGGGGAAATATTTCAGCTGAGCGTTGTTAAGATTATGAAAACAGTGACAATTATCAATCCTGTAAAAACTCCAAAAATGTGATATTAAGAATCTTGACACACAGTTATTAGCCACATGCAGGATTCACTGGAATAGACAGAATATAAATAGATGAACACAGATTTATATAGATGAATATAAAAAAATAGCCAAAGCTATATCAGCTTGTTACTAGGTATACTTGAAGCAATGTTGGAGACTGGCTAAAATCCTTTTTTTCATTGACTTCAAATATAGTGGCTATATAAGGTTTAACGAACTTTAAAACTATTTTGTCCTTGGAAACCATTTTGATAACTTTCTGTTATAAACCTCTGTCACGTCCTAAAGTCAAACATACTGCTCCTCAGAATTGTTTTTATGTACCAATATTTCTGACAATGAATATTTATCAATATCAAGCAAGGAACTGCATGCCCTGTTGATGAAGAAAATATTACAGACTTTCTTCCATTTTCCTGGCTAGACATCCAGGGACACACGTCCCCTCAGGAACCTTCATCAGCTTGCCAGATGGAGGATAGATTTAAAGTTTATGGGTCCAAACAGAGCCGTATCAGCCAAAGCTGGGAGGCATTAAGGCACAAGTCCCATTGCACAAGGGACAAATGCAGCTGTTCGGTCACTGCCAAAGGCTGCTCTGCTGGCTGCTATGGAAAAACAGAGTGGTGGGACTTCAGTCTCTCTCACTCTTTCTCCTGAGTTACATTATCAGCCTTTTCTAATTCTTGAATTATATTAGTATAAAGAATGTATTCATTCAATTCATAATTCATAACTTCTGGTACCAGTTTTATTAAATAAAGTAGATATTCTAGGAAGCAGTTTCTTGACAGGTACATTACAGTCTCCTAAGGATCATGAATGGATTCAAAGCAAAGTCTAAAAGGAAGATGAGAGTGAGAACAGGCTATAAGGAGTAGTTGTGTTTGCAGACTCAAGAGACCTGTACTTGCTTTATAATGGCCAGCAGCAGCCCAGTTACTCTAGGCCTACAGAATCCCAGTTTCCCCCAGCAGCGGCTAGCAGTAGCGCAGGGTTACACCCTGCCTTGGAGCCCGTGAGCTTGGTTAGCTGCTAGGGCTAGCTAGTGCTCCAGTTAGGTACTAGTAGATGGACAAACCAAAAAGATGATATATTTTTTAAAGACACACCACTATAAAATATTAGAATCTTTCCTCTAACTGTTAGGTTGAGAACGAAAAGATTTCTGAATGGAGAAATGGAGCTTCTCGTACGTTGCCTGAGAAAAATATGAACAACAAAAAAAGGTCTATGGTTTCTCTCTGAGCCAAACTCTACTGAAAGCAATGAAAACATTGCCATTGGCATAACAGTTTTAGATCAGACTCCTAGAGAATATAAGAAAATGAGACTGCAGATTTGCCAGATTTCTTGCAAGAATCTTTCTTGAAAATGAAGGAGTCTCACCCACTAAAAAATCATAAACTAACGCCAGAAATTAACTTTGTAAAACCAGTAATCTTTCAGCTTTTCTGATTACAAACCAACAGGCAGGATAAGGATAAGGAAAAGCAGAAGTACAAATTCCCCAGGATTTTCTGCATTGAATAGCTCAAGCTCACAAGAATTTCTGTCAAGATTTAAACACAGAAAGCATTCCTTCTTGTTTACTAGAAAAAATAAACATTTTAAGACCCCTCAGCTAACAGATACTACCTTGGGAGTTAGAAGATTCTTTGACATATCCAGTCATTAAAAAAAAAGTAAAAATAAACAACATAATCAGGCAATATTAAAGCTGAAGTCACAGGAAAGGAAAATTATTGCTAAGAAGTACTAGTGATGAGACAAAATGCCCATGTTTAGGGATCACTGAAGTTGTATGTTTACAAATGACATGCTACTTTACAATTTACAAACAAATAGATAAACACCTTTAAACTACTAATTCTGGGACAAGCTAAACTTGTTAAAACAAAATATTACCAAATCAACAAGAAAAGTACTGCTATGAAAACAGCAAACATATTCATAATGTCAGATAGAAGTGCTGAAATGCAAATGGAACTGTTAATAATATAGCTAGTAGAGGAATATACAGAGTAAAAACTAGATATGTTTATCTGGGCACCGATAATGTAGTTTATGATATACTGTATCTACTGAGCACAAAGTGTGAAATGCTGTGGGGGAGCTGATAATATGAAATATGATTAATCAACAAACAGCTAGAAAAGCATCTGCTGTGTAAAAAGTCTCTAATACAACATGAAATAAAATGTGATTAAAATAAAAATAAACAAACTCAGACTGGAATTCAAGTTGCTGGTGTATGGAAAGTTAAATAAAAACAAAGTGCAAGAAGGTTACTGAATGTAAATCAAAGCAAAATTACTTATTTATTGATAAAAATTATCTTAGTAGGAAGACCAAAACAAGTATGGCTATGAAAATGGAAGTTTAGCACAACTGATAGATTAGCACTGCTTTTCTAGTGCTAAGACTTAAGCCATGCACCCTGCCAGAGAAACTCAATTACTTCTAAACCATGTATTTATGGCCCATAAAAGGTGTTGCTTAAAAGAGAAATTGAGTCATCTGAATCCCTCTTACCTTAATATCTCTGCATGCCAGTGCAGTAAGATTCAGGCGCAAAACTAATCATGTATATAATCCCATTATATTAACTATGACTATGCATAAGCTTAAAGTTAACTGTACATTGTGGTCTATGTATTTTAAAATTTACTGTCTTCAAAATAAATATCAAAAACTCTGATAATACCATTCTTATACGTAATTACAATATCTATTTTTCTAGGTTCATGGGTTCAAATGAACAAACACTCACACAAATACTTGCATTCAGTCAATCGGTTGGTTTTAGTGGAAGAATTAATGTGGATATACTGCAGCTCATATGTAAACAATTACAAAATTGAGAACATATTTCAACTGAAATCACAGTTTCATAACACAGGAATAGCCTCTCTGTTTTCAATGGCAGAGGAAGCCTTACATACTGAACATAGTTCCAGACTTGGAATAATCTAAGAGACTTGGACAGAGAATTGTGCGAGTCACCCCCGAAAACTTCAGGATACCCATTGTTATAACAGTAATTGCTGCAATTTGGGGAACTCATAAATGCATAATTCATCAGCGTACAATTATGAAACTGTTGGATGTCTTAATATGTAGTGAGGAAGTCATGAGCTAAGAGAAGCTCTTTTCATCTACTTACCTGACTAGCTATGAGCCTTTAAACCCAAACGCTCAAAGCACTGACATGAAACACTGTAGGACAGCGTGACATCCGAAGACTGGCAAAACCACTTTAGCTTGGCTTCTCTGCTGGGTGTGGATTTGGAAAACAAAACTTTCCCAGATGCAAGTCAAAAAATTGAAATGTTAATGTCAGCTCTTCAAAACAGTCAGGGAAGATCACTGTTAACAACAGCCGCCTGGTGGGTTTGAAATAAGATGGAATAACGAAAGGGGCTTTTATAGCTGCAAGGGATGGAAGGATGAAATGAAGAGACTTGTGCCTAGTCAGACTTAGACAGATGGATCTCACTTGAAAGGAGAAAATGAGAGGGATTCTCCGATTCATTGCACAAAACATCTCAGGAGGGAAAGATCCTGTGATGAACATCAAGAACTCCCCAGAAAGCTGAGGAAGAAGGAACAACAGATGTGCTGTGTCTATGCTCAGTAAATAGTAAAGAAGGGAAGATGCTACCTATTTACACTCAAGGAAGCTTAAAAGAGTGTTAGCAAGGTAAGACTCGGAAGAACAGGCTGCTTGTAACACTGGAGAGAGTTTACGTCAGGTAATTCACTCTCCTCGAAAATAGAAGGGGCAGAATTTATATAGCTTAGATTCAGACAACCAAAGTCAGGAGAGAGGAAGCCTAGCTCATGCAAATCTGAATCCTGGGATTTGTCCAAACTCCTTATTCAGAAATAATGATATTAGTTCACAGAGTGTTTCAGACCCACCTGCCATAGTATGACACAATGGTAATTTATATACCAGTACACTAAAAAAGGCAAGGACATAGCTCAAGTAGTAGCATGCACTTGTCTGTATTGTTAAATTGTTAATGCTGTTCCTGACACAAGTTTGATCCCTGCCAGGTAGCACTCTCCCAGGCGTTGGCTGGGCACACCTCAAGGGATGGCATGGGTTAGTCCCAGTAGATGCTATTAACAAAGCCACTCTGTTCTGAGAGGAAAGAAATTTTAAGTGTATGGATGACAGCGGAGCTATTTGTCCCTAATGGACAGAGAACAAGTCTTGTCCTGTTGTATTTACTAGTACAGATGTAGCCAGTAAATCCCACTCACAGAGAATTAATGTTCTATAAGAGCTAAAAATAATGAAGCCTGCTTTTCTAAGGATGGAGGTACTGGAGCTGATTGATTTTCATATCTAAGGAGTTACAAAGTAGTACTGAGTAAGGAGTACAAAATAGGGTTTTTTTAACCTTGTTCATGTGATTTATAACATTTGTGGTCAGTATTTTAAATATTATTAATCAAGATTTTTTAAATAGCATATTATTACATTCTTTGCCAAGAAACTGAAATATTCTTTCTTTTTGTTTTATTGAGAAGGTTATACGGTCCATGTTCATTTAAGTACTTACTTCTGCAGGTTGAATTATCACAAAGACAGCTCCAAACAGGGTGAATATAACTCAACATTTGTGCATTAATGTATTTTATTTGTTAACATATGCACAGTAATGGTGTGAAAAAATGTCGATCCTCAGAATCATTCAGTCCTATAGATTTTTTTTTTGTGTAAGTGGTCTTCCAGGCCTTCAGTTTAAAAATCCTGGCCCTGAGACTGGAGGAAAAGCTAATTTTGATGAATATCAAAGCATGTTCCATGGCTGTGCTCAATAATGCTCTTAGCTAGTGAGATCCTGTGTGCCATGAGACTGTGTGAACTCTACGGTGTACTGTGTAACCATGATGTCAAAAAAATGAAATGGAGCAGCTACTGTCGCAGGTTAGGTTAGCCACAGAGGGAAGTGTGTGGAATAACATTCAGTTTGTTTTTGCTCTCCACTCTGGTTAGCTTTTGGAAACAGGTTACTATTTGTTCAACTGCATTTACATGGAATTAAATTTGGGACAAAGTGGGACAGAAATATGCTTTTCTTGAAAAAAACAAGGAATGTGCATATCTGATAGCACAATATTTTACTAATAAGCTACACTTAGCTTTAGTTACAAAAAGTGTAACTCTTACTTTGAGTAGTTACATTTTTTCTCAGAGGTGCTGCAAAATACCAGCTGTACTGTGAAAAGCACCTGTATTTCTCTAAAAGGCTGTGAAATACTATGGCAGTAGAGGAATAGGAACAATTGTAATGAGCAGGCTTTGTTAACACAGCCTGGTATCGTGGTCAAGCAGCTGCATTTAGTGATAGATAGCTCTTCATGACTTCTCCCTGTCATGGTTATTGCAAACTTGAAAACATACCTACTTTCTTATTTGTTCTGAAAGAGGCAGAGATAGCCTCATTAAAGCTCTTCTTACTTCTAGAAGATGGATTATACCTACATCTTAAGAGTCAATCACAGTTTAATACTTTTAATGCTCCCCACATTCTCCGTATGAGCTAGGACCTTTGCATGACCTTTACTACCCCTCTGCTTGTTTCTCATTCCAGAAATGCAGGGGACTTTGGATAGGGAAGACAAGTCTTTAAATGGAAATGTGTAGATCAAGACCTGTAGGATGAATACGTGGACTTGGGGTCTAGAATATTACTGCTGAACATATCTTTTCTGTTCATCTGTATATACCACATAAATGACACATAATGCTACTTTGAAGATAATCTTTATTTACAGCTACCTGATATTCTCTGTATCGTAAGAGCAAATTTTGAGATAATCTTACCTTGTGACCAGGGCTGCCAAGCTGTGAACAGAGATGTTAAAAGAAATCTCCCATTTCTAACCTTGTGCAAGGAATTAGTCATTCTCTAAGCTCTTGATCTGAGTCAGCAAAGGGTGACAACATGAAATAGAATACCATTGTTTACATAGCTTTAAATTTTAGAAATGATCTGTGCAAGAATGTAGGTGTCTGAATGCACATTAGTATGAGGTTTAATTCTCATGTGTGTGAAAACCATCAATTCAGCAATAAGCTGACTAAGTCATCTCTCTACAAATAAACACCTGGTGTATTGTGGGCAGCAGCCTCCATGCCCCATTCAGCTAAAGTCCTTTCATCATTAATATATCAAAATTGGGTAACTATGGACTGTGTTCTAGGGAAACAGTGTCAGAACCTTTACAGAAAACTTCTTCTAACAAAGAGAAAGACCTGCATTGTCCCAGAGGCCTTCATTTCTGGAGTTATTGTGAAAGAATCAGCCCCTCACTGCTGGTGTTCCCTATGGCTTTCATGCTTTGGGGCAGCTCAGCTGAAATCGGAAAGTGCTTGGAGTACACAGTCTGACACTGATTGCTAAAGGAAATGGTATTTATCATCAGTATTCACATGCACACTACACCATGATAATTCTATAAATAATACCTTTTCTTTGCACCTATGTTGTACAGTTCTGAAAAAACAATAGCTTCTTAACTCCACGCTTTCGGGAAGGCACAAACGATTTCTTTTCCTTCCAACAAAGGGTATTGTAAGCAATGCAGTTAATTCTGATTAGCATTTAGGATTTGCATCAGCACAAACAGTTGTGGGAATTAAGAGAAGAAAATAAAAGATACACAGACAAAAAGAAAATAAGAAGTTTGTGTTCACCATGTCTATTTGGCAGTGTGCTAGCCTGGTCTTGGCCTCACAGTCATGTAACTATGAGAACGTTTTACCAAAGAAGAGTAAAGCTTTTTGAATTTTTCTAATTGAAATTCGACTGTGGTGATAGATGGAAAATAGTAGTAGTAGAATTTTATAGGTATAACTCCTTTTATCAAAACTTGGTAATAATTCCAGAGCTTTAAATATTTTGCAGACATATCAAGTGGTCACATTTTCTTTTACACAAAATAAAAAAACTCTAGGTCATGAGTATAAGCTGGAGTTTCATATAAGAAAATACTTTACTTTTTTATTGACAAAAAAAACAAAGTAAAGAACATGTTAAACTTGTAATTGTAACATTATTTCTAATGATTTCCCCTCTGATTTAACAAAAACAAAAAACAAAACAGCTGACAGGTGGTATTGTGAAATTATTCTGCTAAAACATAATCTCATTGTAGCAGAAAGCATGTTAAAAACAGGTACTTTGGTACAGGAGAGCCAAAGCCGCTCTCAGTGTTGTTCCTCTTTGTCTGTGCTTTTCAAAAATGTATATTTCTTATATTTGAAATTTGAGTTTTTGACATTTGAGTTTTTGAAAGATAACTCACAGTACAAACTTTCTTAAAAACCAATATCTGATAAATTTATCATTTGAAGCAAACAAAATCTCAGAAGATGAAAATCTATTAATAGTTCAAAGAAAAATATCCATAGAATAAAATGTAGATGCTTCTACATATTTTGATAATCCCCTGATAAGTTTTTAGTAAATATTGCATGCATGAAACCCCTTTGTTTTTTGTAAGTCTGATTCTAAAGGCAAGGTCTTTTAAAAATATAACTTGCTTTTTGTATGTTTCTTAGACATTTCATTTTAGAATTTTGAAATCAAATAACTTGGAATAATACTGATAGCTTACTGCTGTGTTAGTTATTTCCTATAATGTTAGCCATAATCTTTAAGTATTTATTGGACATTTTATCATTCTTTTTATTTTATTTATTTATTTTTAATTCTGATCAGTGGAAGAAACTAAGAAAGAAAGATATTTAATCTTAGTCAGTGACTTATGTAGTAGATGCATTCCAAAAATGACTTATTTCATATTAGTGTAAATAAAGAAAAGATCTACTGAATTTAAAAGAGTTTCAATGGAGTAACACTAATATGACTTAGAGGAACTTGGATCTCAGGGTTTATAGCATAGAACCAATAGTCTATTATGGCAATGCTATTACTGAATGCCTTTAAAGTAGGTATGGATTGACTTACTCTCCAATCTTTCTGATAGATGAAAATATATGCTATATAATATGTGAAATCTTTTTCCAGACTACTTAGCATGTTATTTGAGTAACGTGGAAAAGCTTGCAGTACCACATATGATCCACCAGTTGTATGGACTGAGATTTTTCACTCTCTAGTTTCTGAAAATGAATTCAGTAACTTCTGAAGTCAGTGGTGGAAATCTGAAGCAGTGTTCAGAATCTGCTGAATTTTGCTGCCATTTTCAGGAACAAGAATCTATTTTAATGAGGAAATAATTTGTTATTATTTAATAAAGAAACAAGAAAAGGAAATTGTTTCAGAAACAGAGTGCTCTTATTTGACTTCAAAACAAAAGCTTTTTTTACAGTTTTGGCAACAAATAAAATGGGAAGGAGAGGAAAAAAGCCCTAGTATTTAAAAGAGGGTGTGTTTTTTTGTCTTTAGCCTAACAAACATAATTCCCTACCACAGAGGATGCTTTGAAGTATTATGTACCCCAGACTGGGGACATAGCAGTGTTCTGAAACTCATTTTTGAAATTTTAATCTAGTTCAAAATATTTTCAGCTTCTTCAATTTTACAGAATTAGGAGGAATACAAATGCTGAATATGTGGCAAGCTCATGTTCCTAGGGAAACATACAATACAGTCTGGTCTGGCTCCCCATATCATAGTGCTCTTATATTAAAAGAAAAGATCCAACAATTTTTACAGTACTTCCCATGTGTTTGAAAATGTTGTAGAGGATCTTTTTACCTATATGCCAATTTAGGAACACTTTAGTTAATATTTACAATTTTTTCAGTGAAATGATTCTATATTCAACAGCGATTTCAAATCATTGTGTTAGAATTTGACAACTCCAACAACAAAAAAAATAGGTGAGTTGATATGCTTTCAAGTCTTTGAGATAAAACTCTGAAATATGAAATTATCTTTGGTAACTAAGTGAGAACACCCAATTTGGGAACTCAGTCTCTGTAATGATTCTCCTGAGACCGGCTGACCTTCAGGGTGTAGCATTTGGCTCATTTATTTTGCTTAATATTTGGTTGATTTGTTTGGTTGTGTTAACAAATATTGTTTTCTTTAAGTTCTGGTTAGTAATCTGGTGGCAGCGTATTGAATATTTATTCCTCTAATGCATAATAATGAAAGTTATGATGAAGGTACTTTTAATGTCAACACGCCTAAAAGGCACTTTTAAATATTGCAATTAGAGCAGCTAACTGTAATTGTAACAGGAACTATAAAAGTAATCAATTCTTTTCATTTTTCTCATCTTTTCTGGAAAAGGGTATTACTGTGGCTCTGATGTAAGAAAAGAAGTTCATCAAACTATATGCAGTTTATTTCCACATATATATCCCAAATCCCTAAGAAATTATTCAGGTGAAACACGACATTAAAGCAAGCTTAACGAAACAAAGAAAACCAAATGTGTTTCTAGTAACTGAGAAGTTCTTCAGCTGAAACATTTTATTGTGGTTCATGGATTTTATGATTAGAAGGGATCAAATCTGGCCTCCTGCATAACATAAGGCTTTGGTATTTCCTGAATTAAGACAGAGTATGTGTTTTAGAAGAAAAAAATAAATTCAATATGAGTTCAAAAATATTCAGTAATAGAGAATGCATCACAGCTTTGGTGGGCAGTGGTATTAAAGTCTGTGTTTTATTTCTAATCTAAGTTTATATTGCTTCAACTTTTTGCCATCAGATATTTTTATACTTTAGAAAGTGCGTCGTGGTTTTATGCTTTCCTCTAGAGTATTCACAGAAATGTTCAAAAAATGCAATATCCAGTTCTTTTAAAATCCCACGAGAAACAATACAACTGTTAAACGACAATTCCACTCTTCCAGCTGAATTTTGAGACCTATGATTAGACAAAACTCAACTTAAATAATATGTGATATGCTGTTTTCTTTTAAACTATTTGGTATCTTGGGGAAAAAATACATATTGTACCTTTCTAAGTCAAATATGTTTCACAAGTCTCTTTACATCAACATTATTAGTCAAAGCTTCAACCTCATTACAAAAAGTCAAATTTGTTTGACAAAATTGGTTTACCAAACACTTGTTTTGATTGACATTTATTCTATAACTTGACTTACATTCTTTATTAATTGTGTCACAAATCAAAACAGGAGTCCAGTCAAATATTACCTCTTTTGATTGAAATCATGTCCTTGTTATCTCTTCCTGTTTCAATTATTCCAGAATATTTCAGTACCTCACATTGATATATTCTACACTATGGACAGGAAGAAATCATAGTATTGAAAGTTAATTATTTTAGTATGTCCTGGAAAATGACATTCTTTTTAACAGCTGTTCTACAATATTTTTTTCTGCTCTGCCAAGTCAGCAAACACTTTCTTGCAACACTTGTTATGCAGCATCAGAAACTGGAAAGCTGCATGTTTATTTTCATCTTACTTTAAAAATAAATCATCCTATTTTGCCATCTTTGCTGATAATAAGCCAAATGTTGTATAACTTCAATCAGGTGATTGTTAAGTAGTATCTAGTGGTATCTTGTGATTTCAGTGGGATTCTTCGCAGTTATTTTCAGCTGCCCAAATATAAAGGCAACTGCATTCTTGCTTTTTATTGCATCTTTACACCATCCTGTGATCAAAAGACAAATTCAGCAGTAATATAGAGATCACCTATACCTTTCCAGAATTTAAAGTAGTTTTCATTGATGGCAGAGTAGAATGATTCATATGGGCTATCCTCTAGAAAACACATTATCAAACTCCTTTTTTTGCTTCAGCTGTTCTCATGAAGAAATAAAATAAGTTGAAGACAAGATTGTATGGAAGAGCTGAAATTCAAGGTCTTAGTACAACAACAAAATGAATGAAATCTTTCCCAGAACAGAGGTGGAGAATTTGTATGCTGCTATAAATATTCTTGCTTTAAGAAATACAATGATCCTATTGCAGTCACAAGCCTTTGTGTCATCTTGTTGATAATACAAGACAGGTTTCCTTTGTTGCTGGGAAAAGTCATTATCTCAGTTATCTCCTTAAAGTATTTCCTGCTTTTTGGAATGGTTAATATTAAACCAGCAGTTGTCTAGGTGCTTAACTCTTGTCAGTCAGGCATTGTAATATCTGCCATGTTGTCAGCTGTGTCACTGTTCAAACGTAAAATTGAGGGTTATGAAACTATTGGAGGAATTACAGTCCAGAGTGCCAAATGTCCTCTCCTGGGGGTCTTAGATGTGTTAATGAGGAGAGGGGATAGACCTAATCCCTGCAGGATATTCTGCATAAGGGCAGCTGAAGAAAGAGCTGCTGCCTTTCACATCGTACTGTGATCAGTTTGAGAAAAGAGGGAAGTCTGATACAGTTTAAGTACTTCACCATCTACTCTTGCCTATAGCTCATTATGACATCCATTGCTACATTCAAATAATGTATGTCACTCCATCCTGTTTATACCTGGAGGGCAATAAGTGCTCTTTTTATGTGTTTTATGTGACATATGTTTTATGTCGCTTTCTGTTCAGCTGCCATTACCGTCCAAGGAAATGTGGATTATAGAAAATAGTAGCCCTAAAGATAAGTTCAGTCACTGAGTTAACTGGAACAACACTTTCTCTGTTCACTTACTGTACTTTTCTGGGCCGAAAATATCTCCTTGATCTACTGGAAAGTTCTATGAGGAAAAAAAAACCCTGAAATACATGGATTTGTTTGGTACTGAAGAGTGTTGTACTTAGCTGGATATATTCTGTAAAGATCACCGCCACTCTTTGTCAACAGTTGATTGAAAGAAAAGTTGGCTCAGTATATACTTTATTTTTCACTGTTAATAAAAATGAAATCTCACATCATAAGGTCCCATGTAACACATGTGACAGTGATTCACTGGCTTCTTCATTAATATGTCACATTGGAGAAAAGTGTCTTTTCCAACATAAATCTATTCACAGTCATTTTGTATTAATTTGCTTTTATGCTAAACCTTCTTCTTTGATAGTTCTGAGAGACATTTTAGTCCACTATACAAGAATGCATAATAAAGGGAATAAAAAAGACAAGTAGCTGTTCTATGTGTTCCTAGGGGGAAAGGTCCATCTATTTCATAGACTGATTAATAGAATTGTATTGTGCCTGATAAATTTTAGAAATAGTTTAGCCTTTCCAGTGGACCCATCCGATTGGTGGTTCAGTTTTCTGTAACTAAATAGTTACCTTTTTCCTCATTAGTCTGGTCCATTTGATGACCTCCATTCTCACTGAAGAATTTCTGATTATTAGTTCTTAAGAGTGTGACCCTGCATTCTGGTAACTATATTTCATCCCAGTACTGCTATCACATTCTCAGATTAATGCAGTTTTTCCAGTCCTCCCCCATATTTTTAAGCCTTTCATCTCTACATTATCAATCAGCAAATTTCATCAGCATGCACTTCTCTTTTTTCCTGCCACAGCACTGTTCCCCACATCTATTCTTAACAATTTGATTATTAACATTCTCCAGCCTGAGATTTTATTTTTCATTCAGGATATTGTAATCTCCCTTTGAGGCAATTCTTTAGATACACCCCCAGTATTTATACTAGCACTATCTTCAGTAGACCTCCTATATGTCAAATATTATCTTTTTATCCTGATAGTTTAGATCCACACGACATATTTTGTCTTGAAAATGAAGAATATCACAATAGTCTAATACGGTTGAATTTTGGTAAACTCATGTCATATAAAGTGAAATTTCATACTTGACACAGCATGAAATGAATTCTAATGGTTTCCCTAGTGACATTAGCTAAAAGTAATAGTTAGGATAGAAGATAATTTTATCTCAGTAGAAATTCATGGGCACTGTAACATTATTGGTTTTTATTATCAGTGAGTTGATCCCAAAAATGTAATTTTGATTTCAGTGGTATTATACCAAATATAAAACAGATAGATAGAATACATACAAATTATACCAGCTGTGGATCTAGCCCAGAATATTTAGCAATGATGGCAAACATAATCTGATTGCATTTTATGTCATATTATCTCAGAAATATTGTCATATATCAAAAACACATGAAAATTACTTTTATTCTTTAGAGTTAAGACTGACACCATGAAACTCCTTCTGACATTTTGATTTACCTAAGCCTAATATATTAATTAGCATTTTACATCTTTACATTGCATACAGGAGAAGAATTCAATTCATAGTATTGCAAAAGAAGGAGGTTAACTCACAGGTGTTCAGGAAGTCCCTAAGCTGAAAATGATCAGATGTTGAGAGCATTAGGGGGCTGGACACCTATGTGGCCTTTTCTTACAGTCTCCCTTGGGCATGCCTCATGGCCATTATGGGAGAAAGAATGGTTGGGCTCAGATAGATCTACGGACTGACCCAGAACAGCTATAATATGCTGTGTTACAATCAGACAGTATATCCCCACAGCTCAGCATTGGTCAGGCAGTCCAGATCAGTCCTCGTCCCACTGATACTTTAACAGTCTAATCAAAATACAACAAACAGGTATTATTATTCCAGTTACAGAGATAACACAGTTACAGTTATGCAGACAGTTAAGACAGGTATTCACAAACCTCTGCTATGTACACCAGTTTCTCCGACACCGTGCTCACCCTTCCAGCGCTCCTCGGGGTGCTAAGCGGGGGCAGAAACAGCTGCCATCCTCCTCCACAAGAGGACTTGCTTTCCTTGTTTCCTCTGTCTGCTTTGGCTCCAAACTAAAGTTTGAATATCTTCACTTGTTTAGCTCTTATTTAAATTACACAATAGCCTCCCCCTAGTCCCAGTTAACATAAAGGGCTAGTATTTGTTATTCAGTGACCATGTAGGTTTGCTAGATCTTTACCGTATATGGTAATAGTCAGCTGACCACTAGGCAATTTTAATCACAGCTAAAATCAGCTTAAGCCAACAGAAGCCCATACAAGTCCTGAGACCTGCACTGACAGGTCAATACAGAGGCTTTTATTAGCAACGACAATATCATATTTCCTGAGCTACAAGCCAGGAAAGATACAGCCTTCAGTGTGCAAAGAGCTATTCTCTATCTCCTTCAAGAAAAAGAACCACTTTCTGGGCTAGATTCATCCTGCTAGCTGCCATTGGGACTGCACTTTACCAAGTGATTTAAGATCTTTATAGCCCTGTTCCAGCATTCTGAACTAAAGCAAGTCAGTGATGTATTTGCAATTGTCTTCACTGTTAGCAAGATAAAGACTTAATTTTATGTAATCAAGGCACTTTTTAAAACTAAAATTCTAACCTATATGTATACAATAGTGGAATGATGGAAATTAAGGGGCAAAAAAAGATTTTTTTCTCTAGATTATATGCATTTTGTACCTGGCTGGGTAAATTCAGTTTTTCTTTACCTAAGCAGTTTAAAAACAGTAAGGAGGGAAAAACTGCATTGTTTTGACAATATATCCAAAAATATATTCCACAACATGGTATAAACTAAAAAAATGAAATGTGTCTGCTGAAAGACAAGCACAACCGGGAATGAAGTTTTTGTCACAGTAGGATAGACTGGGGGAAAACAAGCAAAGAATGAAGGAACAAAACCATGACCAAATTGAGTTTGGATGCTAAAGCAGATATGAAGAGAAAATAGAGCACTGTTCCGCCTTCCAGTCCGCAGTCTCCAGGCGTTGTCGAAAAAGCTTCTCACCACAAAAGGGACGAGGGAGCCTTTTGAAGCACAAAGTGCAGCGAAGAAAATACATCCTAATTCTTTCCGGATTCATGATCTTTGGGAAACAGCTACGGGATCACTTCTCCCTGTGAAGTTTATGAAAGGCTAATGGTTTAGTTTTACTCTGCCTGACCTTAGGGAATCTGTGAGTATTCAGTAAAAAGGAAAGAATTATAAAATCACAGAAGTTAGGGATGGAAATTACCACTTTCTTTGTTTTGTCTAATCTCCTGAGAACATAGATTTCCTAAAATTTTATTTAAGCTTGCTTTATAAATTCCACGTTTGTACCACTTTATATGTAGAGATTATTCTGCAGTCTAATAGACCTCCCAGCCACTCATCAATCCAAATACAGATGGACTGTTTTCCCTTACTTTCTGCATTTGCCCAACCATATAATACAAAACTATGTAATGCTTAGAGATTTGTCTATATTAAGTTAGAGGAAAATTTTAATTTTCTCTTGTCATTGTTGAACTGTAGCTTTTGTTCTTAATTAAACATGCACAAAACACAACTGCAAAACAAAATGTTGACTAGTATTTTTGAAGTTTTTTGAAGTTCTGTGCATGTATTTCTTTTTGCATGACATTCAAAAACAAGGTAGATCCTTGTTTAGCTAAAAGAATCAGATGATCAGGTTAAAGGAATGAGTTTTCCTTTGGAAATCACATAGAAGAAAATTTTATATACAGATTTTTCATGACCAAAGATAGGGCTCTAACTATTAAAATAGAAAAAGGGAGTCAGTCAGTCAGACAATTATCCTTTTTATTTCTTAAACTTCCCCTGCCAAAACCAACCTAGAAATTGTTCCTGGAAGTAGTTTTAATCGGTTTAGAACAGGTCTAATCTTAATTTCTTGAGAAAGTTATTTTTTTCTTTATATCTATCTAAGTTTTTCCATTATGATCAGTAGTAGATTATTTTCATTGTTATCAGTTTTTCTGTAGTAGTAAACTATATTACACTAGAATTTTAGATGCCTGATTTCCTTCTTTTATATGATTACATTCTTTGAAATAACAAACCATTACTTCACATGAACAATTCCTTGTGTTTAAGTTCTCAGTAAAATTTTAAATCAGAAATTCTTGTTTAGCATGTTTTAATATCGAACCTCAGAATAAAAAACACCAACATACAAATGAACTTTAAGTTCTTTGCTTTAAATAGAAATTGAACTCTGCCTACTATAGACCATAATCAAAAGCATTCATCTGCAAGACCAACTTGAGCATTTTAGTTGCAATTTACAGGTCATTGACTTCTTCATTATAGGCAGCCCTTGGGAAAAGTAGTTTCTAATACAAAGGCACCTACAGTAGCCAAGCTGCAATATGTGAGCACTGCAGCAGTTCGCCTGTGACTGCAGGGTTTGAATATGCATTTAATAAACATTTGCATTTCAGCTTGAGCTTCCTAAACAAAATTAGTGCCTACTGGGAGAGAACGCAAAAGAATGGACAAATAGAGCTAGACAGCATTTTCATTGCATTTCACAGAGCCATATTTTGCAACATTAAGCTTTAGTGCCACCCAAGACCCATAGTATTTTTATGATCAGAACAATTTTGGTAATGATAAATATATGCAATGGACAATGTCTCTCAGCATCTGAATTCTGACAGAGTAAGATGAGCATGTTCAGTAATACTATTTGTATCTACTTCATTCTTTTTATAGTTGTATACCTTTCACTGGAAATTCTGGGTATTTTTAGATTTTTCCAGCTAATGACATCTCTGACCTAATGCAATATAAAAATTAAAGCAAACCACTGGACATGAGAGTCACAGTTTTCTGCAACTTCAAGACAACTGCACACACATATATTCCATTCCACAGCTTCACCAGGTTACAGATGTGAAAGGCAAGCAAAACCATAGTCCTGATGAGGTTCCTCTGTGCAAGGAAGGCAATATCCTGATCATCAAAATCCTCCTGTACTATTCAGCAAAGTCCAGGGGTGAAACTATTTAAGTTTCCATATCAGAGATTTTTATATTGCTGCCAGAATTGAAATATTTGTTAGTCAAAATATTTGTTAGTCATTCTCTATCTATTTTCTTATGTGCGCAGGTATATATGAACAAAAAATTGAACAAAAATCTGGAAAAAAAAATTTCTTTCTACACTATCCTAACTCAGGTAGAGTAGATATACTACAGCAGAAATTCTGTAGAACAAGTAGCAAGATTTCATACCTTACACAGAACTTTCCAGGATATTTATGCCTGCTGGGATTCGGAAATTATTGCAGTGTTGAAGGTAGATGATAAACAAGATTTTTTTTTTTTAATTTAAGGGTCCTTTTCAATTTTTGAGTAAAACACTAGTGTACACAACTTTTTGTTAACACTAAATTTTACCAAAATCATTACCGCAAAGAGAGAGGCCACCATTTAGATTTAGAAAGGATTTTAAGAATGAGATCATTATTTAGTACTGAATCTAATTTTTTTTTTCCCAATGAAACTGTTTTCTTCCAAAATTCACTAGTTTCACTGAAATGGACCAAACTGTGAGCAAGTCTTCATAACACAATGGTGAAAGTATCCAGCTCAGAAAATATTCTTATGTTCCGGACGCTGTTCCAATAAATGTTAAAATATTTGCTTTCTGTTAATAATTCCTTTATTCCATGTCAAATAGTATATATTTAACAAAAGAATTCAAGATATCCAGTTCCATCTTTACAGCCTGAAAAATTCATCTGAGGATGTGTGGCAGATTCAGATTCTGTTAGGTAGAGGCATAAACTGAAAAAGGATCTTTTAAATCTTGGATAGGTGCTCCTGCTGCTAAAATAATAGAAATATAAAACTAGAAGACTTGAGTCAGGGATCTTAAATATTATTTGACTTGGTTCCTGACTTTGCCACTCTGAGGGTTAGAGATGTCCTTCTAATTTCCAACCTGAGTGTATTCCATGTTGGTTTCTACACATTTGTTCATGTGTCAACTTTGCCCTTTACCTTAAAGGCATTTTGAAGTGTTTACTTCTCTTCTGGTTTTGTAAACACTTCTCCTATCTCCACTCAGCCTTTGGATACTTCTAAAGTGCAAATAATTCAGCTTTTCTGGTCTAACATGTATGTATTCTTGGATACTTGTTATGAAAATGAACTCTCAAAAGAAATTTGCCTTGAGGGACAGCTTCTGACCATATGCATGAGACTGTGCTATGTTTGGTTCCCTTGCACCTTACATTATCTTCTGACATTACCCCAGAAAACCTTTTACTCTCAGATACCCAAACATTCCTTTATTCTCATGTCAGAGCATGCAACAAATACTGTTAGCGTCATAAAATAAGAAACACACAACACAGTATTCATTCTTTCAGGCTCTTTGAAATAAAAAGGGGGAAACAAACAAACAAAACTATATCGTGGGGCCACACATGGGTCAGAGAAGACCTAAGACAAGTGTTACGCATTGTAAACATGGTTAGGCCATATGGACAAAAAAACAGTCTGAAATGAATGTTTTTGACAACCAATACCACCTCTGTTATGTCAGAGTACACAAATCAACTTTTCGTCATCTTTACTTGTATGATTGGACTTCACTTCTTCAATCATCATGATGTTTCCACACAACGTCCAGATGACGTCTTCCCAAAACAGCATTAATATTTTCCTACTAAATCTATAAAATGAGAATAAGCAGCTCTTTCCCTTCTTAATGTGAGACTTCTTATGCAAATTTTATTAACAGCGAGTCCATACTAAGGCCCCACAACTGAGGTAAGAGAAATACTTTATAGGTTGTGGGTATTTACAGGTTCCTAGCTGCTGTTAAAACCCGGCCACTTCTGCGCATAGCCAGAACTCACATTTAGGGATCTCAGGAATTTCACCAGCAGAAGATTGGGTGATTCTAAGAACGATCTTGGTTATGTGGCAGCTGAACGCAGGTGTGAAGATTCACGTTTTACTCAGATGCCTACAAGAGTAGTTAGGCAACACTGATGCCTAAGTCCTTTTGTGGCCATTAGCCTCAGTAAGTAACTCCAGAACAGACTGAAGCTTTAGTTTCTTTTTTTTTTAGGTTCATATCTGAACTGGAATACTGAGTTTGTATCCTTGTATTTAATGCAGATGTATAACTCTGAGTTTGCAAAATTCTGTTGTTAAATGGCCTTATAATCAAAACGTTACTCGGGAGGATTAATATGAGGAAATGTCAAAGATTTTACAAGCTCAAAAATTCCACTAGACAAGCAAGCTGTTGAATAATAAACCAAAGGCTTGCCAGGCTTACATTAATGGAGCTTAATTGGTTGCTTCTTGTAACTCACAACCAATGTAATGGAAAATATGTTTTCTGTCTGTGTCACTTTTCAGAGAGAGCTTAGAAGGTAAAAGATGTTCTAGCTCTGAGACTCCCAAAAATTCTATCATAGAAAGCCCCTTTTTTACTTTGATGACCAATTTTTCAACTCTGTTGGGGTTAACTGATACTTATATTGGATTCTATTTTAAATGTTTGTCCAAAAGAATTAGGGTACTAGATGGAAGTCTTATTGTTTTTAAGGTGCATAGATCTAAGCAAACAAAACAAATATAAATCCTGAAGCAAAACACATAACCATCAATGCTCCACATCTCTACTCCCTACTTTACAGTAATTCTCCACACACTTTTAAGTGAAGCTACACGCTCATACCACTCACATCAAATCTCCTAGATTTATGCATTGCACAGCAAAAGAACAAATTACCTATCTAGAAAATCTATATTTTCTATATTTAGACAAATGTAAAATAAGATTTGTGAATCTGAATTTTATCTAACTGTTTGTTATATTACTGACCTGTTTTATGACTGGTCTTTAAAAGAGCTAAACAGATTAAAATAAATTGGTCTCTGTAGTGGGAAAATGAAGCCAGCTTTCTAAAAAAAAGGTGCTAGTGGGTGCTTCTAGCAACTACAGCTGAGTCCTGACATATGGGCCCTTGAAAGTAGGCATAAATACTCATTTGAATGAATGTCTAATTACCTGGCTTGGTCATTAGTGAATTAACTAGTTCATGCTTTTACTTAATTTGTTGTAAAGCTGATACATGTATCCACCCTAAGGATAATGTTAACTTTTTTTTTTTTTTTTTTTTTTTGCATTTGGGCCTCTGAAGCTCCTCAGAGCAAAGAAATAAGAAAAAAGGAAAGGAAGGGAAGATATTTCCCCCCCACTCTTATAATGTCAAGAAAAACAGTTTGCCAAATAAGATGATACAGGCAATATGGGGGTCACTTGGATGCTAATCTCAGCACACAGCTTCCCACAGACATAGAAACCAAAATCTCATATCTCACCAGCAAGGCAACACAGCAAATAAATCTACTCTGATTTCCGGGAAGATAAAAAAGTAGTTCTACTTCTATTACAGATTATAGGTGGATATATGACACCAAAAAGAATACATTAGGAACAGCTTTGATTCTGAGACAAAGCAAAGGACAAAAATAAGAAACAAAGTGAAACAGAAAAAGTTCTATCAGTGACTTGATGAAGACAGGAACACCAGTCAGATGTGAATTTATTTATTTAATTCCTATTCTGCAATACCATAGGGAATTAGTTCAATGTATTCTAACTAGCCTATTTCAGCACAAGCTGAATCCAACCTGCGGTCTGGTTATATTTACCCCTAAATATCCCTATTGCCAAGAGAATAAAAGAATATGCACAGTGGGAGCTGCCAACACAGCAAGAGAAGGCCATGCTAACTTTTTGCTGCTTGGTCCATCCCTCCCTTTGTAGTCTTTTTCCTTCAGCTCCTCTGGTTCTGTCATAGACAAGGTTATCTCCTGAGGACTTTCTCTGCATTACTGTGATTCTATTCTGATGTTATAACGGTTGCTTTAATTAAGAAAAAAGAATTTCCTCTACATGAAACTTGGTCTTGCTTACATGTTAGATCATCATGGCTGTAACATCTATCGATACTGCATGCAAAGACCTAAATCTTCAGGTAGAATAATAAGAAATTGTGCTACAGATACACTGAAATTTTATTAATTAATGTAGTTGTTTAAAAATCAACTATAACATCTGAGAGCCTCCAATCTTCCAGAAAACACAACAAATGAAAAAGTCAAGAAAGTTTTGTTATCCTTCAATAAAGGTCTAGCTCAATACCATTTTTCCCAAGGTCAAATACTCCACTATACATTTAATAGAAATATTGCATATGCTTTGATGAAGTCAGCTTTCACTTCAACATAAGGTTTTTTTTGACCTTAATGAGTTTCACAGCTTCTAAAGAAACAGGATATAAAAACAGAAATCATGAATAAATAATGAGAAAAACTGCTGAAGACAGTCTAAAGCAACAATGAAGGTTAAGAACAAACAAATTCAGTTCTAACTGGACTGCACTCAGCCACATCATCCTACAGCTTCCAAGATGACTCAAACCTATGTTGACATTGTAACCTTGTAGATCTTAAGAGTCAGAAAATAACTATTTACAAGGTAATATGGAAATTAGGGAAAATATATTCCAGACACAACTGATAATTCTTTAAGTGAACCCTTCTACCTCCATTCTGGGAATTAAAAAGTGGTTGTGTCTCAGAAAAACAGCTTCCAAATGTGCTGAGCTGGTATATTTATAGGAAGAAGAACATAATGATGAAACGGAAAACAGTGATTTACTAACTGACCTGTGGTCCTGTAAGGCACACTTACTTTAACTCTGGAACTGTTAATCTGCTCTAGCACCAATTCAGTTGCGTTGGTGATGGGGAAAAGAGGGAATTCCTTACTCCATTCACCTGAGCAGAAGACAGCTACAAGAGAATGGCCTGTGAGGGGAAATATGTACCCAATAAAATAGAATTCCAAACAGAGAGAAGAACAGGGAATGAACATGAACAAAATTCATGCATTAATATCACACACTGTGACAGGAACCAATAAATAATCCTACTTACATTAAAATATCTATTTTCATTTCTGATACCATAATTCATTCATCTCCTTTTAATGCATATCATGGTACTTTTAAGGTGACATGTATTAGGAAAACTTTGAGATTCTGCATCTTAATGATATATATTTTCCATGCAAAGTATTAAATCCTCCTGTGGATCACACTAATGTACATACTTTCAATATCTCGGGTATAATAATTTTCAGGAGCAGCATATATATTTCTCTAAATGTCTATCCTCCCTTCTCACACACAGTGAGGTTCTGATAGTTTCATCATACTTCCAGGAGTTTCATATATAGATATAGTGCTATGCTATTATAGATACACAATACATAATTGTAATGTGCATTAAAGAGGGAGAGAGGCACATAATAACACTGACTGCAACAGGTAGGTAAAGGTACAGACACGATTTTTAATTGGTTTCCACTAACATGAATATGAACACAGTTAAAACATGTAGCATTGCATGTTACATGAATGGATAATCACTGGTGTGCACAAATATTTAGACATAATGAGAAACACCAAAAAAGTTTTAATTTGTGGTATCCTTCCATGTTTTAATTGCAAGTTTTCCATAATTCAGACTGTGATACATCATTTACGGTTTCTCTGACTTAGGTACAGCATTGCTGTGGAAGAAGTAGTAAAGCTTAAAATATATTAGCTAAAATAGATGTATAAGGTTTAAATTTTGAGGCAAACCTCTTAGATATCAAATTCCAAAAAATAGTTTGTTGCTGCTAAAGAAGTCAGTGTAAGGATTATAAATTGGTTACTGGGAATTAAGGAATTTGGAGACACAGCAACTGGTAAAACGATCATTTTCAGAACTGTCTCAGAACATCAGCACTGGATGATCCATACCCTGATCAACATGGGACAGTTAGGAAATGTGCCTATTAAGACAAAAGAGCATACAAGAACTCAGATAATTTATAACTGACATATTTTTCACAGAGATAACAGATGGATAACTCAAGACAAAGGCCACACATTAAAAAATCTCAAATTCCTGCTCTGAAACCTTGGAGTGTTTCAAAAACAATACCAAGGGAATTGTTTAAAATGGTTAATCAATAGTCCCAAGCTTTATTTTTCAGATATTACTAAAGTGTTTAGGGTAGAATTCCCCAAGATGATTAACTCTTATTAATTATGTGCATGCATAATTATAAGTATGTACTTAACATGAAAAAATTCTGCTCAAAGGATTAAAGTTTAACAAGATTCTTAAGAAATGAAATAGTATCCAATAAAGAGGTACGGGAAAACTATAATAATAAGTGTTATGATCACTATCTGTAATTTCTAATTTGAGATAAGAATTAACTCCCTTATAGAGAAATATTGTCTTTAGGTTGGCTTATAGTTTTATTTCAAGGATGTTTTAAAAATATTTTAGTTTTTCTACATGCACAAGTCCAAAATAAATGAAGAATATGTGAATTTGTTTCACATTGAAGAGGTCAGAATGAAGACATTGCAGTCAGTTGAACTATAATACCAAATAAATAGATATATTTCTCAGAGAAATAAGAATATACTCTCTACAGAGACTTAATCCTTTTGGACCAAGTTCTCCTTTCAGAACATTGCATTATAAATGTCTACTGCCTGCTCAGCACTTGTTCTGCCAGAAGTTAACTTTGAAAAATGTCCACAAACAAAATAGGCGATATGAAAGTCATAATCTGAGGAAGAGAAATGTGGTATTGATTAGAAACAAATGCTGGGAAAGATGCTTGCATGTGCAGACATTTGCCAGTATCTGCCTTTTTATAAGATCTGACCATTCTATTTTAAGGTCATGATCATCAGAGATCCTTAGCAGTGCTACTGGACAATCAGTAGAACCTTTAGTAAGTCAATTACAAATTAAATTCTAATAAGTGATCTCAAGGAGAAAAGCTATATTAACTTTATTGTCTAAAAAGAACTTTTCCCCAATTTCAAATCTCGCTTACAAAAACATAGGAAGAAGAAGAAATGACTTCATTTACCAAGATTTTTCATTTGTCTTGACAGGAGCCACTGAATTTCTTTTTCTTGCAGACACTGAAAATTCTCTTTAAAAAATGAAAAGGTACAGGAGAACAATGAGAATGAAATGCCACATTCTGACCTTGCTGCACACTCCATAAGAAAAATTTTTCAGATAAATTCCAAGCAACAACGGACACTGGATTTGCTTTCTTTAATAATAAGATTTTTCTTGACTTGTCACACTCCTGAATTTTTATTCTATTACCTTCCTTCAGGAGGGATATTAATGCTGGGCAAATATATCATACAGTCATTCACTGATAGTTGGGTGAAAGCCCTTTCTCT
Organism: Apteryx mantelli; assembly: GCF_036417845.1. Taxonomy (NCBI): domain Eukaryota; kingdom Metazoa; phylum Chordata; class Aves; order Apterygiformes; family Apterygidae; genus Apteryx; species Apteryx mantelli. Next base: position 55,755,581 of record NC_090020.1, read on the forward strand.
TTTAAAGTATATGCAGGTACAGATAGTTTAACATTATAAATTCAAAAGACCTTTTTCAAAGACTCTCTTTTAGGAAACAATGGAAATACCAGAGTAGATGCCTCATTGGCAAGAAAAGCTAGAATTTTAGTTGAGGATAATATTCTACATCAGTTTCTGAAATTGCTGTGCATTATTCCTGTGAAGTGTTAAAGTACTACAATACTTTTCCCAGAAATAACAGTATCATAGTGTCACTTAAAATAATCCACTGCATGTGGGAACCAATTTACTTATTTCCAATGCCAAGAGGAGTAGATAAAATCATGGCTAAAAATTTGTATTGTTTTTCAATCAATTTCAAATCCAAACTGAACACATTTAAATGCTATACTATCCTCTACTATGTGATCTAGACTGTAACAATATATTTATACAAATTTATATAGAACAGATAAAACCGGCTCTGTGAATGTTGTACCTTGGAATAAATGCTATTCATAAGACCACCCTCAGTTATGTTAACGTGTAAGCTGAGTTTCCATCTCAGCCTTTCTATATAAAACTGAAGTAAACTCACCAGTTCTGCTGATTTCTCAGCTTAGTTGGAAATCTAATGCCTTGGGTTTACTCCTGGAATATCCAGGAGAAAACATTAGCCCAGCTTGCAGGGCTTTTCTAGTCTGTGGGCACAGTTCTCTCTGACTCCATCCCGATTTACTTTCTGAGAGTGCCATAGTGTGCGGCTGGGAAATCAGTCTTCTGTCTTTTCCAACCCCTATGCCTAGTCCTCCTCCTGTGAAAATGAGGCACAGGAGGATGGAGATAGGGGAGGTCCATTCCGATAATGTAAGTGGAACTTATTACTGCAAAAAGACAGATAATGCCAAAGGACGTACAAACATGGATGCTAGGAGAAAAAGTGTTTCTGTTCTTTTTTTTAAGTTTATTTTTTCGCTTCTTATTTTCTCTGTTATTCTGGGAGAAGATCAAACAAAATTACCAACCTAAGCAAACCTTATTTCTTATTGACTATAAGGAAGAAAAGAGTTCTATTCAAGACTGTATGCAATAACTCCTCTGAAAATGGCAACTGTTCTTTATAATCTCTCCTTCTTCCTAATTCCTCCTCCAGATATCATACTTCCTGTCTCATCTGTTCCTAAACTGAAGCTGGCATAAACAGAGTTGAACCAGAAAAAAACATCCCGTTATAAAATGTTTTCCTCTTATATATATATTTTTTAAACAGGGAATAAAATATTTGGCATGTGTTCAAATAGATGTCTAGAAAAGGGTATATTTTTAAAGGAACTGCAAATTCCACCCATTTTCTTTAAACACATACAGATATACATATACGTATATAACTTCCTTTTTGACTTTGCAAGTCCAGGATTTTCTCTGGCAAAAACTCCTTCCACTGGTCTAATACAGAGCCAAAGAATAGACACAAGAACACTCTCATATGCAAAGAAATTAAGATTAAGAATTGATAGTTTAACAATTTCAACAGAACGGCAAAAAGCAGCTTTTCCCTCAGCAACCTATCGTAGATCTGCCAAGTAGTACATAACTCATATAGCAGAACATATCACAAAATATACACCAGTGCAAAAAAAAGAGAGGTATTGGTTTGTTCATACACAAATGTGAAGGGTATTTTTATGAAGTTTAACCAGCTACACTCAACTGTTACTCAGCTATGTCAGAACCAGAGATGAGAAAAGCTTGAAAAGCTGACACCTAAGTCAGTATGCAGTTATATGTCTCCATCTGTCTGTAATTGTCAGGACATGTCACAGTCCAAAACCAATGGATCATACATGCATGCATACATTTATAAATACACTGTGAATAAGATCCACAACAGCATTAATATTACGCAAGTGAAATGCAGGTGCCAGAGATGAGAGAATGGTCTGAAAAATCCTATGCAACTGCTGTAGACCCCTGAAGCACCTTAAGCATTTAACTCCTGTGGGAAAACTCCCTTGCTTGCCTAAGCTTCTGCTACAGTTGATTCCCAAGAGGTCTCACAACTTCAGTTCACTGACTGTGGAAGTGCCTATGCAAGGCTATTTGATATCTGGAATTTGATGGCAAAATTAATTTCATCTACTTTTTGACATTACAGTCAAGCTGGTCATACATGATCCTTTTGTAATCAAAGGAAGGAAGCAGACTTTTTATGATATGAATCTTCTGTTCTATTTCAGATGTCTACCATGGTGGGACATGAACTGTGCTCTAGCAGCACCCATTTCTTTCCAGTGACTATACAGGTATTCCTGAGAGTTTACTCAAAAAAAAAGACACCCCCCCCCTACATTGAACACAGACAGCAAAGTATCATCATTGAAACAGCCAAGAGTAAAAGAGTAGTTCAGGAACCAGTAGAAAAGGCTGCCAGTACAACACTAATATTCTATAGCTTTGTCACAAAAATCATAATCCGGTTTTAAATTTGCTGTATACATTATAGACATCTTCATTTGTTCAGATAAATATGAGTCCGAGCCTAAATCTCTGAATAGGACTTAATCTAAAAACCCATGAGATTGAGTTTAGCTTAAAATACATCTTGTGGAGAATCCAGTATTTATGGAATAGCCTATAGATTAGAAAGGAGGAAGTTCTGCTTATAAACAAACCTTAACTGGTCTGGTGACCTCTGAACCCAAACCTTTTGAGTCCCAGGACAATCTCAGAAAAAAAAAAAAGAAAAAAAAAAGAAGAATTCCTTTCTGTTGAAATGGGGGCGCTGGGCGAACAGAAGCCATGAGTTCAGTAGGAGAGGAGTCATTAGGGAACCTCATCATGTACTCTTGTGCTTAAAGCATTTTTGCAGGAGGACTCAGTCATGAAATTATGTTCCTGTGTTCCTGTGTTCCTGTCCCTGTGTTCTATATTCATTGAAAAAAAGAGAGGCACCCGAACCTGAGATAATTTTTTAAAAATTTTGTAATGGTCCATTGGGATGTAGCTATATTTTGCTCAAATTATAGCAGTTTCTCCTGTTTATACCAAGGTCATAAACTGCTTAAAAGAAAAGAGTTCTACAGTGGTGCAGATCAGAATGGGAAATTCAGAAGTGTTAATTGTGAGATAAGCTGGGATTTTTAAATCTAATTTGAATTTAAAAAATATTGCTGGGAAATAAATAATAGCATGAAGTTAAATAAGGTTAAATAATTAGCAACTGAATTGAAAAGACTTCCCAGACTCCCTCACAATTAGCTTACTGTCACATCTACTTAACAGTAGGTAATTTTTACCCACACATACCTTTTAATTCTCATCTGTGGCTTTTGGTGCACACAGTTTGAGAATAAGGGAGTGTGAGAGGCAACTGTAAGATGAAACATGCCTAGAAAAGCTATAGCAAGCAAGCCAATGGACAAGGGAATGTGAAAATGTATTTCTCAAACGAGGATATTCCCTTCTATCATTTAACTTTGCATCTTCTTGTTCCACAACCTCTAAATCACATTATCTTCCTGCACTCATTGGTAGAATAAAGAGTTCTTAAATTTATACATTACTTTTGAGTTTAATGTTCTACTTTTCATTTTGAGAGTTATGAAAGAAGAGGAGTAAAGTTTTGTTGAGAAAGAAAATGAAAGATATCCATTTATACTGTTATTTTTCTCTCTCAGATAATATATTGGCAATCAAATGCACGAAGTGCAGTTATTTTGATTTCTTAACAACATTATTAGTTATGCAGAGCCACAAAAGAATGTGTCAGAGCGTATTCTAAAGGACCCTGGGAACCTGAGTGTATTGAAAATCTAATGATTTTCAATTTCATAAATGTTGAACATTATGATGAGAGGTAAGAGACCATTCAGCTGACTTGGCTTATTAAAATATCATTTCTTGTACTTCAGACTTCTTGCTAAACATGTTAATAACTGCTTCTCATGAAAAATCTAGGAATGCTTTCTGCTGTAAAAGTAGGTACAGAAACTGTGAAATATAATTAAATTAGACTGGATAAGAGTTCTAGAAAATTATATTTTTTGAAAAAGTAATGTAATAGAGTACATGACATGAAATTATAACTAGTCGTTGAAATATAAAGATGTAGACATTGGCAGAAAAGACTAAAAAATTCTATGGCAATTCAAAAATACAGGCGAATTCATGTGGAAGATTTTGTTCATAAAAGTTAGGGAGCCACTGAGCCTATAAAAGTCTCTCTACTGATTCTTAGGGGAATCAGATCAAGTCCCTGGTGAGAGGTAGGTTAACCAACAGAGGTGAAATTTATGACCATAAAAAAGTGGGTTACTCCTTGTCGTAAGAAAAAAAGAAGAAATAAGAAGATAGTGATAGACCTAACTAAATTATATTTGGATTTTGTAATGGAGGTCTGTACAGTAGAAGACTGTAGGATAAAAAAGAAAAATAATAAAGAGAAGACAAGGAATGACATGGGAATGAAGCTGAGGAAATGGTTATAGTAAAACAATAACTTAGTACAGTGAGTATTAAAGTACAGTCAGGTCTATCATGGCCCAAAGCTACGCTATAAGTTACTACCACTAGTTCCATCCAGAACTAACACACTGACTAAGGCTGTAATTGTATGTATGTTATTTTAGAGTATTGCTTATTCTATTCTCTAAGTGTAGAAGAGGAAATCGAGATCAGCTGGAGTCTTATCTGTCTCTGAGAAAAGGTAATGAGGCCTGACTTTTCACTGTTGTGTGGCTGCACTGGTCATTTATACATGCAGAAGTATAATATACTCAGTGTCATGTGTCTGCACAGTCTTGAAAACCGTGCCATAAAATGGCATTGGTCTACATACAAGAACTAGTTTGCAGCTAGAAAACACAGATCAAAACTGTTTATCATAGAAGAGACATTTACTATCTCTTACCCACATAAAACAGATATCGGAAACTGAAGTCTAGAACTGATGACCAGTTCCATTCAGCCAGACCTTACTCCAAAGACCACATAAAGAGACATAATGACAGAAACACAGGGTGCAAAAATATTCTGCTCTTAGGACTTTTGTTTATGCCTCCTGTCAAACACACCAGTTCGCATTGCCACCACACAATTTTTGACACCTCTTGTACTGTGAGAAACAGTGAGCTCAGGCAATTGCTTCCACACAGAGGGACTGTTTTCTAACAGTCACACTTGTCTCAATTTCTATTCCAGCCACACCTCTGAAAAACACCTTATTTTAGCAACCTTTCTTTGACAGGAAGTATCACAAACATCTTCCTGATCCTTACACAGGTAGTTATTACCCTGTCTTTCAGTTGTTAGAGTCTGTGTAGATATCACGTTATAATTTTCTCTCATCATAACAGTCACTCTTCTCTCAGTCAGTGCTGGTAGATGCATCAAAAATCATGAATATGCCTTATCATGAATAAACTATTATGTTTGTTGAATAATAAAAGGTAGCATACTGCAAACAGACTGGCCACAATCAGTGAGAAACTCACCAGTTCCTTGACAAGAGCAACAATCTTAACTAAATAAATGAAAGAAAAAGGGTAAAGAAATTTCTTGTAAAATTAGGACAATAGACCATACTTTTAAAACCAAAACTGTGTCAGTAATGTCACTAACGTATTATAAACCAAATTCATGTGGTCCAAATTCAGTCTTGCTCTAATTCTGTTAAGGGCAATAAAATTATACCAGAGATTAATTTGCCTCATTAGGTCCTTTATTGTGATCACCTGAGACCTCACATTTTAATTGCAATACATGAAATTTTAATAAGTAGAGGTTGAGAGGAAACTGTGAACTTTCTAGACTACTTTGGGTATTTAAAAATTAAAAAGAGCATGTTCTTTTCATTTGATTTTTCAAAGTTAGGAGAGGAAAAGCAGTGAATCAGAGGTTCTGGATAATCATTGTTGGCCTCCGTCTTTTTATCTGACAAGCTGCTCAAGAAATTTGCTCTGGCTCTCCGAATGGAAGACAGCTTTTTTTCATACATTTCATATTCTTCAGTTGCTTTTTTCTAGTCAACAAGATTAAGTAATATACAGGCACATAGTAAGTACTACACCTAGGAAAGAGAAAACAAATGCATAAATGGAGAATAGCAGAGAAGGCAGCAGTTATGCAGAAAAAGCTCTGAAGTTTAAAGTGGATGTTGTATCATATTAAAAATATTAACAATGACATGCTGTGACATAGAAAGTAAATGTTATGCTGGTATATTTAAAGGGAACGTTGAATATGAAAGAAAGGATTATTCCTCCTTGCTCAGTTCTGGATTAATCTGAGCAGGTGTTTCCACTTTTGGCTCTCCAAAGTAAGAAATATGCATACAAACTGGAGAAAATTCACACGGTAAAAGATTAGAACATCTGATATATGGGAGAAAGCTGAAGGAACTGAGCTTGTTTCATCTACAGAAGAGAAAACTGGGAGATGGGGGAAGAATATTTCAGGTTTCCCAGTAGCTGGCAGTTATTGTAAGAAAAGGGTGTTAAGCATAATTTTCTTTCATAGAAATTTTTAAAAAATGATGAGGATATCCCATCAGGAAAATCTGCAATATTTGGAATTTTTTTCCAAATATTAATTTTTATTTCACTCATTCAAAAGACAGGATAGTATAATTATACTTTTTCATAGTACAATTATGCCTTTTAACTTAATGAGATTACATTTCAATTGTTAACAAATAATCTGATATTAACAATTTAAGACCTAACGTTTTCTCAAAGACTAAGCCAAACTGGAATACATACATAGGATGGGAGTTTGAAAGACTTTATATCCACCCAGAGTTTGCTGGAAAAGAGATCTAATGGTCTCTAATATGACGTGAAACTATAAGAGTTAGGGTAAAGTATTCCACAGTGCCTAACTTTATTTTTCTTAAGAATAACATTAGAAAAAAACAATAAACTGTTGCCTATGTTGTCTATGAGTAAATCACAGACTTATCACATGCAGTCTCAGCCCTGCCATGCTCTTGTAGGACTATGCTGTGTCAGCCTTTATTTTTCTGATACTCAGACCTTTGATCTCTCCCTTTCACTGCAATTCCTTAATATCTGTAGTACTATCTGATTTGGTTCCACAAATGCCACAGACAGGGGAATAATTATTTCCCTTTATCTCCTGCACTTTTTAAAGCAGTGTAGCATATGGTTAGCCTTCATCACTGCAAGGACGCACTGTTTACTCCTGTTCAGCTTTCTGTCCACCAGCACCCTTGGTCCTCTACTGCAGAGCTGCTTTCTGTCCAGCTGGTGACCAGCCCACATTGTTGCTGGAGAAATAACATCCCACATACAACATTTTACACTTCTCTGTGTTGAACTCCATGATGCTTCTGTCTGCCCATTCCTGCAATTTTCAGGTTTGGTTATGATTAAGACAGCAGATAATTTGTCAAATGTCAAATACCAATACTTTCATATCCATGAAAGAAAATTATGCTGATCACCCTTTTCTTATAATAACTACCAGCTACAGGAAAATCTGAAGTTTTCCTCCCCCACCTCCCAGTTTTCTGATAGGACACACCTTGGGGCACTGATTGAGTGTAAAGCTGAATCTTGTAATTCATCTGCTGATGTTATTGACTGCCCCAAGTTTTTCTGCTCAGCATCCTTGTATCTGTGAAGATACCTGTCTCTGTATCTGATTTAGTCATAGGCAAGCCAGACAGGACAATCTTACTACTATCTACTTACTACTATCAACTACAATCTACTCCTTAGTAGAACTGTTCCTATTTTAGTTTATAATTATCTCTGCATGCATACTTCTTTAAAGGCTCATACCTTTAAGGCTTTGGATCAAGGAACAACGTGCAAATCACTGATGAGTAAGCACAGTCTACTATGAATAATTTAATCCATGACATTTTTGATTCCTTAAATCTAAATATATAAGGACTCATAAAAGGCATCCTTCTCAGATGACAAATTATCATCTCAGTATAAAAAGATGATTCCTGTAACTCTAAGGAATCTGAGATTGTACTTTTATTGTACAGACTCCCTGACTTGCTCGGAATGAAAAGCAGAGTTAACTATGCTCCAAGTTACAATTTCCTGTCAATCCATCAGTTGGGATTAGTCATCTCACAGCAGTGTAAAGATTGTCTACTAGGAAATGTATTTTAGAAAGATGAGATCTTCTAAGAATGCAGTGATTGTGAGAAAAAAATATCTAATATATGATGACAGCTTCCTATGGAACAAGTAACCTTCAAGCCATCAGTGAAATTCACCCAAGATACATTTTCTTATTAGAAATCCTGTCCTGTCTGAATGCTATAGTGACTTTTTTTTCATAACTAAAGGATGTACTGTTATTTTTCTAGGATCAATATTGTCGATATAAGGAACCTGAAATCTACGGAGTCTCCCCATCATAATCATAGCTGTTTGTCCAGTTTTGATTGTAGATTCTTTCTACTATTAGGCATGCAGAGTTTGAGATGTGATATATTATTGACCAACTGAGTCTGAAAATGGAAGGTTAATCTTGTATTAGATTTGTTCAGGAATAATAGATATATTGCACCAGTTCCTGAGATTCCTTAGGCTACAGGCAGCACAAGAAGCAAGTTTTTTAAATGCACTTATGCTTCTCACATTCTATAGCTGTCCATCTGCACAACAATTGATATGGCATCTGCCAGTTTATGTTGTTTTATCATTTACCCAGCTGCTATTATAATCTAATGGATGTTTAAATCAAGAAATAAGTAAAGAATGGCATGCCTTGGGATGATTCCAGCGTGCATCTACTTAGAGCCACAAAAGTAGCATATACCTGGAGAATACCTAGAGCCCTGCACCATTATAAACCATGACTTAACTATTCCCCAAACCAACACTTTAAATTCTTCTAAACTGAGGATAGTTGTGAAATCTCATTTAATTTAGTGGGTGAAGGACCATGACATTAAAGTGTGTTTCACAGAGCAGTTTTCCCCTTTCTACACTCTATGGGATTTCTGTTTCTTCTTTTCCTTATACCTCCTTCCCCCTCTCAGCATCATGAGTAGCTTTTCTGCAAAACAAATGCCTTAAGTCTCATTTAAAAATTAAAGCAGCATCTGAAAAAAAAAAAAAGGATTTGCACTTATTTGTTGATCTTACTTCAATACTCCATTAAAAAAATTTTTTTTGAAATCTTCCCTTTAAAAATGTCTGTTCTATCCAGGTAATCATTATTCATTATCCCACTATCTTACTCTTGAGCCCCAGGTGTCATTGCAGACGTGAGACTGCACTGAATTAAAAAAGAACAAATTATTCTATTGTTTCCCCTGTATAATGTACCACACATTTTTATCTAAGTGAAGGTTTGAATCTGCTCTTGCTTATTCCTGCCAAGACTCACCAAAATCATATTGGGTTGGTGTAACTGAGTAGAATTTGGACCATTGGAACTCATCTGCTCTGGTTTCATCTGATCTAGGAAGTAGCTAAAATTTTTCATTACTGAGAAGCATCTAAAATAGACTATAAATCTAAGCAGAAAAGGTCATTCTTAACATGTTTCCTGATTTAAGCATCCAACAGATTAAAGAAGCAGCTGGGCATACTGAAAATATTTGTTGATATGCCAGAATAAAATGGATGCCACCTGAGCTCTAAAATAAATCTGTCTTTATTCCCAGGATCACTTCCCTCTGACCTCTAAAACGTAAAAGCTAGACAGATAATAATGAATTTTTGGTGATGTAGTTTCTCATTTTGAAGAGTACACTCAATCTGTTAAAATCTGATTTTCAGGAGACTATGAGGACTGATAGAAGTTCAGCTTCCTTTAAAGATCTTTTTGTCAGTACATTAGGAATAGGTAAGTCAGGCACAGAGTTGTTTTAAATATATGAAACTGCTACTCTGATGCTTTGTATCTTCCCTCTGTAGCTGGTTTTCCTCTTCGGGAATGTTCAGATGTTCCAGCAACATAAGTTCATGACAGTGATGTCTTTTAAGTATACACTAGTCAAGTTATAATTAGAATCACAAACAGAGGCATTTTAGTTTCTGCCTTACAATTTTAAAACAGTTTAGCAAATTAACAATGGAAACAAAGAGATTGCTTTCTATGGAAATTTATCTGATACATTTGAAAGCAGGCAATTTCTCACACAGACAAAAGTCTCAAAGATGAAATCATTACATTACCTTTAACATGAAGTCCAAAGTTTTAATTTGACTTGAACAATCATAAACAGCAAATACATCCTGTGACCAGATATCAGTTCTTGATCCTGAAAACCTACGGTCTGCATTTTGATACAACATTGTATCCTATTATTTGGTGAATAACTGATTTACATGATGATTTAAGCATTCTACACAGCAAAACAGAACCAATTATACTATACTACATCAAACTCTATGTACTTTAAACTCAGCTATAACTTGCACTGTGTTCTGATTTTGATCAACTTTTTCAAATAATGGCTTGCAAAGCAAAGCCAATACTGGTTCCATTTAAATTAGCAAAAGACTCTTTCTGCAGTGGTTAAAGTATTTATTTCTTTTAAATATTGTGAAAGCTATGAAAAGGCCAAATTTTACTAAATTAAATAAAAAGCTATCAATAAGTTAATAACAAAGGAGAGGAAAAAAAGAGAGAGAGAGAGAGAAAAAAAACCTTCAAAAAGACCATGAACAAAAAAGGAGTAATTGAAAGTGGAATCAATTTTTAGGGAATGCTGTACCACCTTCTGGCATTCATTCGTTATAAGAATGATCTCAGTTTAACTCAAACAAATGCTTCCATTGATAGTTGAAGTGACTGGAGGCCAGTGGAAAGGGAGAAAGAGATACAGATCAGATGAGTGGTAAGGGTAGGATTCAGCAAAAAACGATGGAGGTCAGGGCCTGAGAGGGGCCAAGATGCAACAAACAGGAAGAGGCAAGACTGGACTGGTGACAGCTTAGATCAGCTGGGGAGTGTGACAGAAGTGAACATGAGACCTTGTGAGGTGTCTTTTTGAGTCTCATCTTGTCCTTCCTATCAGGAACAGCAGTGAAATCTACTGATACATTGTCCTATCACCTCTCTCCCAGTATTGGCTGTTAAAGGATAACTTGCATGGCAGAGGTTCATGCAATAATTTAGAAGCCTTCAGTATTGGTAACTCATGTGGATGCACTTTTGCTGGAATTATTATAGATTCAATTCATTTGTTTTACAATACCCGCAAATTAAATGCCAAAAAGCCATTAAGTTGTTATTCCATATTCTGAAAAGTTCAAAGGCTGGTGGAAACCTCAGTTTTGTCCCTTTTTTGATATGTTTATGATTCAGTTTTTCATTACGCTGCCACACCATTTTCTTTTCACAGGACATTGTGACAAAATGACACAGTGTTGGAATGAATCTGAACTGTGCAGCAACAGAAGTTGTTGCCTGTAAATCCATTGCCTCATGTATAACAGACAAAGGAAGGTTTAGAATGAGTGAAAGATGTATCTCTGAAAGGGAAAAAGAATAATGTGTCCAGTTATGGCAGCTGAAAGTTTTCTCAGATGTATGGATCACTCCTTGCTGTACAGCTCCTAAGAGGAAACAGACAACCCTTTTAAATTAACTTTGTTTTCTGGTGATCATCAGTTGTAAGTTCCTTTTGCTCTTGGGGCAAATATTTTTTTGGAGGGAGAATGAATGTGCATGTGTACAAAGGTACCATATACTTTGTATGAACATTAGTTCCAAAATAACTTATAGTAAATTAGGAAAAAAAAAAGAAAGAAAGAAAAGGAAAAGGTAAGACAAAAGGGAAAAACAATCAGCTTTTTGTGGTGTGTTTGTGGGCATGTGCCTGAAGTCTACACAAATTGCTGTCCTTGTACAAATGAGCTCTGCATGTGCTTGACAGACAGAATGGATATTTTGCAGAAGCAGTAGCTAATTCATAGTGAAGAGTTGATGTACAGGGTCCCAGACTGCTTCTTATGAAATTAGTTATGTTGGAAATCAAAATCAGACTAAATGAGACATGGAAAGTGAAGAAAACCCAGGGGACTGTACAGATGCTATTACTGGCATAGCTAGTTTCTTCCATCTACCCTTCAGCGCATTGTATTCTCCTTCTCTCCTGGAGAAAATCAAATATGATCCAAAGAACTAAATATTCAAAAGGGACATCCAAAAGAGACTGCAAAAATCAGATGTACACTTCTTTGTGTGTGTACACATTCACATACCCCAGTGTTATAGTAGGCAATAAATATTTCAATATCTTTGGTATGATTCATTGCAAAATAATATTACAAATGACATCCTGCTTGATAGCTATTTTTGCCCTGCCATCTCACCATAGAAATGTGGTAAAGACATAATTTGCCTTATGGTGTACCCCTCTGAATATGAGTCTTGCTCACATTGACATGGATGCTTAATAGCGTACACTATGGTTAATCATATAGAAATTAGTAAGATTATTCATTGTAAACAGTTAAACGTAAGACTCAATTCTTACAAAGACTGTAAGTTAGTTTTTTTATATATATACATATAGAGGATTATTTCACTAATAAATAATTTTTATTAATAATTCTATGGAAAAGTGCTTGTGTTAGCATTTTTCAGCATTTATTTCTGAAATATATAAAAAATGCCTATTCCAAATTCTAAGCAATATTAACTGAGAATACAATCATACAAGATAAAATCACAAGCCCCTCTGCACCAGCAATCACTATCAAAAAATAAATATAAAATCCAAACTCAGAAGATATACTTCTACCCACAAATACTAGTTCTGACTAAGTACCGTCCATCCAAAAAGATCATCTCTATAAATTGCGATCAGCATTGATTGTTAACTACTTCAGAATACTTTGGAGTAATTAATACAGGTTGAAGAAGGATGTGAAAGGTTTGTGGGTGGCTCTTGGGGCCCTGCCCCAGCCTCTCCTTTCTGAAACAAAGAATATCTAGCTTCACTATCATTGCTAGCTGAATGTACTGAGAGTAGATGAACACGGTAACTGAAGTAGCTATCCTGAAGCTGAAGTATGGAGAATATCACAAGTTCAAATTCTTGTTTACACTTCTAAAGTAGTTGGTTTTGAATCCATTTAGCAAAACCAACATATGTATGTATGGCCATGAAACAATTTGTGATCATAAGATCAGCAGTTTCTGAAAGACAGAAAAACAAAGGTTTGTAAGAAGTGTTTAGAGTATTTTATTTAATGGCAACCATCTGAGTTACTCTTTTACCTTCATGAAGTATTGATTTGTATTTCACTAATGTACAAACCAGAATGGAGAACGTTCAAGCAGCAATACATTCTAATGTGCTTTCAGCATAAAATGCAAGGTAATTACACAGTTGAAAGTGTAACATAGAACATTTATTATTATGCATACACATGCAACTATGATACCCTCTTAATTTAGAGATTAATTCAGCATCCTGAAGCATGGGAACATTGTCACTGAATAGCTTACCTGAGAGTCTATGGTTTGCTCCAAAGATTGCTAAAAATTCTCAGGCAGTGCACTGTCATGTATGTGAATATACCAGCTGAGGATCTTGTTGATTTTTATTCTTTAAATTTCTGGAAACATCACTGCAATCCTGTGTCAGTCTCCCTGAGTATTCAAGTATGTTCAAGGCAGCTTTTTTCTTATTTATTAGGTTTGCAAGACTGTGAGTCTGTCTGTGTGGGTTGTTTTTTCTTTCTTATATGTAAATCTACATGCATACAAACATTGGGGAAAGGGAAATGTTTAAAAGGATGATTCTTTCAGAAGTATTTCAAATATATAAAAAAATGAAAGGGCTGCTAGGTTTTTTTATTATTATTATTTTCTTCTCTGCAGCAGAGCAAAATACTTACTGAATGAGAATCTTTTTTTTTTATTTCCTTAATGGGTTTTGGATCACAGATTCAGAGAGCAATGATGCAGCACGGAGTTTATTGAATATTCAGTAATTTTGTTGTCTTGTTGTTACTGAAAGTAACCTTTGAATTTCCCAGATGGCTGTATCACATGTGCACTAATTAAGACTGCTATTGTATTTTACATAGAAGACAATTAATTTGGGAGATAGCTCCTTCTGTAAAGAGAGCTAAGTGGAACAACCTGGAATACCTTCACCACAAAACTTTCGATTGACAATATTCAGTTTATGAAGAGAAGCAGTTATTTCTCCACTGTAGCTCTTATGTGGCCTTCTGCTCTGTGAGGAGAAAGCATCTACCTCAAAGTGGTAGATAATTCTGGAGTATCTGAACACAGCAAAAGTAATATCACTTCATAGTCCTATGCCACAAAATATATCTGATAATTCATATCATGACCTTAGCTTGCTTAGTTTTTCTTACTGTTGTTCTTTATTGTATTTTAAGGAACGATATAAAAAATAAATGTAAGGAGATCCTTGACATCGGGCACCAACAGTCTAGAAGGAAGAGTTCAAGGCAGAGGAGTTTGCTGTTGGAAGCTCTTAGAAAGTAGCTATTTTTGGTAAAATCTTCTCCACCTTTGATTGTCTATACACTAAATGATAGTTTCAAATGCTAATGTTGTCTGGTCTTTTATTGCATTAAATACTTTTCTGGCTATTATTTTATGTACTCTAAAATGCCTCAAAATTGCCTTGAAATGTTGTGTCTTTAATGATTTTTTTCTTCCTCTTGGCATTCATGACTGACTAGATATAGATTTTTCTTGTTTTTTTTTCCCCCCTCATTAATACATGAGTCTTTTCAAACAATTTCAGTACTGAAACTAAAATGAAGAAAAAACAAAAGTCGAATAGACAGAGATCTCTAATGGCAGAATCTCTTACGGTACAACAAAAAGCAGCTTTTGTCTAGTACAGATGTGATTATTCTGCAGTAACATTGAGCAAGCTTTTGTCCTACTATTTAGAACCAACTTTATGCTATATGTTTATAAAAGTATCATTGCTCTGCACTCACAGAGAAATACGTGAGGCTAAATGTTTCTACATGTTCCAGGCTGAAGCAGTTTAAGAAATATTTCCATTAGAGCTACTCATGTTCTTCTATGACATTCCTGGACCATTTCCTATAGTAAAAAAGATGTTTAGTGCTTTAAAGAGAGTTTCAGCTAAATGGAACCACTACAGTACAAATTATTTTTAAAACCAGGAAAATACATACTTTTCCCCCAAGTTTTGTTGAAAAAGCTTGAGCCATGTAAAAGGAGTGACTGAACAGGGACCATGGAGGTTTAATTCATTCTATTAGGCACTGTAAATTCTGTACTTTGAAGTAATTGAAAGAAAATACACATTATTTTCTGGACAGAGCTGTGGAAATGACTGGGTTTTCAGCTTACCAGCCAAGCAAAAAGAACACATTTTAGATCTATCCAAAAAGTGCTTTGGTTTTCTCAGAGAAATTAAAGTTCAGGAACAAAATATCATGCTGACATATGTTTTGTCTTCAAAAACAGTTTGCATTTAGTGTGAGTATTGCATTTCTAATAAAACTTCTTAGAAATAAGGGGAGGGAAAATAAAGTTTTTTTCAGTTTTAGAAAGGCTTTTCTTTTAGTCCTACATAATTTCATAATTTCATTATACTGAATGAATGTGTCCTATTTCTGAAATTATTTCTGTTTAGTTTTTATATTGAAAAGAAAGTCACTTAAGGTCAACCAATCTAGACCAAAAAAAAAGATCTGCTATGATGAGCAATTTAGGTCTTTGGAGAATATTGATGGAAGAAAGTCTCAGTTCTAGAGCTGTTTTTCTTGGCATACACTGGGAAAGATGATAAATATTTCTGCCTAAAATGGAGTGGAGCACAGCATAGTAATTAGATGATTGTGTACTTAGCCTTTTTTCTTCTAAAATAAGTTTGCCCTTAAGCTCAACAGATAGCAAAACATTCTCAAGAAAGTCTCTTCCTATTAATGTGCTCTCCACAGTAAACCAATATAAGCTGTTTGTCCAAAATAAGCCCCATCAATTGGTTTCTGGGCATATTTCAGGTGTCATCAATCAAAAGAAATGTTAATGAGGAGAGTACTGCTAGAAATAATGTCTTCATAATTTATCACTTTTTAATTAAATGAATTATAAAATATCTTCTTTTTTAATACTTCATAAGTCTTCAACCTTATTGTTTAGAAGGTGTTTCCTGAATTAACAAAAACCAAACCAAAACAACAAAAAAAACCCTCAAATAACTAACTACAGAGCATTCAGACTAGTGAAAGACAAGATACTTTATAAAAGGTTAGTCTGATTTTATCTGTTCGCACCTGAAATGAAGTAGAGATAAGACTTCCTAATGATCAGCAGGTATAGGAATAGCTATCAGGTAGACAGAACTACATGTAAAAGTGTAAAAATATGGCCAGTGATTTTCATTGTTTAAGCTGATACTGGCTTTAAGTTTTGTACTAAAAAGGAAAATTATGACTGATAAAATTGCGTGGAAATAAAACTTGCAAAAAACTTGCTACTTCTTAATTGGTTCAATCACTTCTCATTCGGTTCAATCAAAACCAAAACATACATCCATAATTAAAGTCAGCTATTATTGCAAGCAGAATTTTAGGAGTTCCAATATGTAATAGTTAAAGCAAACTTCACTAAAAACTGTAATGTAAATATGTGATACCTTGAATGAAATGATGTACCAAATAATTTAACTCATAATTTATTCCCTCTTGAAAGAGGGAATTAGAGCTAAAAGTCTCCTATATCAAAGATAAAGAGTTAAGGATTTTAGGTTAAAAAGAAAATAAAATGGACAGAAATATGATATCTTCCATATTTAAAATACAAAAATAACCTCTAAAGGCAATAGACAAAAATTGATGAAAACTAAACACATACAATGTTTATTTTGAGTTTTCTTTCATTTTGGTAAAAAATACATACATACTTAATCTTATGTCTCACCTGAAACTTTTTTTAAGTCTCATCTCACATTTTTAATGACTGGGAATTAATGCCCCAGAATATGCATTACACAATTCACATTTCCAGAAAGATTAATGCATCAAGGTTCAAGTTTATCAATTTAAGATAGATATGAGGTCTCTCTGAAAATGTTTATATTACAAAGATTATAATAAAAGTGGACTTTCTAGTTTTTAATGCGTTTGAGAGAAAGAATTGGTTTGTAGAGCTTTTTGCCCTGTTTTGTTTCTTTCTTAATTATAAGGATTGTAAAAGGAGAAAGTTTAAGGTGACTTTCTACTGGCATTTAATGGCCAAACTTTCACAGATTTTACAATGTTTAAGTTTCCCTATTTTTCAGTGGGTGCTAGAAAGTATAGGAATGAACAGTTTTTTCTTTGCAATACATGGCAAAGTTATTTTAAATTGCACATATTTAGTAATCCTTGTATTTACAGAAGCCATCCCTTTAGGCAGAGGGAGGCAACAGAACAAGTATGTTGGTGTATGAGCATATGTAATATTGTACGTATATAAGTCAAAGCAAGAGGTAAAAATTGTAAACCTTAGATGAGTTTGGGTATGATGCAATAAATGTTACTTAAAAAGTATGCATAGGTGACCTTAAGCATCTCAGCATAGAAATTAGAATCAATAGTATAATGCTTCAAACCAGCAGTACGTTAGCTGGCTTAGTAAAAAGCAGAAACAAACTGAAGAAAAGTCTTCATAAAGAATATCTTCCACATACAGATCCCTTGTCATACATTTTTCAGTGATTACCTTGTTGATGCTATGATAGAAATTGTCTTACTTATTTTCCAGCCAGATGGACACATACATTATTAAGGAATCACACTCTTATGCTGACTATGGTTACAAAACTATTATCCTCTTTGCTTTTATGTTATATTCAATGAGATTATTGGTTGATAAACCAGCCATGTCATAATGTCGGCTTCAGCTTATTAATATCAAGGCCTCATAATTTAGTTCTAATTATGACTCCTAGAAAATCACACCACAAAAGAAATCCCTTAGAATGACATATCCTGTGTAAATGTAATAATGTTAAAGGATTTGTTTTAGCATGAAATCTACATATCGGCTTCCCATTTTCAAGAGTATGGATTGAATTATGATCACCATGTTGATGATGCCTAACTTTAACATTGAATTTTACTGGATTTACTCTGTTGTTCCCAGACATTGCGTGGTAGAATTCAAGGAGTAAAAGCAGTTAAGCATGCAAAATTACAGTGGCATGTATGAAGTGAGAACTGATGAAAAGAACACATTGGTATCACTCATCTTACATTTGTGAAGAAGACTTGGAAACAAAATTTCCTTCCAGTGAGAACTGTCACTGAAATAGTAAAGCAGCTGTGTTTGTTCAATTTCAATCTGAGGCTGATCCCAGGATCCCAGGCCCACTGGACACAGCTTTCACCTTCAGTTTGATTTTAATGGTCCACAACATTCTGTTGAAGTCAGAGGGATTCTGACAAAAACTATTAGATTTTTTTTTCATTCTTATGTTTTGCAATGGTTGAAATGGGAATATGTAACTGATAATATGTCTTTGGAGAGGAAGGCTGGAAACCACCAGTATCCACAAGAATAATCTTTTAAATTGGTCTTTCTTTTGTTGTTTGTTTTTGTTCCATGTCATAAATAGCATATAGAGTTATATATGTCAAAAGAGAAAAGAATGAGAACTCCTAGTATCTGGAAGAATCAAAAACAAAACAAACAAGAAATCCTCAAGAACTCTGTTTTTCCCTTTCTTTCTTTCCTTCAGTAAGGTTTTTATTTTATTAAAATTTATTTTATCAGAATAAAAATACTGGTTTAGAACTTACTTCCATTTTCATTCTGTTATTCCTCTGCTTACAGTCAATATTCACTAATATTTACTAAACGTGCAACGTTTTAAGGGCAAGGATGCCATGATTGCTGAAAAGAATTTTTTAAAAGGATTGTGAAAATTCCCTTAGATTGGATTCATGTACACAGAAGAGAGCTGGACTATGACTGATTTAACTCATTTATTAAAATGTTAGGCATCTGCTCTAATTTAGTCATCTAGACATCCTCTGTAGCCATTGGAAAGACAATTCTAGAGGATGATTTATTTCATCTATCCAGAAAGGGACAAAAGTGTCCTTTGCATTTACATCTTCCAGTAACTACTCAAGTTATCTAAAAAAAATAGTTGAAGATAGATGTTTGCTAAAGATGACTAAAAATAGGAGAGATTAAATCTTATGTTTTCACAAATTCATATCTTCAAATTATTTAATTAATTACTTACTTCTTTAATTACAGTAATTACTGTACTGTTCCTGGTTCCCTAAAATTAGGCTCATGCTTGGGCATTAAATGCTGTACAGAACATCTGATGTGATGAAATGATTTGGCCCATCCCTTAGGGTATCAACATGAAGATGGGAAATGTACTAGACGTTTTACTATACTGAAAGATCATATATACTATATTCAAAGATCAGATATTGATTTCTAGAGGAGAGGTCCATTTTGGAAACTACACGTGGGATACAGCTTTATCTTTCCCGAAGTTAATATTAAACAGGAAAAACCCTCATTGACTCAGTGGAGGCACAATTTCACTCACAGGAACAAGAACAACAACAACAACAAAAACAGGGCAGAAATCTTCTGTTTGGATTAGTTTACTTTTCTAATGACTTTACCAGCAGAATTTAATTAAAGTAAAATTTTCCTCAGAGAACAGAAGTATGTTATACTTCACTGAAGTGAGAGCTCTGACGAAAGACAACATCCATGAGCACTCCTAAACAAATAAATGTAGCATGTGACTTCCACTATGTGGCTTACATTAATTCAATTTATCTCAACAAACATCAGTACCTTGCAATACAGCAGAAACCACAGCAGAAACATGGACTAGACAAGCATAAATACATAAGAATTATGGCTCTCCTGAAAGAATAAAAAGTTTTTCCCAAATTTTGACAGTTTCCCTGACACAAACAGAATTTGAGTGGCTCAAGAGCAATGTCTGTTTAAACATAAGGCAAGGATGATTCAAGTGTATTTGTGGCTCAGATTTAACAGCTCACACAGCTGTAGTTGTCTTTCATTTTTATGGCTCTTAGTTATTAAAACTCATTTTCCTTGCTGATTCACCTCAGTGTGGTTCATTTAGTTAAATCAATTTTTTTTTTCAAAATCTGAACAGTTAATCCAGTTTGTTTTCAAAGTACTTTCAAGTTTAATGTTGTCACAAAACCTCAATACTAAAGAAGTGTGATTGATCAAGTCACATCCATGCTGCTGCTGTTCTGCAGTATGATCATAACACGCTTAGCATAGAATTTTGATCAGGACACAGTATTACTGACAATGATACAGTGTCAGGACTATGTCAAAGAATACTTTATCAAAAAATACATCAAAATAACTTTGTATGAGAAAGCCTTTACAACAGAAAATCAATATTGTAGACTGAAACACTCTCTTTTGACAACAAGGTTAATCTAGCTAGACTGCTCTTCCAGTTTTGCCCGTTCAGATGGACCAATGAGGTCGTTCAACTCCTTCCCTGCAAAAACCTTCCCTGCCAAATTGAAATCTAGCTGCCTGGAAGGTGGTGACTTCCAATTCTTCAAGTGTACCTCTAGACTCCTGCACTGTATGATGAATCACTATAGAGGATTCAGAACTGCCATAATAAACGTCACTTGTGTCATACCAATATACAGACTGCATATGGATCAATATACAGTCAATATACACTGACTATTCATATAAGTTTCCTGATGTTTTTCTCCATGCACTGATGGAGAAAGTCACATACCAGAAGCATGTAGTGTCCTTCCCAAAGTAGCAACAAGTCTCAGAACAGAACTCGCACCTTCTCCCCACTCACTGCTGCATCCCATGTCTCGCTACTGTCCCAGGTATCTAGCCAATGCCAACCAAAAGGAAGCTTAAAAAGATCTTTCTTAAAAATTAGACAACAGCAACAAAATACTAAAAGCAAAAGCTGACAGCATAGCCACAAGGTAAACCTGCCCTGTGATTAAAAGTATTCAATGACATTGGCTGAACTCCAAGTTTATATGAGGTATACTTCTTTAACTACACTTAAAAAAAGTTAATAACTAAAGTAGCACATATTAACTACTTTTATCACTTCGGACATTAAACTATTGTAAATAAATGTTATATTTCTTCACAATAATTTAAGCTGATCTCCAAAGTTGTTTAAATAGGAATTGAAAGGTTACACAATAATCTTGGAGGAGGAAACATTTTAAAGGAATTTAATTAACATATAACAATAGCAACTTTCACTAAATATATTTTAAAAATCTGATTGCTAGGAGACTGACCTTTTATTTTGTATGGGATTTTTTCTCAAGTCAATTAGGAGCAATAGCCACTTGTATCTGAAATGAGAAAAATGACATTTTGTCCAAATGTGCATTTTTAAAACTTTTTTTTTCTCTAAAAGTTTTAACAATTACACAGAACTAAACTCCTTTAGAAATGAGAATTGTGGCTTAGTAATAAAAATGTGTAATTAAATCATTCCCAAGGGGAAAATGTCCTCACATAGATATACTAGCAGACAATTAGGTCTTATGTCCAAGAAAGCAAGACTTCCATAGACTTCTGGTGACAAAAAATGGGAGAAAGAATCATTATAGACTTTATAAATAAAATAGTTCTATAATACTAATAAAATAGGAAAATATTAATATCCCATTTTTTCCTCCTGTAGGGTTGCATTTCTTTATTTTGCTATGTATGAAATAATTAATACATTTCAGTTAGGTATCATGAACATAATATTATAATGTCAATAATTTTGATTTACTGATCTGTGCTTCTTTCAGTCAAGTGCCATAGTTAGCCAGGACTGTACAAGAGAATTTGAAAGCCAACACAGATAATGTTGTACTCATCATTATCGTTGGACCTGAATTGTTCACAAGGACTGATTTCCTATTACTTTACATCTACATCAATTCTCTATTTCCATCTTAGGGGATAAATGAGAAGTGGAGAACATTAAGACATGAAATAAAAACATGGAATAAGCCTTAAGATTTATTTCTCAGCTACTTCCACAGAAATAGCTGTCAGAGCTATCACATAGATGACATGAACAGGGACAGCCCTGTGGCATAGTATAACTTTTAACTATTACTCTTACAATGCCCACCTTCATAATTATCTTTTTTAAAATTATCTGTATAGAAACGCCCTGAAAAGCTCCTTCTGGTCCCACAATGTATTTCCACAGTATCCTGTGCTCCAGTAATTCCTGTAGGAAGGCTGCATTCAGCTAAACCTATCTTACGCTGCAGTTTCTTGACAGCTGCTCAAACCACAGTTATTCTCAAGGTCAGGCTAATCTGTCAGTCTCAGGCATTGGGAAATGTATCATATCTGACTGAAGAACTTATTTTATTACATTGTTCTCAGCTCTAGAGGTATATTGCTGTAGTGCAGACACACACTTCCCCCAAATCACTTATCTATTATCCTAACTATTTCAGAACTGCAATCTCTTTGAATTCAAAGGCACAAGACGCCTTTTCCTGAAATACGTCATTTCCTCACCCAGACCTTTTCAGTTAATGTTACCGAAAGAGGAACTTCTAAATGCATTCAGCCAATTAATGTGCCATTTTGAAAGCAAATGTTTGCTTTTAATTTATTAGCACATGCTGATGTAAAAATGAGAGAGGAAAAAAAATCAATTACAGGCCCTCTGAGCACAATAGTTAGAAATATTTACACACTTTTCCCAAACATGTTAGGTATTCAGATGCCATCAGTGTGAAAACCGCTCTGAATTGCAGTCACTGTGTTGAATATTTGTAGCTTATAAATAAAATCTTAAATATCTCTATATTAATGGGACTGATATTGTCAGACGGCATCATTCAGTAGCATAATTTAATCTCTTATTTAGTGATTTAGCTCCTAGAAACATGACCATGCCTCACAAACAGAAGTTTTGTTACTGAAGTAAATAAAATATTTATTTTCATTGTACCATCTTTTTATTCAGTTAATTTGCAATTCACTTTGAAAAAGCTTTGACCATGGCAAAAATATCATATCTAAGTTGGGTCAATGTGTTATGCCCATTTAGTAGTAATTGCTGTTGAATTTTTTGTTTGGAAGTTATTTCACTCAATCTCGAAAACATACATCTCAAATACGATAAAAAGAAGATAAGGAAAATCCCAGGTTGCTTTTATGCTCAGAGTCATTCTAATCACAAGATTTGAAGCAGTTCATATGTTAGCCCCTAAGTCAAACTCAAAGGGTCTTTGGGATTGTTTTTCCCTACACTAGCACTGGAGCTCACCTGCTGGAATCATCGTATGAAATTACATATAATCAGCTCTTTAGCATTGCAGGGTGCTGCTGACATTGATGCCACTTCTTTTTCTTCGGTTCTCTTTCCTTGGTAATCAGGTTGTTCTTTTCTTTATTCCTCTCTCCCTCCTGCAAAGGCTGGCTCAAAATGCCACAGTCATTGGGATGAATGCAGGAATGGCCAGAAAGCCATTTTACTGACCAGGCAGGATTAGGCCATTCCTGTGGGCCACTCTTTACACAGGCCTGTGAGCTGTCCAAATGACAGTGGCCTATACAAATTTAGCAAAAGAATATACAAGTAAGAGAAAGAAATGTGTAGAGTTATGGTGCCTCTGATGAATTTTCCATTAAAGAGATTACTTTCTCCAACAGGTAGCAAGAAAAGAGAAAGAGAAACATCAAGCACAGCAACTGTTACACCACGTGGTGGAGCAACCAGGACAGCAGAAATAAGTTACAACTGGCTAAATAATTTCCCTTTTCTCGAGGCTTATGACTAAACCTCAATAAACCCATATTGCTTGGATATGCCTCAGAATTAGAGGCCAAGATAAAGTCCATTTGAACATGCAGTTCAGAATATCTTAGCCAAATAGTGATACTTTATGTGCTCAGTAATGAACTATCCTTTGGCTCTGCAACATGAGAAAACTTATTAAAATCTGGTTCTTGACAAATAACTGCAGCAAGTTTTGCTTTTCTATTCAAACATCTCCAACACTTCTGATTTTTGCAGAGAACAGCTAGTATAAGATTTCTGTAGCACTGCCAATGTATTAGCTGACGCTGACGAAAAAACAAGAGAGAGGAAAAGGGAATGGGTTCCCAAACAAAAGCCCTTTGAACAAAATGCAAAAAAAAAGAAAAAAGAAAAAATGTAATAAATATGGAAAGAGAAATGTTTGTAGGATGTGGATAGAAATGTACAAATAAAATTCAGGGTCCACTTCAAAGAACTTCTTTACATTCTTCTGCTCTCCTAATTACGAAAAATTAAGCATTAAAAGAAAATGTTTGCAAAGTGTAACAATGCTGTATACTTTTAAAATCCTGGTTGTTATATGTACGACATATATAAACAAAGTACAGACATCATAAGTATGGCTTTAAATAAGCTTATTGAATTAACAGCCATAACTTCCTTCTAAATTTTTTATAATCCCAAATTTAGATAATTCAGGATTTTTGACAATCTGAAAAAAATTCTGATATTCTTTACGACCTGCCCAAAAATTGTTTATTTCATTTTGTTTACAAACAAAAGATAGTATTCACATTCACATTCTAGTATTCACCTAACATTGTAAGTCTGATAAACAGAATTTATATTTACAGTTTGTTTTACATTGTTCTTTGCATATAGCCAGTGTAGGAAAATTAAAATGCACTCAGCCAAATAGCGTTCTCTGTGTAAATGAACTGAAGGAAATCAAACCGGGTTGTTGATTTGGGTTTTCTTTTTAATGTAACCTCTTAGAAAGAGCTCATCTAATGAGTCAGAGAACTTAGTCATGTCTCAGATGCCAAGTTTTCATCAAAGAACAAATCTAACAAAAAGGCCTTTGGCTAAATTGAGTTTTTGGGTTGCAGGCTGTTTGCTATTGCTCTTTTCAGTCTGAACTTTGCAAATCTTGCCTTGAGCAGCAGTTTGCAATTCCCATAAACAGTCTGTAACTGTGCTCACAGTGCAGCTTTTCCAGGAAACACAAGAGTGTGTGGAGGGGGAGGTCAAGAATGATTGACTGTGCTTACAAGTAGGTTTTGGTCATCAAGTTCCCTGGGATTTAGTATTTTAACTATGATTAGGTTCTTGTTGTTGTTGTTGTTGTTGTTTTTATAAAGAAAAAGTCTGTTTAATGTTCTCAGTGCCTAAGGGTAGACTTTTAAAGATGAGCATCCAATCTGCATCAACAGTGTAGGAAAACAGAAAAAAGCACAATCAGAAAATGGAAGCATATAAAGCACTCTTCCGAATCACGACCACGTCTTCCTGAAAAAATCATATATGTTCTTAATGTTCACATGTGAAGAGTCATATAATTTGATTTATTGAAACAATAAATTCATCAGCTGTTCGTAGAAGTGAAGATTTTCAAATATACATTTCTGAATAAGCCACTCCCAAGAAATGTAAAACCGGTCACATGAAACCAGTCAGCTAAACTTAACAGGTTAACTCAGAAGGGCTCCAGATCTTCTGGATCCTTTCAAAAGTCAGAAGAATCCGTACAGAACTCAAGATCAAATTTGACAGAGAAGGTGCCTTTCCACACATGTAGTCCTGAGGAAATCAGGAGTTAAGTAGCCCTTTATAGGTCAAAGCTTATTGTTAGTAGAAGGTAAACTAGGAATATGTCTGACCTACGAGAGTAGCTCATTGTGAGCATTTTGCCATATGAAGACAGACAAAGCACAGCACAGCTCCAGTCTCAGACACTCTTCTGCAGCCTCCTGGGTCTTATAAAAACCTGACAGACCAGAAGCCCTTAGGAGGAGAATAAACAAGGAGACAAGAGTTCACATTTTCCTCCTCTTCCCTAGCACAGCACATAAGCAATAGAAAGCCAGGTTCACTCCATAATATATATATATGAGCAATACTACACAATATAACCTTGACAAAGAATAGGAAATTGGACTATCATATCACGAGCTTAATCTTTCAATTCTAGAAAGCATTTGAATACCTCGTTCTCTGTAAGTCTCTGTCCTGATCATTATCCAAACAATAGCTGAAGATGAAAACTAATTTCCTCAATCCCAAATCCAAGAGGTTCCTGAACTTGTAAGTACTCTTCTGCAGTTAACTGGAGTATGATTTAATCTTTATGCTCTGTTAAACAGTGAACAAATCTTCATATTTTTAAGGAGTCTTTTACATCAACAAAGATATCAAAAAGATTGAACTGCATGATTGGAAAGCAATGTAAAGAACTGGATTTAGATGTTTCTGGTGTATTATATTATTACCAGTTAAAAAGTAATTACATAATGATTTTCATTATATTAAACATACTATTCATGCTTAGGTGTGTATTTAATATGTTAAAATGTTATCAAATTTTGTACATAAATGCATATTTGCTGTATATAATTTTGCATGCAATACCAGTTGCACATATAAAATGGTAGTTCCATAGATATATGGTATTGTGATAATTTTGGTTGATGGCATAATTTCAGTTGTCTTTTCTCCGTCAATCTTATTTTGGTATACAAAGTGCTAAGAACATTAATTACTTATTACCAGTATTAGCTTTAAATTAAGATTATATCATGCAGAAGTGTTACTATCACCTTCCACTTGACTTATTTCATAATATCCGTTTAATTTATTTCAGAACTCTGTCAAAAAATGAAACTAACTATTTAGGAAGGCAGATGCTTATTAAAACCCTGATAGTGGTACCCTTTGAGGTTGATATTTATTCAGATTTTGGAATAAATTTTCTGAAACATTAGTCATAGATGCTTGGGGAAAGGAATATAACCATTTCTCCATTCTTTATGAAGAGTTACTGATACAGTATATACAAAAATATCTTTTTCAGCACTATTCTTATACATTCACTTAAGAATCTATTTTTATTTACAGTACAAATCTGTTCATATTTTGAAGATGCATAAAGGCCAAGTTACAGTCACGGTGCACAGACATATACATGCCAATGTAGATTAGTTACTTCAATTATTTCAGTTTGGGTATTTCTTAATACACACAAGCCCATTAACATGTATTTCTTGCTAGTGAGGGTAATAAGTTGCTCCAACAGCAGTAATTCTTTCTGTGAATAATGATGATAGTCCATACAAAAAGTTTGGACAAACACACACAAGTGCCTGGACACTTAACTGAAACTCTTCTGGGGTTGCTTTTCTGCTATCATTGAAAACACACACTTTCACTTTTCAAAAACTTTCTGTCCTCTTGGTAATACCCAATTGGGTGAATTAGGATATTTCAGAAACCATCTCAGGTCTTGGTCCTATTCAGCACCACTGACCACTATCATGGTGCTGGGCTGGCAAAGTCCAGGGAAAGAGGTAGACTCTGATTCTGAACCAACTAAAAACCCCTTTCATCCTAGGAAACTTTTTATTACCATGTCCTGTTAGCCAGACCTACACTACCAGAAATCAGAATTAACCTGAAGCTGAATTTGTTTTAAAATGGCAGAGTGTATGGGACTTCACATTACTTATGTCAGGCCATTCTTAAAAAAAGAAACAATGCAAAAAAATTCTATTTTTCAGCATGATGTATACATGTAAACCAGCTAAGATAAATGCTTCTACTTAGTTCAGTGGATTCTTTGGCTCTGGCTCACTGGCTTTCCCAAGACTATTTACTGTGGCATTTTAAAATATTATCCACTTTATATTCCTCTAAATCATTTGGTTACCAGAAGATGGTCTCTGAATAGGAAAAAAAAATACTTCAGTTGTGTATTTTAGGAAAAAATCATTAGAAAATGCAAAGGATCATGGAAACAGCAATAACAATGTCATAATACATAACTGTCACTAAACTGACAAGTAATACCTTATGTGACAGGTATTTACTGCTGATAAACGACAGTTCTCCCTGAATTCAGAGGGAGCTAAGGGTGCTCAGCACCTATTAAAAATCAGACCATGCTTATTTTACTTACTCTGCAAAATTCACAATCCTTTGTTCTGAAAAAGTCTCATTAATTTTCTCTTTCGTCACTGGCTAAGTTTCCCAGAAAACTGTTTTCTCCAACAGAAGTGGTTTACATAGTAGGGAATAAATGACTATGATGTTTCTATTGAATTCTTCATTAGTTGAACAAGATTAATAAGAAATAACAGTAAGAAGAAAATTCTTTATTGTATTTCATCTTTTATAACCTGAGGATAATGATCAATAGTGGTTTAACACTACTGTCAAAAATTGATGCTGTGCTACAAGTGCAAATATACTGCAATTTTTAAACTTTGCCAAATAAAAACATGCAGAGATTTTTGGGTTTTTTTCCTTTTCCTTTGACTTAGTAACAGTTTTAGTAGGTCAAATCCTCTGTGCTAATATACCCAATGAAAAAAATTTCCTTGTTATTGGGTCACATCCTTAAACAGTATTAGATGCACCTACCATATGCATCCACTGTTTGAACCACTATAATTTGTTTTGGAATTACACTGAAAAAGGAAACTCTATACAATAAACTTGGTATCGATTTCACATAGAATTACACGTACTGTATTCTTTCGGGAACAAAAAAATACTGTAGATTGTTATGTTATCATAACACATCTGCATTTCTGATAATGAAATTTCTTTTCAAAAAGATATTGTGGACAGATTATAGTATTTCTGGAAGCACACTAAATTTTTAGAGTAAATGCTGTTAATTCTATTTATCAGAAGAAAATATAAATATACTAACAATAATTTTAATATAATGTGTTCACATGAGCTTTTATACCATGAATTCAGGTCAAGTTTCTCAAATTTTCACACATAAAGCCTGCTTCCTGTCAGCAGCTAGTAGTTAACTGATCTGTATCCAATATAACAATAAAATAGGGCGAGAAAATGTTTCATTTGCTTTGTAAATCTGCTGTATTGCTCTGCTTTTAGAAATAATGAATCAATAAACATGCACGGCAACAATAAAAAATTTCAACTTTTCATCACGCAAAATATAATCTAGTAACACAGACCAAGAACAAACATCATAATATGAATTGAAACTAAATCCCCAGGGATTTCAAATTTGAAATCTCCAAGCAGTTTAAAATAGAACATTTACAATTAAAACCTGCCACAAAACTATTTATGTTCTCAAAATATGGGATTTCCCTCTTCCCTCCAGTAACCAGGCAGTCACCCACCCTCCTTGTCATTATGCCCTTTCTTAACATTTGTAACGCTTACCATTGCCGGTTACTGAAAGACCCCAGTGCACTGGACAAGAGGATGCACTTTAGCTTTTTAATTGGTAGCTACATCTTCTAACCTAGCACCAAGTTTATGCCTGGCAAACAGAAGTCAGACTGATTGTTTAATATATAACCAGGCAAAGATATTCAAATTTGAGCTGTAAGTGCATATCTGTACAACTTCTGTGAGTGGAAGCGCTGAGTTGCAACAAATGTATTCTTGGATTGTTGGCATCCACATTGATGTTGCACATTCAAATCTGAAAACAAGCTGAAAAAATAATAACTTCTTTTCTTACAGCTTAGTGAATTTCGAGAACACTCAATGCATTTCAGCTTTTCAGCATGTTGAAATTCTTCATTTTTTCTTACTTAATTTGTGGGGCTTTTTCTGATATTAGTTTTCGCATTACGAAAATCATTACACTTGCATAGATGCTATTGATAGTCACACAGATGTGCTACCTAAATCAAACAATAATATATTTAATCAAAAAACTGTACAGTACATGAAAATGATATTTTCAATGCAAATCACATTTTGGCAGGGCTTTTTTGTGGGTTTCTTTGCTGGTTTGTTTCGGAAGGGGGAATTAAGGACAGGCAGTGTATGGACAACTGCTATTTCAGCGAGTTGAATTGAGTGTAAAACTAAATGGGGAAAAAAGACTGAAGACGCATCAAAAGTAAAGAGTGGTAGAGAATTCAGCAATTTTTGAATATTATCAGAAAAAAATGGTATATCATAGAGAACCACCATCATGCTGAATTGGTTAAAAAACAGCGTTTCCAAAGTTGTCAGTTACAAAAAAGTATTTAACACACTTTGTATTTTTGTTGAAGTATTCTTCAAAAGCAAATTTTCATCTCTACAAAAGTATGAAAAATATTTGCTTGTGATGATTCTATTACAAGTCTGTTTGAATTTTCTTAAATTCATAAGTGAAAGTTACCTATTAACTGACTTAGTAAACACAGTGTCTTGGCTTGCATATTTATAACTGTTACTCACAATAGCTCACAATAGCTCATCTGTTTCCTAACAACTAGCCCTAAAGGGGCTGATGGAGAGGCTGACAGTGAACTAATGCATTATGTCCAATTTGGAGACACTGCAGGCCCAGTTATGCTTTTATGTATACCTGTTGAAACCATTAGCCTTCTAGACAATTTTCCAAATATCCTAATGGGATTAGACTAAGGCATTTGTCTGCCTGGACTAAAAGATTAAACAATTTGGACTTGAAAATCTATTTTATCACAGAGCACATGGAAAAAGAGAAGAACCGAAAATTTCTTTAAATATATTTAAATAGTCTGACAAAACAACTATTTCCACAAATATGAAAGGATATTTGGGAGGAAGCTCCTGACATCCATCTTTAGGGCAGACCTATATGCAGCTGAAAATATATAATAAGAAGGAAGATAAAACCATCACCATCAATTCCATAATGAAAAGTCTCAGCTCCTGACCCTGAAGTTTCTGTAAAGTTGGCAATACACATAAAAGCTCTTTGCAGGGCAACTGTCTACTTAGCATTTTAGATGCCAGTGAAAGGTTTTGTGAATATTCTTGTTCAAATCATTTTTAATAAAACTTGAAGCAGAGAGAGAAATGCAGGGGTATAGTTCTAAATTTCTCTAGAGCCAAGGTCCTGATGGGCTAAGCTGGACTTGGCAGAAAGGAGTGGCTGCCTTTGCTTCTGGTGGGAGTGGGTCCCTGCTTCTCCTGGGTTTCCATTCACATCTTTGGAGGGCTCAGCAGGTCCTGTAAAGACCTTGCAGCCTCTGCAGGTCAGAGCACCAAAATCAAGTCTTCTTGGATTGTGCAGCCCAACTGAGATCCAAAAAGCGCACTGAATGGAGCCATTGCCTGCAAAACATGGCAGAGTACCTACTTGCAAGATAGAAAAGCAGACGTGTGGCATACCAACCAGTATTGCCCTACCTGATGCGGTGCATTTTAATAAACATCAATTATATCATCACCACAGCCCTCAGGAAGGAATAAGTGAATGTCAGTAGTAATGTACAGAAGTATGTTCATGCATCCCCCTCCACGTACATTTGTGCATGCTAACTTGTCCTCATTACCACCCTCTTCCAAAAGTTAGCATTTCCTCTGTTCTTGTGGTTTTAGCTGCTCATGCAATAGCTCTCCAACATTCTTAAACCAAATAGCCAGTTTAGCAAAGGCTTAGTCTAAAACTAAGCAGGATAAAAACAGTAAAGTGCAGAAGAACACAAGAAGTGACAAGGAGCACATGGCCGCAGTTTTTGTCTTAAACTATTTTTATTACAGTGAGAAGAGGATGTTGAACACACAGGAAGACACAAGGCTTATGAGGGACTGAGGCCTCAGAAGAAGTCACTCTCAAGCTTGGGACTAAAATGCACAGATTTTATTCCATTAGAGAGCTGTCTAGGTCCAGGATTTTTTAAATATTAGAGCATAATAAAGACTCAAGTTTTATGATTGCTTCCTGACCATGTTGCACCCCTGTCAAGGTAAAAGGAACATTTTATACCATAGACCCTTGATTCAGCAGGAGGGAGAATTTCATGCACCCCATACTTCTCATAATGCTATAACCTCACACCAGACCAACACAGGCTGTGTTCTTTTACCTGAACAGTGTAATTTTGAAGTCAGTTTCTTGAACTGAAAAGTAATCCCAGTCCCAAAGATGGGAGTAAGGAAGGACTGTTTGTTTTAAATCACAAACTATGCTGCTTCTCAGGCCATTTGCCCACTCACACTCTTTGTCCTGCAATTATATGGCTGGATTCATATCATAACAGCATTAACCAAAGCTGAAATCTTCTAGATCACCAATTTCAGAGGTATGTCACCCAAAATGTTGTAGACAACCGCTTTGTGGGGGGGGGGGGGGGGAAGCGCATAGCTTGACTTTCAGAGCCTAAGGTTTGATGTAAAAATGAATAGCTATGGGCACAGGGGAGGAGAAATCCTGCAAAATGTGCAATTCTGGCCTGCAGTCATTTAGAGACAATAAATGTGAACCCCTACTCTGACATTTTCATGGAGTCACATCTTTAGGATAGAATCACACTTTAAGAACCACTTCTGAATGATATAACCGATCATCACATCATGCTAGATTGATCTAGAATATAAGTGTCATTCTGGCAGCTCTCTGATTGCATTGCTGCTGCTCTTACCTAGCTAACAGATGTTATTTTATGTCAGCAGGAGACTTTTCCACATCCTCTGGCCTATTTACTAGTTCCAATTTGCATGTTGCCATTGGGCAAGACATTCACAAACATTTGATGAGCTCTCATTGATAGGCTGCTGAAACTCTGATTTCTCTGTGATTTGAGCTTAATAATGATTCAGCTGGGGTCTGGTCAGATGTGAAAGCACTGCATTATACAAAAACATTTATTTAAAATAAATGCATTAAAACTGAGAAGACAATGGAAGTCTGAGTGGCTCTTATTTCTTGTTTCCATACCAAACTACATCTTCCTGACTACAAAATTATCACTCTGGCTGTTTACTGGAAATCTAAATGTCAGCATTTTTTCAAGAGCCAATGTTATTAAAGTTTCCTTTATACTTGCACAGAACATCACTAAGATGGTATCTCATTTCTCAGGACACAAATGTATTTGATACTTTTTCCTTCTTGGCAGGCACTGGTTACTGGAATGCTGTTTGCTGAGACGTTAAACATCTTTCTGCTTCTGAATGGGTACATTCAATGCACAGCAGCTCAGCTATTGACATAAAACAAAACTGAACAGTAGCCCCCAAACTGTTCCCTGATTGTCAGTTCATCATAGGATTGATTTTAGCTGCAGGCAATTCTCCTCAGTTGCACTCTGCTGAGCTGTCTGCATGAGGTGCTACTTATTATGTCTTTTAGCCATGCTATCTGCTATCTATGGGCTACAAGATCCTCTTTATACTGACTACAGGAAATCTGAGGCTACACCATCACAGTGAGAAATAAATAACTTCACAGATATATAGACGTAAGAAAACTGTTTATACATTGCTAGGATTTTATTTATGCTGGCACGTGCCATGGGTTGATTTGTTTTACCTGGTGATTGTGGATATGGGCCAGATTTATCCTCTCTTCATAGCCATACTTCCCAGATTTTTTGTTGTTTTTTTGGTTGTTGTTATTGGTTTTGTTTTAATCAGTCTTTGCATACTTGTTGGGGTTTATTGAGCTACCAGGATTTTAAGACAGAGAAATGCAAAAATAATTCCTTTCCCTATTTCCTTCCAAGCACTTGTCTTCAACTGTTACTTTCTCATTTTTTCCACTTGCTTCCTAGTTGTTTGACCTTCAGGATCCCTCTGAAACTTGCAATGTGGCATAACAGCCTTCAGTTCTGTTCAGCCCATACTCAGCTCACGCTCTAAAGGCTGTATTCAGCATCTCCAAACGCTTCCTTTTTCTTCCTCTCTTTTCTGTAGAGGTTGTTCCTTTCTACTTTTCTTGGATGTATTTTCATTGAATACAAATATGAACAATTAATTAAGCATAATTACAAATCATTTATGCTTTGAATTTATTTACATAGCTATTAAGGGACTTGGAAAGACATTGTGGTTGCAATAATTCCTCCTGTCTCCCAAAGACCTCTCCTTCACGTTAAAGCTTACTGAGACCCAAAGGCAGATAAATCTCCTAGTCAGGAATTTGTCCCATGTCCAAAGTATGTCTGCAACAGTATAAATCCCACAAGAATTATGTGAGACTATGAAGTCGATAAAACCTAGAGTAGAGAAAGCTGAATTTTGGGGCTTTCTGCCTTTCTGTGCCGTCCCTGCTTGGAATGCCTCAATATCTGGGGGTTTACATAAGCATAGGAAGATTATGCAGTTCAGTGGGATGTTACTAGCTTCAGGCTGCAGTATGAATATGACTGTGAGGAAGGAAAAGCAGTTCTGCAATAATGTGCTGTACAAGCATGCCACCTAAAATGGCCAGTTAAGAGACCAAATTTTTGCCCTGATTCCAGTCAGAGTTACAATTTGGAATATTCCTGCCACCTGCCAAGAGAATCTGCCGACTGCACTGTGTGCTTGCAGAGGATTAAACAGGAGATGTCAACATTCCTATTTGCATTTTGTCATATAATTTTCAAATGTCCCCTCTATTGCGGGCATGATCATATTTATTAGATTAGGTTGCTGCAGTGCATTCTGATTACTCCTTCAGTGTGCAGCCATTCAAAACAGTGTCCGATATGTTTTTTTAAAAGTTATTCCTGCAGGCAGAAGGTATTAATTCTCCATGGCCTACACTGGCTTCCAACTTACTTTCACTGTGAAAGCAATGTTTTTGACCCATAAAACTTTTTATGGTCTATATATTCTTAATATCTTAGAGATGTTTTGTACATTTACTTCCAATATTTTGATAAACACTTTTAAGAAAGCCAATAAATAAATATCTGCTGTGCAAGACTCATAATATTCAGATTCAGTTTGACAGGTATGAATGGTTTGAATTTCTGCCATATTTTTTTTTACCTGATTTCAGTAGAAGCAACATATTTTGAGGCAATTTACTAACATCAACATGGTCTGTGCATGGAAATACGGAAAACAAATTGCCAGAGAACTTAAGATTCATTGTCAGCCTTTCTGTGGCTTATGTGTTGCAATTTTTTTTTCAGTTGAAGAAAATCTGCATTTCAGTTAAGTGATCTTCTGATAACAGATTCCTTATTTAATATCAGCCAACTGTTGAATGAGAAAACCTTTCTCAAGTTAGTACGTGACACGTTTAAATGCTGAATAAAAAGCTCCTCAACTGGTACAAATTGGCATCAGTATCCTGGTTTCAGGGAGATGGTTAGTCGCTTCGTATCACCTGAAATCTGTTTGCAAATCTTTAAGAACCACTCCCAACTCCACTACTGATTTAATACACCACTCCTTTCTCTCTCTTTGTTCTAATATTTTGCTCATTATAATTTCTTCTGCAGATGCCATATAAGCTGCAACAAAACAGGAAGGTAACTCAAACCCTGGTGTTAAAGGATTCCTCTATCAATACGCATCTCAGCAGTAAAATACACCTACAGAACTGTTTCTTTTACAAACTTATTTCAGACAGCAAACAAAAATCAAAAGCCCACCACATTAACACCAAATTTTATTTAAAATTTACAGCAAGAACCTTAAATTCTGCAATGCTGTGAATAACATTTTGTAATAGACATATAAAATTGGAAAAGTCCACTCACTGAATATAAAAGTAAATAATAGAACCAGAACACATTCTGTATTTTGTAAGAAAAAAAAAGTAGTTCACTTTAGTATGCTTTGCTTCAATATTATACTGAATCAGTTATGTTGTACCTTTTCTATGCAATGGCTTTTTATATGATGTGTTTAAATATATATGTTGTTGAAAGAAAACTTTTGAAGCTGAATTAAGGACTTAGATTTTAGGTACATGGGGAATTATACCAGGAAGAATTAGATTGTGGGGTAATGACATCAAAAAAGTTATCTGTTTAAGTGAAGCTACCATTTAATTTTCTGTCACTAATGTTTGGTGACTCCATTGAGATGAGCATTGGGGAACTCATCTCAGTCTTTCTGCAGGCTCAGGAATATATCACAGACTCATGTTTAATACCTACTCTGAAGAATATCTTCATGACAAGGAAAGCTCTATTCTTTTAAGTTTATTTCAATGTTCCAAGTTTATTTCAATAACTTCTACAATAAGAATTAGGGGATTTTTTTTATTCAAATGCTTTGGTTATCAAACTCTAGTATCCATGGGATCCTTTCTATAGTCTGTGGGGGTCACAGTTTGCATAAATGGGACTTGTTAGTATATTTGTTCCATGATGGTCTCTTGGTATGTTAGAATCTCAGCTTCAGTGATTAGGACTGGATCATACTGTGGCAGAAGTGAGGGTTTAGCAGTATTAAATTTCCACAGACTAATATATAGAAGAGCTACTGTGATAATGTCAAAGAAAAGATAACGTAGATACTTGTAGTCTTCTCTGACTATTGTGTCAAAACTATAATTGCCGTGTGATTTACCTGAGTTTTTTTGCACTCCTGCGTCAACTGGAAACGTTCTGTCATCTGGAATCAGTAGGAGTATGAGTACAAAACTACTTACAGTGGCCAATAAAAATTATGAAGGTACTCAGCCCCTTGAAGCATCAGTCTTTTCCAGAATTAGTTCTGATTTATTTTCCCATGTTTGAGAGTGCCGGTGTTAGAAATGCTGTCCAACTGCACAATGCAGCTGTGCAGTTTTAAGGTGGAAAATGGCTCTCTCGCTAGACCTAAGAATGCGTATGTATGCAGAACCTTACTAGGTTAGATGTACACAAAACCTTACCAGGCCTTATGTTTGCAAAACCTAGTGAAGCTTAATCTGAATGTTTAGTGTTAAACTTTGTTAGAAAATATTTTGTCTTTTAATGCTTTTGTCCTCTACAAATAATACTTTACTATCTGGAAGCTGGTCAATCACTCATTAATTCTGCTTTGAAAATAAATCAAATTAAATTATCCAAGAGCTAAATTCAGACACAATAGCACAATCAGAATCGATTGCTTGAGGTTTCTACCATTAAGTATCTGTCTGAATAGAAAGGAATAGAGAAGAGACCAAGAACACTACGACTGATGCGAAGGGCCTGAACTGAGGTCTGGCCTTTGGAGAAGCTGTGAAAGAGTTAACAGAGCAAGGAGACTTGCAATGTATTCTTGCAAGGCCTATAGCTAAGACCTGACACACAACAGGAGTGAGGTGCGTTTTGGACACGTTCTCTGAGAACAGAGAATTGGGTTTGTCTAAGAACAAAGAATTCGGTTTGAGTCAAAAGTGGAAACACTTTGCTGGAAACAAAACACATTCAATACAGCCATGCACTGAAAGAGGAATGACAGAATGGGAAATTCCAGATAAAAAGGGGTTTGTGGGTGCATTACACATTCCACGTCTTACTGTGGTTTTCTTCTAAGAAATATAAATCAGGATAGTTCAACTGTTAGCGGATATCATACTAAATGGCCCATGAACTCATCTTCACTTCCCTTAAAACTGCCTATTTAAGATACACAAATGCACACAAACATGTTTTCTTGCAATAAATTAATAGAATTTAGGAAAAATTAAAAATCAAAACCCCTTCCCTTGAGAAAAATGGAAACTGTGTTAATTTTAATTTAAAGTGAACGTTATCCTGGAAGAGCTTTTCCACCAGACATTCACTTTTTGATCATTTGATTACAAGCTAGTGAGATGGCAACATCTCAGAGGCTTTAAATACATGCAAATACATATCTATCATTATAAGAATGCAATATATAATTATCATTCAGTCTCTTTTGAGGCCATACTACCGAGGTTACCAGAAGGGCTGGTACACAGCAACATTATAAATTGCTCCAATACGAATCAAATATTTGTCCTTTCCAGTTCTCACTTTAAGCCAGCAGACAGACCAATCAGGAATTAATGCGGTATAGTAAATTAACATTATTAATTATACATGCAAAAGAAGCTTTCTATTTTCTATTCTAAAGGACCTGGGCCAATTATTTGTTCATAGGCTAAATTCAGGGGGAATGCACCAGATATAAGTTTTCTACAAATATCAGTGTAAATTGGATTTACTTGGCTTGCAAATATACAGTGCAAATTGCTTGAAATTAAGAGTCTTATATTCAGAAAGTTTCTGCATTTCATCCCACAATTTTATGTCTTTAAGAATTTTAGGTCTGTCAAAAATTGTCCAAGACATTTGATCACTAGATTTCGTTGAGAAGTTACAGGAATCTAGATACCAAAATACTATCAGATGTGTCCATCCATGTTTTTCTTCAAAATAAGTTATGATGAGAATATTAAAAAATTGAGAATCAGTTTGAACTGATTTTTGAAACTGAGATAATGAAAAAGCAACATTAAATGCATTGTAGCTTCTTATTTTCTTGATTGATTTCTTCTCTCATTGTCAAAGAAAATAATAAACTTTCCTTCAGTGCATCTATCTCCATTTTGCACAGTGTTGTGCACCGGGAAGGTGCCTGTTCTTTCTAGATCTTGGTAAGAAAGAATGCCCTCTCAGATCTTTAAGTATAATACGATTTTTAGTCAGAGTATTCAAAGATAGGAGCAGAATAAAAGATTGGCAATTAAATCTTACATCCCTCCTGATGCTGGGGACCCCAAGGTGACACAGAATTGAATGGGCCTCTCAGCCAGGACCCGGCACGTTGCACAGATCCTGCCTGCGGTGAGGTTCACCAGCATTATGGTCTTTAGAGAGCTTGTACGATTTTCTTAGACAAAAACAATTCCTACTGTCAAGCAAAAGGATGCTTGCATGAGAATGTGCTTCTTCACTCTCAGATAAAGACAAGGACACACAACACAGATGATGTGGCGTGATCGCAGGTGCCAAGCGGGAGCTGCCTCCAGGCTCCGCCGTTACGATTAGCCAGTGGCCATAGGAGACATGCAGCACAGCACAGGCCAGTGCCTACCCACGTCCACTGCTATGTGGATCACCGACTCCTCCATAGTCTTCTGGTTAGGGTCACCATGAAGGGAAACTGACAAGAAAAGACAGTTCTTAATTTTTTTCTTTTTTGGCTGAAATCTACCATTTTATTTCTGTATTATAATGTTCTGCAATTATTTTATATGTATTTCTGTATTATAATGTTCTGTGTAATTATTTTATATGTAGCTCATCCATGTGCATTCTTTTCTGTAAACACTTCCATATGTAAGATAAGAATTTTTACCAGTTTATATTCTCAATTACATTATGTAAACTGTCAGTTTAAGCTTTCAAGCAAATCTGACATGAGCATTAGTTTACAAAACTTATATTTTTAAGAAAGCAGTGATTTGCATTGGCTATCACATGGGCCCCTAAGTTGTCATTTTGAAATGATTATGCACTCACGGATCGACATTACTTTGTATCACCATTAGCAATTATTTTTACATAAATAATGTATGAAAATA
The DNA here is from genome assembly GCF_036417845.1 of Apteryx mantelli. Classification (NCBI taxonomy): domain Eukaryota; kingdom Metazoa; phylum Chordata; class Aves; order Apterygiformes; family Apterygidae; genus Apteryx; species Apteryx mantelli. The sequence continues at coordinate 55,794,739 of NC_090020.1, forward strand.
TGAGTTTCATGCCATGACAACAAATTAAAGAAGTTATAAATGGAAAATGGAAAATGGTTATAAATGGATTTTAGGATCATTCTCTGAAATAGATTCTGTGTCGCTGTGTTCAACTCATGTTTAAGAGTTTTGCAACAATACGCTCCACACATTTCCACAACAGCATTAGCCACACTTTCATTCAAAAGAAGTTGCTTCTGCAGTAGAATATCATCTTCACTAGAGGCTTCTGAACTTAGATGCTCCTTTTTTCTTCCTATATTTCACCTTTAGTGATATATTACCAACAGTAGAATTCCTCCTGATAAAGACGTGATACAGCTACTGCATCCCTTAGCACTTCCCTCCTGTTTCAGAGAAGTGTCTCTTAAGAGGCCTGATCACACTATTGCAGCAATCCTAAGGTACTCCTACCAAATAAATTGCTCTCCTCTTTCACCAATAATGAAAATATGCACATATATAATGAAATTTATAAGATGTATCTATTCAACCTTTTTCTTGATATAAGATATACACTGTATAGGAAAAAAATAGAATTATTTATTTATAGACCTGCACAATATGACAGGCAGGCTAGCTGTTATGATTTTTATCTTCCAGTGAAACATGTAAGAAAGAAAAAGTAAGTTTTTCTACACAGATCAGGGATATCTTATTTTCTGCCCACTGTGTTTCAAGAATTCTTTCAGGAATCTGATTACTTACTAAAGGTTAAAACATTAAAAAGTCATACTTATATAATAATCTGTATAATAATGTTTTTCTGTTTGAACTGGTGAATGTTTGCAGTAGTTTTGAGGTAATGATAGAGAGTTGTCTCTAGGAAAAAGTGAAAAGCTGAACATTCCTGTTCAGTGTCATGAGGGATACATTTTAGATTCTTTTATTTCTACTTCCTTTTGTGATTCCAAGTGCTTTTTTTTAATTGCATATTCTCAAATTTCTAAATTAAAGATGAAAATGAGCCTTTGATGAAAACTAGTTTTTTTCCCTCAGATAGAAGGAATCCAAGATGGATGCTGAGAAACAGTCTCAATGACTGATTTTAAAATCTTCCATTTTACACAGTCTGTGTATTTCTAATGTTCAGATAGTTGTATGATAAGTTACGACAACTTTATAGCTTTAAAAGGGAACAGTTAGATGACATCAAGAGAGTTGATACAGTAAATTTTATGGGGAACAAACCCACAGTGTAAGGTTTACCTTACCTACAGGAAGAAAGTCCTTTAAGATCTTAGGATATAAAAATGAAGAAAACAATAGAGGGAAGGAGGACACTTCTCTCAAACAGAAGGGAAGTATTAACGGATGCAGTAGCCGTATCATGTCTTTATCAGGAGGAATTCTGCTGTTGGTAATATGTCACTAAAGGTGAAATATAACAACAGAAAAGGAGCATTTGATTTTCCATGTTTTGTGAACGGGACACTGAAGCAAGAAAAAAAGTACACACAATTCTATATGAGGTCTGTGGCCAAACTATGTAATGAACACGATTCCTCAGAGTCCTAGTTCAATATCTTAATCAAAGGAGTGCTGAAAAATGAAGAAGAAAGGCTGAATGACAAGATAAGAATTAGCTTTAAGCATGACACTAACATTAGACCCAAGCAGCAGGTTGTTTTTGGTACAGCAGAAAGAAAAGTCAATAGAAATGCCTAAACAGGATACACACACAGCTACTGTCCGGGTACATTTTCCATTGTGGAACACAACGTATCTTTTTTTACGTTCCTTATTAGCTGCAATCCTTGCTTCACATCTTAATGGTCATTTTTTGAGCCTTAACATTGTTACAAGCTCACGTTTTTCCTCAGGAGCAGGGCTCCCTTACAGAGGGATCAGAATCCAAGGGTAAAAGAGGAGCACATTTTTCCCTAATGGATGAATATCCTTTGAGGTTCCCAACTTTTGTTAAACAAGGCTGAGAGTTAATGGAGCCTTACTGAATGCTTGCTTTCATTCTTCTTAGATATATCAAGAATACTTGCAAATATATAATATATATGTCCAAATATAATCTATATTTCAAAATACATATTTTGGAGGAAAATTATAAATTACATATATAGATACAGGCAGGCCCATACTCATGCACACACACACGTGCACACACAATTATTTTCTTTGAAGCAGTAGGAGAATCCTGAGGTTAGGGTATAGGGTTGTTCAAACACCGGCAGTCCCACAAGTGACCAGTTTTACAATTCTGTCATAGTACATACTTGTAAGCTGTTATATGTTCAAGCTTCAGTAAACAAAGATAAGTGACTTGAAGGACATAAAAAATTATTAATATGGATTCTAAAGTGATTTTAACTCCTCAGGGAAAGACAGGCTTACAAAAGAAATGGGCTTCTGGAGACTAGATTGTTTCTTCATCCATCCAGTGTGGTCAAGAATGCCAATAAATAAATGCAGATCTATAAAAAAGATATAAAGGATAAAAAGTTAAACTGGAAAAAAAGCAGAAAGCCGTAATAGATGTGTGAGAGGCAGGAAGACACTTTCAAAGCAGTGTGTAAGGCTGTCAGCATGCAACATTCCCTTGTTTCAAGGTTCCACACACCACTTTGAAAGATTTCCCTGAGGTTTTGTCCAGTATTTTTTCATTCATAAGAAAGAACTAACCATTCATAGCAGAATTGAAAGCAAAATAGCAAAGAGAGAAAGAAATGTGACTGGGAAAAATGAGACAAGTAATAGAGCATAATAACTACAGCTGGACTAAGATTTTGGTGGGGAAAGAAATAAAACAAAACAAAACAAAATCCCTGGTGAATATTTCATACTTTGACTAAAATGTTTTTCAAATGTCCAGATTTAGAGAATAAAACATATCTTTTAGTAGGAGCCACTTATGCATTAACTGAAATGTTAGTCTATCATTAACATTTTACAGCTACTCCAGAAGATGTTTCTTTGTCTGCAGGATGATTTTGCACAAATGAAAAGGGATAAGAGGGATTTTCCTCTTATAACTACTGAACAGTATCTTTCAAGACACCAGCATAACTTAGGGAAAAATTCAAACAATCCAGGGAGAAACCACACTAACAGTATGGATGGCTACAATATCTCATATAATTTCCTTGACAGTCCAGCCTGTCAGTCATCAATCCAGAAAGATCTCAGTGAAATTAATGTTATTAAGTAGCTAGGTGTAGAATGACAATAACATTTTTGAAAGAAATGTAATTTGTTTCACTTCTAAAAAGGAGTACGGCTATTGACTCAAGGCTGCCTGAAGCATTGACTATTTTGCTTGCAGCAAAGAACTGCAGAGAAATTCTCAGATCACACAGCTAAATACTTCCATGTTTAGTTTCAGAGGCAAAAGCTATATGAAATCCTGTATGATATTTATAGCTTAAATATAGAATAAGGACTAAAATGGATCTGGTTCTCCTTAAATGGGTGAAAATTAAAATTTTTCGTAGTTCTACAGCATCTTAAATCTAACCATCAATGAATATCTTTCAGTAAGAAACAACAGTTTTGAAAAAAGTGTTTGGGGAGCAGCAAAGGGTAGCCATAGGTTTATTTAGAACATTTTCGCATAGGATCATGGTCATACTCTTTAAGGTAGTTCACATTGTGTAGCTCCTACATACTGTAGGGTTGTGGTGAGTCCTGACAGCAGCTTAACTCTCTTTTTACTAAAGAATAGCACAGAAAAACAGCACTGAAGAGGAAACCTTGGATTTCTCCCTCTCTCTCTCTTTCTCTCTTTTCTTCTTTGCTTGCTTGCCTTGCTTTTGCCTTCTTTCTAGCTTCATCTTCCTCACTTCCCACCTTTTTCTTTCTTCCCCCAGTAGGGCCTCCCAGCTACATACGGTTAAAAGCTGTATCTCCAGACTTTTTAAAACATGACTTATTTTGAAGAGAACAGAAAACTTTCCCTGCATTTCCCTGCAGATGCACAAAATTTTCTTAATGCTGCTTTTTTTAACTTCCTATTTACCAATTAGAATATTTTTATTGCCTATGTTGATATGTGCAGGAATGTGCTGCTTCTGTCTTCAGTACTCCTTTATATTAAATATTTGTCATTGACTTTAAATGGTGAGGGTTACATGATCTGATATTATAAATCATGGTATGCATTGTTTGCTATGGAAGTGACTTCATCAGCTTTTGGTTTAAACTGTGAATTAAAAACATACTAAAAAATTATTTCAGATATGACTGTACCTGTCGATTTTTGTGCTTATTCAATCTTACAGATGTTTATCTCTGCTTGACGTTATAGAAATAACCTATGTAAATAAGAAAAAGTAACTAGCTATACTAAACAAAATGCACGGAAAGAGTGAAACAAAGTTAGAGGCCTATATTATATAGTCTTCTACAGTAATCTACATTTTGAAACAAGAGTAGATACAGATTTTAAGCAAAAGAGTTATTTTAAACTGATAGAGGTAAAGTTTAAGCTTTTTCATAGATTTGGTCTCCTATTGCAACTCATAACAGCTAAAGATGTGTTCCATCACAATCTCTTGATATTAATAGCTTTAATTCAAGATACTTTGCTGGAGAAACTCAAAATCCCCTAGCTGAATTTAAGCTAAACAACCTTATTACAATTTTGTTGTTTCCACAGACTTTTATCCTATATTGCTATCATTTTGCATATAACTTATCAAAATTTTTAAAATTACATTACCTTATTTAATATTCCAATTGTTGTCATTCTGCCCTGCTCAGAGGAGGAATTCTGTGGGACTATTTAAAAAAAAAATTACATTATGATATGGCAGATTCATGATATTGAAAAAGGTCTCTTTGGCAGAGATTTATATTCCTTAAATTCATAGGACATTATGAGCATATCCTGCAATCTGATCATCACACAGGAAACCTTCCTTTAAAGAAAAAAATCTAATCTGCTTTTAGACATTTTATTCTGATCTTACTAACCTTGAGGATAATGCAAAATTTTGTATAATTGATTTAAAAGTTTTGAGGATAACTCAATAATTTTTTTTCAAAATCCTTTTTTTTTACTGCTGCAGTTTCATGCATGAATTCACACTTAAGTGAAAGGCCATGCAAGGTGATATTAAAATGTGTAACAAGCCACTTTAGGAACTATTTTCAATGCCCCAACATATCAAAACAGTTGTAAAGTAGTGTGTTAATCTCAGACTGAAGTTGTAAAATGGTAGATAACCCGTATTTTAAGTAGTCCTCATTACTCATAAAGGGGGAGAATAGCATCCTGATTCATGGTAGTGAACACTCAGATTAACTGTCTGGCTTCTTTAAAGTTTTAACTTTTAGGAGAAGAAATATACCATGTTGCTTCAAGAAAGCCAGAAAAATGTCATGTTGATGACTTCAATCCTTTCGTTATTATCATCATTTTGGTTCAGTGCAATCTTTTTGGTATTACAAGACTTCATTAAAAATACTCTCATTATAGTTATATTTAGTGCAATAGTAAACTATTATTTGCATTGCTGGGCTCAGAAAAACGGCTTTAGTACTGTGCTATGAAGACCTGAGATCTAATTGAAGATTCAGTGTTATCCCACCCTTCAGAAAGCACATAGTCAATTGCTGAGGAATTTAATATTTAAGAAGTCAGGAAAATGAATACTCAGTTTGACTGAATAAGGAGTGATTCAGGCTTCCTTTTATCCGCAGCTTCCTGTCTCTGGTATGGCAAGGGATAGTATCACTCTCAAGATACAGTTGTGCTGCTTAAGTGCAAGAAGAGAAGACACAGAACCCCATTAAAGTACTATAGTTTTTTGTTAGGGAAATGTAATAGTCCTATAGCAAAATATTATATGAAATAACTTCATCATATATGGCTCTCACATTTTAGTGAGATAATCAATTTTTATTCCAATTATCTAAAATTTTACTGGGAATTTAAATTTTATTATAGGGACTTTTTCCAAAAACTTGTCCTCACATTTATTTTTGTATTTTTTAAAAAATCACAAAATAAACGTAATAATAATTTTAATATACTGTATTGAAGTTGTAATATAATTCTTATGATATGTGCATAGATATGCACTACATTTCTTATTTATCACATTATATTATAACATTAGCTTATTCTCTTTATGGTAGAAATATAAAGATCTACTTCTGGTCATATAACTCAGTTGTCATGTTTTATATGTTAGTAGCTTTTCAGTCTTCTTAATACTATTCAAAAGTTAACTACTTCAAAACAGAATGACAGACAGACAGTCCCTAGTTGAGCAATGAGGAATGATCCTGCTACTTTACTCATTCAATGTTAGTAATGATCAGGAACCTGAAAAAGCATTAAAAAACTAGACCTACATGAGTGTTATAAAACTAGACTTACATGCAGCTGCTGTCAAAGTGACTTCATCAAGAAGGCTGAGCAGAATATGGACTGATTGTGGACAGTAAAAATGTGCTGGATTTTAACAAGATAAAGCATTAAACTAGGACTAAAAAAACATAACTCGTAGAAAAATACATAGTATCATTATGGTTTCAACCTGTTCATATCTAATCAATAGTTCATTATTAGTTTTCAATCAGCTAAATAAATACTTCTTTGTAGAGAAAGTAATAAGAAGGGGCTTTTTTTTTGGAGTATTGAAAAAAACTATAACATAGTTGCCACAGTAACTATGACATTCCACACCAATATCATTTTAGAGCTCTTGAAATTATTTATTTATGCCTGCAGCTTTGCCTCTGGCATAAACCTTTGCAACTGAGTTGAAGTTTATGATATATGTCATGGTTTTTTCACTGCCAAATCTAGATCTGACCAGCTAGCCTAAAAGGGAGAATTTTCATAGCTGGGGGGAAAAAAAAAAGCTTACCGTCAAGTTTGCATCTACAAAGAGATGGATGCAAAAGTGAATTTCTAGTCTTCAGAGTATATGATTTTAGTTTGCTTGATAGGCTTAGGAAAAATCTGCAGTGGCTTAGTTTAAACTTCATGTGGTAACTCTCTTATTTTACCTGTGAGTGAGTTTTTAAAAAAATGACTACTTCAGGACTCAGATTGTTTTGGAATAAAAAATACAGAAACAGCAATATTTTATCAAAGTTTGTCCAAGAAAATCACAGCCACTGCAAATCTTTCTAAGCTCTGCAAAACCTCAAAACTAAAGTCTGATTTATTAATATATCTTATGTGGAGTTTAATCTGTGTTGAACTGAATGAAGAAGAAGCAACAGAACATGCTCTTTAGGAGAACAGTGAGCTCTACTGCTGCCTCTTAAGTTCTTGAGATGCTGTGGGGGGAAAAAAGGAGTCAAGGAGGAATTTTGATTTCTTTACATGAAACTGCGTATGGACAAACTGTTCGAAAGCAAAACCAGAATTCAGTTGGATATTGAAACATGGACATAAATGGATGATTTTTTTTTTTAATGGATAATAGTATCTATACAGATCTGACGAATGTGGATGGTGAGTGACAATTTAGTATGGAATAAACTAACTCTAAAGGAAAAACAGAAACTTCAGATGTAGATTACATAAGCTTTTCCTAAAAAGTATAAATTTCCTGTATTCTTCTTTATGTTATGTCAGTTTACCATTCCTCACCAGTGTCTACCTAATTTTTACTCCTGGTTTGTGAATCTCAGTTTAAGTTACTGCCGTAGTTTAAATAATACAGACTTCCTCATGCACTTTTATCTTAAACTACAAAATACTGAATTAAACTGCATAGACTCTGAAATACTCATTGTGATAGTAATATAATGTCTATTATAAGCTAGGGCTGCCTTTACAAGGTGAGTATCCACACTCTAGTTATCAAACAGTGGAAGTGGGGAAGTGCAAATAATTGTGGTAACTGTGTGGAAAGGTCCGTCTTTCCACTAGCAGCCATTAAGCACCAGTTTCTTACTAGCCTGGAAGACAGGAGGATATGAAAGCCCAGATGGATCAAAAACAACAACTATATGTATTTAGTATTTTTACCTTTGGAAAACAAGAAAGAGCTCAACTTACAGAATGAGAAACAAGCACAGTCGGGATTTGATTGCAGAGGAAGTCACTTGTGGTGGGTAGGATGAAATGGTGCCCTGGTTTGTTCTTGAAGAGACAGTAGCAGTGAGAATTAGTGTTCTACTCAAGGCCATTCGTAGTATAGCTTTACATCTTCTATCTTTCCCTCTCCTACTAGAGTCCCTAAGCATGACACATTATTTCGACTCCTTTGCACAAAATATGCATCTTCTTTTGCTTCTCATTTTCTCTCAAAAAGAACTAAAAAGCTTTAATTGCTCAAGAACTCAGAGTTAATTTATCTATTCAGAATGTCTGACAAAAATATGGTTTGTCAAGAGAAGAAGAATTTGTTCAAATTGTTGTGTCAAAAGACATCACACTTTATTCCATGAAACGCTGCTGTTTATTTGGGGAGGGTTTTAGCATTTCTTCCTGAGCATTATTTTGATGATATGCAATAATCATATTGCCCAGTGTTTCTGTGGTAGTCAGGTTTTCATGGCTATGTGTAACACCAGTTGTACCAACTCTAAACAAAGGAAGCCACAGTATCCTATTGGTCTTTCTCATGTGATGGCCTTTAAATGTATTGCAGTGATTCAGTATCAGATGTTCTGATCAGAATGACCCCTCTTGGATTCCTAGTTTCTCATAAATGACATTACAGGTTAAAACTCCCTAGCTCTTTTCCCTTCCTGCTGCTCCCCTTAGCTGTTTGCTAAATTTTAACCTTTTGAAAGTTCTTTCTGCCTCATTATGTAGATTGCAGAAGTGCCTAAAATTGTTAGGTGCTTGTAAAACATAGAGGAAGGTGCACAAATCTAACGTCACTCTTCAGTCTTGCATGTGCCTGTCAGGAACTGTTAAGGTCAAAACAATGTCAGAATTGCTTTTAACATGTCAGTGGAGACAGAATAAATACCTCCTCAACTGTATATGAAATAAGATTTTAAATATAAATTTTATACATGTGTACACACACAAACACGCATTTGTATATAACTTTATCAGAGTCAGAAGTTTAATTAACTTGATTTTTTTTATCCATTAAAAGGAAATATAAATCTAAAGGCTGATGATGGTGAGTGTCAAGGAACTACAGATTTAACTTCTTGATAAGTAGTGACATTAATGGGAACCACACGTAAAACTCTCTCTGCATCACAGAGACTTTTTGTCCCCTGCTAATATCTGGAAAGATCTCATCAATATTGTAGGTAGGTAGGCTTTAGGAAAACTTACTTTAAACAAAATTGCTTCCAAGTTTGCCCAGATCATGAACCTCAGGCCTGCTTGAGTCAAAGGAGAATTTTAAAAAGGTAAAAAAAAATTAGGGCAATACAAAATCTTACAAGTAAGATACTAAACATGGTGGATCTAACGAGAGTCATCATTAACTCTACAGATGGCTATGTCTCAAGGATGGAGAATGTCCTCTGAGAACACCAGTGAACAAAAATGAAAAGCTTATATTTGCATATGAAGTGATTTTCTAAGGTCAACACATAAAGAAAGCACATTTTTTGTCATTAAGGCATAATCACAGAATCACAGAATAATTGGGGTCAGAAGGCACGTCTGGAGATATCTGGTTCAGTTAGAGCAGGCTGCTCAGGGCCATGTCCTGTCAGGTTTTGAATGTCTTCAAGGATGGAAACTCCACAATCTCATTGTGAAACCTGTATCAGTTCTCAACCACCCTCATAGTGAAGTGTTTACTTACTTTTAAACAGAATTTCCTGTGTTCAGTTTGTGCCCATTGCCTCTCGTCCTGTGACAGGACACAACTTAGAAGAATCTGACTCCATCCACTCGACACCCTCCCTTCAGATACTTGTACACATTGATAAGATTCCCCCTGAGCCTTCTCTTCTCCAGGCTTACCAGTCCCAGATCCCTGTCTGCTTATATGAGAGATACTCCAGTCCCTTAATCATCCTTGTGGCATAATTATGACCAAAAATTATACTCCCAAAATAATACTGCCTCCCTACTTCAGAAAGATCTTTCAGTTTTTATTCCTTTGATTCCAACCTCCTCCTCAAGTTCGAGTCATTGCACCCTAAACCAAACTACACATCCTTTTGAGATCATTAAATCTGAACCTGTGAGACACTGAGGCAAGACTCCAGTTCATTACTCTGTGCCTCTAATGCGTGTGAGTGGGAAGTGGGGTCTCCATAAATTCTTTTTCAAGGGTGTTCTGCCAAGGAATGCACTCTTTCAGAAAAATAACTCTAAGTGTCTCATCTCTCTATATCCCTGCAAAGTCATTTTAGAATGCCTGTAGAATATTTTCTTTGGATTGATTTGCTATTACCAGGAGGTCATGTAGCATGTCTCCACTGACAGAGTCCAAAGCAAGGTCCCCAGGCACACCTACAGCAAATGAGAACATTTTTCCATCTACCTCTGAATCCCCTCCTAAGGAATGACCAAATAGATGTATAAATGGAAAACAGAAAATCTCATTAATAAGAATTTCACACAACAATCTTCCAGGGGACATTTCCTCCTCTCTAGTAGTCAAATGATACTTCAAATAATACTCCTTAGAAATAGGGAATAAGTGTCTCTCATTCAAGGCAATGTGATTTTCTTGTTTAACTCCTTCCTTTGCTGTAGTTCTTTTAAGGAAAGAAAATTAAAGCCGTTTGTCAGAAAACTGACCAAGAGCTGGGCAGAAAGGGGTGAATCCACCTCTGTGTCATTCCTCTGATTTTCTTTTTAATGACTTAATATCTTCTTACCTCAATATCAGTAGTATCTGAAGTAATACGATTTGCTACAATTTCTCTGGGAGAATTAACTAATCTCTGTCTCCATCTTCATCTGGCTGGTTCTCTTAGTTACCTAACTAATTCTTTATTATTGGAATTTCCTTGGCAACACTACTATATAGTTCTCTATCTCCAATATGCATTTCTCTTTTGCCAGTGTACATGCGTGCTTAAACACCACATGTCCTGCCAGAATGAAGAGAGAAGTAACACTCTTGGTAGAGTTAGGCTGAAATGAACTGTGATCAAGATAATTATAGTATTTTTTGTGTGTTATTTTTCCATATGTTTGAAGGAAATTAGCTTTTTATCACTTTGCTTCTTCTTTTTTTGTTAATAAAAAGAAACTAAAGCACACTGAAAGGCTAATCATGTTTTGTAATATATAAGAACTGCAAAAAAACTTTGGACCACCTGTCCCTGCCCCACTTGCATATAAATCTGAAACATACAGCTAAGGCATAGTTGGACACACACTCCCATTCGCACCCAAAGAGACTCTTGTATGCATGGCTGTACAGTAGCCCAGCTCTGAGTTCACACTGCCTCAGGATTAAACCACTTGTGTATGGGTTTCCTGTGGACTGTGCTGGACAAATGCTCTAAGCACCTATGTGGAAGAGGAGCACTTCTGCAGTTGCTTTCCCTGCCTATATTCTCAGAGAGCATGTCTGAATACACGGTCTAGGCACCTATGCTCTGGAAGCAATTTAAACCTGAAAATCTTAAATTTCTAGAGGCACATAACTAGTTGGGTGGCAGATCTGTGAGACAGCAAATTTCAGACAGTCTTCCCAACTGACTGAGGTCTTCCCAGAATGCTGTCATGCTCATATTTGGAAAACTTCATTTCTTTTTCTAGCCTGAAAGTGCCAGGGGCTAATTATTTTTAAAGATGAGTTCAGCAGCTTTGACCCAGTGTTCTTTTTTGCTTACAACAGAGTACAAGGAAGAGGATAGTCATGAGATATACAAACAACTATCTCAAATGGTACAGAAGAAATGTGTGGTATGTTGATACTTCACAGGTAACAAGTACAGAAGTAACCTGAATATTCATTGGGACAAAATAAAAGGAAAGCCTCGCTCACAGTATGGCACCATATCCTGCTAGTTTTGATAAAACACACCAACAGACCTAATCCACATAATAGGGAATTCTAATTCACATACTAGGGAAATATAATGTTAAAGAAAGATGTTTGCCAGAAAAAAAAAAAAATACTGTGACTGAAGTGCCTAAAATCATTAAATTTGATGCCACTAGAAGAAGTGGCATTCCAAAAACAATAGTTAACAGCAGGCAAGATTAAGAAAAAGATTACATTTACAGGCAAAAAACTGCAAAAAAAAAACAACCAGAAACTTGCAAAATGAAATGTTAAAACAGCAGCGGCTTGACAGAGCACTTAAGAGAGTTACAGTTCTCTTCCTCATCTGTCCTTAGCCCTTGGACACTGTCAAAAAAATGTTAAAGGTTTTCACATGACTGTTCCCATGACAGTTTATTACATCTCTAAGAATACAATTTAGCTGGGATGACCAAATGACCACAGTATTTGTAACTGTGAAAAATATCTTCAGATTGCTCTGATGCGCATATCAGTTTCTCTTGGTGTGCTGCCAATCCACTTGATAACAATAAGTTCACTATCATCTTGGTCAGCTGAGCTGTCATTTACCATAACTAAAAAAACAAAAAACAAAAACACCCAAAACCTTACCAGCAATGCCAGACCCTGACAGATTGAAAATGAGCCCTTTGATTTTCCAAGCACATCTGTTGCCTTTATCGTGTTAAAACTCTTTCCAATTCAATTGCATGCTTTTACATTAACAAGAATGATAATCATAAGCACAATAACTTAGCAGAATTCAACAACCATATATAATTAGCATGGTCTAACCCTGTCATGTTCCCTTAAGGCTTTCTGTCTTTCATAACCTGCATGTGCTGACCTAGAACAAACTGCAGTAATTTAACCAATAGTTGGCTCCTTTCTTAGGAACACTTTCTTAGCCATACTCAGATGAATAGCTATCTACTATAAAACATGATTTAGAATTACAGAAAATGTTATCATAAAGAACAAAATGCATATGTGAGATTTTTTTGGGTAATTACCTATCTTCTTCATGGAGACTCTGATTTGCCTACCGCTTTGAAGACTCTTTATCCCAATCGATAGTCCTGTTTGTGTTTTAGATTTCATTCTATGATTAGAGCTAGCCAATTCATACCATCTTAAGTTCTTTTATGTTGCCAGGTGTCATCTCACTTGGGGGAAAACAAAAAAACAAACAAACAAACAAAAAGACCACAGCACATGATATTTTCCCTGGAAAAGAATTTTCAAAACATTGCATTTCACCTTTTTTTAGTCATTGGGAATTTGCATTGTCTCCAGGAATATTGTTCCTATAAAAAATGGAGCACAAAAGTGAACAAATCTGCACAGACAAATGAACATCTGTAAACTGTGAATATTCTTTTTACTTGTTTTTATATATCTCAATGCAAGTCTATCACAATTAATTTGAGTAGTCAGATGTAATTTTAATATGCTTCATTTCTAAGAATGACTTTTTTTCTCTGTGTTCTTATAATCCTTTTCTGAACAGCTTAGGAAAGGTTTTCACGTAAAAGAAATAGAGATATATCTATGCATATATTTGTGTGTGTATATAAACTTGCTTATATTTATACAAACATGTTGCTTTAGAGTTTGGCTTTATCCTTAGGTATTCAACTTCTAGTGAAGTCAACAGTAAACTGCATACACTTGAAGACTTTAATTGAATTCAACTTGAAAAGCAGTTGAGTGTAATAAGATATCTCATCTTTTCAGTAAAGATAATTGCTGCAATACATAGCTGATTTCAAAGAGAAATGTATAAACTTCAGCTAGCATATGCACACAGGCTAGCAAGGTGTTGTAGAATAAGTTTTGTTGGTCTAAATGGTATAAAAATCAATGGGCTATTAACTATTGAGATTTCACTCTTTTCTGTACAATGTCAGATTGTCTCCTCCAGACAAATCTAAAGCTATTTTTTCCCAAAACTATGTCATTAAGATTTCTTTCTCTTTTATCTCTGTTTGCAACTAACATTTCTCTCAATCTAGAATCCTGGTGCCATCTTTGCTTTTTCTGGAAGACAAGAGAACATAAGCATGTAGCTGGAGATTCCTAGGAGTTTTGCAGCACATTATGTAGAGAGTCAGCGAGAGGCATTGTTATTTAGACAATATGGGAAGCCAGCTGGTCAATGACCACCTAGACAAAAAACTGGCAAGCAAGGATCTGGTGAAAAGCTGGTCTTGGAACAAAGAATGTATTACTTGCCTTGAATCTAACCTACTTATAATTTCACAAGACCTAGAATGAGAAAGTTCTGAGGACCACAATAAATAAAGGAGAATACAAAATAAGGGGGTTATGAACATGACTGGACAGAAGAAATGAGTTCTGTGTAACAGTTAGGGGTTTATAATGAGTGAATGATGAAGTAGGGGAGTAGAAAGAAGAAAACAAGGGGAAAGAAGGCCCGGACCTAACTTCATCAAGTAACTGCATCTGCAGCCAAGAAGCAACACCAGAACCTGAACTCCCTCACAGTGACACATACGATCTGATTAAATCTCATTTAAACAAACTTTTGTTTATTTGCAGTAAAACACTGAGTAAACACAAACACACACACAAACATACACACACTATAAATCTCAAACAGGAACACATGTCTTCAAATCCATGGTACTTCCAAAACTTATTTTCAAGCCATCTTTAAAATATATATGTATAGAAATACCGAACAACTAAAAAATACGATTACAGATTATCAGTTTTTAAAAGCAAATGGGAATTAAGGGCCTGACCACCTCAGAAATAATTGTACTCTGTCATTCTAAAAAATGCATTGTGCAATTCTGCAAAGGCAGAAGGGTAACAAGGTAATTCAGCTCAGACAAGAGTTGACTAAAGGGGAATGTAACTAAGGTTAAAAAACAATGTTAATGCTACTGAAAGGTAAATGAGGAATGATTTATATATTACAAGAATAAGGAGCAATTAGCAAGTAAAAGTTCTCAACTTTATCCTTCTTGATCCACTGTTAAATATCATACTCTAGGAAATGTTTTTTTCTCATTCCTATGCAACTAAGGGCTAAGTCCTACACTCCTGATACATGCTGAATAATACGTCACTCTATGGGTTGTCCTGGATCAATTGAACTGTTTGCTGAGTAAAATACTATTTATCGTGATTAGGCAGAATTTGGCCATTGGCAATACAAACAGGTAGGGAGTTTGCTTTAATCTAAATTCTAAACTAAGCACTTGTAAGGTGAAATATAAACATACTGTTTCTTAGAGATACTAATATAGTCATAGTAATATTGCCCTAAAAACTAAAGGTACCTATGGATTAAAGCAAGTTCAGTGCTCAAGTGCTCAGAGATTCCCTTTAGTTTCTCTTACTTGTGCTGAGAACTTGCTAAGCAGAGTTTAAGCACTGACAAAACTAAATGGCTCTGAAATGTGCACTATCATCGTAGATGTCATTCATAACTATTGTATAATATTGATATTGACATGACTCTGTAAAGGTTAATTTTACATGAATGTAAACTTACAGCAAAATTCAGAGACCCAGATTGTAATGATGATAAACCTACAATTTAATCTGAAATGAAAAAGAAAAGAGATTTTGAAAACAATCAGACAAGTTAAAAAAAATCTTCAATTCTTGACAAACACTGCTTGCAATGAAACCAGCTGCAGCAATATGCATGTACATAGAAGATGTTTCTTCTTTTTCCTCCCCATTGGAAGCCCTGCCATTGTTGACCCAATTCATTCATTTTCATTTGGTCTTTCAACCACCAGCAGTGCATATCAAAAAGATTGGCTGCTGCTTAATTCACATAATGACAACAGAAGACTATTTAGAATGTCTTTTGTGTAAATTGGTCTCCATAATCATTCTAATTTTTGCAGTTACTGTAATATTTATAGCTTGATTCAGTGACCTGCAGTGAAATGACAACATTGCTTTATGAAGTAGTATGAAACACCACTAGAATCTGTAATAAAACAAAACAATTTAAAATGAGTTGGCACATTTCTTCTATATAAGATATAAAATAAACTAAGCCTTCACTGCAAATGGTATCTTTAAATTTTTTGTACAGAAGTAAAGAAGTAACATGTATAGAATGTATATAATTTTAGAATAAAATTTTACTGTGTGTTGTCACTATAGCTTAAGTGTA
Organism: Apteryx mantelli; assembly: GCF_036417845.1. Classification (NCBI taxonomy): domain Eukaryota; kingdom Metazoa; phylum Chordata; class Aves; order Apterygiformes; family Apterygidae; genus Apteryx; species Apteryx mantelli. Next base: position 55,810,771 of record NC_090020.1, read on the forward strand.
TTAAGATCAAATGTAATTATTGTTACGTATCTTTATCATCTTAGGTGCACTTAGGTGCTTATCTTGAATCAGAAGTATACAACTGCTTTTGCTATTGTAGAAATGACTACTCTGTTTTAAAACACAGACATGTTTTTTAACTGTAATATATAACTCTGATTAAGTTGCTACAGGGGAGGGGAAAAAAAAAACACTGAAACACTTCCATGTCAAAACTGTTCAGGGAGTCAAGCTCTACCCAAAGGAACCTCTTAAAAGCAAAGGAGTTTTTCTTCTGGTTTTAACTGAAAATTTTAAAGGAGGTCACTTGTTACAGGCTCCAAACTGAATAATGAGACTTTCTGACTAAGACACCACTGACAGAAAAGTTAGATTGTGTGTGAGACCTGAGCTTCCTTTGACTCAGAATGGTGCAGGATTTTGTTTTCTTTTCAGTTCATGGTTTAAAATCTAACCTATTCTCTGTTTTTTTCTGCAAAGTGGTTTTAAACGTTTGGAACATGAGTGAACAAGTAATCAAAACAGATCAGTGTGTCTACAGAGCAGTTGTGACAAAGTTTTTGTAATTTATATGGCTAACAGGGAGTTGTAAGTAATTTAAAAGTCTTGTCAAACACTCCATTAAATGTATACACACACTTTATCCTTGCTGCATGTTTATCCTACTGCTACCATCTATATGCCCTATCTCATCATAATTCATAATCTTTTTGAAAATATGCTCAGGACTCAACTAGCTATGCAATCTCTGGTTTTCTAGTCAACTTCTTCAGCAGAAATTTCAGCAAAACAAACAAATGAAAAAGGCTTAGGAGAAGGATATTGAACAAAAAGTGGTTCTTAATTACCAAAAAAATGCCTCAAACTGGATTAGGTGTACAGATCTTAAAGGAAGTCCTTAATATGTTCTCCCCTGTGTCCCTCCCAAGTCTGTGAATCCCAGACTGTCTCAGTCCATAGTCCATCTACCTCTTATTCACAACTTTCAAGGCCGCAGCAGAGCATTATGAATATCTAGTCTTATCTCTTACCTAACATATATCATAGAACTCTGAAATATTTTGTTTGAACTGCAGCACATCTTTTAGCAATTTGCAATCTTGACTTTGAAATGTGCACTTCTATAAAACCTATCACAGTCCTTGGTAAACAATTCTCATAGTTAATAATGTTCAGCGTTAGCAATTTACGTCTTCTGCTAGCCTGGCCTGGGCTTTTGTGCTATACACATAGTCTGACTAAGTTTGGTTAAAAACCTTCTTCTCTAAAATTCCTTTCTCAGTTGAGAGAGAAAAATTATATTTAACTTTTATGTATTTTATCTTGCATTTTTCTACTCTTACAGTGTCAATATTGACTCTTAGAAAAATATTAGTTCTACATAACTAGTTGTGTTGAAAATTAGGGCTCAGGACTTTAAACTAGAAAACCAAACCTAGTAAAAATATGGGTATGATGACAACAGTTTGAACTATAGAAAAGATGGCTAGAAATATTTTGAAATGCCATTGAATTAGTGAATTCCTCAGCATATTTCCAATACTAAGGAAGAAGATAATGGACTACCAAATGCCAACAGCACAGTCTTCACTATGTTCTTGCTTGTTATATTATTCCTCACTGCTTACCTAAGCATAAAATGTTTACAGAAGTCAAGGAAAATCTTGAAATCTAAGCTGTGTTTTTTTTTGTTTTTTTTTTTAAAGGAAACTAACCTCCAAGCTACTCTGATGAGAGCTGAATTCCAGAAGATTAATCTACTTTGTCTAATACATTGCACCAATAGCAAACTCTCCACTTTATATGATATTCAGAGTTGGAGGGCCAGAACACGTTCACATTTTTTCCCCTTGTTAACTGCATATTGGCACCATGTCTGCTTGCAGTCCATCCTACAAGAAGAGTTGCTGTGGAAGTAAACATATGAACTCCTCTCCCCCCCCCCCCCAAAAAAAAAAAAAAAAAGAAGGAATGTTTTGATGAAAAGAAGTTGGGATTTTCCATCAAGATATTAAGAAATTTTGAGCAGCTATAATTTCAACAAGCTATTACCCCCATGGCCTTAACACACATCATACACTAAAACTATCTACAGGAATGCTCAGAGATGAAAAATTGTATGTCTAATATTTTTTCTCTCAGTATATCAAAATGAAAAAATATCCTTGAAAGAAAACCAAGATGATGCCATGGAAGAAATGTCACAGAGTAAGAATCCTACTGAGATGCATATTAGCATATTTATGATGTCTATGCTCGTGTTTACGTGCCCTGGCATGGAGGTGTCAGGACGGTGCTTACGGCCGTTACGCAGAGATAATGTCATTCACTCCTTAGCCAGAGCTGTGTCAGCAAGGTAGGTAGCTGCCACGGGGATGTGGCAAGCGCAGTGAAAATAGCAAAGCACTCTTCTTTTTTCACATTTGAGATTAGTTAAATCTGACAACAGATTAAATAACAACTCATCACTGCTTGAATCCAAGCTGCAGAATAATTAACAGCTAGCAATTATGCTCTCAGTCGATCATTAATGAGACAAGAAAAGGAAGAAACTTCAGCCTGGTAGCCAGGACTTTTAACAACTTGACTCTGTGATGGAGAGGCTTGCTTTGACGTTCTCTTTGAACTGCACAGTACGTCTGGTTGTTTGGGGCCTGATAAAATATCCATTGAAGCTGGTGAAAATCTGAAAAATAAAATCTACCACAGGCTGTTCCTGAGTGTGTGGGAGTAGAGGAGGAAAGTGAGGAGACATGTCAAGGCTTCTTGATAATTGTTACTGCAAAATGCTCAGCAGTCCCTAAGCAAAATTTCAATCCACTTAAATCTTCTTTTGTTTGTTATGGAATTCATTGCCACTGTGCAAATGCAGAGGATATTTTATATAATTTTTAAATAATGCATATGTATATGATATTGTGATTACATAAACACAAAAATAAAATCAAATGATTACAGATACTAAAAGAGATACAATACCATAAATACACATAGAGAACCATACTTTGAGTGTATATGTAACATACATCTCTTCATGAAAAATCCATCTATGGCTTGTTAATCAAATTGGAAAAAATTACAGACTTCTTCCTTACACAGAAAAATGCTGCACAGTAAGCTTTAGTGTGAAATCTGTGCTACCTACACTGACTTAATTTCTCTGTTAATGTAAACCTTAAAATTTTCAAAGTAGTTTGCAGCATTTGTACTTATTTGCATATATTTGATTATAGATTTCACAAACACTGTAACAATTTTGTTAGAAAGCTATGATATGAAAATAATGAAAAAATAAATTAGGCATCAGAATAAATTATTAGAATGACTTTAGTAGTATTTTTTAAAGCAGGCCTTAAACTATTGCCACAAGGTATATGTAATATCTTCTCTCTCTAAAGTGAAAGTTGATATAATTTGGTAGAAATGTAATAGTATTCAAATCCTATACATTTATTGAAGAGGTAAACTGCAATTGCTTTCTTTAAGTAGGTTTCATTTTATCATTGATGCCATTTATAATTTGTTTTGTATATATATGTGAACTCTTGTTCACATAATTCTGATGAACTATTGCTGTTTGAAAAAGCCACAATTCAATTTGAAAGGAGATGTAATTTTATTTTTTTGTGAACAGGTCTCTCTAATTTTTCCTGATTATTTGTCTTCCTCAGCATGATTACTTTTAATGTGCTATAAAATAGGAAGCTTAAATTTTAAAACGCGATATAATAAACTTTTTGCATTAAGTTAGTTTTCTATACTGATCACTTAATATAATGAGAAAAAAAGAAACTGTCAGGCTTGTCTGCTGGGATTTCTGTGTAAGAAATTTGCAAGAAAATCCAAATTGTCCTACTTTTGGAATTATAGAAGTAATGAATATGTATATACTGATATATAACATATACAAATACCTATACAAAAAAATACTAATGGATTCAATGAATTACAGGCATACCTCGTTTTATTGCACTTTGCTTTACTGCACTTTGCAGATATTGCGTTTTCTACAAATTGAAGGTTTGTGGCAACCCTGCGTTGAACAAGTCTATCAGCGCCATTTTTCCAACAGCATGTGCTCACTTTGTGTCTCTGTGTCATATTTGGCAATTCTTGCAATATTTCAAACTTTTTCATTATTATTATATCTGTCATGGTGATCAGTGATCAGTGATCTTTGATGTTAGTATTGTAATTGTTTTGGGGTACCACGAACTGCACCCATATAAGATGGTGAACTTAATCGAAAAACGTTTTGTGTGTTCTGACTGCTCCACCGACCGGCCGCTCCCCCGTCTCTCTCCCTCTCCTCGGGCCTTCCTGTTCCCTGAGACGCAACAATATTGAAATTCGGGCAATTAATAACCCTACAATGTTCTCTTCAAGTGAAAGGAAGAGTCGCACATGTCTCACTTTAAACCAAAAACTAGAAATGATGAAGCTTAGTGAGGAAGGCATGTCGAGAGCCGAGACAGGCCGAAAGCTCGGCCTCTGGCACCAAACAGGCAGCCAGGTTGTGAATGCAAAGGAAAAGGTCTTGAAGGAAATTCAAAGTGCTAAGCCAGTGAACACACGAATGATAAGAAAGCGAAACAGCCTTCTGGCTGATATGGAGAAAGTTTTAGTGGTCTGGACGGAAGATCCAACCAGCCACAACATTCCCTTAAGCCAAAGCCGAATCCAGAGCAAGGCCCGAACTCTCTTCAATTTTACGAAGGCTGAGAGAGGTGAGGATGCTGCAGAAGAAAAGGTTGAAGTCAGCAGAGGTTGGTTCATGAGGTTTAAGGAAAGAAGCCGTCTCCATATCATCAAAGTGCAAGGTGAAGCAGCAAGTGCTGATGTAGAAGCTGCAGCAAGTTATCCAGAAGATCTAGCTAAGATAACTGATGAAGGTGGCTACACTAAACAGCAGATTTTCAGTGTAAACGAAACAACCTTCTATTGGAAGATGATGCCATCTAGGACTTTCATAGCTAGAGAGGAGAGGTCAGTGCCTGTCTTCAAAGCTTCAAAGGACAGGCTCACCCTCTTGTTAGGGCTAATGCAGCTGGTGACTTGAAGTTGAAGTCAATGCTCATTTACCATTCCAAAAATCCTAGGGCCCTTAAGAATTACGCAAAATCTACTCTGCCTGTGCTCTATAAATGGAATAACAAAGCCTGGATGACAGCACATCTGTTTACAACATGGTTTACTGAATATTTTAAGTCCACTGTTGAGACCTACTGTTCAGAAAAACAGATTCCTTTCAAAATATTACTGCTCATTGACAATGCGCCTGGTCACCCAAGAGCTATGATGGAGATGTACAATGAGATTAATGTTGTTTTCATGCCTGCTAACACAACATCCACTCTGCATGGATCCATGGATCAAGGAGTAATTTCAACTTTCAAGTCTTATTATTTAAGAAATGCATTTCGTAAGGCTGTAGCTGCCATAGGTAGTGATTTCTCTGATGTATCTAGGCAAAGTAAATTGAAAGCCTTCTGGAAAGGATTCACCATTCTAGATTCACCATTAAGAACATTCATGATTCATGGGAGGAGGTCAAAATATCAACATTAACAGGAGTTTGGAAGAAGTTGATTCCAACCCTCATGGATGACTTTGAAGGGTTCAAGACTTCAGTGGAGGAAGTAACTGCAGATATGGTGGAAATAGCAAGAGAACTAGAATTAGAAGTGGACCCTGAAGATGTGACTCAATTGCTGCAGCCTCATGATAAACCTTTAATGGATGAGGAGTTGCTTCTTATGGACAAGCAAAGATTCCATTTCTTGAGATGGAATCTGCTTCTGGTGAAGGTGCTGTGAACATTGTTGAAATGACAACAAAGGATTTAGAATATTACATAAACTTAGTTGATAAAGTAGCAGCAGGGTTTGAGAGGATTGACTACAATTTTGAAATAAGTTCTATTGTGGGTAAAATGCTGTCAAACAGCATTGCATGCTACAGAGAAGCCCTTCATGAAAGGAAGAGACAATTGATGTGGCAAACTTCATTGCTGTCTTATTTTAAGAAATTGCCACAGCCAGCCCGGCCTTCAGCAACCAGCACCCTGATCAGTCAGCAGCCATCAACATCGAAGCAAGACCCTCTGTCAGCAAAAAGATTACTACTCTCTGAAGGCTGAGATGATGGCTGGCATTTTTTAGCAATATTTTTTAATTAAGGTATGTACATTGGGTTTTTTAGACATAATGCTATTGCACACTTAATAGACTACAGTATAGTGTAAACATAACTTCTCTATGCACTGGGAAACCAAAAAACTTGTGTGACTCGCTTTATTAAGACATGTACTTTATTGTGGTGGTCTGGAACCAAACCCACAATATCTCTGAGATATGCCTGTAATATACATAACTTTATAGTTCAGAGTGGAGCCACATGGCTTATTTTCCTATTTCTTCCATTGAGTCTCCACTTTATCCTAGGCCAATCACCTAGCACCCTATACTCAAAACAGTAATATTGCTTATTGTAACAAGAGTTTTATGAAGCTTAATCAGTTACTGCAAAGCAAAAGGAGATAATGTAAAAGGTATCCTTAATTAAAATTCTTTGAAATTTTTTATAGCTGAACTACATACATTTTACTGTAAATCAACATCAAGTTTCTGTAACTGTGTAAGAGTAACTAGTATAAAAATTAGTGCCTGCAGTGCAAGGTACTAGAATGGGGCAGAGCAGAACTCCAAGACATGCAGGAGATCTTGTTTCTTAGAGAGGAATTTCAAGGGTCTCAGCTCTAAGAACATATTTCCTCCTGCTTAAGGAAAAAAACTTACTTTCTTGAAGTCTTTTTCTATTTGTGATATGCTTTTCCAGTCAAAATACTAGGGGCATGAAATTGCTATTAGTTGTAGCTATTAAAAGAAAAGAAGCAATAGCAGTCTTCATTAATCACGTCTAATGCAACAGATCAAAAAAATAGGGTTAACAAAAGGCTATATCCTATTTATCAACTTGAGATTTCAAGTTTCATAGACACGATGTCAAGAAAATGGCTGCTGTCAGCAAACACACATTTGCTAGCTGGTGAAAGGACAAAAGGACAAGAGACAGTAATTTTCCTACAATGCATAGGAGATTCATTTTTATATCATGAGGGACTCAGACACGGGACAGTCACTAGAACTAGCGTGACTAAGGGTTTTGCCTATTGTTTCAAGCTCAGTGAGATCAGGTTTCCATTTATTTTATACTTTATCCTGGGGCTAGGATTTTCAGGTCTAAGGAAGTTACACAACCATCTCTTAGAGCAGTTTGGTGTATTTCTGCATGTAACACTTTTAGACTCTTTAAAAAATTAAGCCTAAAGCTTCATATGATAAAATAAATCTTTCATAATTTTCTTAAAAAACAAATTAGCAGGAAAAGTATAAGTAAGTTCCTTGTTTGTTAATAAGGTGTTACATAGCTGAGTTCATAGAAGCTACTACCAGATGTGTTCTGGGCTTACCACAAGCCCCTGGTGACTTATTATTCCATTCATGTGAAGAGCTAGGTTCCTTTGATTCCTGTGTTCTAAGATGAAAATGCACTCTGCAACACTCTCTTTTGGGACATTTCATTCCCGCTCTCATCAGTAGCACTGTGATTGTGATCATATTCTAGGAAAAAGTGTTTATTTACAAAACTGCTTCAATACTAAGGGAGAGATCCTAATCTAAAATCCAATGCATACATCACTGCATATCTTAAAAGGTTCACTACTGCAAATGTGTGCACATGCGTCATAGCAATTTTTTTGGAGATGTCTTCGTATTTGTATTATAGTGCCTCTGTGTTTACACACTGCGGCCCAAAGTACTCAGAAATAAATTCAGCCAAGAAGATGAAGCCTAAGAATGATAAAAACGGCAAAGATTTTTTTCCGATTCACATCCAGATTATCTAAAATACCTTGCAATCCTCCAGTTATAATTGATGGCATTCTGCGATCAGTGAAATGTCCCAAATCTGTAAAATTAAAAAAAATTTTTTTGCCTTATATTCCGGTTTGCAATATTTTAAAATACTCACAATATCTGAGAAGCCTTCAAATGCTGAACCAAAGGAAGGCTTTTTGTTTTCTGATCAGATTCTTAAGAGATACTCTTTCAACTAAGAGCTCCCCTTCCTTTCATGCACAGAGAAATGAACACCTTTTCTCATTCATAGTTATGAGAGGATTTTTTTTTAAAAAGCCTCTGAAGTAGTTCTGTACGTCCCAGACAATTAACTATCCCTAATGATCTTCATGATGGTCCTGTAAATGTTCCGTCAAATCTAATCTGGGCTGAGAAAAAGAGTCAGGGAGCTGCTGAACTACATCTTTAATAAATGATGTCCCTGCAGAGTTGCTCAAGTGTTACTGTCAACTGTGCTTCACATCTCCCATCATCCTAATAATCAGCTATCAGTTGAAGATCATATATAACACAGGTTTGCCATTTGCAAAACTCCACTTGAAAGACTGATGCCCTCAGTGATATAAATTGTGACCACAATTCTCAAGCAGTAGGACTCATAAGAAATTTGTGCTGATGTCACATTTCTTCATTTTATTATGGAACTGACATTTCTGCCATTTATTGCCAAGTGAGAGTTGAAGCAAAAATAAAGGACTAATGAAAGAGATCATTAAGTTTAATCCTGGCATGAAGTTTAAGCCCTGAATTTAAATGGATCTGGATAGGAAATGCATAGGAAATGCAACTCCAATCAACCCCAAAATCTCAGGCATGGGAGGGCCTATAGACAAGGACCCTTGAGATTCTCTTTCAGGAACACAAACACCAAGAAAATATGTAAACACGATGCGCTATGGATACCCTAATTCAGTCTGTGCTTCAAGAGAACACGGCAACAGGCTCCCTGGGTGCCTTGTCTCCAGCCAAAATTTTGCCTTCCACAGATTAATAAATTATTATATATATTTTTCATGAATAGAGGAAGGAGTTCTGATTGGATGGGGATGAATAATCCAAATAACCCAACAAAGTAAACAAATCTTTCAGATTTTAGTAAGGAAGCTTCTTTTTTGTAACACAGGTTAATCATAATGTAGACTTGGTAAATTGGACTCAAAAAGCCCCAGATTTTTATCTAGACTGTACATTCCATTTTCTGAAAATTGCATACTGGTGAAAAAGGCAGTAGAAGAGGAGCATACTGTCTCTCTATGTATATATGTATATTCTGCTACGAGATTGACATCTGAGACATAGGTAACGAAGAAATGGTTGCCCTCCTGACTAAAGAATGTTATATTTGTTGTTTCCTTGGAACATTTTTCATAATGCCTACATCTCACATCTGAGCAGAGGCATTTCTCTCTCACAGGATATGTGATGTCTGACTTCCTCTCAGTCAGTTAGTCTCAGCAATATAGTCTCCCAAACATTTTGGCTTAAAAAACTGACATGGAGGTACTGAGTTCAGCCAGCTATGACCTTTATAGGCTTTTATTGTCCCAATCCATTAAAGAACTGACAGGATCTCTTTAGTCTCCTTGTGATATTTCTGAGAGATGCTGTTCATCCACAGTGTAATAATAGATTTCACAATTTCACACTACTTTCAGTTAATACAAACATGACTGCTAGGAACAGAAATTCCATTGTGAGAGAGCAGTAGTACATTTTCTTTTGTGTGTGCATGTCTAAAAATCTTGTTTAAACAGTGCTTTCTTCTGTATGCCAAGCAGTTATACTTTCAAAAATAGTTGCCTGCTCAGTATTTTCTTTACTGTAAACTTTTGGCTTCTATTAACTGAATGAAAGCTCTGAAAACTTCACAGTCTCTGCTACAATTGTGAAGCGCTCTTCTGACCTGATAACAGCAATGTTAACAAACTGTATGTGTGACACATGTGACAGGTTTTGCTGAAGGCTTATTTCTAAGCTTAGAATCATTCAGCAGCAATTGGGAAATTTCTTGTTAAACGGTAGAAAGCTTTTAAAAAATACAAGGAGAATGTTTAAACCAAAAGTAAAGAAGGGTTTATAATGTGAATATATATTAAAAAAAATTATAACAGGGGAGAAGTGTTACTCAGAAGACCAAGGTAAGAAATGACCATGTCATCATTGACATGGGTGATTGACTAGGGGAGAATCAAGGCAAGCAAGGCAGCTACCTTGAGATACTCGCCCAGACTCTACTAACTTGTGTTGCAGGCACTTTGTGGGCCAAAAATGGTAATCCTGGGTTGAATAGTTCTAATCAGAGCAAAAGGTTAGGAGGTATGCACAGAAGCTGGATGTGTTCGGATTCATAGAGCCAGATGGATTTCACCTGAGAGTGCTGAAAGAGCTAGCTAACGTGATTGCAAGGCAACTATCACATATGAAAAATCATGCAACTAGGGAAGGGTCCCTGATGGCTGAAAAAAGCTGATGTTACACTCCTCTTTAAGAGAAGCAAGAAGGATCATTTGGGGACCTATAGACCAGTCAAACTTCACCTCAGTCCCTGAAAAATCATGACCTTGACTTCTTGGATCCATTTCCAAGCACATAAAAGACAATAAGATAATCAGAAGTAGTCAACACCAATTTATCAGTGACAAATCACGCTAGACCATAGTGATCATGATGAAATCACTGGCTGTGGTGATGAAGAAAGGGTGGTGGATGTAATACATCATGCTTAGAAAGGCCTTTGACCCATAGCATTCTCAGCTGAAAGCTGAGGAAGTATGGACTGAAAGAACGAACTTTTAGGTGGAATAAATATGGGCTGGACCTCCAGGCTCAAATCAGTGGTTTGACACAGTAGAGGGCCCATAATAAGCAGAATAGTCCAAAGGATGATACTAGGGCTAGTACTGTTCAATATCTTAATTATCAGCCTAGATGATGAGGCAGAAAGCACTCTCAACAAATTTGCAGATAATAAATTATGGGGAAATGGCTAATATGCCAAATGGTAGCATTTCAGTCCAGATAAACTTTGAAAACTTAAAGATCAGGCTACTAGAAATTTCATTAATTTCAACAATCAGAAGGGCAAAGTTCAGCACCTGGGGCAGAATAACCCCCTGCTGGGGCTGCAGGGCTACAGAGTGGGAGGGGTTGGTACAGACTAGGAACTGCCTGACTGAGCGGCAGCCTTGCTGAAAAGGACTGGGAGGCTGGATGGACACCAAGTGAACAGCATGTTCTCACTGTGATAAAGAAAATGGCATAGTCAACAGATACGGGGAAGTTATTCCCCCCATCTGCTCAGCACTGGAGAGGTCTCCCTGGAATACTCTGTCCAGGTGTAGGTGTCCCAGTTTCAGAGCAATGTTGGCAAGACTCAGCTAGACAAAAGCTGACCGGATCAACTGTTAGCAAGAGTCCCTGCTTTGAAGGGGAGCCTGAAGTAACCGCCCCTTCAGAGGCCCCTTCTTCTCAATATTTCCATGACTGTTTTTATTTCCACAGAGTAGGTAGTTGCTTTCTGAATCATGCAAACTTCTAGCATCTGTAACAGCTTGTAAGCTAACTGTGCATTGTGTGAGCATTTTACAGAACATTCAAGATGCATCATAGGATACAATAGTGGGTTTTTTTTTTCATTTCTTTCTCTTTCTTAGTAACTTCTATCATTCTCTTAACTTTATCACTGATCTGACTCTACTGAATTGATATTTTCACAGTTCTACCTACTAAAACATCAAGATCTTGTTCTTGAGTTGCAGTGGCCAGTTCAGAGTACAATCTTTCATATGCAAAATTTGAATTACTCCTTGTCCTCCAACATGCATCATTTTACATTTGTCTACATTTTATTTCATCTGTCATTTTAATTTTCAGTTACTTAGCACTGAGATCCTTCTGCAAGTCCTTGCACTTGGCTCTTGTTTTTACTAATTCAAATATCTTGTTCATAAAAGGCTTGAGTATTGAGAGGACTAGGTTGAACAACACAAGCACTATCAGAGATTACTATGGGACTTCACTGTTGACCTACCTTGCTTCAAAACATAAATTTATTTACCCTTTTTTAACCAGTTATTATTTATCCATATGAGAATCTTCCCTTTTCCCTATAACAGATTAGTTTCTTTAAGATATTGTGATAAAGAATTGCTGAATGACTTTTGAAAAATCTAAGTAGATTTAGATTAGCTGGATATTCCACTTCTTCAGACACTCACTGATTCCCTCAAAGAATTCCATCAGATTTGAGGGGCACATCCGTTCACAAAATAGTATTAACTTTTTCCCAGAATATCATCCTTCTAACCACTAGTTCCATTTTTTGAAACAGTCTCTGTCAATTGGCCTGGTATGGACAGCCAGCTTCCCAATTTGCATTTCTCTGTATGTAACTTGGAATCCTTGTTAAAAGCTGATGTTATTTGTCACTTTGCCACCACGGTGTTGAGCTAATTTTTAAAAAGAGGGTACATACTGTAGTGTGTAGGTCAACAATTTCATGCTTTTTTAGAACACCTGGATTAATACGATAAGGTACTGACAAGATGTTAATGTTCATTTAGTTTATTCTTTATATGAAACTTATCCTGACTCTTCAGAATCTCATTGAAAACCTATTTGTATCTATTTGAGACATCCTATCACCCTGTAAGGGAAAATTTCATTATGGGATTCACTACCAGCTTCTCTACAGTTTCAAGGCAAATGCAAAAAACTCATTACATTTTTTTCTGTTATACACTTATCTTCTCTATGAATGTCTTCATCAGGAAAATAATTCAGTATTAGATGAACAAGCTCAGACAATTTTTGTTTTAAAGCTCTCACAGATCTTTATTTGTTGACAAAAGTTTTAGTTTTGCACTATGACAATAAACTAGATTTAGAGTAGATTTACATGTAAGGAATGCTAATCTCAGTTAAAACATTCAGCTTCAGTGGAGCTAACTGAGATTTACTGCCTGAATTCATGCTGTCGATGTAGACAGTGAAATAATTCAGGCCAATTTAGGATTTTAAATCCTTCATAAATAGGTCTCATTTGATGCAATTGAAATCAGAATCTGTCCTACTCTCCCTCTAGCATGGAATGTTCCATTTTAGTTGTAAATGGAGACTTTGGATGAGGACACAGATACTATTAATTTTAGTTTAATGAAAAAGACAACAAAAACTCATTTTATTTTTCATCTAGAAAATGAAGAAATTCTGCACCGTCCTTATTTCTATTGGAAGAGAAGATGGAAGAGAATTCAGTGGAGAGTCATTATTATTTTATGTGCAAGACAACTAAAAGTGGTCTAAAAGTGGCAGACTACCACACACACACACACACACACAAGTTGTCAATCAGCAACTTTAAAAAATTCTGTACAAAACTCCATTGATATAACTAAGTTTGAAGAGTTTAATATAAGCAATATTCTGATGAAAACTGTGTCTGGAGAAAAAAATAATGAAAAAAACAATGCCTCTTGTTTCACAAAGCTGCCCAAAGTGACAACACAACAGAAAAATGTGAAATTTTGTAAAACTAATGGCTTACATGGATCTAGAACAAGGGACTGGTAAACCTAATTCTTTTCTGCTCAGAAGTGAAGGAATAAAAAGTGAAATTATCAAAGAACACTTGAAGTGACAAAAAAACCTATTTAAGATGTATAAAATAAGCATGTCTAGAAGAAAGAGCTTAAAAAATTGCAAGAAAGCTTTCACACTTAAACTACATCTTTTGATGTGCCTCACAAGAGAAAAGGTATATAAAATTGTGTCAGACTAAACAGTGTTTAGAAGTTTTAACATTTTGTCTGTAGAAAAAGAGATGATTTTAAGTATATTTTAAATGAGCTCATGGAAAAATCAGAGAACATCAGTTTACTTAGTGGTTTTATGGCATTCAGCAATTTAAACCCCAAACCTCTTGGACCATGTACATCTTGAATTCAGATCCTTGGTTGGCAGGTAGCCTGCTTGACCATGGAATAATGCATTTTCAGCACAGGCCTCAATCTGTTTCTGACGTTTAAAAGAACATCAAGATATGAGATTGATGAAGCTGAGAACAATTATCTTCTGTAACTATCATCATGCCATACAACATGTGATTATTTTCCTGCTTTACGAATTTTATATATCCTCTGACACTTCCAATTTATCAGTTATTGCCCATCAAGTGAACCATCTGAATTTAAAATAATGAAATATTAAAGGTAAAGCAGCATATGCATATCACACAAGCAGTACAAATAATATCATCTGTCTAATTTCTTGAGGCAAGTTTTAGAGAAATTTTTCCCATTAGCCTAAGCTGCGCTTGCACACCCATGCACAAACTCATTGTTTCATATGCTTAAAGTGCCACATTTTCTGTGTGAGCTCAGTCAGATCTCTACTTTTGCAGCTAATAGTACACTTAGAATTATTTGTACTAAAAAAAGTGAAAAACAGAATGCGCTCTATGGAAAAAATAAAATAAACTGTTTCTATTTCTGTTATAGGTATGCTCATGTGGAGTCCAAAACAGTTTGCAAAAAAGTTTCATTATCATCCAGCTGAGTCAGAAATCACAGATTGCTGAAATCTGTGCCCCACTTAATAAGATGTATCTCATACAGTACGGATAATACAGGAGAACACTATGGTAGTAATGAAAAAGTGACCCTGGGTTACATCCAGACTTATTCTGTAACTGTTAAAAATGTGATATTTCCAAGGTGAAGACTGTTGTTCTGACTGAGATCCACCTTAATAAGGATTTTTTTCCTGTGTTTTCTCCTTTAGCTAAACACTAGTATAATTTTAATATTTTAAATTTAATAGCCTCCAGAAAGCTACCATTAATTTCAGCAGGTGAATCATAACCACTTACAGTTTTAACATATGCTGGAAAGATCAACTTCTGAAAAGAACCATTTGTTTAGTGAAGGAAAACTCTGAAATTAAGTTTAAAGCATTTCTTTCATACAATGGAGAGAAGAAGGGTAGTAATCTCTGCTTAATGTTGCTCTCCTCAGAGTAAACACTTCTGTTATTATTTTATCAGTACTTCATGTGATCACAATGCAATCTAAGATATTTGCAAATGATACTGCTACATGCTGAACTTACTGCTTGAAAACCAAGATTGTTTTTTTCAGTTTCATATTATATCCTCAACGATAAAATAGATGCATAGCACAAAGCTGAGAAGAATTTTTTTCTTACATATAAATTCAGAGAGAATTTGCTTTCTACAAATTTGCTTTCTACTGCTTTTCTACAGTATATAACCAAATCAAATCCAGAAAAAAAAAAGCACATATCTTTCCTTTGATACAAGCTCTCTGCTACTACAGAAGTCAGAACCAGTTAAGAGCTCAAAGATAGGGATTAAGAAGAGGTTATAATCTGAACAGAACCTGGAAGTTGTCTTTGAGACACTAAGAAACATTCCCATAGACATTCAGTTAAAATCTGTGGGCAGCATCATAAATTCTGTTGATTTTGGGGTACTTTTGATGTATGCATAACTGATAAAATAAAAAGGTAGAAGACAAACTGCTGTATTTTTAATTGGCACAAATGATATTCAGCAAGTTTAAGCTACAATATATTTTTAGAAATGAATCACAGTTAAGGAGAATAAGTAAATTAGCTACTGTAGAAAGACATATACATTATAGACTCAGACAGAATTTTTCAGTGAGAGATGACTATTAAAAACAAAATACTTTGTGATACAGTACGTAGTTACGTGATATAGTGCCAGTTACAATGAAACAAGGCAGATTTTTGGTAGAACTTGCTCCACTGTACTGGGGCAATCTTAAAATTCAGGTTGCCATAGAGCCAGGGATCACACAACTTCCAGCACCTGTGTGGCAGAACTGAGGCTATGGAGGCAGAGCAGAGACCTCAGAGACGCTCAGCAGGGTTTCCAAGAAAAATACTGTGCAGTCTGGTGCTGATCCTGGCTAAAAGTATATGTCAAAGGGCCACTGAGTTCAGTGATCAATTAAAAAAAAAAAGTGTTTTTCATGAAGTGTTAAAGTTTTTATTTATTCTTTTTCTTTCCATGGGAAATACTGATTTATAATGTTCATTCCAAAACTGATTTATGTCCTACAGCGACTAAGGTTGTGTGATCAAACTACACTTGGATATTGCTGCTTCTGTGGCAGTCAGTCTCTTTCTAATAACCTTTTAACATACTGGCCAAATTCAACTACAATTGACAGATGGGCAGAGTTTACATTTTGACAAAAGCTTTCGGAAAATAGGTGCTTTTTCTTCCACTGAGTGAACAACCACAGCATGAATTTAAGCCTTATGAGTTGTTATATTTATATATATAAGCACATATACTGAACCTCTCCCACAAGATACCATTCTGTAAGAAACGTATTTTTTGGTTTCACAGATTTCACAAAACTACTGTTCTTCTGGAATTTTGTATTGCGGTTCAAATCAATTCTCTAACTTTCTGACTGACCCCCTTATGCAGACAGATTCTCAAAACTGGCTCAAGTTAACTTGTTTCTTATACACAAATAATAATGTATATCGATATGGGAAATGCCAATGCTTTTTAAATAGAAATTGCTTATTATTTAGAGTCTCTCACTACTTTTGTTAAACAGGTGTGTTACGCAGACATAGCATGATTGTTTTTCAGAGAGCCTTCTTTGGCAGGTTTAATCTCTTCCAAATCTTGTATTTACTGTACATTATATCTCAGTTTGTTCATTCTAATGGAACAATAGCATACTCATTTTATTGTAGATTAATATTTTACACATATTTTTTTTAACTTGCTTGGAACATTATAAAACTCCAAGCCTCAAACATAATCATCAAATACAACTTGAATTTTTCACAAAGGTTCAATTTATGAATCAATGTAGGAAGATAATAAATTCAAAAATCACCTATTCCAATAATGAACCTCTAGATCACCTCAAACAAACAACAAAAAAAAGAGCAGAATTTGAAAAGTGCTGCTTTCTTTGTACTCTTTCCTCTCCAGTGAGTTCATAGCTAAATAAAAATAGTATACCTGGCCAAAACTTTGTATAGCTTTTTCAAAATGAAGATGTAAGAGAAAGATGCACTTTCTGACTTTGGCGACGTCAGCTAATGAAATAACACTAGAAGATCTTTTCCAGTCACTAAGGGGCATTCAGTCCACAAGAAGAGCTGGAGCTAAACTAAATCTTTGCAGCACGTACATTGTAGTCATCAGAGCCCAGCACCAACTGTTTCTCTCTACAGATCCTCTCCTATTGCAACATGCTATTTGCTAATGTAAATCTAGAGAATTGCAGCCACATTTCGTCCAAATTTATGAATTCATGTGCATAAACGTACATGAAAGAGAGAGAAGGGAAAATTTCAGCTTTAAAGCTTCCAGTTTTGCATTTTCCTAAGTGAAAGATTTTAAAAGTTTCAAGTTTAAAATATTCAGGTAGGTAACTAAACCTTCATCCTATCTTCTTGTATATTAGTAGAGGCATGGCCTATAAATAAGTAAAAAGCTGAAAGAGGGACATGTCATATATGTTACTAAGCTTTCTCCATTCTAAAATTGTTTCAGAAAAGAGCCCCTGCTAGGCTCCTATAATTGGCACACAACAACACAACCGAACAGATTTTAACAGATTGGGGTGGGGGTAAGAGGAATGAAACTGATATTTTTGTCTGCATTTCTCATTATTTTTTGCATTTGCATGATGGTCTTCCAGCTTGTAAGATTTTGACAGAAAAATTAGCCTTGTATATTTGTACTTTGCACAATGTCCAGCATTGTTTTAACCATAAAGCAGTTTAGTATTGTTTACTACTGATCTGAGGAGCAAGTGATGATGGGGAGTTTTCATGTCTATATACATATTTAATTCCTGAAAAGGATATGTCTCAACAAAAGTGCTGTAAAGGAAAACACAATTCCCCTAGAAAATAATATGAACACTTTTCAAGTCAGTTCATGAGAAACTTTAAGATCCTGGTGATAAAAGGACTGTTTATACATACAATTCATCATTACTGTCTTTCTTCTGAATGATGAGAATAAGTTGTTAGGGTGATATCTATGCAAACTCTACATTCGAACATACAGGTATCAAACGCATAAGGTATGATAACTGGAAGTCAACATTCCCATAATATTTATTTCCTGAGATGCATGTCATAAGAGAAAAAGCTTTTGATGTATTTTTCCCCTTCAGAGCTTATTGCCTTGGAATTCTTCTCATGAACAGTACTGTGGTGCTTTAAGCCCAAGAGCTTCAAATAAAATGAAGCACATGACAACCCCTTTTTGTCTACTTTCTGCACTGTTCCAAATGCATTTTTTCATCCATGTGTGTGAAAGCAGATGAATTGGAATTGCTAAGTGGATTGCACTAGGAAAATTTTTTATTGCTATGCTGTTATATTTTGTTTTAAATACATTTTAGATACATTGCTTTATTTATCTTATGCCTAAAAAATTGAGAAGTTGAAAGACATGCTTGGAAAAGTAAAATTGTCATGTATGTTTAACAAGCAGCTATGTCTTCCAAACCAGGCAAAAATTTAAGGCGATTCTCAAAGCCTAGGTATCTTCTTAGCAGAATGACATGTCATAGATTAGATGTAGCAAAATTCACTTATTTTCTGGTAAATAGTACAGGGCATTACTAATAAACTCTAAAACTATGTGCTTGCAAAGTAGTGTTAAATTCAATGTTAATAAAAAGGAAATAAAAGTTCTCAGTAATCCAGACCATTATCAAGCTTATCAAAAGCACCGTTTGGACATACCACAGTAAGAATCTCAGATAAATACCTTAATGCACTTGCCACCTAAAGGCTGAAACAGGAAGAAGAATTCATCACAAAGCCAAAGAAAATATGATAAATGTACCAAAAGATGTTCCTTCTAATCACATCCTTGTTTTTCTCATACCTTCTTTACCACATGAAGATCACTTGCCATTATATCTCTTTCTGTTTCAAAGCTTACTGAATACAGTGAAATCAGCTGTTTGCAGTTTGCTGATTTCTGTTTAGTTGTCTGCATTTTGGCATTAAGTGGTGACCATCTTTTCTTGTCCTGGACACCAGGAGAAGAAACATAATATGCCAGAAATATGATCCCACTGGACCACAGACTTACGAAGTTATATCAGTCAATCCAGTACTAATCTGTTAAAGCGAGCAGAGCAGCACAGCCTTCCCCCTCGTCGTATGGCAGAGGAGTCGCAACAGCAGGAACAGCTCTTTCCTGTACCAAACAGCAAGCAGTGCTTGATCAGTACTCCTAACTGCTTTCTGAAATTTTCTTTTCCTTATTTGCTCCCAATTCTAGTTTGGTAGGGAAATAGACCACCAGCTGAAGTAAGTACTGACAATAAGCCCTTGACATCTTGAGAAAAAACGAATTTAACAGCCTAATTCACCCAGTCTATTTAATCCAAATAAATTAAAAAATAATTCAAAAAAAGAGAAAACATACTCTCCTAATCTCAAAACATCAAGTAGCCTGAAATCCACAGCAAAATCTCCAAATCTATCATTTTTCTAGTAATTTTAAACAGAGTATGGAAGACTTTTTCCATTTACAGTAAACATCTGTCAGAGTTTATGGAACAGCTTGCATATTCTCATTCAGGAACACTAGCATTAACTTTTTCTGCCAGAACCTTTTTGGACAGCTATTTAAAACCTGCACAAGTAATAACAAAGAAAGTTTGGGGGTAACTCCCAAATCAAAGTCTTCAAAAGATTTTAGCTATTTGTTCTGACATTCTCCTGCCTCCACAGGCTCCATCTCATCAAAAATGCTCCAAAGTGAAGTTTTACTAAAATAAAAATCAAGACTGGGCAATTCTCCCTTTAGATTTCATTACTAAATGTGAAACGAGCCAGTTTGAAGCCAAGATGTATATGTAGATATTCTAACCCTCCAAATACTCCCCTAATCAATGAGACATAAAATGTGGAGGGAAGGGTAGTTCCCAACCAGAAGGAAGATTCTACTGTACATGAGAGATTATCAAGTGGGTATAAACATTCCTTCAAAAAGAATGGACGAATTAAAAATATATTGGTTTCGACTAGCTGTTATCACATAGGATTTTTTACCATATAATTACATTTTTATGAAACCAAGCAAAACACATCTGATGCTACAGAAATCTGTTTGTCTACTCTAACACATTTCACATATATGAGTCTGTTAATTGTGGTGAAGACAGAGGTTCTACATTACATCTAAGAACTACTGTTCCATTTCACAGGAATACACCACTGACATTTAAAGAGACAAAGTAACTCTGAATCTCATGTGTCCTTTTGGGGGGGCTTTTAGAATGATTAGAGCTAAGTCATTCAGAAAACTAAGATGTGATACAACCACTTTTACTGCTTTTTGAAACAGAAGAACCTCACTGGACACCTTAAAGGTATCAAGAAAAAATGCTTTTTTTTTTTTTATGTAAGGTGTGCTTACAGAGCATAACTTCATATGAAATCATGAATATCTGAGACTTATTTTAAGATGCTGTGTTACCACAACACAGCAAAAGCTACTTCACAGCAGGATTTACACTAATACAATGAAGTATTTGGAAGCTCAGAAGTAGGTACATTTATTTACCTTTATGTTTATTTTGTTGCTGGTTTCCAGCTTTCTGTAGTTGAACAATACTTCAGGTAAACTGTATAAGGATGTCAGTGGGTTACTACTATTTATTTTTAAACAAAGATAAACAGCTATAAAGTTATAAGTCCTTGTATTTGCATTCTATCCTACATGCTACCACCAACCCAAATAAATAGATCTCCAGATGAAGAGTCAATACAATCCTCCTAATTTCAAGTGGAACTAGAATTTCATGTAAAGCATGAATTATTTTTTAAAGATGAACTGCACCTACTTCAAGCCATTTTCTGACAGATTTATTTATCTGGATTTCACAACATTTGAACCCCCCTGAAGAGTTGCTCCTGGGCAACACTGTGTCTGTCTCACCTGCGCTTCAAAATACTACCTACATCATGAATTGCCAATATCTACTTAGTTGATGTGGATTTTTTTTTTTTCTTAAGAGTGTGGCACTATCTCCATTTGAAGCACATCAGTGCTGAATTAAAAACAGATTCTGCCAATAGCCATATGAGAATCACCTCCAAATGTGTTTATAAATGATCCTTAAATGCTGACTGTACTAATCATAATCAGCTTATACAAGTGATGAATTTGTGTCATCTTCTTACACCATTTCAGAATCTGTCAAGGTCAAAAAATGACAAGGCTGTACATTAGAGGTACTCTTACAGAAAATAAGCAACGCAAATTCTCGTTAGTGGGCTTCAGAATTAATTTACGACAAAAGAACCCTTTGAAACAATTGAAGCAGGCACTCTGACAGCACAGTGTCAGAGATGATACTCATAAGCAGCACAGAAGTACATCTGGCTGGTAGTACCATGAATGCACACAAGCACATTTCCTGTCTAAGCATTCTGTTTTCCTGTTCTGCAGCATGTACGCTCTTTGTCTACCTCCAAAAAACTTTGAAATTCTTCAGGAACAGTTATCCCGATACAAATATTATTATTTTTAGGAACATGAGAGAATGTACTCCTAATTCGTAGCCCACTTAAGAGAAATATAAATAATGGTATGACATTATATTTGTTAAACAAACACTTGTACATAGTAATGGTACCAAAGTCCAGACAGCTGAGAAAAAAATGCTTTTTCAAATATTTCAGGTCTTACTTTGGAAGAAGACCGAAAAATATTTATAAAACTGCATATAAGCTTCCACTGAGGGCACATCAAGCTCAGTCAACTGTCAGTCTTTTTATCTCCAGTTTCCAGCCACACATCAATATAATTTTGCAAGCTCCTGTTATTAAGTGTAGTTGCCAGCTTCCACTAAGCCTGTAGCTAAAAACTTCAGTATTGTGGAAAAGTTCTACGCAGAATCTTCAGTTGAAGATTGTTTTCACTGTTATAATTTTCTTTCCAAATCTTTGAAGACAGTGTTTCTGTTTGTAACAAAGTATGTTTTGAAGTTTACTGCAGAAGGGAACATTTGAAAATAAAGCCAAACCCACTTCTGAAGTAATCCAAATATTCTGTTAAAAATATTTCTTCCTTTGCATTAAAGTTAAGTTTAGTTTTTGCTCAAAGTCTGTTAAAATATATTTTCTTCTACAACTCTCTTCGGTCTCCCACCCCCAGCTATCCTTCTGCAACCTTTGTGTGCATACTCATTTTTGAATAAGTTATATTTACAGCAGAAATTTACAGTAGAATATTTACAAAAGGAATAAATAGAATATTTCTACATTTTTAGTGTAGTCCATGAGCACATTCATGTGCAACTATGAACATATTTAATAGCTGAGTTCTATCCAACTCCCCAGCCATATAGAATGGAATCTGGGAAGGAATAAATGCTTCATCTGTGACTTAGACAGGTGAAAC
This sequence comes from Apteryx mantelli, assembly GCF_036417845.1. Taxonomy (NCBI): domain Eukaryota; kingdom Metazoa; phylum Chordata; class Aves; order Apterygiformes; family Apterygidae; genus Apteryx; species Apteryx mantelli. The sequence goes on from NC_090020.1 coordinate 55,833,151, forward strand.
CTCTAGTAACTTTTTCCACAAAAATGTATAATTTAGAAAATGTTAGCTTATCTTTCAGCAATGGCACAGTTCCACTCACATCAATATAATGAGCACTACATAAATAAATACTAGTGAATGTTCATGCTCGGTGAGAATCGAATGAATAAATCTCTGAAAGGAAAGAAGCAACTTTTCCTACTTCTCCGTCCCTCTTTTCTACCTGCTTCCATCCCTTAATATAGGTGTCTGAATGAATCAGCTAAGCAGCTCTAAAAGTCTGTGAGGAAACTAAGCAGCTGAATTATTCTTTCCTTAAGCCAGCTTCATCTTAGTTTCCTTGGAGCAAAAATATAATTTAAAGCTTTTAGAGGACTTTTTAGATTTAGCTTTATTAATTAACAGGGGCATTACAAGAACTTTTAGAATGCCTACTTTTGTCTTTATTCAGATCAGGGCTGCAGCTGGTTAGCCAGATTTTTTCCCCTTTTAAGGTATAGCAACAAAAAGGAACAGCCACAAAACATCAAGACCTACAAATTGAATATTCTAGAAATTAGAAAAACAGAGTAACATAAGAAGACACGAACTGGGCTAAAGCAAAGGTCTATACAGACGTATCCTGCATTAGATCTACAAGTAATGGTGGAGAAGCATACAAGAAGGCATATACAGCAATACTTCCAGGTGATATTCTCCACACCAGTGGTTTTTGCCTCATGGACTTGCTGGATCAGAGGTGGTATCACCCTCCTGAACTACCTTGGATAGTTCTTTCTTCCATTAATTTGACCTGATTTTGAACTCCAACTTCCAGTTTCCACTGTTCCTCATGATAGGTAGTACCCCATTCTGCACTGTGTGAGGTAGCATTGCTTTTGGTTGTTTGGAACCTGCCATTTGTGATTTCACTTAATGCCCTTTTAGTCTATTAGGAGAGTCTGTTAGCATTCACACCTTCTATGCCACTTAAGACTTTACAGACTTTTAACAGGTCCTAAAATATTTATCTCCAGACTGAAGAGTTTAGGTTATTTAACAGTTTCCCATATCCTTGCCATATAGCCTTGTTGCTTTTTAACCTTTTCCAATTCTACGATCTCCTTTTTGAAAATCTGTAATAGAAAAGAGGACCTGCATACAAAATTGCCTGCAGTACTCAACATGTAAGTTCACTGCAGGTTCAGCTAGCAAAATCCTGATTTTCTCTGCACCTTCCACAATAATTCCTACCATTTGATTTTTTCTCTTCAATGCTGCTGAACTGGTGTTTTCATAAATCTGCCTATCATAACACCAAGATCTCATTCCTGAATAACAATAGTTAGCTTATATGTATAATTTCATCCATATAATTAGGGTTGCTCATTTTCTTCTTTATATTTATTTATATAAAATTTATCTGCCATTATATTTTTCAGTATGCCTACACATGCCAAAACTAAAGCTTTAAGTATAAGCATAAGACTGACTACTTAACAGAAGTGAAATATAAACCACAGGTTCATAATCTGTCCCTATTAAAACAAGACTATTTTATATTGGGGTACTTATTTAGTAGGGATAATGTTATCACTTCATTATAGGTTATAACAATTATTCTTTCTGAACAATAAAGAAATTTTAACTATTGACTTAAAATAAGATGCTGCCTAAGTAGTGGCGTCCACATATTTACTTTCTACCAAAAAGTCTCCCATAGTTTGTTGGGAACAGACTTTCAAAAGTAGGGGAGAAGAGTGGGATAGGAGAAAGGTGCCCATAACAGCTGGGATAAGCTCAGAGACCTTAGCACGCTGTTTACTTCAAAAACATTTTGCAGACTTAAAGAATTTCAAAACAATTCTTGATGAAAAAGGACATGTGAAAGCACAATACAAAGAAGTGACATGTAAAAGAAGAAAACAATATCCATTTATTAGCAATTAATCTAAGCTACAACTTATAATATTCAGACAACTATAAAGTTGGAGAGGTCAAAACTATCAGTAGCAGATATAGACAAACACCATTAGGAGGTTTTATAACCATATTAAGAACTAAAATAAAACTGTAGTTAGGAATATCCAATAGGCATTTTCTTTTCTGTTTGCAGAATGAAAAAGGAGACTATATCCTTTTTATGTCTCTGAATATAGAAAGAAATCGGCTACAAATAGTTTCAAGGAATCAGAGGACTGTTGTGACATTTTAAACCTTAAGGTTAAAATGTTCCAGAAAACTGCTAGGATCTGTCTTACACCTTATTTAAAAATTTTCTTCTGTAGCATGATTTATTATGATCAGCTACATGTAATCACTTACACAGCACACCAGTACAAGGCCTCACAGTTCAATGATACATTGGTCCCTCTTAGTTACTACCCCTGGTATGAGTTTTTAGAAGACCATGGTCTTCATTCTAACTCAGATTTTTAGGCTTGACAAAGTGGTAAATGGATTAAAAACAATGACCCTTTATATCCTATAAGCCATACATACATACAAATAATCTCGTGGTCCATTCTGCCCTTAAATGCTATGAACTATAAAATATTTTAGGTGACTAAAGCAATAATAACTAACGTAAGTAATATGAATCACTACAAAGTTCAACAACATTGAAATTCCATTTGCCGTTTGTTCCTACCACTCTAAGAGCTGTCAAAATCATTCAAAGACACCAATACAGCTGCTAGAAGCAGACTTTTTGTGTAAAGTATAAATGTGTTTGCATGGGGAAGCTATTGATTTTTAAAGCAATACCAAACAAAACATCACTATTTGCAATATTTACTATGAATTAAGTAGCCCCCTCAGAAGTGTCTCTTCTTAGGGCCATAGAATTAACTGCTCTGTGGACTTATACCCTTCCTGAGTGAGGACAATGAGTAATACCAAATCCATTTTCCATTAAAAGGGAAGACTGGCTTACATTCAACTAAAACTGCTTGATACAAACTATTTCATACATTCAATTTGCTCCTATAATTTACCCATGTCCCTCCAGAGACCAGCTTGGGAGAACGCAGAGAGTGGGGAATGGATTTTAGCCTAAAAAACAAAGTAATCTTCAGCAGTAGAACTCTTCTTGGAACAAGACAGGGGAGGGAAAGAATTCACTTTCCTACCACTTAATATGCCATCCATTCCAATCTGGGGAAAAATGCAGATATTTGATTGCGGGAACAAAGTGGATACTACAAAAACAACTGCTGATATGTAGCAAGGGCCAAATTTCTAATGCAGAATGTGGTCTGGAAGACAGAAATATGAACTTTATGGAAAACACTACAGCGTGGATGGATTATTCTCACTGTTTGCTAATGCATTTAGACTACGACATAAGTTTCTCAAAGACTAAGATCGCATTTATTCCACCTTCTTTTAAGGTTCTAAAACTTGAACTTGCTGGGAGATGTAAAAAATACAAAGTAGATATAAGGAAAGATGAATCAAGCATCTCTGATGACCTTTTTTACAACTTTTCTTTCACAGGCAGTAATTGTGATTATTAGAAGAGCTATCTGAATATAGTTTCCAACATACCGACAAAAAATAGAACTTTACATAGGGAACAAAAGATCAATAATGAGAGGCACAACACCAACTGCCAGATAAAAATACTAGAAATCAAATAATTAATTTTCTTAAACATAGTAATAATAGTCACAAATCTTGAACTACTGCCTGCCTGCTGAATTCCCGGTAGCTCTTAAAGATGGCTCTCCATCAGGAGCAGCTAACTAACAGATGCAGCAACTGTACCTATCCGATAATATAGCTCACTGACAACTTGATTGCATTTCATTAAGTATTTAATTAATTAAGTTAGTATTTAATTAATTAAGTTATTTAATTAAGTATTAAGTATTAATTAAGTATTTAATGGATTTTTAGGAGGGAAATGATTTTCTGATAACATTAATCACAGAGTAAATGTTTGGTTGAATATTGAGACTTCGAAAGGATTTTCACCAATGTTATTTTGTGTTATTAAATTTTTTGGAGCACCATCATCATCTTTGAAAACTAAATATAGAAATGCAGCTTAAAGGAACTGAAAGATTTTCCTATTTATCATCTGCATCACAAGTTTGAACCTGAAATTCTCTATCGCCATAAATTAGACTACAGACAAAAATGTTTTTGAATGGAAGATAAAACTTACTCCACAGAATGCAAACAGAAATCTAGGAAACTTACTTTTTCTTAAACGTGCATAATTTACCTTGTTGATATTTTGGTCTAGCTAAATATATATTAGGTCCTTGTCCATTGGTCCTTGTCAGACATTTACCTAAAAACATTGCAGCAATTTCTTTAGGAAGCTGGACTATTACTGGAACACTGAGAATGACTTCTGACCCAAGATATGGGCAACAAAATAAAGTACAATCCATATATCTCCAGTCCCCACACCAACAAAATAAACCTTGTCATATTATTTAATTTCTGTTGAGCTTGAATATTTTCATTTTATTTCAGGACAAAATGAAAGAGAAAAGATTATATTTATTGTGAAAAAATATATAAATTACACCTTATATAAAAATAGCATTTAATTTAAGTAATAATCTGGAAAAAAATCAGTTAATAAGACCGACTGTCATTTCAATTTTTTTGGCTTCATTCAAAATGTTTTTGTTTTGTTAGTAATGCTTCAATGAAAACTGAAGTAGAATAACTTAATTCCACCAATTCAGATAATTTTTTTCTGTCAGCAAATAAAAATTCTAGTGTCAGAGTCAACCTCAAATGGAATTTCAAAGGGCATTTAAGGAAGTTATGTTTGTGTGTTTAAATCTTCTTAATTTTCACTGGTCTTAATTTTCACTGTTTAGATTGGGAAATTACATATCCAGTGTGCCTGTTTTTTTCCACAAAAACAACTAAAGCTATTACGGGGGAGTGGACGAGGAAGAACAAAGAAACAAAGAGAAACGAAGACCCTGCAAAGTATTTTAGTCTCAAAACAAATTGAAACCACACACAGAAGACTGTTTAACACATTTTCTATTAACAATAAGGCATTTTATTATGCTGTACATTTTACAAGTTGTTTCAATAGCAGAACACATTTTAGTTTTACTACCAATGGGCTGTACAGTCTCTTAAACAACGGCCATATTATAAATAATGCATAGTGCCTATCATGGGGAAGTTTCAGGCAGTAAAGGATGGTATTATTGTGAAGCTGAACATTCTTGATCAACCACAGTGAACGCAGATGGAAATTAGCAGAGCCACTGTAATGGATGAGGAGAACAAAGAGTTTCTGGCTTTCATTATGCACATTTAGGGAAAATACTATAGTAGTTGCTTTGTTCATTTGTTGAAAACATTTTAAGGAAGGTTTGGGATTTAAGTTGACTTATTTTTAAGATGTTCAGGTTACCACAAAATTAATATAGAGTCATCTTACATTTCTGAACTATTTCCATAAGACTGAAGAAAACAAATAAGAAAAAAGAAACTCTAAAGAAACAAACAAAATAATCCTAAATCTGAGAACAAAAGATAGGCCATTATTCCTGCAGCATTAACAGAAACAGATGTTTCATTCATTTAAAGAGCATTTGTCTAAAACAATCAATACTTTGCAAAGGGAGGGAAGTCTGTAAAGTCGTAAAGTGTTGCAGGGTGGGCATATGCAACACATGGACAGGATACACTACATCTGCTGGACAGATGCAGAAGTAGGATACTTCTGAAATCTAGTAGCATTCATGCTTAAGATGCTCTGTCCAATTCAGTCCATGTTCCTGCGGTGAAAGATGACAGTGATTTGAACATTATTCATTGACATTATCTGTAATTAAGGTCTCGTATAAAGTTTTATCTTTCTGTCACATATAATAATCTTTCCCTGCACCAAAAAAATAATCCTTCCTTTTTTTTTTCCTATTTTCAAAAGACTTATTTGGCATTGGATGTGGACTGGAATGACACAGGATCAAACACAAACCCAGTGCTGAAAGCAGCCCTAAGCAGCTGTGTTTCTTCCTTCTGTTGTGACAGAAGCTTGGAAATGTACCTCCAGATAGGCCCAGACAAAAACTCCTGGTTTCTGCATTTTTCGGTTTTGACATAGTCAAAATGACTTTGAATTAAGATTACATTCATACATAGTGTCAAGTCAAATCCATTAAGAGAAGTGATCTGTAACCACTAGAAAGAAAGCCTTTAAAACACGAACAAAACAGCTATGATTTTCCTGAAAACCAAAAAAAAAAAAAGAATCAAACGAAAAAGAAAAGAATGCTTCTTGGCACCATCCTATCCAAGATATTTGATCATGCTTGAGTTCACTGTTTTCTAAGCCAGAACAATTGCATGACTAACATCATGCAGTCGTAAAATCATGTTTTGGATGTAAGCAGGCTGAATAAAAGGGCTTAAGAAGAGAATGGAAAATGAAGTATATTTGTTTAGTGCAGCCAGAACTTTGTATCTAAGACAGTTAACTCTCCAAACAGGGCTTCAGGGAAGCCATCTGTTGTGATGGTGGGAACTGCAGATGGTCAGTCAGGCTGGAGAAAAGAAGCAAAGGTGATGAGGAAGGTGGAAAGGAATATTTCCTCAATACCTAACAACATTCCTGTTTCTTACCTTTGAGTCTGATCTCTTACACCTGCGATAAGAATTATTCCACAGTAGTAATATTTCTTTTGACCATTACTGATTAAGTGTACCATATTAAAACAAATACAGTCAGTTTATTTAAAGATCAAGTGTAGGAGAAATGACAGCAGGTGTCAAGAATCCATATGCAAAGCAGCCAACATCACTCACAGAACAATATAATTCACAGCTACATTGCCGTTACGTGTGGCTGCTTTATAAAGCATCTTGATAACTTGTTTGACAGCAAGTGCAATTTGTTTTGTCACTTTAGTGGTCCTTCCTCTAAAATAGCATGCTTTACCTAAATAATTAAATGAAAAGTAAGGCAATTTAAAGACTTGGTCGTCTGTGAGTTCTGATGCTGTCACAAACAGTACAACATCATTTGCCTTCAGAAGCAGCAAGTTTTTTTATAGTATGTTTGATTTTTGCTAGCCAGAGCCAAGAAGACTAGCTAATGGTGCTACTCTCAAGGAGATGAGCTTAGAGCACAGCCCGGTGCTGTCTGCAGATGACTAATGAAGACGGTGAGTCACTCACTACCAGAACTTCACTGCCATTTGACACAGTTTTCCAAAACAGAGCAATTGCTTTACAAAAATACCGAGTTTTTAGATTGGCTAAACTTCTGGATACTACCATGTGGAAGCAATTATGACTATCACTAATTCTTTGTTTGTGAGAATTATCTTGCTCACATCTCAGTATAAAATTTACAAGTGTTTCTATAAACAAGAGTCCCCCCACATTCTCTTTGAGAATCATCTGGCATAAGATTAAGAACAACCTCATACTAATATGTTTAAATAAAACTTGTTAACAAGTTCCATTTTTGGCTAAGCAATACCAATACCCCCGCAAGCAGATGAAAGTCATCAGGGTTGAGCAATGGGCTGGCACACTGGCAGAGGCAGGAATTTGTTGTCGTGTTGCTGAATGCATTTGATATCTCACACCCTCCCTCCAACTCACTGATTCTGACAGAACCCTGAACTTGGTTTTGTGTCACAGATGAAAATGGGTTATGATAAATCATGCACTGATTTCATATAATTCCCTTTTTGAATTTTGTTTTTTAAGTCCCTAAGTAAGAATTTAGTGCACTTATGCAGATATATGTTACAGTTATTTTGTTTATGTCTTTCTGCTGGAAAGAGTTCTAGCCTTTATTTTCTGATGCATTTTACAAAACAAAAAATCAGAATTTGCAGTAGTCTTTAATCTAGACAGCAATGAAAATATAGACGACTCTTTCTTAAAAGTAATAAACTTTACTACTGTTTTCATGTTTTTCTCTTATTTATTCTTCTCTTTTTTCCCCCACTATATTCATTTGTTTTAATTTGTAAATATTTCTATTTCAAGCAGGTGCATAGACTTCCTTCTCTATTACTATTTTCCTGCTTTTCTTCCGTTAAGCAAAGTCATTTTGCAAATGTCAAGTTATTGAAAATATTAAGATTGCCTTAAAACGTTTTGGTCTCAGGAAACACTGAAGGGAAAAAATCCACTGCATAAAAACAGAAAAGAGTAGTCAGAGAAAAAAAATGAACAGAATAAGAAATCAATTCCATCCATTGGGTGAAATGAATTGTCCAAGAAAATAAAAGTTCCATTGATAGATATCTCCTAAATATAGCAGAATTTTATAGGATCTTATCCAACTGATCTCCTACTATCAGTAATAGCAGGAAATCAGGAAGATCTGAAAAAGTGAGAAAAAGTTCCAATTGTATGTGAAAGCCATCTGTAAAAGCTACAGAACTACTATTAAAGCAGGGACAAAGCAGCAACACAAATTAGCATGCAGGTCTGCCTATAACTTTACAATTTAACTTCTTGGTGGATAATTTATTTGAGTTTTAGACAGACTGTCCCTGTTTATTCATTCCAGTAAAAGGAGAATTAATCAAAAAACAGTACAGCAAGTAAAAACAAAGCAAGTGAAACAAAGAATAACTGAAAGAATTGTACCACCTGAGGAAAAAAACCAGCAAGTCAAATCAAAAGCAAACTAAGTAAAACTGAGAAAAATTGAGCTGGAAATTAATGAAGAAGTTAAAACTAAAAAGTATTTTTAACAGTTACAGAAATTTAAACATCGTTTACTAAGACACTTTTTTCTTATTTATTTACAGTTCACATAGTGAATGTCTATGCTACAAATTAGTTATGGCTGGTTTTACTACGTTAGGCAATCTATTCCACAATATTTGTTGCAAGAGCAGCATGTGGATGCTACTACAAGGCTGATGAGGTGCATTTTACCTCACATATGTTCCAGCAGTGTTTAAAAATCAGCTGAAGACTATGGACAGACATCCTTCTGTTGAACTTCTGCCTACCTTGGAATATGCATGGACCATTTTTTCATATAAAAGAACACTGGTTTCCTACAAAAAGTAATGAAATTTAGAAATTTGGAAGCAAACTAAGTAATCCCCAGGATACCTCTTTTTACTTCACTATATTCATTTACCAATTTTAATAGGGACCAGTCTGGAATGGTCTGGGTGACTGGTATTTTTTAGAGCTTGGAATGATTTGTTACTCTCCCAACTGACACTTTTACTCCTGTGGTCTTTCACGACACTGATAGCATTGCAGTTCTTAGTGCAGATCTGTAGCTTACTTTGTGCTTTCCTGGATTACAAGCCTTTTAATTGATCAAAAGGTCTGTGAAAGAAGCTTTCTACTGAGACACCAAGGAGATAAAAAAATAACATTGGTTTGCATGTTCAGGAGATGGAAAGGCAGATGCAGCTGGGTAGATGTTAAGAAAGCTGTTAGAAAAACTATGTAAGAGTAAGATTTGACTGAAAGAAGCAAGAAAGGCTCTGTACAGTCAAAAGTCAACCTCTACAACCACAGGATCTTTTCAGGCAGAAAAAAGTGAGTTTTGTATCTGCTCATTCTTAGAGCTAGCTGTAAACATGTAGGTGGTCTTAGCACCATCCTCACACATCCTGCCTCAGGCAACTCAGACAGTCCCTTCTCCTCTCCTGTAAGAAAAATACTTTGCCAGTAGGAAGAATAAGCTGCTGGATAGCCATCAGATTGACTCATTTGCCTCAAACTCAACACTTACCTGTTCATGGGCTGCACTTAACATCACTTAAATGACTCAACACTTACACACCTGTTCCCAGGCTGCACTTAACACTACTTACATGTAGAAGATTTGCAACAACAACAACAACAAATTATTAAAGAAGTCAAATATGATAATCCAAAAACCAATCTAAAGTGTACACAGTCAGTAAGTCAGGCTTCCAGGTAGGTGTAACTTTTTAAAATTCTGTTCCTGAAGCTAAAGGCACTATATTTCTTATACCACAAGAAACAGCAGAACTCAATGTCTACATAATGTGATCTAGAAACAAGACAGCAAAGAGAATGCATCAATCTAATAAGGCAGTAGGTAGAGCAATACAATTTGGTATAGCAATTTTGGACAGCAGCTCCTCCATAGGTCATAGGAGCAATCCTAGACTAGTAATCAGAGTGGAAATTGGCTCTTCTCTACAACACATATCCCTGGAAAATGAAAACTTTTGTTAGGAAAAGGGGCTGCAATGGCAACTTGCTTTTTAGCTGATGGGTATCTCAACAGAAATTTTGAGAACTGTGTGTGACTGCATGTGCAAATCACACAACAGAGGTATAAGAGAACAATACTGTGCAAACTAAAGAACAGCAAAATTATCCATTATCAAGAAAATATTCACAAGATGGCAATATTTAGTTGTAATGTGGTGGAAAAAAAAAAGAAATGGTTATTATATTGTAAATGAACTTTTAACTGCTCCCTAAGCAGTCCTTTTCATGCTCAGCCCAAGATGTTACATGCCCATGTCTGCAGGGTTGGGGATAGACAGAGAAATCCCCAGTGAGGGTTACTGTGCAGGCTTACAAATGCATGATAACTCCTTAACCCATTTAAGTGTTATGCAAGGAAAAGCGTCTATGGAAACTCACTACATGTTGTACCAAGTTCGTACAAGGTTTATAGTTAGTCCTGTTGTACAAAGGAGGTAGAACTGTTGCATTATGCTGTCTCCATATGTTGTTAAGACCTAAAAAGATGAAAACAGAAAGGAAGGTTTTAATGAGGTTTATAAACTTTTGGTGGGGATACACACCACTGTCCCCAAACTCTGGGCTGCCCCTATTGGGCTGTCTTTATTTTCATATAGCCAATGTTGTGCATTAAGCACATTTAAACATGGTGGTTTTGTGTAGAATCCCTCCAAGAGGGGATTAAGAAGGAACAGATAAAGAACATTAGGCTACCTTGAGTGTTACCATAGGAGAACTGACAGGGAAGAGCAAACAGTAACTTAACCATCACCTACCAGATTAAAAAAAAAAAAAAAAAAAAAAGCAAATTTTCATCACTTTACATGGAATACTTGAGTGCCCACTCAGGAAGAGATGAGGACTTAGTATATCATTCCCTCATCAATTGCCAGCTGCTTCCTACTGCACCTTACTCTTTATTTAGTATACTGATTGCGGAAAGATGGAAAGAAAAGAAGTTAGTACTTGGGAGTACTTGAGCACCTCAGCAATCCAGTAACCTCTGAGCCTTCTCAGCTCTGGCAGTAAAACTAGAAGTCCTTCAAAATCCCTATTCTTTTTTTTTTTCTCTCTGCAGAAATCAAAGAGCTGTGGGGACAATAACAATAATAAGGATAAAAGTATATCTTATTTTTCTGTAACACAGAATGGAAACAGTGCCCTGCAGCTTGAAAGATCTCCTATATCCATTGGCTTAAGAGTAACCTGAGTAACATTCAGATGGGGGATTTTCCCAATTCCAACTGAAGTAACTAATTTAGAACCTGAAAGACACATAACAAAATAGCATTTTTTCTCTCCTAATGCATAAATTTATCACATGCATTTTTAAGGTGCAAAAATCTACTATTACATCCTGACAGTTATTTTTCCCCCCACTGAATTGTCTGTACTAAGCTTATCCACTGTCCAGTATTTTAAGTAACTTATCTTGGTACCATATGCATCCTACAAAGTTGTTCTGTTGGTTTTGCTGTAAATTACAGACCTGGCAACGATTTAATCAATGAAGTAGTATGAGAGAGTATTCTCCCTCCAAGCCTGGTATTAAATAGCAGCTACTTTGATCAAACACATGAAAAAATCGATTACTTTCTAATGAACATAATGTTTTACAATCAACTTGATTTGTATCATATGGGGAATTACAGTTTTGCTCATTGTTGCTAGGAATGATATATTCCACTGCAGCTTCAACCAGGCCTCAAAGATAAGAGGCTTTAAGTGTTTAATTAGAAAGGTTTTTAGTTTTAAAGACATGCACAGTTGATTAATACTAGTGGGCTAGGTGAATAGGTGAATAATTGGGATAATCTGATTCCATCATGCAAACTACTGTGAAACAGTAAAAAAGTGTCATAAGTAGTAACTAATCAAATATCATCCCTTTTTTGCTCATGTAAATTTTATTTAAAAAAAAAACACTGGAAGGACACAATGATTCTGTAAACTGCACCATCAGATTAGAAGTCTATTTATGCAATTTATGATGAAATTTATGGAGAAGGCCCAGAATCCTAATCTTGGTTCACAACTCGGATAATAATTATATATATATACAACTTAAAAAGAACAGAAAATACAAGCTTTCTCTGACAGGAATGATAAGAGATCAAATCTGAGAAGTGCAATAGGAATGGGAAAGGAACAACAGTGACTCAATCTAGAACATATGTAGATTAGTTTTCTAAATACATTCTGTACTTATCTGCAAGAGAATACAGTAATACAACTTCCTATTCTAATCTTGGAGTCTTCTCACATGGAGAATGGTTGTGGCAATACACCTTGTTCACGCTAGACATTTAATAGAAGTCTTTAACAGATGTCTTCCTGGCACTATAATTGCTGCAAGTCTTATAATAGTCTTGGCAGATAAATAGTCATAATTAGATTTCAAAGATGAAGCCCCATCTGAATAAACAAAACTCTTTTTTTATACCACTGCATGCTTCAAATATTGTATCATAGTATTCTGAATGACTATTCTGAAAGGAAAAAGATAAAGATTTTGATAATGTAAGATGACCTCTCAAAATTCTTTACTTTGTTTCTACAAAGTATAGACAGGCCCAGAAAAAACTATAGCTCCCAGAAAACATGTCTTCTCTACCTAGAACTTAGAGGGCAAATGACATTAGCATTGTTAGAAGAAAAAAAAAAAATCCTGTTTCTGTGTAAAAAATAAAAAGAACTTAATACCAGCAAAAGACATAAGAAATCATTTACTTTTAAGACAAAAATAAATAAATAAGGCAGCAAAGATGGAATAATTAAAAGAAGAGGCCTTTGGACCCTGTTGTTCTTTTGTCCCTCTCTTACCCATGCGCCCTTACGTGCAAGAGCTACACAGTCCTTCAGTTGCCTTCTCAGGCGGTCATTGTTCCAAAGACAGAATAAGAGAACAGGAGCAAAGAGAAGAGGCTACATCAGACATATTGTTTTTAAATTCTTCCTTACTTTTCAGTATAAAACTCTCTGATCTTTTATGTCCATTGGTTGCTCCTGCAGATCTCAGCCAATATGAAGTCCCATACATTTCTTTCTTCTCTTTTCTTAACAGGAAATTGTTCACATATACTAACACCCTGGCATTAAACTGGCACAGATGGTGATAGTAATTTATTTACCCAATCTTAACTTCTCCCTGCAAGTATGTGTCACTCCCTAGTTCCCTTACATATCAAATGAACATAATTCTCCTTACTAATTAAATCATTGGACTGTAAGCATAAATTAACAACTTTATGAAGGACTTTCCCAGCACATCACAAACAATGTGTTGTTCACTCTGTGTATGAAATGATGGAAAGGTCATGGTGGAGGTGAAAGCAATCATATCACTAAAAAATACAGAATAATAGTCCACGCATAACAGTGTGGATTGCATAAGGAACTATAACTCAAGCACTTCCTACCTTTGGCATGCTTCAGAAGTATACTTTTCTTTAATGTGTATGTAATTATACACTGTGTAAAACAGATTTTTAATCTGTTCTTAGTCATTCTTCCTAATGATGACTCATGGAGCTCATGGGGTTTCAGCTGCTGAGAAAAAAAATCTGAATTTACCAAGCAGCAGCTGGGTGGAGGAAAGTGTGGCCAGGGCTGCCTGCTCCCGCAGCCCTTCCCCGGTCCCTCCAGCTGCTGGCAAAGAGATTCAGGTAGGTATGTTTATCATTCATGGCATCAGAGTGGTACTTATTCAAAAAGCATAGAGGTTTTCTTAAGACCAGATTCCCTTCTACTACATGACATCTCTAGTACACCAGTTTACACTCATTAATGGCAACATGTGTCTCATTAGGAGTTAGCTATTACAGGGCATTGAAAATTCTATATATGTAAAAGCCTTGCATCTACATAAAGTTTTTTACTTCCCAGCATACACACCGTTGTTGTTTGGTTGTGTTCTTCTTTCCCATCCTTGATATTCTAAACTAGGTACAAAAGTACAGCAAAAACCACAGTGGTGGTTTCAATTACTTTTAGTTTTTAAAGTAATGGTTGCTATTTCTGCATAAGTTCATAAACAATGATGCTATTATTAAGTAGAATGAATATTTCATGCCTACTAGCATTCAGAAAGAAAAACAAACAAACAAACAAAAACCCTGCTAAAAGCATTCACTTAGTACATTAGAATCAAGAAAAAAAGAAAAGATCCTACTAGCTGGGCACATTTGAAATATCTGAAAGGTGGGAAAGATGGGAAAGTCCATGGAAAACAAGTCCGAGTAACTCAGACAATGAACAGATAGATTTGACTCTCGCTGTAACAACATGCAACTGCAAGAGAGTTATTCCCAGTCTGGAAGCAATATAGGTTCCTCACTTGTGACACTCTCTCCTCCCCTCTAATTTGCTAGATGTGTCATATTTGGTTGAACCCCCATGGATATACTATTTAACTTTACTTCCTAAGGCATCCCTGCACAGAATAAGAAAATATTCTTGGCAGTGTTCTGTTCATAGTTACTCTGCTTCTGAATGAAGAAGTAAAAAGGTAGTAGTGAATAAAAGGAGAAAGGCAAAAGATGAAAGAATTTCAAAACAGCTTGTTCAGAAGACCAGCAGCAAGTATATGGCAAAGATGGATGAAAGAAATAGGTCACAGATGAAATTATGATATTAATCATTGAAATAAACATCATCTTATATGAAAATTAACCATTAATCACCACTGGAATAAGGAAATTGGACCTAAAGTTATAGAAAGTTTACAAAGCACGTTAAATATCCACATAAGAATGCTGGAAACAAGGAGACAAGAGAGTTGGGTGTGCATGATACATATCTGAGAGAAGATATGTTCTTCTACCAGCACAGCCAATTTCTGTCCTTTTCTGCTAACCTACTGCATAGAGCTACTAATGTTACTACACAGTGAAAGACTGTACAATCTTTCAGTTTGCTTATCCTCTATACTTGGCAAGGTGCAATTGGGGGGGAGGGTTGGTAGCCCTTTTCTTCCATACCTATGAACATTTCACTCTGCAACTGCACAGAAAAATATTTATAAAACTAGCAAAGACAAAGCTATAAGCCCTCATAAATTCAGAGGTTTTAAGAGAGACACAGAGCATGTCTTCTGACTTTTTAAAAATTAACTCATTTTCAGTTTTGCACTGTCTTCTATTTTTGAACTTAAAATCAAGCAGTTTTTGATTTTGAAGATTTTGAACAGAAGCATTTCTCTTTCAGTTAAAAAGAAAAAATTCCGGAAAACAACAAATTATACTTTCAACCTTATAATTAAATGTTAGTTTATATAGTACAGTATCATTTAAATTTATTTACATCTTATTGAGTGATCATATAATTACTGAAGCAATTTTCATACAAAATGAAATAATCTTATATACTTGGATTCTATCCTTTGAACATCTTTATGAAGATCTTTGACCACAGAAGCAATTATTTGCATAATACAAGCAACTTTCAGTTTGACATAAAATCTGTTGGCTAAAGCTTCACTTTTGGGCTGAATACTTTTGTGAACAACTGATTCCCTTTCAAAGGGGACATCTGATGCTCATGTTCATGTATGCTATGCCTAAGCACTAAATCTTCATGAGTGGATACCTTCACTTATTTATTGAAATGAAATTTAGTTTAAGAATGGATATTCAGGTTTTAAAAATGTCTGCTTTTGCCATATTTATTCTGGAGTGCCATGTGAGACAAATGTAATGGTATTGCCAGTTGGTTTAAAAAAATACATAAAGTAGATTACAGAAACAAAATACATAGTGTGCAGTCATACAACAAGTTGTAAAGAAACTAGCCATTTACACTGGAGAACAATTGTTTCTACTTATGGGTCAAGAGAAAAATGTGACACGGGCTAATATGCAGTAAATGAAAAGAAGCCTAGATGATATTCTTGTATTGTCTGAGACAAACTGATCAATTTGAGCAAATTAATTCCTAGTATCACCGAAGAAAGGTTTTTCTGAAGTTTGTTCTAAGCCCAAAAAAGACAGCAGGTCTGTTAAAGGAGACAGAAGAAATTAGTACTAACCCAAATGATTTTGGACATTTCTGAAGACAGAGAGAAAGATTAGGCAGGCCATGACAAAGACAATTAAACTTTCAGATACAATCCACACCTTATTGAAAAGGCCATCACAGATTTCTAGGAGGATAAAAAGATATTTCCCTTTACCTCCGACTCAGCCAAATTCACAGATGTGCTAAAAGAAAGAAAAAAAAAAAAGGAGAGAGAAGGATAGAGAGGTGAGGAATCATTTCCTAAAATTTCTTGGGCTCTTGTTCTACTAATTCTTTCCTCTTTAAGAATTATTGTCCCTGGTCTCAATCATCTTTGCCTTCCAGTCATTGCCTCTGATTTCCTCATTACTTATTCATCTCTTGTCCACTGATGGGACACTTCCCCATGTTAGCTGGTAGCAATTACCTGCCTCAGAAAAATTAACAACTTCCTGGAGATCAACAGTGAAGTCACCCTTTTGAGGTCACCCTTTTCCTCCATGCCTGACAATTAAAAACTAAGGTTGATAAGCTCAGCCCAATTTTCAAGTGTACCTTATAATATTAAGCCCTATTAGGTCATATAGAAACTATAAGCTTTATACATTTACTCAAACACCACTATAACATTCTCATACATCAGTCCAGCGTGCAGGCAAATTTTAACTGTGGTGAACTGGGTTTCACCAGTGCTTCCCAGATACCAGCAGCAATGATGGATACATGCATCAATGATTGATTCATCTAAGTTTTGACTCAGAAAAATGAATAAACCCTACCTCATTTATGTGATGGAAGATAGATCTTTCATGTGCTTTTAAAGAGCTTCACATAAGCCATTTTGCATTTCAGAACTAAATCTAAGAATGTACATATACCAGAACTAGAGTTTCCAGCACAGAATTTTAACTTGTCACACTGCTTGCATTATTTACAATTTTTGCACTGTGGAAGGTCTAAAACAAATACTCATGGAACTACCCTGTTGTTTAAAGGTAACTATTCTCAATATTTCCAGAAAATGTTTTAATGAATGGAGATGGAACAGCCCAACCATACACCCTGAATCTACTCAGAAATCAAAATATAAATGCATTCAGACACAAGGTCCTGAAACCAAAATACTGTAGGATGGAAAGTGAAGCATGTATGTACACAGGCTAAAGATTATACAAAGCTGACATCTCCAAGGAGTTTCGTTATCATTCATTAGTTCAATA
Source organism: Apteryx mantelli (assembly GCF_036417845.1). NCBI lineage: Eukaryota > Metazoa > Chordata > Aves > Apterygiformes > Apterygidae > Apteryx > Apteryx mantelli. The sequence goes on from NC_090020.1 coordinate 55,850,529, forward strand.
GTAAATAATCCTCCTTTAAAAGTGAAAGGTTAAAAAGATGGAGCATCTGTCAGCATCGTGAGCATTACCCGCTGTTTTGCTAACAGCCTGACCTTAAGATCATTTCTATTTGCCATATCCATGAATCCAATGGGACTATAAATAGTTAAAATGTAACCAAGAAAAAGGAAGTGCCAGATTGAACTAAATTAGTCATTTCTTAAATCCAAGGAAAAAAAAATAGGAAAATCAACCTAGAATTACAATAAGTTTTCTGCATTAATAACAACTGCATAATTATTACACAGCAGATTTAAGTATCTAAATATTTCCATAGGATGACTTTCTAGGGAAAAAGTTTTCCTTAATTCTGAATAGTCTAAATATCTAGTATACCCACAATAACCATGGAGTTCATAATTCTCCAACTTATTGATATATATAACCAACTTTATTATTATACAACAGAGGAATTCAGAGTTTTAAGTGTCATTCAGAAGACATGAAACAACTTCAGATGTTGGTCGAGGTCTCATTATGAAGAAATATATTGAAGCATTGCAGTTCTTTTGAAGGATTTTGTGATACTTTCACTGTAAAAGGAATATTATGCTAGGTGCAAAATGAAACTCTTATATTTGGGGAATCACAGCAAATATCCTGATTTTTTACAGAGTTCTCATAAAAAGTACTTTTTCTATAATCAGAGGGTTTTTTCTACCCAGAGGTTGTACGCAAACACATACTCTTAAAATATTTTCATTTACTAAGAATTATTCAATGTTTAGTACAACCATTCAATCATATATTTTAAATAGGCAATAAATAAACAAATAAATAAAACACCATCCTCCACATTGTAAAAGATAAACAAATACAATACACATTAATGCCAAGACTTTCTGAATAAATTCTAGATTTTGGAAGAACTGCTGCTAATGAAACTTGACTGCTACTAAAAAAATGAAATAGGAAAACCATCCTGAGTGTACAATAAATCAACTCATATGCATAAAAAATACATTTGTTTATATATAATTTAAATTTCAGTTAAACCATATAATGCCTCCCTGTAAATTATACATCTCAAATGCCATAACATCAGAGTATAAAATTCCAGAAATGTATTCTCACAAATAACAGCAAGGGTACAGTTTGAGTCAGAAGTCCAAGAACAAGCTATTGCTATTAGATTTAATGTAATTAAGTTTGGCACAGCTGCTCAACAATATGCATGCTATAAAATAAACAAGAACAAAAAATTGCAATTTGATACCTTGGTGCAAACCCACTAAACATATGCTATAAAAGTATATTTTGGGAGAACTTTGGTAATATTTCAGATGAACTTCATCACCAAGTGATTTGCATCCCCAGCACAAGAAAGATGTTGAGAATGCTGAGATGAGTTCAGCAGAGGGCCACCAAGACAGCTGGGGCCTGGGGCACTTGCCCTGTGAGAAGATGCTGAGGGAGCTGTGCTCATTCAGCTTGCAGAAGAGGAAACTTAGGGGGACTAAAGCAGTCTCCCAGTGCCTATGAGGAGATTCCTGAGAAGACAGAGTCAGGCTTTTTACTGAGATGCATAGCTGGTGGATGAGAAACAATGATCATAAATTGGAAAAAAAAAAAAAAAAAAAAGGAGGTTCTGACTGAAAATAAGTCAAGGAAAAAAAAAAGTCACTATCTAGATAATTAAGATTGCCAAGACAGATTGTGAGGTCTTCACCCCTCAAGGTTTTGAAGACCTGACTGGACAAATGCCACAGCAACCTGGTCTGAATTTAGTGTTGGCCGTGTTTTGAGCAGAATTTTGGACAAGATGATTTTCTGAGTTCCCTTCCAACCTGAAAGATTCTGTGATTGCTAACATTGAGAAAAGATGGGGGGAGGATGAGGAAGACTTTAAGGTTATTAAGAACTGGTTTCTTTAAAGCTGAAGCATGAGATGTTTCAACAGAAGAGGATGATGACAGCTGTTTGCTTTTTAACTAAGATGAATTGTGCCTGTGCTCAGCAACCAGAGAGGTCCATATAAAATAAAAAAATATCTGAAGGACTGGTGACAAGGAGCAAGAACACATGTTGGAAAGAAAAAGGGACAGAATTACGGTGAGTCAGTAGATGAGAAGCATGAGTCTGGCTGAGCGGCATAGTAGAGAAGGTGATTCTACATGGTAGGAGACAGGGATGGGAAGTGAACATCACCAGGAAAGAGAGAGGCTGTAGGAGCACAAAGGGCAAATAAGAATTAGACAAGTAGAGAAGGAAGTTGTCAAGGAGAAGGTAACAGCTTCCTATTTCTTGTAGAGCAAAAGGTAGTAAGCAGGGTTCCTTCCAGATGATTCAACATAGAAATAGTATTTAATGTTAAATTTTGAACCTGAGATTATCACAATAAATCAAACTAGGGTGAAAACCACCATGATGTATATAAAAAAAAAAATCCGGTGCTTTCAATAAGTAACAAATGTTGGAGCCACTGATTCATATCTTCTGAATTCTCTAGGGTCCCCAGTACTAAGATTGATGCCAGACTTCTTGTTCATGATGTGCAGAACAGATCACAGAATCTATGTCAGAGCATCAGACCCAGAGATTAAACATTGAAACTGTTCTGTCAAAAACACTGTGTTGTTGGAACATATGTAGTTGAGCTGAATAAGGAAAGATGCTCAACTTTTATCTAGTGACTGATGATGATATCAATTAGAACTCATTTTGCACTTTTAAAGCCATAATCACAAATGAACAGTTAAGGTAAAGATTGGAAAATCTTTACAGAAACATTAGCAAAAGTTGATCCTAAGTTTGTTGTTTCTAAATGGGTAGTATAAAAATAGCTTAGCTGGGAAGAACTAAATATAAACCCATATCCTTCTCACCTATTAGTCTTTTGAAATCTGTTCATCTGTGAAGTTTATGCTTTTAGTTAAGTTCACTAGATTGAAAATTCAGTTTATTTATAACAAGAAAATCCTAATCCTATGATTTTTTTTTTTTACTGAATCTAAGCTAAGATATAAGAATGCTTCATTGGGGTTCCAAAATTCTGTTTCCTTGGAGACCTAAATCATAGAAATGCAGCCTACTCTTGAAGGAGCAAAAGATTTTAAAACACAAAAATGTCTCCACCCAAACAAGTTAAATTACAAAAGATTTTCTGAATTAAATTTTAATATCCTATTTTTATATTTTAGAAACTCCTCCACCAGATTTCAAAATAAAAGGTTTTTTATTATTTTTTGAGTCCTTCCTATTTTAGAAACCCAAGGCCTTTGTATACAGTATTAAACCCACAGTGTACTTTGTAATTAAGTAGCATATGGCATCAAAAAAAAAACCCAAAATATTTTCCTTCAGCTGACACTGAGTCAAATATTTTAAAGAATAAGCTTGTGGAGCATGGTTCTTTCTAGTAGCTTCAGGATTTAAAGTAAATTATAAAGAAATATCAGTAAACACTTGGTACTATAATATCCTGTTGCCCACAAATACTAGGCTGTGTACTTTTGTTTAGAACTGATTGTGTCAATCAAGCAGTAATCTCATTCTTATAGAATTATCTCCATATAAGTCATCACTTTAGTTTCAAATAGCAGGCTCAAAACTACTCAGCTCTTAGCTAGAAAGAACAGTTGTGTTTTTAAGTAAACAAAGATATCAAGAATTGAAAACATTCTCATGCAGTCTGCCAAAAATACTGCAAGTATATTGGGTATTTTTAGCAGGCATTCTATTGAAATCACTGATGAAGTATGCTATAGAATACCATATATTTATAATTGATTTAGTGGAAATTCTGAGAATCTCTTACTGAAAAATTAATAGTGATGACTGCTGTACAAGAAATCATTGAAGAAAAATATTACATTTTAATTACATGAATTCCCTATGTTAATAACATATTAAGGATTCAATGAGTTGTATTTTCAGAATGTGTAATTCCCACTAAAACTAACTTAACCACTCTAACACCTGTCTTCACTTATATTTAGAATTAATTTGTCAATCAACCAACTGAACTCAATACATGTCACTCTTTCCCTGTATCAGACCTTGCAGCCACACAAAAAGTTTTCTACATCTTTCTTTTTATTTTCTAGTGCCATACAGCTAGGAAATCCCAAAAGTTATTCTGCAAACTATCCCCTGCTTTCAGACAAAAACATTGGAGATAGCAGGGGAAAGAGAGCATACAGGGAAGCACAAAATCAGAAACAGGGACCTATAGGCTTTTGGTATTCAGCTCTTGCGGTGCATGGATAAAGTTAAACACACTTCCAAGAAAGGCAAAATTCTAAAGTTAATCAGGGAAAATATCAATATTATACTCAGATATTGATAGCCATATGCTGATACCCAGATACCCTATCTTCCAAAACCAACAGGATTGTGGTTTGGGGTCAAATTCAGAGACTTGTATTGTCTGCAGGTGAGGGCAACAAGGATCCTTATGTGGCCAACTCATCAGTCCTGACAGTTTATTTTTAGCCTAAAAATAATAAACAAACCAATCAAGATTTTTCATGAAAACATGACCCGCTGTGTTTAAGATTGTCTCTTTTGTCTGCTGTAAAAGCAAAATTTCAAAAGGATAGTAGGTAAAGGAAGCAATGTAAATAAAATATGACTGATCTACCTCTTATATCTATCTAAATGGATAAGTATCAGTTTTGTAAACTCTGGCATTAAATACTTGTTTAGTAACAAAACAGAATAGAATTTTAATAATTAGAATTTTAATATCGCATTCCTTTCAGGTATTTAAAAATGCATGAGTACAAACTAATTTGGCCTATAAATGTTCAGGTAAACTAAGTGTATTTATCACCCAGTTTTATTAGTAAGGAAATACAAGCAAAATATGAAGTTGCCAAGACATCACAAAAAAAGTTTTGGTAAAGCTAGGATCAAAGCCCACTTCTCTGGCTCCAGTCCTGTGACTTAACCTCCAGCTCATGTTAGATGCAGTTAATCCAGCCAATTGACTAGATGTTAATCAGTGCAGTGTGATTCACAGTGTTCTTGAAAGAATTAACAGATCTGTGGCAAGCCATCTTTCTCCACAGCAATTAGCACACGCCGCTCTTTACCAACAGGCCATATCAAGACTAGATTACCAACTACTGTCTCTGGAAAGCTTTCTTGTAAAATTATTGAGATGACATCCAGAAGGGCAGCAGCCATTTGGCTATTACCATGTCAAATCACTTAAAGAATAGGAGAAAATTACTTTAAACAAATGACTATGCCAGGAAGGAGGCTAAAGCCTTTTTAGCTCTCCTGGTAAATCTGCACCTGATATTGAAGACAGCTGGCACAATTTCATTGCACACTTTCTAAGCCTCTCAGGAGGAAAGGATAACATTGCCAGCAGGAGCTTCTGACAAACCCATGCTGAGTGGGATAAGCAAGAAGCTTTAAAGTGGGAATGTAATTTCCTCACTGATCCTCTATATTAGAATAGCTTCTTGGCTGCACCCTGAGTCCTTTTTTGAGCCAGCAAATATCTTCTCAGGGAGAAAGCACACATCAAACACTATAAGTAATGCTGTTTTTACTCTCTTGGGGACCATTTCATGGGTGAGGAGAGCTTAGTTCAAAAAGACCCTGGATCCAGCAAAGCTTGTGCTTAGCTCTAATCACATGAGCATTTACACTAAAATCTCAGAATAATTCATACCTGAAATTTAACATATGCTTAAGAGATTCACTTAATCAGATCTCAGAGAAAAGAAAAATTGGTGTTAACATCATGTTTTTGGAAATAAAACAAATTAGGGAAGTTGAAGTGCTAAACAGGGAAGGCCATGAGAAACCAATGAAGTGGATGCAATCAGGAAAGAATTAGAAAAGTGAAACTATGCCTTTTCTTTGTTGAGATTTTTTGTTTAGCAAATTCAATTTTGGAAGCATTTGCAGAGAGTGAATACAGGACTGTATACTCATTTGCATGTATGTGACACCAGACAGTCATGCCAGTCGGGAATGTAGGTTTCTCTAATTTTAATTTGTATGAAGACAGATTCTATTTTGGATTTTGTATAAGGAGCTCAGGGTCATGTAAAGCAGTATAGATTAACTTGTACTGATTTTGCTGTGAAAAAGTAAATTTAACTGTATGCTATCCACAGAGTGACTCTCCTTTAGCATAATAACATGGGGAAGGCATGCATGACAACATTTTCAGAACTGATTAGAAGCATTATAGCAATTGTGAAACCTTTTTCATGCCAAGCTTTAGAGTAGTGATAGGGATAGTCAGGATCACTTTTGTGTTTATATGTGCCCAGTTCCTATTGCACAGTCAAGACCAAATTTATACAAGACACTCTGAAAGACCAGATAAATACTTGTCTTCTTTTATATTCAACAGGAGTCTTGTGCCCATATCTGAGCAAAGTTAGCATTTAGAACTGTAATTCTATAGTCCTACGCTGATGCTGAAACAATGTATTCTAATCTACAAAGCGTATCCGTTTTCATAAGAGATAATGTATATCTCCCAGGGTTCTTATAATTACATTAAACCTATTTAAACCTCTGACTACTGCAATGAAAAATGTGTATTGCTTAACAGATCAGACAGAGCAGCTTCCAGAAGCACATAAAAGTACTTAATTCAGTTTGCAGTTTCATTAATGCACACTTCAAAATAATTTAGAGATATTCTCAAGAGAGGCAATTCCTCTATGGTTTTAGATATGCTTTTACTTATATTCATTATCATTATTTAGCACTTGTTCAAAGGCAAAAGGTATTATTTTACAACTTCACATGATATTTTTCTGACACACAATACTGGTAATGTCGTATACATTTGGAACCTAGTTTATTTACAAACCTAGTGACAAATTCCAGATAAAAAGATTTAATGCATCTTAGCCCTGTATTGCTTGAAGAGGTAAAAGATGTGCTTCTATTCATGTACATAGTCTGCCTGATTCTTTGAAGAGCCTGTTAATCTTTACCCTGGCTCCACTTATGGCTTTTATAACTCTGGAAACATCCAGCAGTTATAAAGACCCTGGGACGCTGGCTGCCAATGCTGAATCCTACAGTGTAGAGAACTTTATACCTCTACTCTAAGGTAGCTTGGATTTATTCCTCTAGAAAAGACAATACCCCTGTAGTTAGTGAAGATTTCATGATCATAAATTCTTCACAGCATCATTCCTAGCCATAAAAGCTCATAAAAGTAGAGTGAAAACATTCAGATCTATGTTCTGATTCAGCACAAAAGTTTTGAGGATTGAATTCTTTGTCAGGATTGCAGAAATTGAGAGAGGAAAGGAGCATTTGGAAGTCTGGAAAACTGGCTGGATAAACTTCCTCCCCCTAGCTCATTATTACTGATCATAATTATTTATGTTTAGCATCACATATGTGTAGGTAAATACAATGTAAACAACAGTGAAGTCAATTCAGGAGAACAAATAATTTTCCAGAGAAAAAGAAGATTGGATGCTCAGGTCCTTTACAGCTTTAATGGGAATGTGATCCCAAGTCTTAGCACTTATTTGTTTAAATATTTTTCTTTTACTCTAGCCCTTAATTGACCAATTTGGTTTAGGTTATGGGTAAAATAGATTGCACTACTGCTAGTAATTTATTATTAGCAATGTTAGATCCAAATGAGCCATAAGTCACTCTGAAAAGTATCTGGGATCACTTATTTGTCTCCGCTATGTAGCTCCCCCTTATAGTGGAACATGCATATACAAGACAACAGTCAACTTTTTCTCTTCAATGGATTCAAAGCAATCTAAGACTCATTCTTATACAGACAAGTAAAGCATTTAGACAAAAATAGCTTTGATGTAACATATCAAAAATGACATTCTATCTGGAGCAGCCTACTGTATGTTGCTAGCAATGTATTACAGAGGAAATTTGAAACAGTGTTCTACTGCAGCTAATCATTTTTATGTGGAGTTGAAAAGTATTGGCTCAGACTTGCCATCACTCAAACAAACAATAAAACTAGTTGACTTTAGCAGAGCAGTAGTTACCTCAGCAGCAGATGCTTTTGAAGACCCCAGAACTTTGCCTTGCCACATTAACTTTGGTTTGAAGGTATAAGGGATTGAAAGAATCAGAAATCATTATAGAAGGACGTTACCACAGGAAAAGTTTATGCTGAGGAGAGGCTGAGGGAGCTCAGTTTGCTTAGCCTTGAGAAGAAAAGGTTAAGGAGGATCTAACTGCAGTCTTCACTTACCTAAAAAGGAAGGAGCATGTAGAGAAGACAGTAAGAGCATTCTCAGAGCTGCACAGCTAAAAGATGAGAGGCACATGAGTTGCAGGAAGAGAGATTTCAACCGGATCTAAATATTAAGGAAAAATATTTCCTTAAGGATGGTTAAGTATTAGAATATTCACCAGAGAGGCTGTAGCATCTCTTATCCTTGGAGTTTTTCTGGTTGTTTTTTTTTCTGTTGTTTTTTTTTTTCTTGACTGGACAAGGCTCTGAGCATCCCAGTCTAACTTTGAAGTAAGCCCTGCTTTGAACTACATGAATCCAGAAGTCCCTTCTGGTCTGCGTTATTCCCTGATCAAGTCTTGCAATCCTGGCAGATCCTCTGGACTCTGTACATGTGGAACTTGGACCCTCTTGATACCACAACTTCTTAGTCATGGACTTGGCTTTCTTGTATAGGTATTTTAAACTCATAAATGAGGAAGATAGGCCTCTTTGAAAATGGATGCTTATAGGCCAAATTTTCCAGTAATTGAAATCAACAGGAAAACTCACTGTGATCTGACGGGGATCAGGAGCCATTCATTCCTATACCTATCTGGTAAACCAGAAACTTAACTAAACATGATATAGTGTCTGGCTTCTTTCTTTCCGCCACAACATTATACTGAGATGAAAAGAGGGTATTAAAATATTTCACTTCTGGCCAATAAAAGCCTGAGTGAAAAAATGTGAATATATTTGTAATTAATTATACCTTAATACAGATTTGGTTAAATCTCTACTGAATTAGTTGAAGCATATCTACTACCTTAGACCAGCTGCTAAGATACATATTGCTCCAAGGGGAGGCTTGAATGAAGTGCTGTTAATTACCCATGGTTGAAACTTGATTTTCCTAACACAGAACACCAGGAGCCACTATGACACTTTGTAAAATGCATCAGACTGTAATTGATGTTTCTTTGGGGGAAAGGTGGAGGAAAATACATTGAGAATACATTCTATTCTCAGTGTATCTTTTTTTTTTTTTTTTTTTTTAGGTTTGAAATATAGGAAAATTTTAAGCAAAGAGTTGCCAAGAAGCATAGTCAAGACTTTACCTGTTCTTGCATTGCTAGTCTCTGTTCCTTTAATCTTTCCATACATATGTGTGTGTATGTGTATATATGTGTGTGTGTGTGTGCACGTATGCATGCATACACATACATACATGTGTTGCAAGGGAGAAGGGAGGCAACCATCACTAAATTTTGCACAGACTCAGAAAAGGTTACTCTAGTCTAGTATACAGAGCACACCAGTCCTTGAAAATTCCCTTGAAGGTTAAAACTGCAAAGCAAATGAATTACATAAAGGTAAAACATTATTTTCTATTTGACACATACTGTTGTCAGTCTTGCATGGAATCTGTACAACTGCGTGGGTGTAATGTATTGCCTCCAGCAAAGAAGAAAAAAAAAACAGAATGACCCAATAGCTAGTTTTTGGTTGGGATTTGTCTGTGTGAGAGAGAAAAATAATGTTCATATTAAAACTCACTTTATTCAATTTCAGTACTCATGAGAAAACAGATATTACACAAATAATATTTTAATATTTCCTATACAAGCTCTGTATGATTAAAATTTCTTTTGTATTGTCATCTAAGGGGTTGGAGAAATATTGATGCCTTCAAGCCTCAGGTTCTTGGTACGGGCTTTAAAAACTAGTCACTAATATAAGGGGAGACTAGTCTAAAAATCTGAATGTAAGACCAGCCTATTTGGAAACATTATGCTATATAAAAAAAACTAAGTTCAGGATGTAAATGCTATCTGAAAGCCAGGTCCTTTTGGCAAGTTTAAACAATACAAAACAAAACAAAATCTTTGGCCATGTCTGAAAATGTAGACCACAGTATTTTCAATATAACACGGAACAAGATAGTTGCTTATATAAATGGAAATGTAAAATAAGGTTTTAAAAAAAAGAAGCAAATATGACCTTTTTCCTGCAGTCTGTACATATTTTAAAAAACTTAAATGTGCTTAAACTTGTCAACAGTGTATGGATCACAATGTGGTTCTTTCAAATACATGACAGAAGTCTGTTACAGGAAAGTAAAAAAAGGAAGTGCGTGTGTAAACCATGAGCTTCAGAGTTAGTACTTCTGTTTTAGACAGAGATAATAGCAACAGATCATAGTCATGGCATTCATACAGAGGTCCAAAAGACTAAAACAGCCTCTATAACAGCTATCCTTTCTATAAAATCCCAATATCAAACTTGCAGTGTAGCAGAATTTATAAGAAAGAGTACATATAATGTCCATTGAAGCAGAAAACAGCAAATGCCATTAGTCTTGTATGTTAGTCAGTTTTACCTTATTAATATTCAAATCAACTTCCAATCCCTAGTTTATCTTCTTGAATCATGGTGGGTCCGGGGTTGGTTAGTGAGTTTGCTAATAATTACTATGTATATTTATCATGCCCTTTGTCTGTGACAGTGAATATAAGTTTAACAAGGAGGAGGAGTGTAAAACTACCACAGTGTCCTTTTGCAGAAGAAGCTAAGTTACTTCACATCTACTGCTTGTAGTGAAAAGCACTGACCCCTACTGAAGCGTAACATCTTCCTCCTACACCTTCCCCGCCTCCCCCAGGCTGACCTCTCATTTCTGTGCTAAACTTACCACAAAAACACCAACACAACATAATATAGTTCTCCTTTTCGCAAAGACATGAGTCATTGCAGAAACTGTCCTTATTAAATAACTCTCTTTTGACATTCTCAAATAAGGAGTCTTCTCAGATGCTAAAGCTCCAAAAAGTACTGGAGCTGGTATGATGATAATCATTTGCTCTTAAACAATTTTTCTCAACTGATCACTAAGCATTTGAGGGAGAAGTTCAGTATCATCAACAGGAGAAACAAAGACACAGATGGACCAAGTGACTTCCAACTTTAGGTCAACTAGCTGAGCAGGGTACAAAACACAGATTCCCTGACCTCAGATTGGCAGTCTAAGAAGAAGGTCAGCAGGAAGTTTCTCAAGGTGGCAGTGGGAGACAGTATGAACCATATTTATGTCAAATTGAAATGATATACTTACTCTTTATGTCTTCACTTCAGGACAAAGTCTTGACAGATTTGTTGTTATATCCCACTGTGATGCTCATAAAAAACAATAAGGGTTCACTGTTCTGAGAATATTACATTTCTGATGACGCTTACATCATAAAAATGTACATTTGTTTGTAAATGAGAAATTCATTAGAAAAAACCTTTTGTAGCTCCACGTAATCTTATCTTTTCTGTGTGCTATGCAAGATTTTCCAAAGATAAATTAATAAAATTCGATATATGGTACAGAATATTGTATTTATCAATATAACCTCATAGCTCTGGGCTACAGCACACAATAGTGTGAAATACACAAACAAGAAAACTCAACATGAATAAATAATATTTTCATGACAGAAACATGAAAATAAAAACATAAGCTTAACTATTTTTCCCAGGATATATTAATTTTAAAATCATGACTCCTTTAGGCAATGGGAAAATAGCTAAGGCTAGAATATGTCTTTCATTATTTAATTTAGGCAGAAAGAGCAATTCTTACAAGTACTCTCCTGCCCCCCATGCTCTTGTGCTTGTGGCCATCCATAGAGTAGCAGACCATATAATCAAAATTCATTTGCTTCACAGTAAACCCCTGCAGGTTTTGAGCTAGTACAGTGAAAAGAATCCAAGATAAAAATGGAGTTAGCCATTTACTTTGTATTACAGGTATCAGGAGAGCAGAAAGTGTAAATCAGGAACTGTCTACATGAGCTGAGATGGCTGTTTTCAATATCTAAATATCTGTCTTTCCTAAAATTTGAAAGTGGAGAGCTATGACAGTCCTCCTCCGTGTGTTGTACAGATGCATTCAAATATACCTTCCAATTTTTTATAAGGAAGCCCATGAGATATAATCAGGATATTATTAAACAGTATCATTTGCAGGTATCTTCTGCTCATTTATTCTCACATATATGCTTCATGACTATTTGCACCAAAAAGCTCAAAGAGTAAAAATATTAGAAATGGCAGAGGAATTTCAAAGTTTGAAAACTGTTAACTGAGAATTCCAGGTATGACAAGCAATGTTCACATGCTGAATATTCAGCCTCATGGAGTCAGAACAGAAATTCTCTATTCTGACTCCCTGAAGTAAGATGGCCAAAGTAGTATGAAATGTCTTCTTTAAAAACTGTGTTCTGCAAAAATCCATCACCTTTAATGCTTTTTAACCAAAGATTTCCACAAAATGTTTTGGTACAAATTAGCCTTGAAAACTTATACTTGAATAGATTTATTATTCTTTTTTCTGATATTTGCCAGAAGTACAGCATTTAGAAACTAAAGAAAGACCAAGCCCCTGCAAGTCTTTTATTGTATGTTGCAAGTCTGGAGCAGCTTGTGACAAAGCCCCCATATCTGCATAGAAGACTAGCTTGGGGGAAGAAGGGCTCTAAACTTGCCACTGTTTCAGAGTTTAAAAATGATCATTTCTAATTTTTTCTTTTCAAATCTTTTAATCCCTCCAGTTCGCTTTAAGCTATTTGAATATTTTAAAGACAGTATTGAGTAGTATAAAGCTACTCTGTGAAGGTAAGTAGTTTATATTTCCTTTAATCATTTCTTACAGGTTCTCCTTTTTCAAATAAATGCATAGATGAACAATAGAAGTTGTAGACTAATCTGAAGAAAAAGTTCCCATATTATAATAAATAGTTCTGTTATGTGACATCGCAATTACAGACTTCTAGTAGTATCAGATTCTATTCAGGAACTCTATTAGTGTGATTTTGAAAGTTATTCCAAGTTTTCTAACAGAGATTGTAGCCATTCTAGGTACAACAACATAGTCTAGGTGTAGATTGAAGACATACTACAAATAAATCTGAATAAGTCTCATCTAAATATACTCCCATAAATCTTGATGAGTATCACCTTACAAAACACACATGAACTTCTTTTTGACAATCATTTTTCTTTTTTTCGCCCTAAGCTTCTCCTCTCACAAAAAAACTATTTTTAGCTGAAACAAAAAATGGCCTCTGTCATAAACTGAAGGTGGTATTAATAACAAAACCATTTTTTAACTTTTAGAAGTGATTGATAGAAACATACTTTCTATAAATATAAAATAACCTGAGTATGTTCTGGGTGATTTTCCACACAGTAATTCAAGGCAAAGGTCATTTGTCAGACAAAAAAAAGCCAAGGCCATATTTAAGAAATACCTTGCCATGTGGTTTGCTCCCTGCTCACAAATATAAAAGTTATCCTAGAAGAAATAGCACCTAAAAGATAGGATTGCATCCTAACGTTTCCTAAGTCACTATAAAAGTTAACAATCATCTTAAAATCACAACTTCTGTATAATATAATGAGGTAACATCCCCCCCCCCAAAAAAAAATCATTTAAAATGAAAAAAGGAGAATCTTCATCCTCTAGGTTATTCTTTACTCTTTCTAAATATTTGAATTCCACAGCCTAGTCTCTTCTTGACTTTATATGAGCAAAAATGTCAAAAACTACCTTTAGAGTTTGACTTCTAGCTATAGAAGGAATTCTACTTGTTCACACAGTATGATTTTCCAAATGGACTCATGATTCAATGATTTCCTCAGACATTTTATCAAAATAAGCCACAGACCAAAACTGCTTAGGATTTTTTACTCTTAAACTTTATCAGTTAGACAGGGTTGAGAGAACAAGGAACCCACAATGAGCTATGGATCTACTTACAAACTTAAAAGAAAGAAAGAAATAGCAGGAACAATGAACGAACTAGCATATTTTTTACATCTGCTAGAGTCCAAATTAATTGAAATAGATTTGAAACCAGTACAACAAAACTGTGCCTGTGCCAGATTCACTCTTCCAGTTAGACAATCCTGATGATGTAATCTCAGTATTAGTAACTTCCCTTATAACTTTTGGAAGGTTTCCAAACCTACCATAAAACCCCAACATAAACTTGATTCAGAGTTCTTTGATTTCTCAGATAACTTTAAGTATCAAAATCCTCTGCTTACTTAAAGTACAAACCATGCTCCCAACAGGAAAGAAGTTCCAGTAGGTGTTAGAAAAGAAACTTTATTGTCATTCTCTATTGTCATTCTCTTGTTGTTGTACATTCTATTTGGTTCATATTTTTTTAGTTAGTTATGTTTAAATTGAACAAACATCTTACTAAAGTAGATAAACTCTTCAATTACAAGCAGTACCAGCCAATCCATCTTGTGAAGGACTGGTATGGTTTGATTCAGGCCAACAGAAACAATATTTTAAATTTGGGTATATGTAGTAAGACGTTTGTCTTTAAAAAACGTAAGTACAGCAATTTAGGAGAGGACTTCTCTACCTGTGACTAGACAGTCAATACTATTCTCAAGATAATGGAAAGCAGAGAGACTGCTTCCTACAAATATCCCTAAGCAACTTAGAACAGCTCTCTTTCACTGAGCAAGCTCCAGCTGCTCTTCTTATTCACATGAAACATTTTATTTGCCTAAGTGGCTCCATTGAAGTGGGTTGCTAGAAAAAGAGATATCTGTTTAAAGCTATATAATGTGGAAGTAGCCATTCAATGAAAGGGTTGTCTGTGTTTCCCAAACTAATGAGCAATTTGTTTTAATAGCTATTTAATTATCAGATGTTTCTTTTTAAATAGAAATCTAATAACTCACCGAATTAGAGCATAATTAAATAAGAAATTCTTTTCCAGTGGTAGTGTTTTCTTTCCTTCTCATTTCCCTTAATTATTTCTGATTTTCCCTGTCTCTTTCATGGCTTGTTCTGGTATATATTCTCTTACTATTCATTGGACTTTAAACGTGGTTAACTACTAGTCTTCTGTAAAAATAAATAAATAAAGTTGGAGGCTGGTAATTTAAACTTCCTTCTGCTTAATTGGGTAGCTAATGGGAAGAATTTGAATCAGGGCTGCACAACTACTGCAAGCACAGCTTTTCTATAGCTCTGCCAATTCAAATACATTTTGCTGGGCACTGGAATGTTGGTATGGTCAAATTAATTAGCAAATCAACTACTTAATGGGAGAAGTAAATTAAAAATCATTTGTTTCTCTGTAGAAGGTCAGACAAATAAAAATGGACCTGTCCAGTTCCTTATGGCCTAGTAGACCTTGAGCTATTGGCAGCTGGCATAGATTAAAGTTGCCTTCATGTCCTTAACAAGTCAAATCTATTGGATACTTTCCTGCTAAGAACTGCTATGAACAGAAGCTGGATGAGGAAGATTCCCTGTTCTCTAGGGCATTAAATTTTCCTAGTGTGCTTTTCAATCTTATTTAAATTGTGAATGTTCTTTTAGGGAAGATGCACACTCCTTTGGAAACATATCCAAACTTTTAGTCAACTTTCACAGATTCCTTAAAAAAGCAGAGGGACTAGTAAGTGATAGGTTGAAAACCATTGGACTAAAGAAATTGATGTTTCATACTCTGAGAGAGAGAGGCTGGAGAATGCTCCACAGGTGAATTCTGGTAGTTCTTGAGTCCAATAATTTGTGAATGAAAGAATATTGTTTCCTCCTATTCCTGTGAAAAACAGAGATTGATAAACCCTAGCTATAAGAACTTGAAAAGATAATTAGAAAAGACTATCCACTTTTCACTAGTCCACTTTTCAATGGATATGTGCTGGAAAGGCTTTCTTTCACACCAAGAAACAGCAAGATGAGATTCCATTTTTTGGTAAGTCTGACTATACTCACCTCTTACTATCATCACCTGGAGAATACGTTGTGCAGATTGCTTCTTTTATTTTGAATTGATCTATTTTGCACAAATCTTGCCTGAAGAAATTTACTGTTTGTCTTTCATTCCAACTTCTTTCAAAAGAGAAAATTCTTTCAAATAGGCTATAACAAGACTGTGTTTCCAGGTCTCAATAAGTCTGGGATGCATCCCAGTTCTTCTCCCTCACCTTCTTTCTTCTCCTCCAAAAATAAACTTTTTTTTTTTTCATAGAAAGAAAATCTGAGGGTGAGGGCTGGAAGGAAGTCATAATGTATTCCAACAAGTACTGCTTTTCAGATACTCAGGGCATCTACACTGCAGACTGGTTTGAGGAATCTGGCTATTATTCTGTCCAAAAGCAGTCCTAGAGAAATAGAAAGGAGACAGAAGAATATTTTTCTGCCCCATTTCAATCCAAAATAGGATCAGAATTCTCCAGGATTAAGTTCTCACATGATGAAGAAACTAAAAGCCCTAAAGTAATAAAGGAAGATTGGAACTGATATGGGGGAAAGGGTTTGTTTGTTTTTGTTTTCTGAGTCAGTACAAGATACATTCTTTTAAGTACTTAATATTCTTTCAAGAAAAAGAAACTGACTTTTTCAGCAAAAAATCCTTAATTTAGAAATTAAGGACATCTGCAGTGTGTGTTTGCACATTTTTCTACATTGTATATATATATTCACACCCAACTTTACTCTAGTTATTTTAAAAACTGGCTTAGTAATATATATATACAGGCAATAATATCTTGCTTCTTATTCTATTGACACTAATGGATGTTAAGATTGCCATTAGAAGGGGTTTAAATGTTTTATTGTGTTTGTGGATTGGATTGATTGATTGACGTGGACCGGAAATGAATTGATGTTGCACTGTTTTCTGTTCTTAGAAATATTTTAAGATAGGCAGGAGAAAAGATTAGCCTTCCTCACTTGTCATAGTTTTTATCACAAGGATGAGTTATCACATTTTTTTTAACGTGTGATATATTTTTGTTCTCGTTACCTTCTTATTCTCATGACAAAAACCATAATGGGTACTGAAAATGGCACAAAATTAATCCATTAGCCTGACAGAGACTGTAAAATCATTAATTTCAAAGTGGCTATGAAATAACAGGGTAGTTGACTAGTCTGAGCTAGACAGTTTATAATGTATAAAAGATGATAGTATCAGATGATTATTTTCATAAATTATCATAGGAATTAATAGATATTGATGTTATGGGTATACAGAACACTAAGTCCACACATGCCTATTAAAAAAATTTTTTTTGATTCTTTAAAAATCATTATGTATCACTAAAAATGGAATTAAAACTTAACCAAATCAGCAAGTCTGAAATTCCACTAAATTAATTTAAAGTATATGCAGGGGGAGAAATAGGAGAGGCTGTAACAATTAATACTACAGCACCCAAAAGCAAAGGAGTTGAGATGCAAAGTTTGGAGAATCTTGGTTTAGCCATTTCAAAGCACTTTGCTTCCTTCCGTCCCACATTTTATCACTGCTGCAGGAAAGTTGGCAGAAAGTAACATATACTCATGCCTTAGATACTGGGATGTACGGTGTTAAAGTACGATATAAAAGAAGTTGATTATAAGTCATAGCAGTTTAAGGTAAGCAGCTGGTCCGTACATTCCCTTCTGCAAAACTTGTAGAAGAGTGCAACAGCCAACTAGAAGAATCCAGTGGATGGGTGGAGGGGTAAGTTCTTCTGGCTCAGGTAGTGGACCTATGATTCTGATTTAGAGGCCCAAAAACTCAGTACAGTAAAGCAGGAGCCCATTAGTGTCTAGACTGGAATTCATAACAGCCAGACCTTGAGCATGTGTAAGGTATTAAATAACACTAGAGAGAAGATGCATCTGAAATTCTCTTTACTGTGTGGACTTTGTCACCTATCTCACATTGAAGAACCATTTTCCTCTTAAAAAAAGAATAATGTATATGTCATGCAACTGCCCACATAAACTTACCAGTGATTGTAGCATTTTCCCTCTAGTTTACTGAGGAAGCTTGAACATGCAACTCTTACCCAAGAGGACAATGTTCAGACAAGTAATCTTTGTGGAGTACCCCGATGAAAGTGAGTTACTGAGCTGAGAAGGGTCTTGAACAGGAAGGAAACAACAAGAGAAGAGATAAGAGAGAGCTTGTGTCCATACTATGACAATTCTAGAACTTAGCAGAGGAAAACATGGTCCTTTTTCCCTGATTTTTCCTATTTATATTCAACTGTTCTCTAATTTGATATTTTTAGTTTAGAGAATCTGATAATTTGGAGGAAGAAGTAAGAAACTTATTGTTGGTCTAAATAACAGAACTATTCTTCTGTGCTTCTTAAGTACCTCTAACTCTAGTGTGTGAACTGGAGACTGGATAAAACCATTATAATTATTGTGCTGTAGATTAATGTGGGAATTCTGCATGTGGCTTTTTCATAAATCATAGGTATCTAGATTCTGGCACATTACAGATGTCAGCAAGTGATAGAGAATCAATATTATTGTCCAAAATCATTAAGCTAAAGCAAAGCCAACTAGTTATTTGCATGATTCATTCATTCATCAAGGACATATTTCATAAGAAGAGGGTAAGAGTTTGATGAGCCAACACAAGAAATGTATTCCAGCTATGGAAGATGAGAAGAATATTTGCATAATATTCTGCCACATATTTGCATAATATGTGGCAGAAAATGAGGGAAGAAGGTATGGTGATATGAAGCCAAATCTGGTACCACTGACAGAAGAAAAGAAAATAAAAAACACCAGATGAAATCCTTTTAGGTAAGTAGAGCAAAGTTGTCTGAAGCTGGAAGGTTTGGTGCAAGGGAGGAATGCACATTAAAGGAGATATTCAAAGGGAAATGGAGCACCCTGGCCATCCGAACCCAGCCTATCTTATGTTCTTTGTTTCTTCTATCTCCTATTGTCCATATCTTCTCAAAAAAGTAGCCATTTCTTCCTTTGGTCTTTGGAAGCTTTAGGACAAGCATCAATCATTAAATACTTGACAAAGCTAAGAAATAACTGTAAGTATAGGAATGAAAAAGATTGCATTCATTTATGTCATCATGGACTGCTACAGGCTCTTTGTTTCTTTAAAATATTCTTCCCAAAATGGATTAAACACAACGTTGTTACTCTTTGTAAATTCCACAGTGGAAAATGATTTGCAAACAAAATTAGACCTGATTAACCGGATATACTTACAATCTTTTAAATTGCTTCCTAATTTAACTAGCTTCTTTTCTATGTCCAGATTAAAACTAAAAATTTCCTTTTACCTAATACGCATTCTACATCATTGCTTCTATTGCAGTAACTCAACTGTTAAGAGATTCCTTTTAAGAATTAAAGTTAACAAAGCACTTGGAAAACTTGAAAGGTACAGATAGTCTTAGAAGCAAAATGCTGTGCACTTTTTTGCATTTAAACAGAGTACTACGTGGAAAACAGGTAAAACATTTGATTCAGCTCATGCAAAGGGTAAGTAATTCCATACATTTACAGTTATTTATACTACATTTTTATATTGAATGCCAAGGGCCATTGCCACATCTGTTTTATATTCATTTTTTCTGTAATAATGCAATGATGAAAGTGAATTTTCAGCTAATGCTCTGTGGGTTAAGACAAACGTGAAATAAAAAAAAGCGTATCTGAAAGGACTCAGGATATACAGAATCAGTGATATGAAATGCAAATTAAACAGTGTATAAAAAGGTTAATAAATTCCTTTATTAGGATTATATTTGTTATATTTTATCAGCACTTTAAAAGAAAATATTACATGCTGTTTAATTACCATTTTATAGTATTTTCAATAACATTTCAAAATTAAATACAAATTGATTGTCTGCCTATAATGTTTGTACACCCAAACAGTTCAAGTTCCAATACTATTTTAGCAGCTTTGGTTCAATTATTTATTGCATTTTCATACTGACATTTTCCATGATGGCTGTTAGTCTGTAAGAGGTTTTTTTTCCTTGTTTGGACAAAAATAGTTAAGTTAATATTAAGTTATTAGACTGAAAAGGAAAAATAATATATTTTCTAATTACAAAAACCTGTAGTGTTTGGCTTGAATCCTGCATGGTAAATTGTGTGAGCAACCTAAAACTATGCAATAGCACTATTTTCTGGATAGGGGCTTGGAAAAATGGTTTCAGGTATACACTTCAGAAAACCTAATTTTGTAGATATCACTGACATTTAAAGAAAACATTCTGGTTAAGAAAAATGGGAACAAAATTAGCATTTTTATAGTCATTCTTACTGGAAAAGAAACTAAGATTTGTTACACGTATATTTTTAATTTACTTTAATTTCTTACTCCAGTTGTTTTCATTGCATGTCGGATTTTCACATCTGGTCCAGGAAAATGTTCTATTCATCTTCTACCCTCTCCACAGACATAGTGGTGATATTTTTGAACTGAGTTTTAGACATTTGTTTAGCTGAGTTTTCAAACTGAGTTTTAGCATAAATTAAAGAATGCTGCTAAAATATTCTAGAAAAACAGTCAAGCTGGACACCTATAAATTCAGATACCAAAATTGCCAAAATTATTTTTTAAATGTTGATATACATTCACAGCTGGTCTAGACTGCCACTGTACATTTATAATAGTAATTGAAAATGCAGAAGAATAAAGAATGTGTGCATTGTGTTTTCAGTTCAAAAGAGAGATTCTTTCCCCACCATGCTTCTTTCTGAGTGCTCCAATACTCTAAAATTTGTTTTTCAGTTCACTGCATCCTGCCTCCACTACAGGATATACTGGTTTGCATCCTGGCGCCGTTACAGGATATACCAGCAGGCCCCAGAGGCAATCGGAATGTACTGGGGACACACAGGTCTAACGCAGGGGTGTCACACCCTTCACCCCACTCCCCACTTTCTTTCTGGTAGGACTGAGCCAATGGCTTAGCCCTAAATGTAGCTTACGGTATGGTATATTAATACGCAGACACAGTTCCGGATGATCTGGATGATACTGTTTGCAGCCCAGAAACAGCAGACTGACATAACAAAATGGCTTTTCTGAGTCAGACCAAAGGTCTGCATAGCCCTGCAGCCTGTCTTTGAGAAAATAGTAGATGCCTAGAGAAGAGCTAAAGGATAGGACAAGTATGTAAGGTTATTTCCTCAAGCTGCCTTCCAAGGTACTAAAAAGCAGCAGGCCAGTGATTCCTGAGCAAGGCTAGATAGCCCTGTAGTGGCTCATGTACACTGAGTTACTGAATTGGGCTGTCTCAAACCCTGGAATTTCTGCACTGCCTTTTGTTGCAAACCCCAAGAATGTGTAAAGGCTGATGAAACTGTTTCATAAGCTGGTCTCATACACTTGCGTGAAGCCTTTTTTTTTTTTTTTTTTAAGAGAAATACATCTTTAAAGCTCATGTTTAAGGGCAACATCCCAGCCGCCCTCTCTCCCTGCAATATTTTGGCTTAAACCAGTTTGTTTGTCTTTTTTTATATTGGGAGTTTGAAAGAGGAGGTCAGATTCCCTCCATCACACTTACACTGTTACAGTAAAAATTATAAGCTCCAAATCAAAATTCTTATTAAACACTTTTAAAATATACTACACATTGAGTCTTATAATTCAATGTTTAAATTAAACACTTGAGTATTTGTATGCTATTTAACAGTTTCTATGGTATGGGTAGAAAGGAAAACCATTAGAAAAACTTTCCTTTTGTCACACACAAAGCAAAAATGAAAACCAGAAAAAGCCTATGCTAATTCTTTTGGTCTACAAAGTCTGATCTACTTCTTGAAAGATACGGTAAAAAAGAATATTGGATTGCCCTACTATAATTTCAGTGACTGCTATTAGATTCTGGTGCATGTTCCTTTGAGAACATTACATTAGAGAGGAGGCAATTTCCCTTTAAGTACATGATACAGATCTCTGTAAATATACTCCTGAATCTGGGCCTCAACAAAGATCATTAAATTAATGGTCATTTTGAGCCCTGGAGCTCAGACACATTTTCTATGTAAAAATATAACCTTTTTCCCTACTATACTTCTTCATATTCTTCTATAATATGATAGCTCTCTCTGAATTTAAATAACCTATTAGCACTATTTACCTTTTTTCCCCAAAGATGGCATAAACTTGCAGAGCAAAAGGCTGACTTCAGTAACTATACTTCTACATCCAGTTTTAATAAAATGAATATTTACCTTAATACGTATTCTTTTAATGTATGTTTAGCATTCATCAAAAATAAAAAAGTCAGGCAAGAATTAATGGGGCTTTAGGAAGGAGTGAAATGGGATTAAGATGTTTGGTACAGGAACTGTTACTAATAAATGTGATTTGTCTAATCTAAACATTTGATTTATTGATGGATAAATCAGATCTAAGAGAGATGTGGTGAACTGAAATGGATGAGTAATCACTCCAGTCTCTGTATGTGTCTAATTTCATGGCCTGTATTTATTTAGAAGACTAGTCTTGAGAACATAATGGTTTTTGTTGTTTTTTTTAACCTTAGAATGTGTGGCTGTAACATAAATGCTTGATGGATTGCAGATTGGTTTGATTTGCTCAGGAGGCACAGCTGAGTGGGAGGACTGCAGTGAGTGGCTGAGCCCACAAGAAGCTTCGCCACCCGTACACCTGCGACAGTCCTTCCCTCGGTGAGCAGCTCAGCTGGCTCCTGCAGGGCAGCCTACGGGAGCTCCCATGCTGTCCCTCACTGACAGACAAACTGCCATTAACTCAGGGCTAGTTTGTAACAACAGACAGGAAACATTTCAGCCCCAGCATAAGGATCTCTTCCCATTACAGTTAGAGATGATGTGAGTGTGTCCCCTGCCATCTTCTCTCCTTCCCCCCTCCAAAATCATACCTAAAACTTTAGTAATCACGCATGTACCATCTGTCATTTTTGGATGTCAACCTTCTGTGAATGTCTTTAGGAAAGTAGTAAAGGGTTATAAAAAATAAAGAATGTTAATTTGCCTAATGCAATGTCTCTCAAAACAGACTCAGGAAAAACACAGGAAAAAAATAAACTTACTTTCTTCTCTCCTCCATTATTGCAGAATAGGAAAGGTTGATATCAAAAGCATGAGACCACTGAGACCACAGAGCTAGAATCAGAGTTAGAAGCACAGCTGAAAAGATACACAGTTCTTCCGGCTACATCTACACTGATGGATGAAAGAAATATTCCAAGCTTTTAACTCCAGATAGAGACCCAGCCACATATTTGCCACATATTAGAACAAAATCATGTGCCTATGTCCTTTTCTCTTGGAAAGATAAGACAAATGTATGGGTTGGATAGGATCTGCAATATATTCTAGAAAGCACCTGATCTGGATGAGCAAAGGACCAGGACCTCAGGGGATGTTAAGGTACACACCAGCCAGTCAGTTTAATTGCAGTCTTTTTTCCCTCTAGTAATGATTTACGTAGAAGAGATTTTTGGTAATAGAAGCACTATCATCTTAACAGCTTACTTGATAAGGAAGGAAAAGCATATGGTAAAAGAAAGAAATCTTTTGATACAACTGAAGTACGTAAAAATTCTGTGGGCAGAGACAGATTGATCCGTGGTGCCTACAGGTAGAAAAGGAAGAGTGGGAAAGCAGCAGCTCTGTGATGAAGCGAATGTTATACTGAGATGTACGATCAGCACTGTAATAGAAAAGGTGTAGTAACTCTGATGCTAAACTTAACACTGGCAAATTCTATTTCCAGTTTTGAGTACCTCACCTCAAGAAGGACATGGGTCAGCTAGCAGTTGCCCAGAGGACAGCATAAACTAAGGATGTGAAAAAAGAGGCTTTAATAGAAACAAAAATTTTGGGGGGGGGGGAGAGATGTTGACGTTAGGAAAAACATTTTTTATAGGCTTAAGGATATTTAAGCAGTACGGAATAAAATCAGTTCTCCAATTGTGTATGAGTGATTTAAATCAGAGATCAATGATAATTAACCTTCTCTCAATACCAACCTCAAATGAGGCCCTGCTCTACCTCTCAGAGGTAAAAGTAAACCCAGGCCTTTGCAGAAATCTGTTTCCAAGTGCATAAAAATGAACCTGATATAGCTCAATTTTGATGTTTTGTATTATTAATTTGCTGTATTTGTTTTTCTTTTACCACAGTCATTAATCAGAATAACTAATAGTTGACTAGAGATTTTATAAGGAAGTTTTGGAATTGCCTGCCTTGCATTTTTTTAGATTGTATCTGTCTGAAACTATACAGATTTAATGGACTTGAGGAAGGGGAATAGAGTGGCTCAACTCTTGAAATCCTTCTTTTTTCTCTTCTCTTGCATGATTCTCTAGAGATGCATCTCTAAACTTCCAAGGAATTGTATAGTTCCTATGGCTGGAGCAGAGCTTACAAACCCTACATTGCTCTGCGTTGCTGTGAGGTAGTTTGCTATAAAGACATAATCCCATTATAAAGTGGCATCCCAACAAAATTTCTGTGATCCATAGCAAAAACACATGTCTATCTGTAAAAACAACAGACCTTTTCCCCAAAAAATTTCAAAATAGAATTGAAAATATTCACCCTTTGTTCTAAGAATAACTAGTGACAAAAATCAAGTAAACTAAATCCTTTTCTGAATTCCTCCTCTCACATTTTTCTTTCCCTGCTTATTTCATTCCTCAGCTATTTTTACAATATTCCCTTCAATTGCTCGCATTAGCAGAAAGAAGATTTTTTTTGATACTAGAACCCTATAGTAGCTGGATATTTTATTACTGAACTACAAAATAATCCAGGTGATTTTTCAATGCTCTGTTGGCTCTGCAATGATTCTTTTTATCATTTATTGAGCAGCAATATTATACAGATTACCTGATGAAAGGTGAGATCTTAAAGGGGAAAAATGCATCAACTTATTGAAATTAATAAATATTACCGAATGTATGTGGATATCTACTAATTGAGTAGTTACCATTTATTCACATTAAATTTTTAAAACAGAAAACCCCAAAACCTTTTAAAACAAACTCTGTTAACTAAAGGTAGAGGTCAAAAATTCATGTTCTTGAAAAAACAGTACAGAAAGGAATAAAACTGTGCTGTCACAAGTACTTACTTTAAACAAAGCCTTAAATAGCTCTAGGGGAGAACCCAAATACAAGTTTTAAATCTGAAACACTGTAACTGGCATCTGTTAATATACTTCTGAAGAAAGACATGTTTAGAGGGGTTTATTGTTATTTATTTTGGATATTTGAATCATAAAATTTAAACGCTCTCTGAAGCCATTGTCTTGTCTCAAAGCAAAAACAGAAATGTGATTATCTCATCATGTTGTGTAATGCACTGTGTAATAAGGGAAACAGTCTTTAAAGTTTTTAAGACTTTTTTGGTTTCAAACATTGGTCATTGTGTCCAGTGTAAATTCACTTAATGATCCAATCCAGACAAATCTGGACTTCTGATAGAAACACAGCCTGAAAAGTTGTGTTCAGATGCAAGAACAACAGGAATAGGAGGAGAGAAAATGTAAATACTTAGGAACGCACCATTCCTAGACCCTCCAGAAGTTTCAGGTAACTATTTAGAGTCATTCTTGTTGGTCGGTGGGAAAGATATTAGAGGGATTTTAAACTGTAATGAATTACTGCCACAGTTTCTAGTGTTTTATACTCATTATTTGTATGTTTAGTTTTATTGACTTTTTCCCTTAAGATTATGATATGTTGCTTTCCTTCCAAAACCATTTTCTTAATTTATAAGTTTGGAGTGCTGGAATTGGTACAAGAGTACCTTTAGTTTTCTAGGCTTTGGGATGAAAACACCAGGTAAGTCTATCTCATATAGAGGAATATAATGCAAAATGCCCAGAGTCTGCTCTGCTCACTCCAGAACTGGCAACAGTACAGCCAGATTAGCAAATAGTTCTCCTGTATGACTAGACTGCTTTTAGACTGGAATAAGAATACTGCACCATGCTCTGTGAATATAACAGCTTTGGTTTGTGCTAATTAAGGCATCTCTCATCCTTTGTAGCCACTTTAGTTACTTGGCAAAGTGGATGCTATGCATATTTAAACTCCCCATCATCTCAATGATCAAGAAGCACAGGGGAATGAAGAATAGATTTGAGCATAATTCAACACCTTTATTAAGTTAACAGTGGAGAGAGACAGTTTCTGATACTGATTTGATGCTATTCTACATGCACTGTGTCATGTTGGCAACTCCAGTGCTGCAATATGGACATCATTGTTATTTCTATGCAGAAAAATTTCTGAGTAAAACCTGCTCCCATTTTTTTTTCCCCAGAGATATATTTATGCAGCATTCCCATTATAGTAGCGAGGGATGTTTCACAGGTAATTTGTTTAGAACAAATATTTCCTTTTAACAATCCCCTTAAACATAAGGGAAGGCAGAAGATATGTTATTTCTCACTTCCAGTGGAATGTAACAAGCCTCAGAATGCTTATTGCAGAATGGTATGTCCTATCTGAGAGTGTATTTAAATTCTAAATTTAATAGAGTTTATTGATTTAATAATTACAGGCAAAAGATAAAAATCACTGTTGACAGAATCACAATTTTTGACTCTTAAAACTGAGCTGAGGATCTTTCCACAAGTTTTCCGCCCACAATTTTATAGAACTTTTCTTCCATTCTTATGCCTGCCACATTCCTATCAATATATTAATATTTCTACAAAAATAACACAAAAAAAGGAGCATGTAATTAGCTTATAGTAGGTTTAATATGGTCTATCACTAACAATCATATTTTGCCTAGATGTTCGAGAGCTTGACAATATCTTTTAGAACTAGAGAAAATATAGTCTCTTTCCAAAAATACCTCCTTCTTTGCCATTATCACATGCTATTATTTCGCACTTAAAAGTTTCCTAAGTACTAGCATAACTATGCATATTAAAGTTTCCCCAATGAAGGCACAGTGTGTGTTCATTTAAAAATAGCAAACATGCTACAGTAATTAAAGAAGAATTCTTAGTCTTTCTGTTGTCTAAAAATCTGTCAAGAAAGGAAAACAAAATCTTCATCTCATCACCTAGCCTTACCACTATGGATGTAAGGTCATACTTGTCTTACTAGATATTTTCTTCAGATGTTTTAGCATATTTAACGGCCACTCCGACTGACATTGCTTTTGACTCCTGAGTCAGAATTGAGCATAAGTGGATGCTCAATTTGTATTAGAAAATAAATATTTGAACAGAGCTGTGCAAACCTGGAAGTATCTGAGTTCAAACAGCGGCTGCATTTTCATCAGAAAGTGAATCTTTCTGCATCTAATTTGAGATCATTTACTCACAGTAAATCTGAACACTTAATAAAATGCAGATTTCATTCAGCCTCTTGAAAGTGATTTACTTCCATAAATACTTTCTTCTCATATTTCATTGTGTTTACATAATATTCTCCTGGCCAAACCAGCAAAAGAGATTATTAGTTTTTACAGTCTAACGTCTATAATTTAGAAGAAATATAACCTTATGAATATCCTTACTCTTTATTTAAATTGGACATATATACCATCTTCACTGCAGGCAATAGAAATGTATTCTGAAAGGTCAATTTTGAAAGGTCAGATATTTGCAAGTGAAGATCAGTTTTGATAGACAGGTGACTAACTGTCTTTGCTCACACCTTTCAAGCCAAATTCATCATTTGAGAATTAGACAGTAATAGTTGTTCAAATTTTCAGCTTTGAGTCATTAAAATCATAAATTCAGAATTTTTAAAGAACACATAACAGGGTGATTTTTTGAAGATAAAAATATGAAAATGTTAACATCAGAATATAATTGTATGGAAAAATATTAGCATAATACATTAGCTTTTGATGTTTTGTTTTCCTTATCTGGAAGTTTTTCAAAACATTGCTAATCAAAGGATGAGAGAAAATGAAATAAGATAGATTAGTTACTATAAAGATAAGTATTGTAAGTACATTTAGATAGACTAAATTAAAAAATCTCTGAATGGTATATCTTTAAAGATGCCTTTTGAGATTGTTTCCACTGTAGATATTTGAGAACAGTTGTCCAAAATATCTCCAGTCAGTACTTAAAATTTAAAAAAGTCAGTTTGTTCATTCAGTATAGTTTCCTGCAGAATTTCACAGAGACATGCATGCACAGTAATTTCACATGCACAAAATGCTTATATAAAGGATGTGATATGAATCTAACACATGCAGCCTGCATATGCTCAATGTTCATTAGAATGAAACACTGGGGCACAAGCAGTAAAACAAGGAGAGAATAACACTCACTACTACTGGGCTACTGAAATGCCTTTTTACTTAAAAAACAAAAACAAAAACAAAAAACGCAGTGAGGATTTGGCTTCCTCCAGAGTTCCTAGTTTAACAAGCTATATAGTTCTTATTTTAAGTTTCTCTGAATTTCCTCTATATTAATAGAACAGCAAAAACCATTTTCAGTATATCTGAGAATCTGATATACATAGTGACACTTTTAGCATGCAAGTTTACAGACTAAGTAAAAATGAAGCCTTAAAATAAATGGGTGATCTAAGACTCAATTTTCAGCAAAGCTGTCAGTTTGGCTTCTCACTTTAAACCACAATAACATTGACAATGCCTAGTCATTTTTACTGCCTGTTTTGAGAAAACTTTCCCATCCTGATCTAGAAAAAAATATTTATTTTTACTGATCAGTCAGAATAACTCTTATTTTATACTAAATCAAAAAAATATCAACAAGAGCAGATAGAAAAGCGGTAAGAATTCCATGGAAGACAATGGGGGAAGAGAGGTTGCAAGGGAACACAGTGTAGCTCTCTGCTGTGATATGGCACTTCAGTTAAAGTTGATGTGCTTGACAAAGTCGCACATAAAGCTACGCTTTGACTCCTTTGTATAATTTAAACAATAAAAAACCCAAAAAACTTGTCTAATTGTCTTGAAGTGAGTGCTGAGAACACGTGTGAATGTTCAGAAGAAGGCCTGAAATACAGAGCGAGTGTTTCATACAACCATTCGGCAAATAGTTCCTGTCATTTGATCTGATGCTCACAAAGCAGAAAGATCACATTGTGTCAATGAGATTACACAAATAACCATTAGAGGACCCGGACTGTCAGTCTGGTTTACTGATTTACCTGTTCCCAGTGAAATGAGATTAGGTCCAGAGCTATGAAGCACTGATAGTAATATGAGCTGAATTTTGTTACCATATAAAACAAGCCATCCCATGTGAAGACGTGCCAAGTAAGCCTACAGCCTTGAGACTACATTCTCCTCCATCTTCCTTAAAATAAGGACATCAAAGGACTCATTCTCTGAAGCCAGCAGTTTTAGATACAGACTAATAAACAGGGTAAAGCAGACACACTGAATGAGACAAAGTAGATAAAAGATTTGAAAAAGAACCTGTTCTTTACCATCAGGATCCTTGTAGGTGGGTTTTGTCGCCCCCGCTCCTGCCTTGCTTTTCAGTCCACCTACTTGCTAGATTGGAAAACGCTTCATCCTTCCCCCTTCCTATCTGTTCCCGTACATGTCTGGAAAATTCTCCTTTTCATTACTCTGAGGTTTGCCTTTTGGGCCTGCTCCCTGTTGCAAGCCAACCAACCTCTTTTCCAAAGGGCCCCCAAACGAGGACTGGCTCACCGCTTTCCAGGCCTTCCTCCACCTGCCTCTCCCGTCCTGTATTCGAGAGGGTGTGCGCAGCAGGGCTCACCGCTGCCCGAACCAAGTAAACCAAGCGGGGAGCACTTCTCTGGGATTCAACCACATCCTTTAGTAAATTATTTATTTTTAAGAACAATGCTTCCCAGTACAAAATCTCTCTTTATCTTTGTGGAAGAGCAGTCTGACTCCCTCTTTCAAGACAATATAGTGAAAGTTGATGTTATGGGCTGTTTCAAAAACCTTATTGCTTTTTCCTGATTACATTTTCTGAGTTTACACTATTATTATTACACTACTGCAGTGGTCTTTGCAGTTCTTTCCTTTTGGCAATTTTATGCACATGGCATCATTATGCACCATTTCCACTCAGTTTTTTAGAAGAAAAAATACACCAGATTTCATTTTCCACCATATAATGTCTTATCCAGATCTGTCAGCAGTAATTAATGTACTTGAAATGGTACTGTTACTGTGCTCTTTAACTGTCACATTTTCAGTTAACTGAGAACATTTTCAGTTAACATAGGAGAAAAATAATACCTATATAAAGAAATGAAGTTTTCCCCCTCATCTTGACTTATTCTATAATTGAAATGTTATCAAGGGCATACCTATCTTCTTTGGATAATGTAATCACATATGCAAAAATGTCAAACATTTCAAAACTCAATAAAACCAAAAAAGCTAAAGAAATCTGGGCCAGCTGGACCAAATTTAATTTTCAGAACCATGAGATTATATCTTATGGTAAAACACAATTCATTCATTATTTTTTTTAAATCGGCAACTCTGTTGACAATAAATTTTGAAATACAAATAATCAACCAGGAAAAAGCAAGCAAAATTAAGGAATTATAAAATAGTCTGTTTCAGAATTGTGATCACTGAAATGAAGGCGAAAAGATAAAGTACGTTTGTAGCCAAGAGCTCTCTCTCTTCACAGGAGAGAACACCTTTCCATTGTTAAATAAGAATAAAATATAAAATGTTCACCAACATCTGATGTAAATATTGTTTTGAGAAAGAATTCCATTTCCTAGGTGGAATGTATAAATCAATTGTGTTTTGGGATTCACTTCAAGATCTTTAAAATTCTCAGAGTGGCATGTATGCATACACACATCAGCTGAGTTTACAATTGAACTATGTGACACAAAAGTTTAAAAAATAGCACCTGGAATGTTTCCACGTGGTATAAAGTGCTGAGCCCACAGCAGCATCGAAGCCCACCACATTCAGTATGAACCCCAGCCACACTAAGTCAAAGAACTGAAGACCCAAGTCGAACATCATTGAAATCCATGGAAGAGCCCCCTAGTTCAGTGGGGTTTGCATCTTAAATGCAGGAATAAGAGAAGGCCGGTTCCTCTCGGGGTTAAGCCACAGAAGATGACAGCCAACAGGCACTGAACAATGAGTTTTATATGAATTGTCTGGTTCTCTAAATTCCTCTTAGAGGTGTGAAGATGGATAACTTTTGCCAGCAACCTACTTGCCTAACTGCACTGTAATACATAAGGAGCTAATTAATTTGAACACATACATGCCTGTTTGAGTATGTAAATAACCAACAATGAGGAAAAGTACTATAAATTAACTTTTTTCTTTACATTGGATATCAATGTTTGAAGACTTAGTGGCTTTTACATAAACATTAGCTTGAAAAAGCAAGACATTTCATATTTTCTTGTCATTTTAAGCAATTTGTAAAGACTAGACTCATAAAGATTTGAATGTTATTTTATTACCTAAATGAAATATATTTTACCTCTGTATTAAGGGAATACACAAAGGAAATATGTATTTCTGCAACAGTACAACTGAAATATAAAAACAGCTAAATCATTTCTTTACAAGATCCAATAGTTGAAATGATTGAAGTGAGTAAAATTTAAATTGAAAATAAGTTACAGAATTTTAATATAGAAATTTTACCGCAACAGATTACAAAGGGATATGGTGCATTGTAGATCTAAATAAACTTTGTATATCAAAGCATCTCTAGTCCAATCCAAATTTATTGCATCAAGAGTTGTATTCACCAGTAAAATGATATGGTCTGTTGTCCATATGACATTAGATGTTTGTCAGCATGGGGAAGGGGAGCAGCTATTTCCGTTAGACACTATTCCAATGATTAGCATCCATTCCTCTGACACAGTCAATACATCTTCTGCCTTGCAAAAAATACATATTCTCTAGGTTTCCACTTGAACCAGCAATGACAACACTTTTCATCAGCTTGCTTTGCCTGAGGGCTTCTGGAATGCGTGTGTGTGTATAGTTTTTCATGTTTAACAATATAAGGATTTATGTGGGAGTATTCTGCAAATCTTGCTTGCCTGTGATTGTACTCACTGCAGGTAATTCAGTGATATCATTGTAAATAATTATGGAGACTGCAAAAGACTATATGTCTCCTTTTAAGACTTGCATATTTAATTTCATTCACTTGGGAGGAATTGCAGCATGGGGTAAACTGTCAGATTACATCTGGCATTCTCTTGTCTGTAATGGAGATATGACAGTTTACACCAGCTAAAGCTTTCCCTGCATTATTGAGATTGTTGCTAATAAATATTAAAGATATATAGAGATGCATATAGATATGTATGTATGTATATGCACACATATAAACATGTTATGTCAGGTTTTGCCAATAAGTAGCTAAGCAAAGGATTTAACATCACATCAGTGTGTACTCTGTGACCTTCATTCACGGATCACTAGGGTAACATAGCATAGAGGCTCAGCTGCTGTTCATATCCACAGCTATCAAAAATACACTTTTGTGGAGATAATATGTGAATTATTAATATATAAAACTGTGATGATCCCTCTAAAACTGCAATGTATTGTTCAAGTGAGTCTGCACCTTTTTTACAAAATGGCACTACATAATTTGGAAAACTTCTAAAATCTTTGCGCTGTAGATATGACTTGAAATGATCACCAACTCTCTCTTTCCTACAGATATGTCAGATCAACAGTTTTTACTCCTAGAACCAAAGTACCTCATACATTTTCCCTAACAAACCTAAAAGACAAGGCCATTAAGATAGTTCCAATAAACTCAAGAAAATATTTTTTTCTGCATACTAGCATAGCGGTTTCTTCAATCCAGTGCACATTTCACACTTGAGTTTCAAACTCCAAAGCAGGCTACAATAGAATACTGCGAGACTTTTATTTATACTGCCACCAGACATAACTTTAATGCTGTTCTTGCAGTTAACATCTTTCATCTGTTTACTGGAGCATGAGTCCTATAGTGTACTTCATTGAACTTACCAGTCTCTAAGATAGAAATACATTTACAGAACAGCTCCTAAGAGATTAAAAGGGAAAATCAGCTTTTTCATTGCAGATGTACTAATTTATAGGGTAACATTTGTATAATCTTTTCTATTAACTTACTGAACACATTAGTAACAAAAAGAATTGGAATGAAGATTGGCTTCCTCCCCCCCACCCCCACCCCAACCTTCTCTGGAAATATAGTTCTGTGGCATAATTAGCTTTTAAGGCAAATGCTTTGCAACAGCAGTAATGATACTAAAGTGATAGAATTCTTTTGGAAACACGTAACTGGAAAGTATGATTTAAAGTCAAAGGGATTATTTTCACTATGATATAGGAAAAGAAAGTTTTAATTGGATAGATTTCATGTAGCTTTCTTTTCATGCCAGCTCTTGGTACAATAAGATCTAACACATTTGCATACACTTCATCTTGCATTGATCTAAGTCAATTTTCTAGTAAAACTGATTTAAGACAAAATCTCAAGAGAAATTAATAGAGAGAATTTGCAAAGATGGGAATTTAAAAAAATTTTTTTAATGAAATATTAAATATCTGGTGAGTTGGTATTGCAAATCACTGGAGGATGATAATGAAAATAATTAGCAATTTGTAGGTAAAGCGTAATTTTCATCCAGTCCCTTGGACAGTTCAGATGAACTATCAGAATTTTTCCATTAGATATTATCCTTTCTGGAAATGTGATTTAACCAAAGTTAAGTAAAAACATCAGCATTTTGTCAGGTTTTATTTTGTTTGAGATCTTTCAAGTAAAATGGGATTTCTGTTTAATTTTTTACCTAAAATTTCCCTTTGGAAACAGGGAGACAAGGTCACATATGTCACCCTTTTTTTTCCTCTCAACCCTTTCTCTTTATTATGTTGTGTTCACATGCTTTCTTTTGGTCAGGAAAGAGGACAACTAAACAAGATTTTATGTGAACATTTCTACTTTCTACTTTTCTTACTCTTAACTACTTGGGAAAGAGTTAGAACTGAGAAATGTCAAAATAGATTTTTTACTTTTATACAAATATTGCTCAAATTTCTGCTTATAAGATAAATTGCTTTCATTTTCCAATATTACAGAACAATTTTCTAGGACAATCTTGATTTCTCTAAACTTTTGCTGTAGAAAATTGGCTTTATACCAGATAAACTGAAGAATTGTTCAAAATCATCCTGTTAATTAGCTGAAAAGACAGGAATAGAATTATAGAATCTGAGTAGAAAACAGATTAGAAGTTTAAATACATATTCATCAATTTTAACTTTATTCCCAAAATATACTTCACTTACAGAAGAAATTGTGTTATTTTTAATATAAAAAGAAGGGATTTAAATTTAATCAACATTTAAATTTATAAAAAGAGAAATGTAATAAAAGTGTGATTAGTAGGTATTCAATAGATATGCCAGTATGAAACCAGTGCTTGAAAAACAAAAATCATCTCAGTAACATGGTATTTTCTTTGTGATTGTAACTTATGACTCGAGGTAGGCCAGGCCAATTTTTTTCAGCATTGGACTTCAACCACCCCGATATCTGCTGGAAAGACAACACAGCTAGGCACAAACAGTCCCGGAGGTTCCTGCAGAGCATTGGTGACAACTTCTTGACACAGGTGGTGGAGGAGCCAACAAGGAGAGGTGTGCTGCTGGACCTCGTACTAACAAACAAAGAAGGCCTGGTTGAAGATGTGAAGGTTGGGGGCAGCCTTGGCTGCACTGACCATGGGATGGTGGAGTTCAGGATCCTGCGAGGAGGCAGCAGGGCACCAAGTAGGATCGCAACCCTGGACTTGAGGAGAGCAAACTTTGGCCTCTTCAGGGATGGTGTCCCCCAGGGGTCAGTACTGGGTCCAGTCTTGTTCAACTTCTTCATCAATGACTTGGATGAAGGGACAGAGTGCACCCTCAGCAAGTTTGCTGACGATACAAAACTGCGAGGAGTGGCTGATACGCCAGAGGGCTGTGCTGCCATTCAGAGAGACTTGGACAGGCTGGAGAGGTGGGCGGAGAGGAACCTCATGAAGTTCAACAAAGGCAAGTGCAGGGTCCTGCACCTAGGGAGGAAGGAATAACCCCAGTCACCAGTACAGGTTGGGGGTTGACCTGCTGGAAAGCAGCTCTGCGGAGAAGGACCTGGGAGTGCTGGTGGACACCAAGTTAAGCATGAGGCAGCAATGGGCCCTTGTGGCCAAGAAGGCCAATGGTATGCTGGGGTGCATCAGGAAGAGTGTTGCCAGCAGGTCGAGGGAGGTGTTTCTCCCCCTCTACTCAGCCCTGGTGAGGCCACATCTGGAGTACTGCGTCCAGTTCTGGGCTCCCCAGTACAAGAGGGATGTGGCACTACTGGAGCAAGTCCAGTGAAGGGCCACAAAGATGATTAGGGGACTGGAGCATCTCTCTTATGAGGAAAGACTGAGAGAGCTTGGCCTGTTTAGCTTGGAGAAGAGAAGGCTGAGAGGAGATCTTATCAACGTGTACAAGTATCTGAAGGGAGGGTGTTGAGAGGATGGGACCAGACTCTTTTCAGTGGTGCTGAGCGACAGGACGCGAGGCAACGGGCACAAACTGAAACACAGACACTTCCATCTGAACATGAGGAAAAACTTTTTCACTGTGAGGGTGACAGCACACTGGAACAGGTTGCCCAGAGAGGTTGTGGAGTCTCCTTCTCTGGAGATATTCAAAACCCGCCTGGACGCAATCCTGTGCAATGTGCTCTAGGTGACCCTGCTTGAGCAGGGGAGTTGGACTAGATGATCTCCAGAGGTCCCTTCCAACCTCAGCCATTCTGTGATTCTGTGATTTTCACATACCTTTCCAGAAAATCTTGATTTTCATGTTTTCTGTGAAAAAAACACTGAGACTGATTTTTGCCATCTCTTTTTTATCGCATAATTCTATGCCTGAAATTCAAACTTAAATCCTTTGATTTTTACACATTTTCCCATTACATTTGAGCAACATGATTGCTAAAAGCTTGATCATGACTTTTTAAGGGAAAAAAACAAAATTATACTATATCTAGCACACAGTGCTATCACATTACAGAAATATTTATTTTGCTGACCAGTTGAGACTCTGTTCATCTTTCAAGATAAAATAAAAATGAAACCCCCCAAAATGGAGTGAGTTTACAGGTAATGTACAAAATGCTAGTATTAAGGCTTTAAAAGTCTTAAAGCCAGTATTAAGTACCTCTAATATGAGTTTTTTCCTGCTTCTGGCCTTTTCATCAGATGAAGATTCTGATCAAATTATGATTTTTACACATAAAAAGTAAAACTGCTGTTGTATTCATCCGTTACCTAGTAGAAAGATTCTTGTTACATTCCCCTTAATACCAGAGAATTATGTTGAAAAATCTGTCACACAACCCTGAGCTTCTACCCTTAAAACAAAATAAAAAGATATTTTGTTATGTTAAAATAACAAGCAAAAATGTCTGCTTGAAGAAAATTTTCTTGTTTGTTCTTTTTTTTACAAAAAAAGGGCTTTATAAAAAGTATTGCGAGTACAGCGCAGTTACCAAGACATCCAGGCAGCTTTAGTCCAAATCATCTAAACAAAAATCTCTAAGGCTTGGGTTTGGAACCCGAATAGAGTGGACCACTTTATTCGGCACAAAGTCAGTTGGGCTAAACTGAACAGCGACCTGCCTCTGCTGCCATCAGGATCCAAACAAAATAAAAAGGGTTGAAGCAGTCCAGCACTGTCAGTGCCATCAAACCTTTTGAAAAAATGATAATGTCTCATAGCTAAGTAGGAGAGAAACTTCAGCAGATCAGTCAAACTGCATGAAGATAACAGCCTAAGCAGCTATACAGAAATAAACAATGAAAAATAAGACCCAGTAATCCAGATACAGCTTTCCTACGGGAACATTCACACACAACCAAGCTTCCTTTGGTAATGGTCACTATGCTAACTGCGAGGTGACTTCAGAAACCACAGTTTCTTGTTGTATCAGCTTTCAGAGTGCAAGGTAGGTAAGAGCAATCCTTAGCTTATCCAGGAAAAATTATATTTTTATGTATTTTATTCTGTTTGTTGGCTGGGAATCAACTTACCTTTGAAAGACAGCATCTAAAAGGTTTAAAAGGGATTTTTGAAGACAGAAGAGCAAAGAGATAAAATTTTACCTTGATAGAGAAATTTTCTCCCTACCTCAGCTCAGCCAGTTTTCAGATCTTTTACTTCTTTGGTGATTTCAGTGGGATGCCTGCTGCATCACAACCTCTGGCTGCTTATATGGAACAGAATTATAATTCAGCAAAATACATTTCAGGCAAATACCAGTTTTACCTACAGCTTCTATAACCACCTGCACAATTGCCAACAAGAACAATAAGCTACAGCCTCATGTTGTATTTTAGATTACTTTTTCTTCCCGGATACTTAAGTTCATATGGTTAAAAGAAAAGCTGTATTTTCTTCTACTGTTTTTTTCTTTGCCTGTGCAGCAAGCAAGTGAAGTAAGGTGCTACTGTGTTACCAAACATAAAACTGGAATATGCTGTCCTTGAAAAAAGCATATTTTACCATGCTGTACTGCACACTGTTTTCCCCTCATTTTGCATTATGTTAGGTAAATGTCTGGTCACCTCTCTGCATGCACAAGTAGCCCACAATGCTTCCAAAATAAGAAGCCATGAATTTGGATTTAGCCCATTTATTGCAATAGCTGTCCTGTCAATGTTTTCTGAAGTTTTGTAAATATATTATACAATAGTCATTAAATACTTGGTTTAATATTTAAATCTGAATAAAATGTTAAAATATACACATAAGATTCTCTACAATTCAGCTTCCTTAAAATTAGAAAGAATACCGTACTCCTTTCCCTTCACAATTCATGATTTTTTAATGTTTTGCTCAGCATCTGGAAAGGCATAAAGGATATAAAGCATGCTTAGCCTGAATTTCTGAGTCCAACTGAGCACCAAACTGGTAGGTGCTTGTTAGTGATGAAGTGCAAGCTGCCACAAGATCTTTGACTGACAAATAACACAACATTGATTTAAGAGAATATTTTCGAATACCTCCCTTAGCATCCTGCCCTGAGTGGGCCCTGGAAGAGGTTATCCATTGATAGAGAGATTTTCTGGCTAATGTGGGCATTCCATGCCAGATGGCTACATTTGGGCTGTGTTAATAACCACGTATGTTCTTTGTTCAAGAGGAATCTGAGAAGGGCAAAGAAAATGTCTTGATGAACTACAGCCCAACGGGCAAGGTATTCATTCAGCTTGTTTTATGTTACGTAAGCTCTCTGTTAAAATAAAAAGGAGCCCAGATGGCCTAGAAAGGGCCTGAAATGAATGTGTGAGTGGCACAGTGGCTTTTTGTCTTGGT
The DNA here is from genome assembly GCF_036417845.1 of Apteryx mantelli. Lineage (NCBI taxonomy): Eukaryota > Metazoa > Chordata > Aves > Apterygiformes > Apterygidae > Apteryx > Apteryx mantelli. The sequence continues at coordinate 55,888,838 of NC_090020.1, forward strand.
TTATAGACAGAACTTAGCTGTAGTCATGCTAAATAAATAACAAGGTAAATGTATTTATAAACGCATCATGGACTACCAAATTAGAGGATAAACAGATGAAGAAAGACAGAAATGGAATAGAGTACAATAATGTTTATTCTCAGTTTTTGTAATTGTTTCCAATTCTCATTCGTGGATTGCTTATGTTAGTTTTTACTTCAACTATCTGCTAGAAGAGTTTTATCAAAACATTCAAAGAAAAAGTATTCTACCACAGATCCCATCTACGCTCGCAGCAGGTACAACAGGGTCTTTCTCGCAATAATTGTCAAATCTCTCTATTTTCTTGATGCTGGTCATATTGAAGGGGAATACAGGAAGCCGGCTAGTCAGACGAAGCACACAGAGGACCATGCACATTGTACGTAAGTGCTTCAGTGTGCCACGGTGTGCAGAATGCCCGTGGACCCTTTTCTCTCGGTTAATTACCAGTAATACTGTCCAGTGTTCAGCCCAGTTATGTACCTGTGAGTCAGGAGTATGGATGGGCAATGAATTTGGCCTCAAACTAGCTGTGGTGCAGCTGACTCAGCTCAGACAGAGCCAAATGATGCCCACAAGTATAATAAGAAATGTACTGAATCCCCAGCAAGAAAGATGAGAAGAATGTACTGTGTCACAGATTCTGAGCACACAGAAGGAAGTAAAAAGGCCGGTCAGAGGTCATTAAAGGAATTTGGACCCATTAAATTAAATAGAGCTGTGTAGCAGGAAAGGGCTGGTGACAAACCTTTGGGCTAGAGAAAGAGGTTGGCTGTATGGGAGGAAAAGTTGGGGAAGTCAAGAATGAGAGACTGAATGTTCCTCAGAAGCATACAGATTCTTAAGTATCCAACCATATTAGACCTCGATTTTTTTCTGATAAAGTTAGTACTTGTGTAATTTCCAGGACATTTTTGCAAAATCTAAATTCTTTGTATGGTTTAAATATTGTTTCAAGAATGCAGCACTTAGGGTTCCCCAATGGCAGACAGCAGCAGGTCCTCACCAGGCAGCAACACAAAAGAAAAATTTCCTCTTTGCTGTTGTGTGGAGAGGTGATTGCTGCTTCTCTGTTATTGAAGACTGTATTTTCATTTTAACTTCTTGTCTTTGAAAGGATTTAAAAATAAATATCTTCTATTCAAGCAGAAATTCTTAGGACAGTGCTGACAGATTAATAACAGTAGAATAAAACATGACTGAGACCTATGGATTCAAATGTCATTTGAATCTAAGCTTATGTAAAAAAATCTGATAGATGGAAAAGTAAAATTCCCAGATTACTGAACATACTCAAAATCCTTTTGCCCTTCTGTTCTTATTTATACTAAGTTAGAAATGAGTATTCAAATTTGATGAACTCTTTGTGGAGGCTAGAGCAGAGTTAAGAAATTGTAGAGTCTGTAGAGTTAAGAATTGTATGTCTAAAGATGACATAGAAGATTAAGACTGATCTATTTAAAGGAAAAATACTATGATGTTTTACAGAGGTGTAGCAGATTATTTATTTATTTTGAAGAATCAAAAGCAAAATAGTGTTTGGGGATTAATTTAGAAAGCTGAGAAATTACCAAAAAATAAACCCAAATCCTATGATTATTTGATTGTTTCCAACATTTAAACAACAGACAAGTTCTTTCAAAACAGTCGCAGTTTTCAGTTTATACAAATTTCTTAGGAGCACTATGAGTGATTCTAGATCAAATACACAAAGTCTGGGATTAACTCTACCCAATCTAGCTATCTACAAATAAGATGACTTTTGTAGGCAAGTTACCTACCCTCTGTGAGGTCTGTGGTCCATTGAGAACTAAAGGCATCTCTGTATTTGAAGGTCCTTTGGCGATGCCTTTGACTCTCTCTATTGGTACAGAAGGACGTAAACCACTAGGTTAGACTAAAGGACTACATTGAGATGGTTAAAGGTAAATGACTCCCATGTGAGGAGGCATTGCAAGCTGCTACAACAGGTAGCAAATATGTGAAAGAAATAGAGAAATGGGGTGTAGCTAAAAAAGGTTGATTTTGAAAATAAGTTCTCTGCCCCATGTCAAAAATTACTCATGTAATCCACCACTCTCCTGCTGAAATCAAGACATTCTAAGTTTACAGAGATAAGTGATACCAATATGATACCATCTAAACAAAAAGCCCTACCTAATTTAAACAACAAATTGAGTTTTTGTTTGGTCCCTAAGTAATGTTAGGAACTTACAACGGTATCTTGCAATTCAAATGTTAATTGATCAGTAGACTGTATTTGACAAAACTATTTAGTGATTTACTGCAATGTTCTTTGATTAAATTTGTTATGTTATTAAGAAGTCTTTTTAAAAGAAGTAAGCCAGATTTCAATAAGTTTGATATACAACAGAGCATAACATCAGCTCTTTTAAATCAAGGTAGTAGAGAACAAATCTTAAATATTGTAATAAGACAATGAAAAATGTTCATATAAAAAACAGTTATCAAACACAATGATGCTAATGCACTCTTCTGTAAAAAGCATGGAAACATATTGCATTAAATTTCCATCTGTATTAGAAGCCTCTGTTTCAATAAAGCTTAGATGATTATTCAACTTTAAAAATGAAGCTATGATTTCTGCATTTAAAATACTCACATGAAGGCACACAACTAAACATCTTGACGTGCCACTACATTGAATTTCAAATTCAGAGGTTTGAGATTAATGCTAAGATTCTTATTCTGCAAGCACTACTAATTTTTTAGAGGTTTGAACACCCTAAATTGCTAATGAAACATCAACACCAGT